>NC_050451.1:82312701-82945201 GCF_903995425.1 Onychomys torridus | reverse complement strand
GTTAAAATAGTTATTTTCAGTGGGTTTTTTGTTTGTTTGTTTGTTTGTTTGTTTTCGGCCAGTGAAAAAATACCCATGTGCTTAGAAGTCCTTGACACTAACTAGTACGTAGTATGAATGCAAAATATTGAAATTCATTTTTTATCAAGTGTATTTTTAATGTAATGAATAATTTAAATTTATTAGCATTTGTTAGTTTAATTCGGGAGACATTTGAAATGCCAAGTATTAGACTAGTATTTAATGTATTCTTTAGTTTAGTTTTACATGGTAAAGGAAATGAGTGCTTTGGTACATCCTTAGTTAATTCACAGAAACAGTCTAACAGGCTCCTCTCACATGACACAGCAGCCCTTTCCAAAGCAAAAGGTTAACTGTTTTTACATCAATGCACTTTCATTTCAATCATTTTATATTTTTCAAAGAATGCAAGCTGGAAGATCTCTTCATTGCCTCCAGAAATAAATCAAAAGGTCAGGCTTGAAAAGTTCACACTTACATTGGATCTATTGACATCCAGGAAAGACTAATGGAATGAAATAATGAAGGCTATAACAATTATAATGAAGAAGGCAGAGGAAATTAATGGCAATGATAACATGCTAGCAGAGATAATTCAAAAGCAACTTCCAGTTAAAACTATAGAATATTGCTATGTGCATACATACATGCACATATATACATATAAAGATGCCAAACAACCTTATTTAAATGGAAGAGTGTTTTAATTACATTTATTTGAAAACTATTATTTACAAAAATGAATACTAGTTAGATAATTTAATCTAGAATTAAATGGATTTTATTATAAAGTCTATGAATTTTATAATACTAAGTAATAAATATATAGAAATGCCTTACAAGCAAATGGATATTAGAGAGCCTACAGAGTTTATAAAGGAGTATACAAGTATAAAATTGCTAAAAACATATAACATTTTAGGAAAATGTTAAGCAGTGCAACTTGTCAGGCTCACCATTACAAACAGCCTGAGTTCAGCACACATGTGTATACATAAATGTGTAGTGTTCAAAAATATGCACATTGAACACATATAAACATATCAATTCACAAACACATTCACAATTCACATTCAGTTTTGTCAGTTTATTCACATGCAAATATGTATGATGGATAAAGACTGATAAAGCATATGTTCTGGTTAGTTTTTGTTAACTTGAACACACTAGGGCAACCTAGAAAGAGAGAACCTTAAGTGAGAGACTGTTTCCATCCAATTGCTCTGTAAGAATGTCTATAAGGCCTTTAAAAATGTTAATGGACATAGGAGGGCCATTGAGGGTATTGTAATGCCTAGGCACATGGAGCTGGGCTTTATAAAGATAGCTGAGCAAGCCAGAGTTTGTGAGGCAGTACTCAACTATCCTCCATGGTTTCTTTACTTCTTGTCTCTAGGTTTCTGCTTGCATTCAAGCATCAGCTTCCATTGATGATGGACTGTAAATTGTAAGCTACTAAACTTCCTTCACAAGTTGTTTAGATTAGTGCTTTACATCATACCAACAGGAAGAAAATCAAGGCAACATAAAACCATCATAATTGAGGATAAATTAGAAGATATAATAGACAATAAAATCTACTAATATACAGCGTATTTGTGTGGTAGGGTTGTATTTTATTTCCAATTCTTCATAGGGATTGTTATATAACAATATTTATTGATTGAAAAACAAAAAATTCACTAAGAATGGGGGGGTATTAGAATGTTACAAACTTTTATAGTATGAAAAAAGTAATTGGATTTCTGTTGCCTGCAAAGACAACTCCCTGTTAAAGCTTTCCCCAATTTGTGTTTCTTCCTGTCTACTTGTATGCTTCTCTCTCCCCCTTGTGACACTCTCTATTTTGTTGAAATACACACACCACAGAAGGTTACTTGTCCCTAGTTTACTCTCTGATCTCATATATAGTGAAGGCATACATATACATATACATATATATATATATATATATATATATATATATATATATATATATATATATATATACCTTCACTATACGAGCATTTTCATAAAACACTGATCCTACTTTCCACTTACTAAGTAGTAGAAATATTTTAATCAATATACCAATACTGACATGCGGCACTGCTAAAGTTATTGATGCTTAATAGAACTCAAAGTGCAACACACACACACACACACACACACACACACACACACACACACATATATATATATATATATATATATATATATATATAATTTAATATTTATTAGTTTGAGAATTGCATGTAATATATTATGATCATATTCATTTCCAATAGATTCCCATAATCCCTTGCAAATCAATTTCCACCTCCCTACCACGTCTATTTTTAAGACTTTCATATTGTAATTTATGTGTATGTCTGAATGTGGGTGTGTGTATAAGTACAGTAAATGCTGAAGCAGGAAAACAGTATCGTTAGACTTATAGGCATTTGGCTCTTAGAAGCCAACAAATGAAGGGCCTTGGAATCAAACACAAACCCTTAGTAAGAATAGTATATTCTTAAATAATGATCCATCTCTTCAACCCTGAGGCTTCTTTATTCCACATCTTTCTTTTTTTTTTTTTTTTTTATTAACCCTTGAACTTCAATTTGAGCTACCCACATACTCATGGATATTCAACCTTCCACTGTAGTATGATCCACCTGCTGCCAGGAGCCACAAGCTTAAAGGAAACTGTCTTTCCTTAAAAGAACATTAGTTTTTTGTTAGTAATTTCTCAGTTTTGGTAGGAATATGAAACTTCCCACAGTCTCCATGCTAGAATGTTGACTGGCTTGGTCTTCTGCTGGCAAAAACAGATGTCATAAGCACAGCAGTAAAACAGTTATCCGTCATGTCATAGAAGACACATTTTACTCTGGTCATCTACTACCTCTGGCTCATACAGCCTTTCTACTTCCTACTTGTGTAATGGATTGTTTACCTTGGGAAGGGTAGAAGCTGATATACATGTCAAATTTGTGACTGATGACTTACAACTTACTTGACACTTTCTCTATATGTTACCTAGTTATGAGTTTCTGTGTTAACCACCATCCACTGCACAAAGAATTAGCATAAAGGAGATCTGAGTAAGGTATAGATCTGTGGACATTAAATGGAGAAGGTAGTTAGATACTATTTTCATTTGGTATAATAATAGTAAGTCTACCCTTGGTTTCTAGAACTCCCCAGCTACAGGTTTGTGGCCACATTCACAGTGCTGTAAATGCAATTCCTCTTGCAGAATAGAACTTAATTCAATTAGAACTTAATTGATAACTCCCAAAACATTCAGGGCCACCATTGTGCCTATGGGTATATGTTGGTATGAATGTCATTATTGTGTCCCACAAGTGTCATATCTGAAAAAGAATGTTGAGGACATTTTTCTTACAGTGCCTACATAATACCTTCTGGTACTATGAAAACCAGCTTGCAGGGAGAAAGCTTCCTGGTTAGAATTGTTTTAGCTATTCTGATTATTTTATTTTTCTATATGAAGTTGAGAATCCTCCTTTCAAGGTCTGTAAAGAACTGTGTTGGAATTTTTATGATGCTTGAAATGATTCTGTAGAATGCTTTTGGTAATGGGAGATATGGAGTCTCACCAGGATACCTCCTGTTCCAGGAGAGGAATGGCATATATTTCTATAGATGGAAGATAAATATACAAATACAACTAACATTCAATAAATGATAGATACTAATACAGAGTTCATGTTTCTATCACTAAATAAAGGCATGAGAGTGGGACAAATGTGTTTAAATAATTTCTAATATGCTTCTTGCCTAAAGATCTTTAAAAGAAATAGCAAAGTGTGAAATATAAATATTTGCATAGATATGTCAAGTATTTTATTTTAAATTTTCTCTTAGATTTTTATATTGTTTACATATTTATTATTTTTCCTATTAATGGGAGTCCATGGGTTTTATGATTTGCATATGATTGCTACGTCTAACCAGAAATCATACTGTACAAACTCAACTAAATTAATTTGCTTCTTATTTTGTACTTCATTATCAGAATGTAATTACTTTAAGAGTTATGATGGTATTTCATTATACTATGTTTTCTAGGTCCTTCTACTGGCTTTAAAAGACAACTATAATAGATTGTAGATTGGCCTCTGTACTATATTCTCATAAGTTTTATGTTAAAATCTGCTGAATCCTTAGGGAACTCTTTGCCCTGGAAGAGATGGGAATGGGGGGAGAGAGGCTGGAGGGAAGTAAGGGGTGGGAGGGGAGAGGACAGGGGAACCCATGGCTGATATGTTAAATTAAAACAGAAATATCCGTATAAAAATAAAATTTGAAATAAAATTTTTAAAAAAGTTTTTGTGTACTAAGAATTGCAAAAAAAAAATCTGCTTCACTAAAAAAATAAAAATTCAGCGCTGAGAAGCAAACAATCTATGAATTAATGGTTATTGAAATAAAGTATCCAGGTTCTGGCTATTACAAACAATGCTGATATGAACATAGCTGAGAAAATGCCCTTGTGGTATGATTGAGCATTCCTTGGGTATATGCTAGGTCTTGGGAGAGATGGATTCCCAATTTTCTGAGGAAGCACCATATTGATTTCCAAAGTGGCTGTACAAGCTTGCATTCCCACCAGCAGTGGAGGAGAGTTCCCCTTGCTCCACATCCTCTCCATCATAAGATGTCTTCAGTGTTTTTCATCTTAGCCATTCTGACAGGTGTAAGGTGGTATCTCAGAGTAGTTTTGATTTGCATTTCCCTGATAATTAGGGATGTTGTGCAATTCCTTAAATGTCTTTCAGCCCTTTGAACTTCCTCTGTTGAGAATTCTCTGTTTAGTTCTATAGCCCATTTCTTAATTGGACTGTTGGACATTTTGATGTCTAATTTCTTGAGTTCTTTATATATTCTGGATATCAGCCCTCTGTCAGATATAGGGTTGATGAGGAACTTTTCCCATTCTGTAGGCTGTCACTTTGTCTTGTTAACTGTGTCCTTTGCTCTACAAAAGCTTCTCAGTTTCAACAGGTCCCATTGATTGATTGTCTCTCTCAGTGTCTGTGCTACTGGTGTTATATGAGAACAGGAAGAAGCAGAATGCTAGAGATGTCCCCAGAAATCCACAATGATGCCTCCACTGTAGACTCCTGGCAATGGTCAAGAGAAAGCCCAAACTTACCTAGTCTGGTAATGGGATGGCCAAAAACACCCTAACTGTCATGCTAGAACACTCATCCAATAACTGGTAGAAGAGGATACAGAGACCCTTGGCCAGGCCCCAGGTGGAACTCCAGGGCTCCAATTGGCAAGAAAGAGAAGGACTTGCATGAGTGAGAATTGTTGAGACCAAGATTGGAAAAAGCACAGGGACAAATAGCCAAACTAATGGAAACACATGAATTATGAACCAAAAGCTATGGAGACCCCAACTGGATCAGGCCTTCTGGATAAGTGAGACAATTGAATAGCTTGAACTGTTTGGGAGACATCCAGGCAGTGTGACCCAGACCTGTCCTTTGTGCAAGAGCTGGCTGTTTGGAACCTTGGTCTTACACAGGGACACTTTGCTCAGCTTGGAAGGAGGGGACTGGATCTGTCTGTACTGAATCTACCAGGTTGAGCTGAATCCCCAGGGGAGTCTTTGACCTGGAGAAGATGGGAATGTGGGGGAGAGGCTGGGGGAAAGGCAGGGGCTGGGGCGGGGAGTGGAGAGGGGAACCCATGGCTGATATATAATATTAAAACACAAATATCTTTCTAAAAAATAAAATTTGAAAAAAAAAGAAATAAAGTAAATGCTGTGAAATAAAATAATTAATCATGTACAAAGATTAAGTGTCAAATTAGCAGCATTGAAATATTAAAAATATATGATCAAAATTATAGATTTTTTTTATATATGCATTTCTAAAATAATTTATGTATTTAAATTCATAGATATGTCTAATCAGCTTTTCATAATATTGATATAATTTAAAAAATTCATTTTATGGTTATCTGTAGCTAATATGTCTTGTTTGAAGCATATAATATAATACAAATTGCCAAACAGTCTTAATAAAATAACCCAGGAGCCAGATATTAGGGTAAAAACTGAAAGATCAAAGGAATAGAACAAGCCACCGCCAACCTCACCTCACCAATTCCTCAGCTTATCCTGTTTCCATGAATCCTTAGACTGAAAGTGTCTGAGTTGTCACCCCTGATGGTCTCAGTTGAACTGCTTAAAAGCCCCCTAGTTCCTGGTCCCCACACCTTATATGCATTTTTGCTTCCTGCCATCACTTCCTGGGATCAAAGGCATATGTCCTTCCCAAGGAAAGACATGAGATCTCAAGTGTTGGGATTAAAGGTGTATGCAACCATACCTGGCTCTGTTCCCAGTATGGCTTTGAACTCACAGAGATCCAGATAGATCTCTGCTTCCCAAGTGTTAGGATTAAAGGCATGTATGCCACCATGGTCTGGTATCAATGTCTAATCAAGTGGCTATTCTGTTCTGTTCTCTGATCTCCATTAAAGCTTTATTAGGGTACACAATATATCCACCACAATATAATTGTTCATAAGGTCTTGAAAAACATCTGCCAAGACCATAAAAATAGCTGTCTGTCTGGCCTTTTGGACAGATAAAAAGTATTTCTCAGTATTACCAAACCTGAGAAATACTTTTTCCCATCAGAATATTTAGCAATTATAAATTAACTACATCAGTATATATATAAAGTTAGTGTTTGATCAAGAGCTTGAGATTTAGTAATAGAATAGCATCTACTCACTTTAAAAAATATTATTATTATTTTTCTTATGTAATGATTTGTGTAATTATTTATGTAAGCTATCTATTATTTTTTGTTCATTTTCCTTCTTAGTTGAAGAAGGTGATACAATGTTAAGTATAGGGTCTACCAGGACCAAGAAGTTATCATTTTTTTATAGGTCTTATGTATTTTAACCATATACCATAAATCTACAAATCTTGAGGTAAGACAGTTTATATTTTAGCAAAAATTTTAGAGAGTTAAAGTCAAGAAAAGGACTATGATATAAACAAGAATCATGTTTATTGAGAATAATTGTAGTTGGATATTTCCTCTGGGTCCCAACAAGCCCTCACAGTCCTGTGGTCAGCTTATAAAATAATCACTCAGAAACTTATATTAATTAAAACTGCTCTGCCATTTGCTCAGGCCTACCACTGACTCGCTCTCACACTTAAACTCAGCCCATTTCCTGTGGCTTTACCTTTGTACCATTACATGCTGCTCCCTGGATTCCAGGCTGATGTCTCCTGACTTAGCCTTCATCTTCCCAGAATTCTCCTTGTCTGCTTATCCCACCTGTACTTTCTGCCTGGCTACTGGCCAATCAGAGTTTCATTAATCCAGTGTATAATAGTATTATTTACAGCAAATAGTCTACCTTTTAATTGTTTTAAAGCACACAGTATCTTTTTCTGAGCTATTCTGCACTGTCTTCCTTGTTTCTGTGCTAGAGTTAAATAGCCTTTTAACCAAGGATAGAGGCTTGAGGAAACTCTTTAATCAAGCATGCTTTGGTCAGGAGAGGATAGACCATAACCCACCTCCAGAGCCAGCCATTTGAGGAAATAGAAGATCATAAAACAATATCATCCATTGCAAAAAGATATCTGAATCTCTGAAAAACTGAATTAAGTGACCCGAGGGAGGGACCAAGGCTTCGAGAAAACAAAGAAAGTTCAGAGACAACAGATTTTGTGGGATTAAACAGCAGAGTTCACTAAACAGCAAAGAGGAATAGAGACTGAGCAAACACCAGGAGGGAGCTGTAAGACAGAGCTGTAACAAAACATACACAAAGAGACAAACATGACAAGACAACCACAGTCTTGAGGGAGTCCTGGCTGGGACTCACCTCACCTGAACAAATACAAGTAGTAATAATAATCAGACAAGCAATGGCTGGACATCATGCTCTTATTCAGCCAAAACAACAAACTGATAGCCAAGGGTGCCCCTGGGTGACCTGAATGTCAGCAGAGCATTTCTTGAATAGATTCGCAATAATAGTAACATTATTTCCTTGTTTTTTTTTAAATTTCGTTTAACTACTATCTTTGTCTTGCCATGATGTTTTGAGTTGTAAATAAGTCCAGACTCCAGCTTATAGGATGGTCTTCTTTAAAGCCCCCTCCATCATGGGATTAACTAGTATTCAGTTGTAAGTCCTTGTAAAATTATTTTAATGTAAGGGGAATGTATTCCGCAAGAGATTATTGCTTGTTTGCCTGTTTTAAATCTATTAAAATTTTGTAAGCTATTGGAGTAGCATTATTTTGTATTCTATTTAAAGATACAGAGTTGGTGAATTTGAGTCATAAAGGGAATGCTTTAAGATGTCCTTTTAGACTTTGTTTTTATTGATTTTCTCGTAAGTATTATAAGCAGGAGGACCTTTATTACATTTGTTTTTTTCTTTTTTGGTTTTTTGAGACAGGGTTTCTCTGTGTAGCTTTGCATCTTTCCTGGTACTAGCTTTGTAGACCAGGCTGGCCTTGAACTCACAGAGATCTGCCTGGCTCTGCCTCCCAAGTGCTAGGATTAAAGGCATGCACCACCATTGCCCGGCCAAATTGTATTTATCATATGCATGGTGTTCCTTATTAATTTTTTTATTTTTATTTATTTTATTTTATTTTTTATTTATTTTTGAGCTGAGGATCGAACCCAGGGCCTTGTGCTTGCTAGGCAAGCACTCTACCACTGAGCTAAATCCCCAACCCTACATTTCTTATTTATCTTAAAATATGCATATTAGCAACTAATTGTTTAATTTCAATAAGCAATTGTTTATATTGACTTCTACACATCATTATCTTCCGATTTAGAACTTATAGACTCACTATCAATTTCTGTTTCATAAAGCTTTAATATTTTGACTGGTTCATGCTTATTGTCCTATCCTTAAACTGATCTATATTTGTTTTCTTTTGTTCAGTTGACTCTCTAAGCATTGCTGGAGTGGATGGTAAAGACTGCGATAAGACAACTGGGCTGTAGTGGCTCACAGCAGTAATCAAAGCACTCAGGAGGCAGAGGCAAGTAGATCTCTGTAAATTCGAGGCCAGTTTAGTCCAAAAAGTGAGTTGCAGATCAGCCAGAGCTATTACACAGAAAAACTCTGTCTTAAAAAGAAAAGACATCAGCAGCAGACTAACTATTGTTGTTGCCCTTCTCTTTTTCTATTTCAGTACCTATTATCTATCTCATTATTTCTATTATCTATTTTTTTCTTATTCAATTTGCAATGGCTTTAAACCCTGAGATATAAGTAAACAAAAAGACCATCCATTTTTTAGGTATAGAAATGCCTTCTCCTCTTTTTTGAACCTATTTCAAGACTTCAAAACTTGTTTCCATATTTTATATTTAAGAATTGCTCTCCCACTTGAGTTGAAACAGTAGCAATGAGTATGTGTTTTTGAAACATTCTTAATGTAGATGTTTTTATCTTAATACATGATCCTTTATTCAGAGTTTTTATTAAATCCATGTACTGATTTTCAACAGAAGAATTTCCCAAAATTGTTTACCATTTTAAAGGCTTTTAAAAACTAATTCTATAATATATGTATATTATCCTCATCTGTAGAGGAGATTAATCTTCTGGGAGGTACAGAAAATTTGTCTTCAATTCATCATCAAAATTGTCCCAATGTGTGTCATCTGGGAGAGGAGGCTATCACCCTGGAGGCCTTAAAGGAGATGGGGCCACAGGCTGGCTGGAGCATCAGTTTTTGTTTTAGGATGGCAGCATACTGATAATCCTATTTTGCTGATTTTATTTGTTTTAATATTTCTTTGTCTAATTGACCGTCCTGTAAGGAAACTGTCATCTCTTTCTCAGCTGTCTTGTTCTCATCTTCTCTGTATATCCCAGTGATAACCACACTTACTGGTGCTCATGTGGCCCAAAATTATTTTAGAATTTTCTCACCCTGCTGATGAACTTTTGGTTAACTCTGTTTTACCTCCTCCCAGACACCTAAGTCTAATGTCCCTTCATGGGGAAAGCAGTGATTTTTTTATCTAACAGTTATGCCTTAGAGACTTGAGCTCTGCTATGGTTTAAAATAATGATGTCTCTGCCCCAGGTGCCAGCCAGCAGGGAAGACCCCTGAGGGCAGGCTCCCTCACCAAAACCCCTCATTGGACCCTGCAATTTAGAAGACTCACACACTACCCCAAACATATCCATGCCTCTGTCATCCCAGTGGCTTCCTGAGACACAGAATCTGCCAGCTCTAATAAGACTAAGAGCTAAGATTAAACCCAGAGTGGCCTCCTCAGACACAGACACAACAAACACAGATTAGACAAAGAGAAGCTCACTCAGACACAGGCATGTCTTGCACCTATTGGAGGAAGAGATGGGTAGATGCCAGTGCAAAAATACATATTACAACATAAAGAGCAATACGGCATAACCAGAGCCTAGCAGTTCTACAACAGCAAGGCCTGAACCTCACAAAGTAGAAGAAGCAGAAGAAAGAGACCTTAAAAATAACTTTATAAAGGTAATAGTCCTTTAAAAAGGAAATGAAAATTTCTCTTAAATAAATTGAAGAAAAGACAAAGAAAAAATTGTAAGAAATCAATAAATCCCTTAAAGAAAGCCAAGAAAACCACAAAAAGTTAAACTTGTGAAGGAAACAATTCAAGATCTGAAAATTGAAATAGAAACAATGAAGAAGATACATTGACAAAATGCTAGAAATAGAAAATCTGAGTAAACAAACAGGAACTACAGATGCAAACAAAACCAACAGAATACAAGAGATAAAAGAAATAATCTCTGGCATAGATAATATAATAGAGGAAACAATTATTCAATCAGAAAACAACAAAGCCAAAAATGTCTAACATGAAATGTCCCAGAATTCTGGGACACCATGAAAAGGCCAAACCTAAGAATAATAGAGACAGAAGAAGGAGAAGAATACCAACTCAAAGGCACAGAAAATATATTCAACAAAATCATGGAAGAAAACTTTCCAAACTTATAGAAGGAAATACCTATGAAAATACAAGAAGCTTATAGAACACCAAATAGACTAGACCTCCAAAAATGTCCCCTCATCACATAATAATTAAACCACTAAACATACAGAATAAATTAAGAACATTAATAGCAGCAAAGGAAAAATTTACATTTTTTTTTTATAAAGGTGACTTATAAAGGCAGACCAGTCAGAATAGCACCTGGCTTCTCAATGGAGACTGAAAGCCAGAAGTTCCTGGGTTGATGTAATGCAGACACTAAGAGACCAAAGATACCAGCCTAGACTAAAATACCTAGCAAAACTTTCAATCACCATAGATGGAGTGAATAGGAAATTTCACGAAAAAAAAAAAAAAAAAAAAAAACAGATTTAACATATGCCTATCCATAAATCCAGCCCTACAGAAGCACTAAAGGGAAATCTCCAACTGAAGGAATTCAAATGCACCCATGGAAACAAAGGCAATAGATACCCATACAGCAGTAAATCCCAAAGAAGAGACATACACACACACTACTAAAAAAAGGTAACAGGAATTAATATTCACTTGTCATTGATATCCCTCATTACTAAAGACACAACTTGCCTATAAAAATACACAGGAAAAGAGAATGGATATAAAATCAGGATCCCTCCTTCTGCTACACACAAGAAACACACCTCAACTTCAAAGACAGACACTCTCTGAGTAAAAAGCAGGGAAAACACTTTGTAATCAAATGTACTTAAAAAAGATATTTAAAGGACATTACATATTCATCACAGAAAAAATTGACCAAGATGAAGTCTCAATTGTGAACATTTATGCTGTAAATACAAGGACACCTTCATATGTAAAAGAAACATTACTAAAACTCAAATTACACATCAAACCCCACACATTAATAGTGGAAGACTTCAACACCCCACTCTCACCACTGGACAGGTCTGCCAGACTGCAACTTAACAGAGAAATAAGTGACCTAATTGATGTTATGACTCAAATGAACTTAACAGATATCTACAGAAGAGTCCACCCTAACCAAAAAGAATATACCTTTTTCTCAGCACCCTATGGAAACTTCTCTAAAATCAACCACATTCTTGGTCACAAATCAAATCTCAAAAGATACAAAAAATTGGAATGACTGATGTATTTTATTGGACCACCATGGCTTAAAGTTAGGTTTCAACAATAACAAAAATTAAGAAAGCCTACAATCACATGGAAACTGAATAATGCTCAACTCAATTACCAATGGATCAGGGAGAAAATAAAGAAATTAACAAATTCCTAGAATATAATGAACATGAATGTACTACATACACAAACTCATGGGACACTGTGAAAGCAGTGCTAAGAGGAAACAGCACTAAACGCTCATAGAAAGAAGTTGTAGAAATCTCACACTAGTGGCTAAACAGCTTATGTAAAAGCTCTGGAACAAAAAGAAGCAAATTTACTCAGGAGAAATAGATGCCAAGAAATAGTCAAATCAAGGGCCAAAATCAATAAAATAGAAATAAAGAGAACAAAACAAAGAATCAATGAACCAAAGAGTTAGTTCTTGGAGAAAATCAACAAGATAGACAAGCCCTCATCCAAACTAACAAAAAGGCAGAGAGAGAGCATTCAACTTAACAAAACCAGAAATGAAAAGGGAGATATAACAACAGACAATGAGGAAATCCAGAGAATCATCAGGTCATACTTCAAAAACCTATACTCGACATAATTGGAATATCTGAAAGAAATGGACAATTTTCTGGATAGGTACCCCATACAAAAGTTAAATCAAGACCAGATAAACTATTTAAATATACCAATAACCACTAAGGAAAAAAGAAACTCATTAAAATCTCCTAACTCAAAAGCCCAGGGTGAGACAGTTTCAGCACAGAATTCTACAAATTTTCAAAGAAGAGCTAATACCAATGCTTTTCAAAATGTTCCACACAATAGAAACAGGGGAACATTATCAAACTACTTTCATGATAACACAGTTACTCTGACACCCAAACCACACAAAGATGCAACAAAGAAACAGAATTTACTGATCAATCTCCATCATGAACATTGATGCAAAACTACTCAATTAATTATTGGCAAATAGATTCCAAAACACTTCAAAAATTATTCACCATGACCAAGTAGGCTTCATTCCAATGATGCAAGAATGGTTCAACATATGAAAATTTGTCAATGTAATACACCATATAAACAAACTGACAGAAAAAAAAAAAAAAAAACATGATCATCTAATTAGGTGATGAAGAGGCCTTTGACAAAATCCAACACCCCTTCAGGATAAAGGTCTTGGAGAGATCAGGAATACAAGCAAAATACCAAAACATAATAAAGGCAATTTACCCCAAGCCAACAGCCATCATCAAATTAAATGGAGAGAAACTCAAAGAGATTCCACTATCAGGAACAAAACAAGGGTGTTCACTTTACCCAAATTTACCCAATTTAGTACTTCAAGTTCTAGCTAGTGCAATAAGACAATAAAAGGAGATCAAGTTGATACAGAATAGAAATGAAGAAGTTAAACATTCACTATTTGCAGATGATATGATAGTATACATAAGTGACCCCAAAAATTCTACCAGGGGACCCCTACAGCTGATATACACCTTCAGTAATGTAGCAGAAAAAAGATTAACAGAAGAAAATCAGTAGTCTTCCTATATACAAATGATAAAAAGGCTGAGAAAGAAATCAGAGAAATATCACCCTTTACAATAGCCATAAATAATTTAAAATACCTTGGGATTACTCTAAGCAAACAAACAACAACAAGCAAACAAAAACAACCTATATGACAAGAACTTTAAGTTTCTGAAGAAAGAAATTGAAAAAGATGTCAGAAAATGGAAAGATTTCTCATGCTCATCAATAGGAAGGAATACATAGTAAAAATGGCAATCTTACCAAAAGCAATCTACAGATTCAATGCAATCCCCATCAAAATACCAACACAATTCTTCACAGACCTGGAAAGAACAATAATAAAATTCATATGGAAAAATAATAAAACCCAGGATAACTAAAACTATTTTGTACAATAAAGCCACCTCTGAAGGCATCATCATCCCTAACCGCAAGGTCTACTATAGAGCTTTAGTAAAAACAGCTTGGTATTGGCACAAAAGCTGACATTTTGATCAATGAAATCTTCCTCCAGACCAAGCTATACCACTCTTGGGCATATACCAAAGGAATGCTCAATCATACCACAGGGCACACTGTTCATAGCAGCATTATTCATAATAGCAAGAATCTGGAAACAACTTAGATGCCCCTCAACTGAAGAATGGATTAAGAAAATGTGGTACATATATACAACAGATTACTACTCAGTAGTGAAAAACAATGAGACCATGACATGTACATGCAAACAGATGGAAATAAAAAAATATCATCATGAATGAGGTAACCCAGACTCAGAAGGACCAACATGGTATGTACTCACTTATAAGTGGATACTAGATGTAAAAAAGTATAACCAGACCCCAACCCACAGCTCCAAAGAAGCTAGCTAACAAGGAGGACCCCAACAGGATGAATGGATCACCCTGGGAAAGGTAAATAGATGAGATCTCCATGAGTAAACTGGGGATGAGGAGTGGGCAATGGAGGGTAGGGGATGGGGATGAGAACATAAAGGAACACAATGGTATTGCTCGAATAGGGATGGAGTGGGAGAGCAATGAAAGAGCTACCCTGATAGAGGGAGACAGCATGGGTATTGGGAGAAACAGGGTGCTAGGGAAGTTCCCAGGAATCTCCAAAAGTGATCCCAGCTTAGACTACTAGAAATAGTGGAGAGGGTGCCTGAACTAGCTTACTCCAATAATCAGATCAGTGAATATTATAACTGTCATCATAGAGCCTTCATCTAGTAACTGATGGAAGCAGATGCAGAGATCCACAGCCAAACACCAGGCTAAGGTCCAGGAGTCCAGTCAAAGAGAGAGAGGAGGGATTCTAAGAGCAAGGGACATCAAGATCACAATGGGGAAACCTATAGAGACAACCAAACCAAACTAGTGGGAACTCATGACATTTAGACTAACAGCTATGGAGCCTGCGTAGGACTGGACTAGGTCTTCTGCAAAAGTGAGACAGTTGTGTAGCTTGATCTGCTTAGGGCCCCCCTGACAGTGGGATGAAAATCCCTGGTGCATGAGCTGGCTTTTTGGAGCCCACTAACTATTATGGCACATCTAGCACAGCCTTGAAGTAGGGGGAGGTGCTTGGACCTGCCTCTACTAATTTTTTTTTTTTTTTTTTTTTTTTGTGTGTGTGTGTGTGTGTGTGTGTGTGTGTGTGTGTGTTTGAGACAGGGTTTCTCTGTGTAGCTTTGCACCTTTCCTGGAACTCGCTTTGGAAACCAGGCTGGACTCGAACTCACAGAAATCCTCCTGGCTCTGCCTCCCGAGTGCTGGGATTAAAGGCGTGCGCCACCACCACCAGGCCTGCCTCTACTAAATTTACCTGCACATCGGAGACCTTAACTTCTTCTAGGAGGGAATGAGGGAGTGTTTGGAGGGGGAAGCTAAAGGGGCAGGATGAAGGAAGGGGAGTATCTTTGATTGGTATGTAAAATGAATTAAAAAAACTCCTTAATAAATAAAACAATGATGTACTAACTCAACATAAGGAGTGGGCTTACCTGATTATTCCTCATTATTTTGTCTTACTTCTTTCTGCAGAGGTCTGTGTATGCTTTTGTCTGAGGGTCCCCTTCAGGTGCTGCTTGATAATTATCTCCTGTCAAAGAGGGAGGGGATCTGGGGATAATGTAGATGAAGGAAATGTGTCAGACCACAGTCTAATGGCGCAGACACCATTACTTTGCTTTTACTATAATTTTCTACATGAATGCAATGAGGAAGATGTTGATCCAAGGTTAGTTATTTGAGTTCAGAAAAGCATGTGAATAAAAGTTAATCAAGCACATACTAAATACTAACAAAACAGCCCTTTCCCAAGCTCTTTCAGGATAAACTAAACACAATTGTCTCACATGCACTATAGATTATATATAGCAGAGAACACAAACACAAAGTGTAAGGCCGTATCCAGATTCAGGGTCCACCGAGCACTGACTATTTGTTCTTGTTCTGTATTCCTCAGATAGACTCAGCATATCCCTTGACCAGACTGGCTTCTTTTGCTATGTTCCAGCACTTGCTCTGGCAGACACAACATCATTTTTTTTTCTTGGTGCTACTCATCAACATGCTCTGTAAACAGTAGTAATTATTGATTTTAAGTACCCTTCTAGGCATAAGATATAAAGTGGAGTCTACTGATAAGTTCTACGGTGGCGGTTGGCTACAAATTGACACACTCCTATCATCTGCATAATTAATGTGCATGGAAATAAATTGACAAAATTACAGGTTGGATGGTATTTAAATGATATATACATGGCCTCCTTGAAGAACATCAGAACACTCAGCCTAGGTTTTGGACTTTTAAATGTAAGTGTTTAATAGAAAGCTCATTACAATTTCTTGAGTTTTACAAACTCTGGTGCAGAAATTTTGTCTTCTAAGTTACTCCACACAGATGACAGAAAATGTTACCCTGACAACTCATGTCCTGTTGTAGAATTGGGTCTATCTTTATGCTTGCAATCCTTATCCTTGTAACAGGTGGCAACAGACTCCTTTCCTCTTAAAGCCTCATTATTTCTGCAATTTGATGCTTTCTTCTATGATTCTGAAAAATTACACTTTGAAAATGGCAAAAAATGTACAATACTGTTGAAATATTTGTTCCTTTATTATTTTGAAAGTGAAAACAGAAAATTCTTCTAAAAATATCTAAACATTGGGTAAGTATGTATGTATTGTTAATATATGGATGTAATTATATGGTGTTATGAACCATATATAAAATTGCTATTTTGAGAAGTTATGGTACTTTAAGGATATAACTTTCTGACAGATAAAGGTCAGTTTAGCATTCCTTAATGATTATACTCACTTTTGATACCCAGCTTATTCTCTGTTCATAGATAAATCATAACTTGACAAGTTTCAATCAGAAGTTTCCCTCCTTTTACAAGCTGCTCTTATATACCTCCTTGTAATAATAGAATGTATTCCTTCAAACTGTGAGCACAAACAATTCTTTCCCCACTCAATTGCTTCTGCCTGTAATTTGAAACAGTAAACAAACAAAAAAAGTAAATAATATTCTGGGGAAAGCAAATGGCACTACATGATGTTCTGTGTGCTAATTGGCTGAAAGACAAAATAGGCCAAATTATTGAGTAAGAAATTAATCCATTACTTGACAATCTTTGACATACAATATCAGGCTCCTGCTATTAAAATTAGACCTAGGCAGAAACACACCTTGGCATCGCTTCTAGCTCTATGGTCTTTAACTTCTGTAATCCTCATCATCATCTATTGTGAGTCTCCAGTCATTTGCAGTTCTTGGAAATGATGAAACAACTGGACCCATTACTCATAAGATTTATCATAACTCTCTTCTTTTGGTTCAATTGTACTATCTTAAATAATATGCATCCACTGACATCTCTCTAGATTATATATAGACAAAATCCTCTAACAAATTCCAGCTTCTAATGTGGAATTTATTAGAACTCCACTGCATGTTTTTATTATATTATATTCTTACAAAACCAAATCCAAAAAGATGGCGGTGTAATTCATCCACAACTCATATTTGCAATTTTCTTGACTTTTTCAAAGTTTTTAATGTTATCATTGAACATGTCCTTTTGTTTTATAATTCAAATCCAAAGATTTTACTGAATTCATTGACAATAATCAAATATATTTCTGGAAGCAAGCCATTTTGTTTTCTACTTAACATTATACTTTTTCAAGGACTATTCATTTCTGTACTGTATCATTGTAGAAGCCATCAAAAGGGTTATGCACTTTGTATTTCATTCTTTGTCCCACAAAATTTGTTCTTTATGATGCCTGTCCCCTCACACACACACACTTGGAAAACACTATTCCCTAAGTAGCCTTAGGTGTCATTGAGTTTGATATCTTCAACTTTGAGTGTTGGCTCATGCCACTGTGCCTATCATGTCGACTCTACACTTAACATAGCACTCATTATGATATTACTCATATAATTCTCAGATTTCTATGATTTCAAAAATTAGATCTCCTAATTTCAAAAATTTGAATATCCATGGACGAGAACTCAGTAACTAGCGTGAGCTTTAGCACTGAGAAAAAGCTGATACATTTAGTGAAAACAAAAAGCAATGGTATTGAAATAAAAATTGAAAGTAAAAAAATTTGTAAGAAAGGCCCCTAAAAGATAAAACAAGCATATTTTAAAAAGCATATTTTAAAAATCTGACAAGAATCTCATTTTTCTCTATTCTGATTTGGAATATCATTAATAGAAACCAGAGATTGTATGCAATCATTATTATTATACACATAGCACAAATATTTTGATTTTGTGTTGACAAATTGACGAATTCTGCAACAACTTCCTGGATCATATAAGAAAACCCATGTTTGTCCAGTAGAGTAACATGAAGAAAGGGAAGCTCAGCTTCAAATATTTCAATTTCAGACAAAGACAAAACTACTTGGAAAGTACTCCTCTTGTTTTTGTCAGTCATACAAGTAACTACTTTCAAAGAAATAAAATCAGAATAGTTCTTTGACGAATTATTTTTATTTTCATACATAAAGTATGTGGAACATGATAAAAATTACCCAGGAATATAATGAAACTTTTTATAAAGAAATGACATAAGAAATAAAGATAATAAATAAATTAATAATCATACAAATTGAATTAAACACTTACTCTTTTTAATTTTTTTAATTAAAAATTTTTTATTTCATCCTATATATTAGTCACAGGTTCCCCTGTCCTCCCTCCTCACAAGCCCTAGCCCCCAACCTATCCCCCATTCCCACCTCTTCCAAGGCAAGGTCTCAGGCTTTTTGGAACCTAGTGCCTATGGTGAGACACTTTTCACAGCCTTGGTGCAGTGAGGAGGTGCTTAGACCTGCCTCAACTGAATGTGCCAGTCTCTGCTGACTGTTCATGGGAAACACTTATTCTTTTAAAATACATTTTATTAGCTTTTTGAGAATTCTAAATATAATATGTTTGACTTGTATTCATCCTGCTACACAATTCTTCCTGTATTAAAAACCCCTTTTCCAATACCCAACCATTTCTCTCTCTCTCTCTCTCTCTCTCTCTCTCTCTCTCTCTCTCTCTCTCTCTCTCTCTCTGTCTATCTCTATCTCTCTTTTTTAACTGTACGATTGCAATGCTACATGTGGCATTGTACTGGATTGTGATCAAGTTATATAGGCCTTCATTTTTAGAAAAAGTGAACTCTTCGTGTCTCAGCAGTTAACATTTGCCAATATCTTCTTGGTTAGGGATTGAAATTTTTGCCCAATGTCAATTGGTCTGGCTAAGGATTGTACAAGTCTTGTGTATGGTGTTACACCTACTATGAGTTCATTTGTACAGCCATTTTGCTTTGACCATAAGACCCTGTTTCTTTACAGTTATCCACCAGCTCTGGCTGTTACCATCTTTCTACTTTCTCTTTTGAAATGACTCCTGAGTCTTGGATGTGATGGGCATGAAATATTCCATTTAAGACTATGCAATACACAGTCTATTATTTTCTACATGTTCAGTAGCTGTGCATCTGTGTGTTAATTGCCATTTATAGCAAATCAAAGCTTCTCTGATGAGGTTTGAGTGATGTTTGTATGGACCAAAATACATTACTGAGAATTTTTACCAACAGAAAACCAGAAAATTCCAAAGAATTAACAGTTGAGGCCATTTATTAACTGGAATAAACAGCATATTAGCAACATATGTTGAGATAATTAGTTAGCAGAAATGTACTTTGAGGACAAAACATTCAAAATGAAGCAAAAGAAAGTAAAAAATGAAGTATTTATATGTATGTGAATCCACATAGATCAGAATGTAAACTTGCCTACTAACATTGTGATTTAAGTTTTAGATTGATAAGAAAAATAATGAGAACAAAACAATATTTGCAGAGAAATGGATAAATATTTTTATTAGATGAATGAATGTAAAGAGAATGATCAATGTAAATTTTAGCTTTTTTCTTTAAGTAGAAGACATATATGTCATTATATATGGATGAATCATTATTCGAAGCTGTAACAAAGAATTGAATTAGAGGGAAAAGTTTGATTTCATATGTCTAGAAAGGCCATAATGATATTTAAGTAACTATATGTAAATTTAATAAAAATGTAAAGTAATTTACATTGACTTTAAACATCTTTTTATAAAATTAAGTTTAATATAATTTTCAAAACTTGGCAAATTTATGCATATTTATTAAATGAAATCCTCCTAATTAAAATAAAATTGAATTTGTATTGAAGTGTGCTTTTTTCTTTGGAAGTGACAATGGAGAGAATTACAATCCAAATATAATTATTATTTCTTTGTACTGGGAATATTTGATTTTCAGTCCTACAATGTATCATAGCATAGATGAGTTTGAATAAAACTTGATGTTTCTGCTTAAGATTGATACCACAAATAATTCCCAGGTAGTGAAATAAGAAATTTGTGATTCAGTTATAAGTGACATTGCTAAACACAAATTATGAATTTCTGTAACAATAGAGAAAAATCAAAACATAAAATACTATAATCTACAAGGATCACAATTAATAAAATATGTCATTTATTTATGAAACATTTTAATGGAAGGAATTTGTGTATAAAATACCATCAAAATATGTAACAATTTGTGTACAATAGTAATATTAGTTTGAGGCACAATCTCATGGCATTTTGCCATATTTTAAGATTTTATTTTAAAACAGAAATTTATTTTAATACACCTTAAAAATAACCATATTAAACTTTTAAAGTAAAAAAAATAGATTTTGAAAAATTCTTCCTAAAGAAAAGGAAGATAGCAGTACGCACATACAAAAGTTTTTAAAAAAACAAACAGAAAATACCAAATGTTATGGAGTAGTGGATTACTATCAGAAGGAAAACAAAGTTATAAATGCTCTTTGAACATAATAATTTAGGTTTCTAGTTTTTATTAAATTTTCATACATATATATATATCCTTCATTAACAAATAAAATATTTCATACAAACATATTAAAAATAACTCTAAAAATAAAGCTGAATTCAGACCTTATATATCTTCAGAATTATCTTACACTCAGAACTAATTTTAATATTCTAAATTTCAAAACCCAAAGATGATATAGTACAAATATTTAATAAATGTTTCAGCATAATGCCTACAATAGGATTTTCCCAAAGGCACCAGTCATACAATCCTATTGATTAGATGTACAATAGCTATTCGTGTATGTAATAAAGAGACTCAGAGATTTCTATAAAAAAGCTGTTTCTTCATTGCATGCATTTCCTTGTAGTCATCCACCACCTCTGACACTCTCTTTCTGAAGCTTTTTCTGGAAAAATCTGTGTGGCTTTGAAGGGCAGAATAGAACAGAGATTTTTCTCTTTGACCTGTGTCTTCTATAGTATCCCTCTTTCTTTCTTTATCTTTCGTTTGTTCCTTTTATTGAAACCAGGTTCTTTTCTCATAGAATATATTGTGATTATAGTTTCCCCTACCTATATTCCCCCTATTTCCTACCCATCTGCCTTCCCTATGAATCCACCTCTTTTCTCTCATTATTCTATGTGTGTTGGGCAGTTGAAGGGCTCTGTGACTAAAATTACAGTAGAAATTCTCACCATGTACTGCAAATAGAAACTTCTCTGATGAGAGTTGATGCAGTTCATATCAATGCATGATTATAACAATAAATCATTAGGAGCTGGTGGAATGCTATATCCATTTAGTACTATGTTCTTCTTCCCTGGAGTTCATGGCCTATATTTCTGGAGATTCTTGGCCTAATGGAGCTGTCATGCATATTGTGGAGTAGGCCTTTAATACAACAAGAAAGTGGTTGTTTACCTTGTCATTATTGGAACAATAGATTAGTCTTGCCAGGCCAGCTTCTGCTGTAGCTTGTGGGTTTCATGGCTGGGAAACATTGATCAGTACTTTCTCCTCTCCTAGTAGGAATAACTCCCTCCATCACTGTGAAAGTTGACAGTAAAGATAAAGATACCTATCAGTAAATGGAAATACATTCTCTGAGAACATTGACTAACAGTAATCAATATTTTAGACAATTTAAAAGAAAAGAATAGAGAATAGTCAGTTCCCTAAAGATAAATTAATAATTACACTTCCAGTTAACAATAATTTTATTCATTATTGTTTTGACCAAAGTCAGTATAAAAAGACATTTTATAATACACTTGTATTAATTAAAGTCTAAATTCAAATATGTGCTGCAGCATTTAGAAGTTGATAATCAGTTTTAAGCCACATTTTGACATGGTTGTTTACAATTAAGTTGCCATATAGAACTGACTCCATCTGCCCTGATGAATTCAAATGGTCGTGACAGCATGCACACAACCTGTTCAAGCTCAGGAAAAAGCAAATCACAGCACAGAGAGTGGAGTTGTGAAAGAAATTTTACACCCAGTCTTTTTAAAATCTGAAAGTTACTGAGAGAGAGTCCGTCCATTTTGTCCACATGGAGACACTGGTAATTTGACTGTATTCTATTGGAAGGCCACACGTACAAGAAGATAGGCACAGATAATTGGAACTGATAGATAAAAAACAGAAAGTGGACTCAAATTTAGGTGAGTAAATAAGGATTTGGGATGAAGCTGGAAGAGTGAATATGGTCAAAATATTGTAAAAAACATAAAGAACTAATAAAATATAAAAGTAAAATAAAACACAGAAAGAAGATTAAGCCAATTTAGGAAGCAAAGAATGAATTCCAATCTTCACTTGGTGACTGTAGAAGACAACCCCAAGAAAGGTTTGATTGTTTCTTCTACTATAAGGTAATTATCATTCTATTTCACAGTTTAATTAGCATATTACCCTACAGCAATTTACATAGTACTCATTTGGAAAAATATGAAAATAAAAGAAAAAGTGTGGGGGAAGTAATTATTGTACTTGTCTTAGAACAAGTGATCTGTAGCCTACCACCCACTGAATATTCCTCAACAATTCCTTATAAAGTGTCATGCTATGCATTGCACATCCATTTTCGCATTTCCATATTTTGGACTTGTGTAGTTGTGAAAAAAATGTTTCTCTAAGAATTTTATATGTACAATTAAGCCTTGAGTTATATGGAAAAATTAAGTCATGAGTTCAATTGATTTCTTTCAGGCTTGCTAAGACATGCTTTTATTCTTGTCATCTTTTTCTTATGTTAAAATCTACCAAGCATTTAGCATGAGTTATACATATTCATATGTCAATAGAGTGTCTGTGGTATTTGATACCTAGTTAGCATTTTTATTGAACTTCTGTGTTAACATTTTCAGAGATGTACTATTATTAATTAACAACTTAAGCCCATACTTTGATATCGTGGTCACTATTAAGTGGGTCATTTCAGCAGTAATAGCTCTGACTAAGAGCAATACTTCAATTTCAGCAGATTTCTGTGTTAATAATTAAAGTGTGCATGTACCGCAACCTATTTGTCATGGTAACTAGACAGCATAAGACATTAACATGATTCTGCTCTTGATGAAAGACTACACTATATTCCATTACTAGTTGGAAAGCATTCCACTTCTCTTAATCTAGTCTAATTAGAGGAAAATGGTTATTTACCTGTCATGTAAAAATAATAATTTCATATCTTAACAGTAATCTGGGGAGGTATGATTGCTAAATTTGTGAGTCGACTCTGTGGGAAATATTGCATATAATTTATTATAGTTGTTTAATTAGGTCTGCAAGTCTAGCATCATTGCCATCATTAAAGACCGAGCACATTGCACTGTGCATATTCATCTACAAGTACTCTGAAATGTGATATGGGAAAAATCCTTCCTTCTTGCTATTTACATCTTTTACATCTTTTTCCACAAAGGGATATAAAGCACACTGGAACAGTAGGTTTAAAAGAGTGGTTTTAAGATTGTCACACTGTCCTGCTCAATTTAATGAAGTTATCCCACGTAAACATTTATTGTCTGGTTTTCAAATATGTTTGTATGGTTTTATATCTAATAGGAGTAGGTTTTGTATTAAATTCTCAGTTCAAAACTATACGGAATGTGTGGTAGACATTACACATAATACTTGTGGAAGTTTCATGAAAAAAAAAAAATGTCCTGCATAGGTTCATATAGTTTAGCGCTTGCTGCCCTTGGGTGGCACTGAGTGTGGAGGTTACTGGACCTATAGAAGATGGAGCCTTGCTGACTAAACGTGCCAGCAGTACCAGGCCTCTCCCATGCTACATTGTTGTTCTGCTTTTTTTTTTTTTTTTGAGGTTGAATATGTGATTTCTCAGCTTTGTACTTCAGCTGCTTGCTGCTGTGCTTCCCCACTATTAAGGATTCTCCCTCTCAAGTGGTGAGGTGATGCAAAATCTTTCCTTCATGACACTTTATCTCAACAACACAATGGAAATAACACAAGAATTATAATCAGGTAGCGTGCTTTCTTCATCTCAGAGATGTTACAGCATCATTTCTAATTTACTTAAAAGAAAGTGAATGTACAATTAAAAAAACATTACAGATGCAATTATGTAATATTTTATATGAATATTATAGAAATCTATAGAGTAGGGGATGATGCAAAAATTAAGAGTTCCATATCTCAGGAAACATAATCTCATAGAGGAGACTAAACATTTAAATTTCACGTGACCACCAATATAAGTATAGTTTTCCAGTTTAAAACTGAAAATGAAACAATATATTTTTGACCCAAATGACAATATTTTTATCAGAGATAGAAAGAATATTGAAAATTCCAAATAGTTTCAAATACCATTCTATGACCTATGCATCAAACATTCAGTATCAATATGAAAATATGAGGTCACTCATTAAGGAATTTTAAATCTGATCCCAGATGGCAGGAAGTCTGATGATTCCTGGCAGGTCAGTATGAGACTATGAACTAATTTGTTATGAGGGACAAATGTTTCATCATTTTTGCTGATTCCCTTATTCTGTCCTACAGTGATGATATTTTCTTGCTGTGTTGATTTCTCACTTTTCCATGGGTCTCTTAGAGACCTATGTCAATGGTGGTTCTGATCTGTCTAAAGTGAGTTTTCTCTCTTTGGCATCACTTTTAATTGGAGAAAATTAATTTTTACTGTAGAGAGGAAAGAGATCTACATTTTGTAGGTTGTTTACCAGAATCCTTGTCTATTCCCCAGGAGATACTAGCAGTGCTATCCTTGTTATGAAAACCAGAATAGCTCTCCATATACATCCAGATATTCCCAGTAAACCAGTAAAGAATCATTGATGCAAGGATACTCTACATTTTCCTTGAATGTGCAATAATATTAAGGAAGGATTCTGGGGGAAAGGTTATTTTTTTATTTCTTGTATCTGCTTTTTCTTTTCCTGAATAATAGAATGTATAAACTTGGTAATGGGAACTTTTGCTACCGTCATTACACAAATACAAAGATGAAGTCAACATCTAGATATTAAGGAAATAAATAGGGTTTCTTACATGTTGCATCACTACAGAATTAAATTAAATATAGCTTAAACCCATCACTTGGATTTTTTTATAGTGTAACAATTTATTTCTTTGGCTTTTAAACCAATGCAATAGGATGTTTAGTTATTTACATAAAATATTGAAATGTCATTGTGAGCACATGATATAAAACTTCCAGTGATTTTTGTTTTAGTTTACAGATCTTTAATCAGCTCTCCTCCAATCCCTCTTTGTTTAAATTCTTCTACTGGAACTATTTTCTTTTCACTTTATTTGGATTAAGTGGATTAGCTGGTATGAAAAACAATGCTATTGTATCAGAAGTTCAATTGATTAATAGCAACTTGAGTCCATAACAGAAATATAACACATATTTAAGTATTAGAATAGTTTTAGAAATTGTTAAAAAAAATCATGCACTCATTCATTTGAGACAAATAAGGTTGACTTTTAGTATTTAATTATTTCATGTGGACAATTTTTTATTTTTCTGTGGCTTCTTCTTTTTCTTCCCAAGTGAAAGCTGTTTGCAGTTTGACTCCAAGGTTTGTAACTTACTTTTCTGGATTAGTTCTACTATATATTGATGAAATTCAGATATATCACAATCCAGTCTACCATAGCAACATGAATCACAGCTCTTCATGGTCTCTAAGCTTAAAAAATGAATTTTGAGGAAGAAGAAATTCCCTTGTCTATTGAGTAAATTGTGACCTTTAACTTGAAAGAAATACTGTCCTCTAGATTATATTTTTCATCCTCTTTCTCCAAACCGAATACAGAATAGAAACATTTACTTTTCCTGTTTCTGTATAAAAAACACTGTGTTTTGTTTTGAAACAAATACTTTGTTAACTCAATCAATAAGTACATTCTAAAGATATCACTGAATGTTTACATAATTGAGGCACAAATCTAAACGAAGTGTCAGGAACATGGAAATTATGACTTAGGATTCCTTGTATTTCCTGCTTCACCTTCACTATACATGTTTAAAAACACAGATATATGGTCACACTAAACAAACCAAATAATACTCATTATTTACATTATTAATATTTATTTAAAATATTTATTGAAGAATAAGCATTATAAGAATGAAAAGTATATATGCAGATTTTAACTCACTGTTTTATTAAATGAATTCATCAATATGGATGCTTGAGTTTATCATTGTATATTCTTCCCCTCAGTGCAGTAACACTAACCAACTTTAGACACAAATACATTTCCTATAATGATAAGCTAAAAAGGGTGGTTCCTGAAATGAAAAATTGGAAAATTGCACTTTTCACCCAAAACCCAGACTTTAATACTACTTTCTTTTATATGCATAGTGTAAATTATGGTCAAGGTTGAGAATACTTCCCTTTTCAATACTGTTAGACTGGTTGCCCATGTTTCTGTGAAATTACTTCTTGGAAAATACCATGTTATACTTATATTTAATCTTTATTCTGACTGTGCATGAGGCACAATAGGAACAGAAAGACATTAGCTCACCTCCCTCTCTTCCCTGTCTTTAGCTGCAACACTGACAAGTACAAATGATTGCTGAAAGTAGCCTATTTGATGCTTTGCATCTGTGTATTCCATTCTCTATTCTACAAAAGCATTAGTTTACACTCTCTTCCCTTTCCTGAATTCATTACTTTTATCATTGTCCTGCTCTCAAGCAATGACTTCTTTGTGTTTCATCAAGAAAATGAATCATATAATTTGAAAACAGAGTCTCCAGCCCTTCTACATATTATCCAATACCACTGGCCCTTCATTTCTAATAAAATTGCTCTCTTCACATTCTGTACACCTAACTTCTTGGAAAAATCTATGTTTTTGTTTATCCTGTCCAGAGTCCTGAAATACCTTGTAAATTATCTTTCTTATAGTTTACTGTATATTCTTTAGAATATATTATTACCTCTCCTTTAAAAAAAACCATTTAAAATATGCCTCCTAAATATCACTCTTACTTCTAACTAGCCAATCTCCTCACTGTAACACAAAGGTAATATCTAGTGTGTTATATCATTCTCCTTCAATGGGTTATATTCTAAACTTCTTTTTAATATGCTAGTCTATCATTCTTTCTTGAATATGGTGGGAAGACCCAATTTCTTCTTAATAAGTAGCTATTCATTCCTATGTTTGCCTTTTATCACTTGGGATACCCTTGTTTGTTTATTTTTAACTTTCAAATCATCTCACTGAGATGCAGTGTTCGGTTGTGAGAACTATTTTTTTTCTGCAATTGTCATACCACTGCACACATTCCTAGGAAAACATATTTTATTGTTTCCTTACAATACACTAGGACTTCAGCCACATTTTATACTTTTCTAATAGTATTTTTATCTGACTTGTCTCTTACAGCAGATGATATTTGCACACAAATCAAAACCCTATCTTAGTGTCAAATATCATAACACCAGTGTTTATTCCTTGATTGGTCAGTATTTAGTTCTCATCCATATAATAATAAATTCTATGAATAAGTTGGCTTACAAAACAGTATTTCTTATTTAAAGAAAAAAATGAAATGGAGATGATGAAGTAGGACATTGTGAAATATACTTTTCAAAAAATCACCCCAGCATTCTGCATTAATGAATGAATAAGCATGTAGAAGAAGAGCAGAGCCGGGCATTGGAGGCTGAGCTGTGTAGCAATGCTTTGGGAAGTACATGGTTTTAGTATTTGTTATCTGTCCTCTAACAACATCTCAAGAGTGAGCAGTATAATGTAAACTCTTCACTCACCGTTTCCTGTCTCATTTCCGAATAATTTTCTAGGAGAATAGCCTGTGTTTCTTTGTGAATATTTGTTATGTTATCTGTTACATTTTATATTCCTTAGTTTCAGATTAGAACTTCATGACAGCAGTTTCTTCATGCACGGTGAAATATGTTGCCCTTCCCATAATCTTTACTGTTAATGTTCTTAATTAGTCACTTTCCCCTTAATGAATTCACTAAACAGAAGCACTTTAATCACTACAAAATAAGTCCTTACAAATAGCCTGAAAATAGGGGAAATATAAACCAGAAGAAATTGAACTGACAAATGGTCACAAGGGAGACACACTCCTTACAGTGTGCAATGATGACTCCACATCTCAATGCTTTAATATCACTATTTCACTCAACAGTGATAATTCAATTCTTCTTTCATAAAACACAATAGTCGCATAAAAAGACTATTTTTACAACTTCAAGAAGGAAACCAGCATTCCTCTCCATGAAATGTGTGCCTTGAAAAGAATACTTTATTGTATAGATTTTTGTTTTTCTGTTATGCATTATTTGAATATTGATGTACAGATAAATACAGGCTTCACATGATAAAAATAAGGGACAAGAGTCATGATTACCATCATGGAATTTATTTTGGAAATGATCAATGAGTTGGAGTTCAGTTTTCGGCTTTCTCTTGGAATTGTAAATAGATACATTGTCAGCATTTGGAATGCTTGGAGGTTCAAACAGTGGTGTACTGAAGACAGTAAGAATGCATCTAGTGTAGGATTTGCTTTGTGCTACCCATTATTTCTGATTTGCATTTAGTAAGTTCTACTTACTTTTCTCTTTCCTCTCATTACCAAAATAATTTTGTGAAATTTATTTCAGAATATTCCAATACATCTATGAATGCATTTAAAAATGAACTGGCAGAATCCAATCTAGTTTTCAAAGTATGATATTGAGCATCATTTCTCTTAAAAACAAATGACAATTTGTTTACTTTTAAATACATGTTTTGACATGAGATTATATATTTTATTACTTGATATTTATGTTACTTTTGTAGTAAATATCATCATGATAACCAATATATTCTTATAAAGAAAAATGTATTTTGAGAATATTAATTTCCAGATACAAATTTTGTTAAATGAAAGAGAATTCTCATCAAAGATTGATGAAGTAGATTTTTGTTTATATTTAATTTTATTTGTTTATAAAGTCATTTAAACATATTTAGTACTATTTAAGTTCTACAGAGGAATGAAGTATTTTGTTAAGCAACAATTAATACTATTATCTTCTATGCAAACAAAAATTCAAACTTGAAAATCCTTGTCTACCTCATATATTGTCAGAATATTTTTATGAATCTGAAATCAGGAACTGCAGGCTCATTTTGGCTTAATTTTAATACTGATATTAAATATTGAATAAACTATTTTTGCAACAACATTATTGAGCTACTGTAATAAAATATTACATTAAAAATACTATAAACATTTCTTAATTGGACTATTGGGCATTTTGATGTCTAATTTCTTGAGTTCTTTATATATTCTGGATATCAGCCCTCTGTCAGATGTGGGGTTGGTGAAGAACTTTTCCCATTCTGTAGGCTGTCACTTTGTCTTGTTGACCGTGTCCTTTGCTCTACAAAAGCTTCTCAGTTTCAACAGGTCCCATTGATTGATTGTTTCTCTCAGTGTCTGTGCTACTGGAGTTATATTTAGAAAGTGATCTCCGGTGCCAATGTGTTCAAGACTACTTCCTACTTTCTCTTCTATCCCACTCAGAGTAACTGGATTTATGTTGAGGTCTTTGATCCACTTGGACTTAAGTTTTGTGCACAGTGACAGATATAGATCTATTTGCAGCCTTCTACATATTGACATCCAGTTATGCCAGCACCATTTGTTGAAGATGCTTTCTTTTCTCCATTGTACATTTTTGGCTACTTTGTCAAAAATTATATGTTCATAGGTGTGCAGGTTAATGTCAGGGTCTTCAATTTGATTTCATTGGTTCCACAGGTTGGTTTTTATGCCAGAACCAAGCTGTTTTGATTACAGTAGCTCTATTTTAGAGCTTGAGGTCTGGGATCATGATGCCTCCAGAAGTTGTTTTATTGTACAGGAATCTTTTGGCTATCCTGGGTCTTTTGTTTTTCCATATGAAGTTGAGTATTATTCTTTCCAGATATGTGAAGAATTGTGTTGGTAATTAGATGGGGATTGCATTGAATCTGTAGATTGCTTTTGGTAAGATCACCATTTTTACTATGTTAATCCTGCCTATCCATGAGCATGGGAGATCTTCCCATTTTCTGACATCTTCTTCAATTTCTTTTTCAGGGACTTAAAGATCTTGTCATATAGGTCCTTCACATGCTTGGTTAGAGTAACCCCAAGGTATTTTATATCATTTGTGGCTATTATAAAGGGTGATGTATCTCTGATTTCCTTCTCAGACTGTGTCTATTGTATATAGGAGGTCTACTGATTTTTTGAGTTGATCTTGTATCCTGCCATGTTGCTGAAGGTGTTTATAAGCTGTATCAGTGCCTTGGTTGAATTTTTGGGGTCACTCATGTATACTATCATGTCATCTGCAAACAGACAACTAAGATAATGAGAAATGTCACTGAGAAATAACATTTATTTTTCCTTGGACTTCCATTAATGTCATCTTTAATGTAATCAAATATTTCACAACTTTAATTGATTCACATTGATTAAGAGGACACATATAGGTAGAATGTCAGAAAAAAATATTGGAAAACAAATGTCATCAATGAATATATTTTAGAGTAATGCAAATCCCAATTTTACTTTTAACTATTACAACCAAAATCTTATCTAGAATCCTTTTGTCATGTACAATCGCCCATAAGGAAAAACAGTTAAAACAAGAATAAGCTAAAAATGTTTGTGTTTATATTGTACAATGTAATGAATATCCATTGCTTCATTCATTTTGGCTAGTATTTTAGAGAAATATATGGAAATGAAACTTTTATTATATTTTATTCCCTTCATGTTCCTGCAATTAGCCTCTCACCTTCCTCTCATTAGGACTCCTACATGTGTCTGATAAAGATTAACTGACAACCACTTTAGCAAATAAGCACAGTTACTATGTGAAAATCTGCCACTTAGATTAAAATATAAGTCCTTTGGTTACATTAAGCCTATTAGTGACTCCAAAACCATCCCAATGGACACCCTCAGACCCACACTAGTAACTTCATCCCACAGCTTTTTATTGCACAATTATAAAGCTATGAAACTAATTGTATATTGATTATTGGACAAAAGTTTGAAAATTCTCTGATGAATAGTATGGAAATAGATGTTTGGAATTTTCTGTGCTTTCTTGCACAGTCAAGTAAATTCTACACACTTGCATAAACAATAAATATGAACATATGTAAACTTCATACTCCTTAAAAATCATAGGTACTCAAACGAGAAGAGAATTGTATTTGAAATAAATACATTTTCTGGTTCACCAATGCATTTTGTTGGTTGGTTGGCTGAAACATCATAGGAATGAAATATTCATATTTCTTCCTGAACTTCTTAAAATTAATAACTTTTCACATCAGTAAGATTAATCTGATAAAATTAATTCTCTAAGTAGCAACATATTGTTTCATCTAAATCAAGACTTAAGTTTCTGTTGTGTAAAGTTATTTAATTTTAGAGTTTAAAAAATTTAGAAAATCATAATTTAAACATGACTAGCCATGATAAGATGCTTTAGTCAGGTAGACTAGAGCTGTGCAAGCCATTTCGTTTTTCATTATTTTACTACAACCACAGTCTTAAATTACTTATTCATTTGTTTTGAGATACCTTTATATAATTTTTGTGTCAGAGTGTTTTACCTGTGTCTATGTTTGTGCACCACATGCATGCAATGTGCCCTGGAAGCCAAATGGGGTTTCAGCTCTCCTTGGAACTGAAGTTAGAGACAATCGTTAGTTGCTGTATAGGTTCTTGGAATTGAACTGGAGTCCTTTAGAAGAGCTGCCAGTGACTTTCCCCACTGAACCCTCCCATCAATCTTTACTTTCAGATTACACTTTTAGTCTACAATGTAAAAGTATTACTAACTAACATTTTGGGGATTTTTACTTCTTGTGTGGGGCTTCAAAATATATTGACTTTAAACCAGAAACAATTCTTAATTAAATTTCTTGAAAAAATTCATTCAGACTTAAATATTTCTTACAAAAATATTTTCTATTGAATGCTTTTAATTATTATCACTCATATCTTTATATTCACCCAAAAAGCACTTTTACATTTCAAAAGAGCTAGAAACATAATAACACAGCGTAACATGTATCTCCACATTATGTAAAATCCATGATGTAAAATCACACTATCTATTTTTTTTTAAACCATAATATTATTTCTAGGCACAGCTGAAGCAATGCCAGGCACTGACCAAACAGACTCAATTTGATTCTGACTCAAACTTATGTTCTTTCCTTTCTTGTGATCTCTCCTAAGTTGCTTCTGTCTATGCTGACAATGGGACTCAGAGAAAATAGTCCTGAATAATGAAGACACAAAGACCAAGAACTGTTACTATACTGTCAGGAACAGTGGCCTTCTCGAAAGGAACAAAGCTCTGCATGGCAGATCCTTAGTTAATGCATCGAGATAGTTTCAACAAGAGCATAGCCAAGCCAAGAGTCCTTAACTGGGGCAGGTGAAACCATAACACAGTATAATATGGTACCACCATAAAGACAGACTTCATATAATCAGACCTCTTCCTATTCTTCCTTGTATTGTTTCACTGGAGTAAAAGGCTTTCTGCCTTCAGTGAACTAGTTTTGGTTTTCCAGGACAAGTGGTTAAGGCTTTTTGTTTGGAGTATTAGAAACAAGGAGTCTTGCTCTGACTTCTATAGAATGTCAAGTTAGAAATCATGGTTTCCTTTAGCAGATAATAGATCATTTGAGAGAGGGTAGAATTTATGAATTTACTTTTGTTTGTTGCTATTTTCTATAGTTTATAAATTCTATTCTACTTCTTTATTCATTTCCATCTTATAATAATATTGCTAATAAAGTTTTGGTCTACAAATATTTTGTGTCCTACCTCACATCATAATATAAAGAAATTCATAAGTAAATAGGTAAATAATTTCTCAAATATTGTGCAAAATGTTAATTTAAGTATACATGTGTTAAGGATGCAATATCATAATATAAAATTAATAGGTACCTACACTTTTATGTATTGAGCAGTGTATTATTGTTTAAAATATGTTATTCTGCTAGACTAAATTTGCTGAGAAAAATGAATAGTTTTATGTCCTCTGCATTATTTCTATGCTCATGCAGTGACCATCCATCAAATGAGTTTGTGTCACAACATTTCAGCTGATGCCTAGGAACAAGGTAAGGAAACTCTACGTCCAATGTCACTGTGTTTCTTTCCAAAGCTTTGCTGTTTTATAGCAAGAATTTTCCCCACTTACTCACACTTCCATTGAAATTTTCTCTTTTTTAAATATAGGAGATTAGGCACATTATTTAGACATTTGAATAGGGAATATTATCAAGACACTGTATGGCTGATTAGACAGGTGGTTGATAGGCAAGTTGTACACTACATGGTCCTTAGTAACTATCTGTTTTACAACCATATGTGCTTTGTTATTTTTTTAGAAGAACATTATAAAAGATTTATTGAAACTCTTAAAAACAAAAATATGGTAAGTTATGCGTTCATGTAGATATCTATATGAAATATATTCATCAAGTGGTTATAAGTATTGCAAAACAATATGAAACAAAAAGTTTATAATTTCCTATGGGCTCATTGTACTTTCCTCATGAAGAATAGTCCTGTAATTGATCAATATAAGTTCATAACAATATAAATATCAGATAACTTAGTTTGCTCAATTACAATTTATTATTGATTTTATTTGCTTGCTACTAGTGATAAGACCTGTTCTGTGTTAGAGGACCTATCTTTTCTAATTAACTAGATTCTAAACACAAACACTCAAAGAACATTAAAACAGGGCTACGCCATGTGTAAAATAGGAAAAAATAAAACTAACGAGGTTTCAGAGTAGAAATGATGTCTTGTTGAAATTTAATTATGTCTTAATTGTTTTAATAAGAAATCATTCAACATTAGTATTGATATCTGAGCTAGAAACTGGTATTGGTCTCAAAAATGTTCATTTGAAAATATTTAATAGCAGAAATAGTAACAGAAGTAAAAATCACCGGTTATGAATGAATAGGAACAAAAATTCCTGCTTTGTTATGTTCTTAAACAAATAACTCATTCAAACATTAAATGTCCTGAATGACATACTTTACAAACCTTGACCTTCTGGTTTGAATAATTAACTATAGACACAGACTTCTACACTTGTTGAAATGTTGATGGATTTTAATCATTATGTTATCCACATCATTTCACTATTGGCTAATCAAAGTCAATGTGTTTTATTTAATGTAGACTTTATCATCCAGATGTTTATTTTCTCAAAACAGATGCAAATGAATTAGACTGTATCTAGTGGTACAAATATCTAGTACCAGCAAAGGATGGTGTGAGATTGAGGCATCAAGGAAGAAGGTGCAGCTTTGGGCCATACAGTGAGAAATTATCTCAAACAGAAATAAAAATTTCTCTACACTCCAGATACATGACTAACAGACACAAGCCATGATGTTCAGTTAAATTAAAAAACTAAAATTCTTAGCTTATTGTAAAAATGCAAGGAGGTATGAAAGAAAACTATCCTAGTGAAAGAATCAATATCAATATCAGATTATATGCTTCAAAATTTTATTTAATAATTTCAAGCACAGTGTTTTGTTTATGAAATAAAATAATAAAACTATTTTTAAATTCTATAGAGAAGACAATAAGAGATCATTGAATTAGAATTTCAGTTTTGTTGACTTGGTTTTTTAATTGCAGCTCTCATGTTTCAGGTAAGAATAATTACAATTATTTTATACTTTATTGTATTTTCATACTTTTATTATTTTTTTAAATTATAATATATTTGATCATATTTGTCCTTCTGTTCAATTGTCTAAAACCTAGAAAGCAAAATATAGCATCACCAAAAAGAAAAGAAACCCAAAACATCAACAAAAAACAAAAACAAAACATTAAACTGTAACCAAATAGAAGTACACACACACACACAAAACTGTGTAGTTGATTATCTGTTGGTCAACCACTCTTTATCCTAAGAGTATTCCCATAGTAATTCCATTGAGGAAAAACTAATTTCTTCTCCAAGCAGGTATAAAATGACAGTTCCATTGCTAATATTCACACTAGTGGCTATGTTTGCATTCATTTCTTCTTTCATTTTATTAAAAATATAATAAAATAAAATATAATGACATAAAACAAATACTATCACATCAAAGTTAGAAGACACAGACCAACAGGAGGAAAGAGCCCCTAGAGAAGGCACAAGAGTCTGAGATGCTTATTTGAGTGCTGAGAAATCTCATAAAAAACAAACTAGAAGCCATAATATAAGGTGCAGATCCATGCAGACCCTGTGCATGCTGTTTCGGTCTCTGAGGGTTCATATAAGACTTTCTCTGTTGATTTAGAGATCCTGTTCCCTTAGTATCCTACATACATTCTGGCATTCACACTCTTTCTGCTTCTTTTGCTGGGTTCCCTCAACTCAGAAAGAAGGGATTTGATGGAGACATCACATTTAGGGCTGAGTGTTTGAAGGCCTCTGTATTTATTCCCATCTATTGCAGGAGGAAACTTCTCTGATGAAAGTTGAATAAGGCACTGATCTATGACTATAGCAGAATATCATTAGGACACATTTTATCACCACATTTATTCTTTTCTTTCTTTGTTTCTTTCTCTCCCTCTATCTCCCTCTTCCTTCCTTCCCTTCCTTCCTTCCTTCCTTCCTTCCTTCCTTCCTTCCTTCCTTCCTTCCTTCCTTCCTTCTTTCCTTCCTTCCTGCCTGTCTTTCAACCTGTATTATTTGGTTTTGTTCTGTCACTGAGCTATCTAATCTAAGGTCTTCATCACCAAAGCATCATGGGTTCTATTTTGGGGAGTGGGCCTTAAGTTAGATCAGCTTTGGTTGCTTACTCCCATAATCTTTATGTCACCATTGCCCTAGCATATCTTGGTGGTAATGAACAATTTTAGATAAAGGATTTGGGGCTGGCTTAGTGCTTACATTTCTTTGTTGATAGCATGCCAAGTATCAGGTAACAAAGTTCTTATATCCTGGAACATATATTTCAGCCACAATAAGTTGACTAAAATGATTATAAGAATCATATTGTAATATGTTAAGTTAAATATTATAGTACAAAATAAAAATCATATATAACTAATGTAGTAGATCAGCCTAGGAAAACATGTTTAATAGTATAAAGTTAATAAAAATCATTTCACATTAATGTAATTATGAGTACATTAAACATAAATATAAATGGCCTCATTTTTAATCATTTTTCCTAATGTAATGACATTCTATCAATATTTAAGCAAATATACATATGGATTAAAAATAAAGTTCCATCAATTATTGAATGAGAGTTCCAAGACGACTGCTAGGGTGTTTAGTCATCTGATCACCAGACTAGGTCAGATCAGGCCCTCCCTCGACCACTGCCAGCAGTCTACAGAGGATATATCATTGTGGATTTCTGGGGACCTCTCGAGCACTCTGCCTATTCCTGTTCTCATGTGGTCGTCATTTATCATGGTCTGTTTGGCCAGGCCCCAGGTGGAGCTCCAGGTGTCCAACTGTTGAGAAGGAGGAGGGACTGCAAGAGCGTGCATTGTTGAATCCAAGATTGCAAAAAGCACAGGGAAAAATAGCCAATCAAATGGAAGCACATGAATTATGAACCAACAGCTGTGGCGCCCCCAGCTGGATCAGGCCCTCTGGATAAGTGAGACAATTGAATAGCTTGATCTGTTTGGGAGGCTCCCAGGCTGTGGGACCTGGACCTGTCCTCAGTGCATGAGCTGGCTGTTTGGAACCTTGGGCTTACACAGGGACACATGCTCAGCCTGGAAGGAGGGGACTGGACCTGCCTGTACTGAATCCACCAGGTTTAAATGAGTCCACACGGGTGTCTTGGTCCTGGAGGACATGGGAATGGAGGGGAGGGCCTGGGGGGAAGGTGGGGGGGGGGGCAGGAGGGAGGAGGACAGGGCAACCCATGGCGGATGTATAAAATTAAAATACATAATAACAACAACAACAACAATAATAATAATAATAATAATAATAATAATCTCAATGAAAAAATAAAAAAAATTTAAAAAGGTTCATTTAATATATGATAATTTCTTAAGTTTAGAAAGGAAAATACTAAAGAAATATAGTATTCACTTCTTAGGATCTATTGATAAATGATAGCTGTATGGAAAGGGAGACTCATGCTTCTGAGCACCTTGAAGTACATAGACAGCACAAGTTCGATTTGTTTGGTTCACTGAAAAAAAAAGACACAAAAATCTTCTGTAAGGATATGCATGGGTCTTGTTAGACTTGGGAGAGTATAGATGAATTGGATCAAAACACTTTGTATACAATTTTCAAAGAATTAATAAAAATATTTTAAAATAAATACTTTTAAATAAAAGTATGAAATCTTAGGGATAAATGCATGCTTGCTTATTTTAATATAAATGTGAGTACTTCTTTAATTTAAAAAACAGAAATATGGTATCACCTAGATGAATTTTGTCTTACTGACATATGATTGATACTAACAAAAAATGTATTTCTGTTTAAAATATTTGATCATTTCACTAAAATTGATTTAAAATCTTCTTGAAGTTTCATATGATTTACATATACTTTAAAAAAGATTTGTTTTATTTACACATACAAGTTAAGGTATGTATATTCAAATGTGTTCAGGTACCTGCAAATGTCAGATAAGGGCATCAGTTTCTCAGGAGTTGGAGGTAATAAGTGATGGTAAGTGACATGTGGGTTGAAGGAGAAAAATTTGGGTCCTCTGAAACCTCCACAGTTGCTAGTAACCTTTGAGCCATCTCTAGTCCATTAGATATTTAAAATGAAATTCTTGAAATTAAAATGCAATTACATAATTTCCCCCTCACTTTCCCCCTCCAGCCCTTCTGATGCAGCCTTTCTTTTTCTCAAATTCATGGCTTTATGTTTTTAATTGTTTGTTTGTTTGGTGTGTGTGTGTGTGTGTGTGTGTGTGTGTGTGTGTGTGTGTGTGTGTTAAGCATATAAGTACAACATCCTCAGTATATATGCTCTTACTTGGGTATATATTAATTCAAGGCTGAGCACTTGGTATTGGATACCAACTGGGTTGCTCCTCACTAAGGGAGACTGTTTCTCTGTCTCAGCATTCCTGAATTGTCTGTATTATTTTATCTAGGATTGAGGCCCCAAAGAATATCCTCCACTCCTGTTAACCTGTCTATTGCCATTGTCCTAGTAAAGGTCTTGTTCATGCAGCCATGTTGTATTGTGAAAGATGCTAAGTTTGCTTTGAGTTTTTGTTTCCTAGGCCTCTTACAACATCGATTAAAAGTTACCTGGAACATACATGGACATACTCAATCATTTATCTCGTATAATGTGTTTGGCTTATGCACACTGGTGTATGATATTTATATCTGTATGTTTTCATGTAATATAAAGTTTTTATAAAATATTATTTATAAGTTGCCGGTTGTGGTGGCACATGATGGTAGGATTATAATTAAAATCCTTTAGAGACTGGCTTTCAAGATGTTGTGAAAATTCCATGTGATAAATCAAATTTCAGTATCCACCTAATAAGTGCAAATAATTAGAATGTATATATATAAAATTTGGTAATTATTTATTTTCAGAGTTATCCTTGCTACCAAGACTTAAGATATTTAGATTTATAGGAATCAGCATTCATAATAACTTACACAGCAAAAAAAAAAATGTTCTTACTTTAGATTATTACAACCATTATATAAATTTCATGTCAATACTATATTTAAAATCTGGAACAGGCTGTACTCAACAGTGCCAACCTCTATGATACACTCCCAATATAAATTGAAAATATTACTTACATACAACAAGTTTCTTCTATTTATAGCCATTGATGCAAATGTGATATTAGTAAGTGTGGAAATGCTGAAGAAACATCTTGGAATACACAAAACTATTATGGTAAAAATTTTTAGTCTTCAATTATGGCTTCATAAAAACATTCAATATAATTATAATTATTAGAAATCTGAAACTTTAATATAAACATCATGAAAAACTTCAAATAAAAATTGGGAACATTTTCCAAAATTGTAAAACCTTTGTTAATAAGGGCAATACATAAATTTTTATGGAAGGGATATTTTATATTCTTCTGATACTGCCTATTGCCAGAGGCTTCAGTAGACAATCACATTTTATGACTTTAAAGTAGCCATAGAAGATTTTGAATGGTTTTTATTACATTTCCTCAAGCATTTTACCTGAATTTTTAATTGAAATAAAAAATAGAAACATAAAACCCTGGTTTGAGTCATTGCTATGGAAAACTGTTTCTATTCTCTTTGGCAAATGTTAATTTACATACGCTATTAGACATACCATTCCATAACTTGATACATTACCTATAGGTGGCCCATAAACGTTTTATGAAGATTTCATGAAGTAATTTATTTTACCATTCATTAGAAAAGATGTCCATTTCACAGGCTGAAAATGGTCCATTTTCCAAATGTTCTGTTGTCTCTACTTTGAAGGTTAGGAAAGTTTTAAAAAATGAATTTTAATATTCAAAGATTTAATCTACCTGTTAATAAATTTCACATTGATCCAAATTGGAATTTTTTTATTCTACATTGTTGTATGTCACTGTTGGCAATTTTGAAGTGGGACATACATCTCCACACAGAAGAATGCAGCACCAGGACATAAGTGCTCCCAATTTAGGACAAGACTTTCTGTCACACCGAGGTAGTTGTAGTTCACAATTCTATTAGGAAGACATAGGCTTGCATGTACAATTTTTAAACAGCATGAATAACAAACCATATAATATCAAAGAAGCAAGCAAACAAGCAAAGAAAAAAAAACAATCCAAGATATCTCTAATTACAGTAGAAAATGTTTGAAAGTTTTAACAACGCATTGCCACAAACATGATCATCCCCAATTATTTTGTGGGTTCTTAGTTCCTTCTCGTTTAATGCTAAAATATGCATTTGCCTAGTCTATAAATAATTGCCTACTTAACACCTTTTAATTCAAAAAAATTATTTCCACCCTTCAATGTATTCACTGTAACCATGTACCAAATAATATGAATTATTTAACCGTGGCAAAACTTCAAAGGGAATTGTGGAAAACATCTTAAAGGCCATTATTCAAGTTTTAAAGTATAGATTTGTCAAAATTTTATCTTTTTCTATCCCATAAAAGAAGCAATTGAAATAACTAGATCCCCATGTTTGATTTATAACCAATGCAGACTACAGAACTATATGCTGAGGAACATAGAACAGAGAAAGAATAGCCTAGATTGTGTGGAGCCTTCATACTGGGACTATTTACTATTACAGATATGTTCTTTTCATTTGGAAAATATTGTCATATCCTTCAATTTTCCTTACTTCATATTTCCTCATATGTATTTAAATCTAATTTTTTCAAGATTCCAAAATAGAAATATCTTGTTAGAGTTATTGTGAGTTGTCCATTCTTCATCTTGTCTGTTAAAATAATTGTTTGTTTATAGTCCCCATATGGACTGAACTGGATCAGGGAGCAATAGTACTTCAAACAAGTTTTATAACATACATGTTTTTCACAACAAAGAGGCATAGATATCTTAGGATTCAAGTAACAGTAAATACATGTTTGTTATTACAAGAAGCCCCAGAACAGTAAAGTCTTGTAACATTTGAGTCCCTAAGTGGTATACAGTGAAAGAAATTGAAGAACACTATATATACTGTAGGTATAAGTAGAATAATTTTTCATTCCTGATTGTACTATATATGCAATAGTTATATCCTGATTAAATTACTAAATCTAACATTTTAGACTTTAATTATTTTTGTCAAGAGAAAGATGTTCTATTATTAGAGTTTCCATGTAGGTTTTATAGCATTACTTACAGTTATCAGAGTGATTAAATATTTGTTAGAAAATCCATGTGTGAAAGTTTCCAATAAAACTTATTTTATAATATAAGAAGGAGTTCATAGAAACTCCAGGAGAAAAATATATTTATCACATTGTTAATATAATTTTTGAGAGCCAAGATCTGATCACCCTGGTCAAAAGAACAGAAAACAATATATTTTTCATTGTTATCACTGTACTGTATCACTTATCTCAGGAATCTAATTTATTCTTTGTAAATGAAATTTTTATCTTCCAAATACAGTGAGAGAATAAGGTCACTAAAATGACAATTATGCACATAACGTATTAGTCATTCACATGTATATGTATATAATACACACACACAGGCACACACACACACACACACACACACACACACATATATATATAAACATATATAGATGATGGTTTACAAACACACATATGAAGATATACACAGAAATGTGGTTGTGGTATATATATAATACGTGTATTATGTATAAGCATATATATGGGTGTATATATACAAGCACACATATGAAGATATACACAGAAATTTTGTGGGTGTGGTAGTTTGAATAGAAATGGCTCCTATAGGATCATGGACTTGAATATTTTTAATATCAGGGTGTGGCACTAGCACTATTAGGAGGTGAGTCCTTGTAGGAGTAGGTGTTTCTTTGTTGGGAGAAGTGTGTCTCTTGGGGTAGGCTTGAGATTTCAAATGCTCAATCCAGAACCAATGATCTCTCTTCCTGCTGCCTGCCAATCCAGATGTAGAAGTCTCAGCTCCTTCTCAAACACTGTGTCTACCTGCATTCTGCCCTGCTTCCAGTTATGAAGATAATAAACTTCTGAACCTATAACTCAGCCCCAATAAATGCTTTCTTGTAGAAGAGTTGCCATGGGGAGCTGGAGAGATGGCTCAGCGGTTAAGAGCACTGGGTGTTCTTTCACAGGTCCTGAGTTCAATTCCCAGCAACCATATGGTGGCTCATAACCATCTGTAATGAGATCTGGCCTGCAGGTGTACATTCAGACAGAATGCTGTATACATAATAAATAAATCTTAAAAAAAAAAAAAAGAGTTGCCATGGGAAAATTTTAAAAAATGAATAACAATAAAAGTTACTTTTAAATATAAATAAGATACTTCTTTGTCAAGATTTTTATTAGAGTACTTTCCTCACAAATGCAATTTTGCATTATTTTATTACATATATATATCTTTGTGCATTGCATGTGTGTTGGACGGTACCAATAGAGTCCAGAAGAGGGTGCAGAATGCACTGAAGTTGAAGTTAAGCTGTTTGTGAGCCACTCCCTGTGGATGAGGAAGTCTGAATTCTCATAGTCTGACAGAGAAGTATGCTGCCTTAACTATTGATCTCTCCAGCTTCATGAATTTTAATTTTTAAAATAATCTCTTATCTCTGAGAAGTTTATTTGATTCCACTGAAAACCACATGAGTTCAGAGACTCACAAAACATTCCTTTGAACTGTAAATATCAAGGCAGACAGAACCAAGTTTCCAGTATTAACAACTTGTCTTGTTCCTCTGCTACAATCCCTGACAAGTCAGCTTGAGTTTATTTTCCAACACCACCTAGAAAATAAAAGCTTGCTATTCATTTTTTCAGGGAAGACAACATGGAAGGTAAAGCTCCACTCATAGGTTGGCGAGCATAAGTCAGCTTCTGTTCATATTGTGGCTATATGGAGATTCCAAATCCAGTTCCAGCACAGTACAGTTTTCAATAGCGTGTCAGTAATGGCACAGCTACTTCCAAGAGCTACCCCCATCCTCATAACCCCATATTCTTCAAAACAGCTCCAAAAGCTAAGCTAGGACTCCAGATCTAGGTTCATGGGGTCATTTCTAATTTAGCAGGAAGTATCATCCAAGACGCTGGTAGATGATGCTGACTTCAGGAGTTTTAGGAAATTATGAAACTACCTCTATCAATAATGTAAGGTAGCTTATTTTTTCCTCTTCCTCTCTGTAACAATTAGTCAACATATATGAATACCCCAGTTATTAAGCATATCTAGGATGAAATTTGTGAGAAAAATTATGGTGTTAAGGCCTAGTATTTGAGCATTAGCTGAAGTTTATTTTGACAGCATGTACATAATAGGCTGTATCTATTAGATTCTGTAGTTTAAAAAAAGAGCTACAATGTAGGTCAACAGACCATTAAGCTATTTTAATTGGCTTTTTGACTGATAAGTATTGATTCAGATGAAGGTACAAAGCTTTACTGGAAAAAAATATGTAAGAGAAAAAACGAAAGGCAGGAAAACGGGGTCTGATGCTCCATCTACTCTCATCCACTGGTTGGCAGGCAGTGTGACTTCATTCCTTCCACCTCCACAGTCTTTCAGTAGAGGAGCAGCAGGTTCTGCTTTAATAGTTCCTCAACATCCAATATTATCCAGCAAAAAATAAAAACAAAACGGCGCTGGCTATTTTCGTGTCAGCTTGACACATGATGTCCATCTGAGAGGAGGAAACCTCAATTGAGAACATTCCTCCATAAGAGTAGGCTGTAGGCAAACCTATATAACATTTTCTTAGTGATTGATGGGAGTGGGGAGGCAACCCATGATGGGTGGTCCTGGGTTGTATAAGAAGCAAGCTATGAAGAATGAGTCAGTAAGCTGCAAGCCTCCATGACACATGAGCTCTTGTCTTCAGGTTCCTGTCTTGTTTGAGCTCTTGTGCTGTCTTCCTCTGATGATATAAAAGGGATATCAAAGGGTTAGCCAAATATCCCTTTTCTCCCCCAAATTACTTTGGTAATAATGTTTCATCACAGCATTAGTAATCCTAACTGGGACTGTCTCAGTTAGGTTTTCTATTGCTGTGTAGAAACATCATGACCACAGTAACACTTATAAAGGTAAATATTTAATTAGGACTGGTATACAGTTTCAGTAGTTTAGTCCATTATCATCATGGGGGGATACTGCTGTATGCAGGCAGAAATGGTGCTAGAGAAGGAGTGGAGATTTCTACATATTGTTCCAAAAGCAACAGGGAGATACTGTCACATTGAGTGTAGCTTGAACATGTACGAGACCTCAAAGCCATTCCCACAGAGACACATTTACTTCAAAAAGGCCACACCAAATCCAAGGAAGCCACATCTCCTAATAGCGCCACTCCTTAGGGGCTAAGAATTCAAACATGTGAGTTTATAGGGGCTGTTCCTATTCACACTACCACAAGGACAGAAATCAAATAAAAAAATACAACCTTTAAAACATTTAGCACTATGATTTGCATTAGGGAGCTAATTTTATTTTTTTTTATGTCATTTTGTTTTCACAGGAGTGAATGTTGAGCTTTAAATTGTATTTTTATTATTTTACATAGATAATTTCATCAAGCTCAATTGAAGATATTTAGCTGTCAGTGCTATAGAGTGAGATATTTCAGCTTGCATCACATACTGGGCACAAGTTATTTTATTGCATGCTCTAGGAATCTTCCATCAAAAGAAAAATAGTAATTCACCCTACTTTATCATGTTCCTAATAGGGAATTCCTTTAATCCCTACCACACCTCTCTCACTGATCTTGAATATGCATATCACACTGGTAAAAGATATAAACCATTTTTGCTTAGCTATCTCTGGAGAAAATGTTAGGTCTCTAAAGTAAAGGAAGCAGGAAGAGGCCAAGTAGCTAAAAAATGGAGGTTGTGAAGAGAATATAAACAACATTTTCCAATGTTCAGTACTAGACCACATCAACAGACAAGAGACTTTTTTTTGTTTTTTTCCAGAGCTGAGGACCAAACCCAGGGCCTTGCGCTTGCTAGGCAAGCGCTCTACCACTGAGCTAAATCCCCAGCCCCATACAAGAGACATTCTTTAACCTCCTAGCTTCCAAGATAGAACGACAGCAATACTATTCTTAAAAAACTAAAATCTCCTATGAGTGAGTACATACCATGTTTGTCCTTCTGATTCTGGATTACCTCACTCAGGATGATTTTTTTCTAGATCCATCCATTTGCCTGCAAACCTCATGATGTCATTGTTTTTCTCTGCTGAGTAGTACTCCATTGTGTATATGTACCATATTTTCTTTATCCATTCTTCAGTTGAAGGGTCTCTAGGTTGTTTCCAGGTTCTGGCTATTACAAACAATGCTGATATGAACATAGCTGAGCAAATGCCCTTGTGGTATGATTGAGCATTCATTGGGTATATGTCCAAGAGTGCTATAGCTGGGTATTGGGGGAGATGGATTCCCAATTTTCTAAGGGAGCGCCATATTGATTTCCATTTTGGCTGTACAAGCTTGCATTCCCACCAGCAGTGGAGGAGAGTTCCCCTTGAATTATGAACCAATGGCTGAGTAGCCCCCAGCTGGATCAGGCCCTCTGGATAAGTGAGACAATTGAATAGCTTGATCTGTTTGGGAGGCACCCAGGCTGTGGGACCAGGACCTGTCCTTAGTGTTTGAGCTGGCTGTTTGGAACCTTGGGCTTACACAGGGACACATGCTCAGCCTGGAAGGAGGGGACAGTACCTGCCTGTACTGAATCCACCAGGTTTAAATGAATCCCCAGGGGTGTCTTGGTCCTGGAGGACATGGGAATGGAGGGGAGGGGCTGGGGGGAAGGTAGGGGTGGGGGCGGGAGGGGGGAGGACAGGGGAACCCATGGCTCATGTATAAAATTAAAACACATAATAATAAAAAAAAGAATAATACATTTTTAAACTAAAAAAAAAACAAACTAAAATCTCAGCTTAACACTTACTTACAATTTAATTGTAAATGTAATGTCTTCTTTGGACTGTTTTCTTTGTTTTACTGCCAATTGGTAACAAGTATGACAATTGTGCCAACCAAGTACAAGATACAATGTTTGGTCTTAGACCATGAGAATACTTAGCTCAGGTGCCTCAAAATAATGGTTAGAACTTAAGATTTATTTACTTCAACATGTTCCATAAATGTAATTCTAGCTGTCTGTTGCTAAAAAAATTTCCTAATATGTACTACTCAGCTAGGTCTCAGGCGCCATGTTGTGAGGTAGCAACCACTAGAAACTGAAAGGACAAAGGGCTAACCTGAAAAATCTTTGAACTGGAAACATCCCCAGAACAAATATTCAAGTTGTAAAACATTTGCATTATTGATTAAAGCAAATCAGAAGCTTAGCTTATTTGTTTGCCAAAAATTGGATTAATCAAGAAATCACAAACCAAAAAAAAAAAAAAAAGAGCTGTGGAGCTTTAACTGTGTGAGTGTGTGTGTGTGTGTGTGTGTGTGTGTGTGTGTGTGTGCTCACATGCTTGTGTGTGAGGGTGCATGTGTGTATGGTTCTGTGTGCACAGCATTTGAAGGCAAGAGGACATTCTTCAAGAACTGTCCACCTTTTCCTTTTTTTTTTTTTTTTTAAGATACAGTCTCTCAGTAACCTGGAACTCAGTAAGCAGGCTGCCTCCCAACACTGTGATTATCAGGTTCTCATGCTTGCAAGACAATCCTCTAAACAACTGAGCTATATTTCCAATCCTGTTTTATTTATTAAAATATGAGATTTTTGTATTTTTCTTTTATATGTATGAGTTTTTACTTGTATGTCAGTATACTGTGTGCATGCAGTACCTGAGGAGGCCAAAAGAGGCAATCAGATCCCTTGTAACTGGAGTTATAGACAATATATTCCCATATACACCTCCCAACTCTCCTTCAAATCCATAGACTCTTTTTCTTAAACTTTGTCATTGTGTGTATATATATATATATATATATATATTCTTAAATATAACCTGTTATCTTCATATAAATTATTTATATTTATATTTATATTTTCAGACCTGACCTTTTAACACTAGACAACCAATAGTTATGCTTCAAGATAGAGTTTTGATTGAAGGCTTGAAGTGATTTTTTTTTTTTTTTTTTTGCTGTTGGATGTTGTTCTATAAGCTATGAATATGTGCTGCTCTGAGTGGTTGATAAATAAAATGTTAATTAGCCAGTAGCCAGGCAGGAAATATAGACAGGGTAAGCACACAAAGAGAATTCTGAGAAGAGGAAAGGCTGAGTCAGAGTTGCCAGCCAGACACAGAGGAAGCAAGATGACAAGGCAGAACTGAGAAAAGGTACCAAGCCATGTGGCTAAACACAGATAAGATTTATGGCTTAATTTAAGTGTAAGAGCTAGTCAGTAATAAGCCTGGGCTAATGGCTGAACAGTTACAATTAAAATAAGCTGCTGTGTGTTTACTTGGGGCCAAGCAGCTGCATGACTTGGGTGGGAGAGATTCGTCTCAACCACAGGGCTGGGCAGGACTAGAAAAACATATAACTACAGATTTTGCACACATGTTTGCGTGTGTGTGTGTGTGTGTGTGTGTGTGTGTGTGTGTGTGTGTGAATGCAGTTCTAGGACACATAGGGGAAGACTGCTCAATTGAACTCTTCCACAACCCAAAATAGTGTTCAGGTGTTCACTATGGATAAAAAAATTGAACTATAGCACAATTCTGGATTGCATTTAAGAATCATAACAGAAATCATAAATAATCATAATTTATTATAGACTCCCAGTATATTTTACATTTTTTAATGGTGAGGAAAAATGTCAATATCATATGGAAGTCCTCTATTGTTTCTGAATGGAAATACAGCTCTAATATTTTATTAATCATCATAGAGAGAACATACTGAGCAGGGACATTTTTTTTTTTTTTTGCCAAGGTAATTTTGATCAAAAGTTTCAAAGGAGGGATTAAATAAATGGCTAAGCAATTAAGAACATTTGTTGCTTTTCCTGAATATCTCAGTTCAGAATCCGGACCAAGGTCAAGCAGTTCAGAACTCCTGTAATTACTGGCATGCTCTTCTGTCATCTGAGGGCACTTCAACAACATGAGCAAAACCATATATAGACATACATACACACATGCAATAAACAACAATAAATCTTTTGTAATTACGGACTGCACAGCACTGACTTGCTTAGAACTAGCTGAAATCTGCATGTCACTGCCTGCCAAGGGTGAGGATTAAAGGTTTGTACCACCACACAGGATTACCAACTTTATTGGTTTTAAAGGCATGTCTTTTGGTACATTCATGGTAGATATGAAAATGAGTTGAATGTGCATACCAGAGAAAGGATTTTTACAGTAATGCTTTACTAGCCTCTAATTTGATATCTATAAAAATAAATTTATTTTGAACAAAATATTCTATTCTGAGTATCTTTGTTGTGTTGGTTAATCTTGTTTTTCAACTTGACTACATCTAGAATCAACTATAATTCAGACTTCTGAGGATATTTTTGACGGATTTTCTTAATCAGATTATTTGAAGCTAGAAGACCTTCCTAAAAGTAGGTCAGATCTTCTAGTGGCAGGTCATGTAAGGCATGGAAGAAAGAAAAACTCTTTTTGCCTGCTTGGTCTCTTGTTCATTGGTAGTCCCATCTATCCTGTTGCTGTAAAAATGCTTCACTTGAGTTAGAAATAACCTCTTCAGAATTTCAACAGAGAGTGGTGTTGTATGATATTTTGTTTGTGTTCTGACAAATAAAGCTTGCCTGGAGATCTGAAGGCAGAGCCAGTCACTACTTATCCAGAGGCCAGAGAGTGCTGGCACACACCTTTAATCCCAGCAATAGGAAGGAGAAGACAAGAATATATGGTGGTTGGTGTAGTATGAATCTCAAAGAGTTCTTATTAATAAGAACAAACCTGAGGCCAGTTATTGGGGTGAATGCTGGAAGATCAGAGAAGCAGAACAAGCCACAGCTATCTCACCTTGCTAGTTCCTCAGGTCATCCTGTTTCCTCAGGCTGGAAGCTTCTGAGTCCTCCTCCACATGAATCTCAGCTGAACTGTGTTGCTCCAAAGCTTAACTAACTACATGCTTTTTCCTCTTTAGTTCCTGGTCCTCATGCCTTATATACCTTTTTCTTTCTGCCTCCACTCCCTGGGATTAAAGGCGTGGGTCACCATGCTTAGCTGTTTCTAAAGTGGCCTTGAACTCAGAGACCTGGCTAGCTCTGCCTCCCAAGTGCTGGGATTAAAGGTGTGTACCACCACCGACCAACTTCTGTTATGGTTTACTCTTCCCATTTTCTAGCCACCATTTCTGGCTCTGTTCTAGTGGCTGTCTGTTCTCTGACCCCAGATATGTTTATTTCGGGGAACACACAATATTTCAGGGAACACAATACCCACCACAGGTTGGACAGGATGTCTGTCTCAATTCAGTCTGAGGATTCTTAGAGACAGGGGCCCCCCATTTGATCTAAGATTTTGTAGTCATAAGAAGTCCCTCATGGATGGCTGCTCTGCTTCTCTGATCTTTCAGCTTTCACACTCTATACCTGTCTCAGGGTTTTTATTGGTAAGACTACTAAGATTCACGCTTCAGGTGAAGCTATGCATGTCTCCAGAAATACTCCAGGACACTGTCACCAAAGTGAGGTTGCTGAACATTCATAGATTGATGGACTGAACAACTACTGGACTCTGCCCTTCCATTATGAGACACTATGTGCGTGCACACACACACACACACACACACACACACACACATACACAATCACTTCTTTCCTTTTAAAAATTTTTTTCTAAAACATTTGTCTAATAGATTAATGCCTATTTTTAACAAAATATAATCACTATAAATTATTCCATATCATACCATATCTTAACAGTGTCCCAAATAATCTTTTTCTCCACTCACACTCCCCATAATAAAATAAGCAACTAACCAAAATAACAACAACAACAACAAAAACCCACTACAGTATATCAATGCAATTCAATTCAGGTTTTAAAATATTAGCGAAAGCCTAGAGGGCTGGAAACCATTAAGGCTAATTAATATGTGATAGATGCCAATTGTTACAAGAAATAAGCCATTATTTAATAGCTGTTATAATGTTGTATATCAGCCCTGTGAGAAAATGCTACCATAGAATTTAAGTTTATCCAATTAAAAGAAAATAAAAGTGTATTGAATTTAAGCTTTGAAATGTTCCAGGAAAGCAATATTGGCTAATGTGGAAGCTAAATCACAGTAGAGAAATTAAAGACAACAGCCTCAGCAATGTATGATTAGCAAAGATTATATTAGAGTTCTAGGAATTGGCTACATGCACTCAATACTGTTTAAGGTGAGCCACTTAAGGAAAAGATTTTTTTCTTAATAGTTTAGAAGTGTATGACATCAAGTGTATTTCTCACTAATAATTTTATTATGTACAAATTTCAGTGTTTAATATGCGATTTGGTAAGCCAAAGATTGCATGGATTGCCTAATTCTGCATTTTCTAATCAAAATAGAACAACTTCTTTAAAATAAATTTTTATTACTTGAGTTATAAACTCTAACATTTGCTTTTGGGTTCTATAAATGTTGTATGTCTTTAGGTTTTTGTATCCATCAGAAGGGTACTCTTGATATTTTTGATGTCTGTTTGCTTGTTTTGCCTTCAAGGTTGAATACACAAGGATCAGTCCAAATAACTGTGATTTATAATATGAACCTGGGGTAGGGAGTTGGAGTAAGGACATGGGGGTGTGAATAGGGGGTTACATTTTCATTTCATGCCATATTGATCTCATACTGGTTTCAGCAAAGATGACTCACCAGACATGGAAGAGTTTTGTTGCGAAAAGGAAAATCTTAAACCAAACTGAGGAGCTCCCATTCCTTTTGAAGGAAAGTAGCAGCTAGATGGGAAGTTTCATCACAAGTGTATGAGAGTGCCTAGATGAACTACAAGAGAGTAACAGATGATCTATCTTATGTGATCATCTATTTAGCAAATATTTAGGTTTCTTATCAGCCATAACCTGTATAGATAGATACATTTACTCTTATTTTTGGATATTATATTGAATAACAGATAAGAGATCATTTGTTCAGGGATCAGTCTCATGAATAATTGTACTGGAAAGTGATTATAACTTTAAGGACAAAGACTTCTTAGGTATTTGTTAGATCACTCCACCCTAACTGTCATCATAGAGCCTTCATCCACTGGGGTTAGATCCAGGTCACATTGCCGGGGTCCCCTCAAACAGACCCAGCTACACAACTGTCTCCCATGCATAGACAATCTAGTGTGGTCCCATGCAGATTCCACAGTTGTCAATCTAATGTCTGAGAGTTTATGAATGAGAAACAGATGAGATCTCCATGAATAAACTGGAGTTAATGTGGGGGGCAATAGTGGGGAGGGTGTGGGGAATGAGAACAGGAGGGAATAGCATGGTCAAACTAGGGGAAGGACAGAGTGGGAGAGCAATGAAAGAGATATCTTGATAAAGGGAGACATTATTGCATAAGGGAGAAACCTGGTGCTAGGGAAATTCCGAGTAACCCACAAGAATGACCCCAGATTAGACTACTAGTAATAGTGGAGAGGATGCCTGAACTGACCTAACCTGATAATCAGATTGGTGAATACCCTACTATCATAGAGCCTTCTTCCAGTAACTGATAGAAGCAGACACATAGATCCACAGCTAATCACCAGGCCAAGCTCTAGGAGCCCAGTTGAAGAGATATGAACAAGGGTGGAGGGAGGTCAAGATCATGATGGGAAAATCTACAGAGACAACTGAAAAAAGTTTTCACTTTTATCTGATTGAAGAAAAGGAAAAAGACATTGAAAAGAAAAAGGAAATTGTCAAACTAAACAACTTTTTAAATTCTAGTAAAGAAAATTAGAGTAGACTTCTACGTCTATGAGAATGTAAACAAATTTTAATAAAAGTAAATAAATAAGAAAATGTAAATCTCTAGGGAACTTTCATTAAAACTTGCTTGATGAAACTTAACCTTATACCAACAGATAAGTAAAGATATCTCTGCTCATCAAATGAACTTCTCTTTGAAACAGCAGACACTATCATGGTAATTTATAGTTTGCTGAAAAGCAAAGAAAAAGTAATCTTGAGATGCTCAGCCCCAAGTTGGAGACCACAGCCCCTACTCCTAAGATTCCAGGAGTATCATAGTAGTCAGGCTGGAAAGATCTTTAAGAGCGGCACACTTGTGAAAGAATTTCTTCTGGTCATGACAGGGATACTGCACACATTGAAGCTCCACCATACAGTTGCCTGCTCAAGAACTGCAAATTCTAAGACAGTCTGCAAGGCAACAAGGATGGAGGGAATTTTTACAAAGTCCTGTCCCTAGTCAAAAAGCTGCAAAATATCATTATATGCTGAGGGAAGGGGAACCAGTTTTCCTGAAGGAATATTCTCCAACCTTAAGTAGTCAGCCCTTAATAATAATTGGACTCAGTATGGTGTATATAAGTGGATTTGATAGTTGATAGACAGATAAGTAGATAGATAGATAGATAGATAGAGAGAGAGAGAGATAGAGAGATAGAGAGATAGAGAGATAGAGAGATAGAGAGATCGTAGATATATAAACAGATATGAACATTAGCTGTAGAAGAAGCATTCATGAATCATAGAGTGGGTCATAGGACAGACAAGGAAGAAGTTGGACATGGAATGAACAGAGAGTAGTGGGCACAGCATATCATCAGCATATACATTTTGGAAACTCTCAAACAATTTTTAAAGGAAAGACCACAGTATATTTGATCTTATATATTGCTATGGTAGCCTGTGAGCAACACCATGATGAAGATAGCATTGAGGTGGTGAATATAAGTCTTTGCATGCCCTGATTATACTGAAGCTAGATTTATGAACCCTGATTATCATGGAAGTGTTTTCTCTAGTACAAGTAAAGAGTGTTAAATGGTCAAGAAGAAGTCTTCTAAGAATATGAATGATGATATATAGTTATATTTCTGATAAAAATGGGTAGGTTCAACAAATTTGTAACAGTATAATCAGGTCTTGATATCCTTCAATTTATTATTTAAATATATTTAATTATCACTTCTTTGTGTCATTACATAAAATGAAAAATATTTACCAGAAAGTAATTCATCAACACATAATCTATTAAAAAATTTATTATAAAAAAGAAAACATTTCCTGCCCTAATACAGCAAAACAATTAATTCTAGAGTTGTTGTTGTTTTTTTTTTTTCTTTTTCATTTTAGAGACAGGATTTCTCTGTGTAACAACTCTGGCTGTCCTGCAACTTACTCTATAAACCAGGATGGCCTCAAATTCACAGACATTGGCCTGTCTCTGCCTCACAAGTTCTGGGATTACAGGCATGAACCACCACTGCCATACATGGTAAAACACTTTTCAATTCATGCATTACTTGTAAACATCTTTTCCTTAGTTACATTCTTTGGATTTCATGAGAAGCAGGAAATCATTCTTACTAAAGGAATATTTGAAATCTACAAATATTTCAAAAGGAAATAATTACATTTCATTTTCAGTATTATAAATAACATTTAGAATATCAAAAATGTCTTCTTCCTAAATAAAAAAAAAAATGTTTTATTTGTGTTTTCATAAATAAAGCTTGCCTGAAGATCAAGGCAAAAGGACCAGCCATTTTAAGTAAACAAAGTCAGGCATCAAACACCCTTAATCCAACACCTAGCAGGCAAGGTCTCTGTGTATTCAAGACCATACTAGGGAACAGAGCCAAGCATGGTGACACATGCCTTTAATCACAGCACCACCCATAGAGAACTGGAGGTCTATACAGACAGGAAGTGAGCTAGCTGGACTAAGAACCAATGAAAGGACAGAAAAGCAAGGCAATAAAGGCATGGGTAGACAGGAAATAGCTCCCATTTGGAAGCTTCAAAGTTGGTGAGGTAAGGTTGGCTGGTGGCTTTTCCTATTTCCCTGATCTCTAAGGCTTTCACCCCTATATTTGGCTCCATGATTTTTATTTAATAAGACCATTTAGGAATTTATCTATATGAAAGGACATTTTTTAAAATCATATTCCCATTTCTTTATGGTCTCAACCTCCATAAGACTGAAGTAAGAGAGTCAAGCAACCAACACAACCAGGACCAAGATACTTACATTCCAACTCTACATAACTTGATGAGATATGTGATCACAGCAATAGACATTGGTCCACTTGCACACCATTGTCTGAAAAGGATGGCACACATGAAGACTTTTGGAGTTATTTTACCCCAATACACATTCATATTTCATCAGTGAAATATTTTTCTATGTACATATTCTATAAAATTATATTTTCATTTTACAAAACCATTGCAACTTACAGGAGACCATGAAATGAATGCAATTGTGCAGCTTTCAGGAAGATCTCAGCATTATATATATTTTTAATACAGAAACTCATATGTTTTTCTATCTGTATTTTGGGAAATTTAGATCACTGTTACTGATGAGAAAATAAGCAGCCCTGTGTATCAGACTGGCATTGAAAATATTCACAGAAGGAAAGGATGTCTGAAAATGGTACAGGTGTCTTCTGAGTACAAATAAATGTGCTAATATTAATAAATCTTAAATATTATATTTGAGACCAATACTTACATAGGAGAAAACATTTTATCTTTATCTAGTATTACTATTACAATAGACTGTGATAGATTATTATTTTACCTATATAGCCATTCTAATAAGACTATTCACAAGAAAAATTCTCAGTAGATACATGAATATATCTCCCAAATATTTTCATAACGTAATAAAATATATAATACATGTTCCAAATTGTTTGGTGAAGAGGACAGAGTGGATGTTCTGAGGAATAGCAAAAACTGAGACCAGGAATCTTTAGTCCAAGCATGCCAGGAACACCTTACAATGAAAGCTGAATGCATTACCAAAAAAAGGATATCTTACTCTGTGTGTGTGTGTGTGTGTGTGTGTGTGTGTGTGTGTGTACACATGTTCATGTGTGTGCACACATGTTCATGTGTATCTTTAATTGCATTAACAAAATCCATTTAAAACAATACATTCTTATTTTTAAATATTTCTGTCCCATCATTGCATAAAAAATTTAAAGTTGTATTTTAATAGTGTGTGTAACTTTTATAATACAATAAATCTTAATTTGGAATTTATTTCTGTAAACTCAGCAGTATGACTAAGAACAATACTTCCAAGTTATTTTGGTCTGTATCCTTATATAAACCTGTTGATTTCACATTAAATTATATGTAAAATCATATGTGTAATTCCTAACCAGGTACTCATAATTGAATCATATTTTTAGCAAACACTATTGTATAGCTTTATGTAAAATATTTTTGTAATGTATAAGGCTAACATACAAGGATTTTGTTCCTAGTTATTGACAAGGAGCAGGAATTGAAGCTCTTACTTTACATGATTAGTATGGAAACATATTTTCTGAAGAGCAAGGGTCCATCTAAGATTTACCGAATTTAAATTCTACAGGTCAACTTTTTATATATCCCTTTTTCAGCATTATCACCTGAAAGCATTTTATTATATTTAAATGCATTGATATTTATTAAGATCTGGTATAAGAAGAAACCTTTTCTGAAGCCTACATAAGCCTTGATTTTAATGTGCTACTGCCTTGTGCTTCACAGTGCCTGGAATTGCAAGCCTACACTGTCAAGCCCAATTTAAAGTGCAGGTTGCTAGACTTTTGTGCAATAATGGTTTTATTCAGATTTCATTTGTTCAAACTCTTACCAGTTATGTTTCTTATTTTAACAATATCTGTATATGTGTGTGTATATATATATATATTACTCATACAATATACCCTGATGACAATTTCCCATCTCTTCACTCCCAGTTTCTCTCCACCTCTCCTCTCATCCTAATTGAGAATAGACTTCTTATTTTTTATTAAGACATTTTTCCATTAATTTTACACACCTATCCAATATTCCCCTCTTACCTCCCCACTGCTCTCCGAGCCTCCCCTCCCAACCCACCCCCTACTCCTGTCTACAAGAAGGCAAGGCCTCCCATGTGGAGGCACATCCAGTAGAGGCAATTCCAAGCCCTCCCCCTGCCTTAAGGCTGCAAACATGTCCCATTATAGTTAGTGGGCTTCAAAAAGCCTGCTCATGCACCAGGGATGGATTCTGATCCTACCTCCAGGGGGCCCCCCAAGCAGATCAGGCTACTTAATTGTCTTATTCTGCAGAGAGCCTAGTCCAGTTCCATGCAGGCACCACACATGTTGATATAAATTTCATGAGTTACCACGATTTTGGTTTGGTTGTCTCTGTAGGCTTCTCCATCATGATCTTGATACCCTTGCTCATAGAATCCCTCTTCTCTCTCTCTCTCTCTCTCTCTCTCTCTCTCTCTCTCTCTCTCTCTCTCTCTCCTACTTCACTTCTGGTGCTTGGCCTAGTGTTTGGCTGTGGATCTCTGCATCTGCTTCCATCTGTCACTGGAGAAAAGCTCTGTGATGACAGTTAGGATATTAACTGATGTGGTCACAGAGGTAAGCCAGTTCAGTTCAGGCACCCTATCCACTATTTCTAGTAGTCCAAGCAGGGTCATCCTTGGCGATTCCTAGGAACTTCCCTGCCACCCACTTTCTCTCTATCCCCATGATGTCTCCCTCTATCATGGTATCTCTTTCATTGCTCTCCCACTCCATCCCTGTTCCCTTATGTTCTCATCCCCTACCCTCTACCCTCCATTGCTTGAGTGAGGTATCCCAGACTCAGAAGGACAAGCATAATATGTACTCACTTATAAGTGGATACTAGATGTACAGCAGATGACAATCCACAACTCCAGAGAAGCTGGCTAATAAAGAAGACCCAAAGAGGGATGCATGAATCACCCTGGGAAGGGTAAATAGATGCAATCTCCATGAGTAAACTGGGAATGAGAGGAGGACAATGGAGAACACATTTCTAACAGACAACTAAACATAACCAAATAAAATATAATAAGATAAAAAAATACATGGAAGTTGGATAAGGCAAACCAACAAAAGGAAAAGAGCCCAAGTGAAAGCACAAAAACCAGAGATCCACTGTTCACACATGCAGGAGTTGAATAAAAACAGAAAACTGAAAGACATAATATACATGCAGATGGTCTGGTACAGACCTGTGCAGACGTGTTCAGACCTTGTGCTTGCTGCTTTAGTCTCTGAGTTCATATCACCTTTGCTCCGTTGACTAGAGGGTCATATTCTTCTGGTGTCCTCATTCCCTCTAGCTTTACACTCTTCTTCCTCTTCCTATACTCTTCTTCGTCTTCTTCCCTGTGCTCTGAGGGGAGCTATTTGATAGAGACACCCATTTAGAACTCAGTATGCCTAGCTCTCTCTATCTCTTTTTCTTTATCTCTCTCTGTTTAATGTCTGGCTGTGTTTCTCGGTATTTGTTCTTATCTGGTTCAGGACAAAGCTTCTCTGATGATGAACAAATAAGGTACTGATCTATGAGTATTGCAGAATCACATTAAGGGTCGTTTTTATATTTTTAAAACAGAAGTAGTATTTGGTTTTGTCCTAGGTCTCTGAGCTATCTAGTCTCTGGTTCTTGGTCACCAAAGCAGTGTTGGGTATTGGTTCCATCTTATGGAGTGGACCTTAAGTCTAATCAGACATTAGTTACTTCTACAAACTTTGTGTTACCATTGCCCTAGCATATTTTATAGGCAGGAAATCATTGAAGAGCAAAGGTTTTGTGCCAAAGTTGGCATATACATTTCTCTTTTGGTAGGGCTGCACAGTACCTTCCCATACCAAGACACTAGAAGACAGGGGTGAAGGTTCTTTGTGTGGGTGTGGCTTTCAGCAATGGAGCCTTACTGTCCATTATCAGAGAGCCACCTATTATCTTGGCAACAGTCTAGGGTTTTTTTGGAGAATTCCATGTAGTGGGTAGCCATTCCAGCCTTGGCCTGGAAGTTTCAACCCCCATTGAGGCTTCGGTAATGGTCATGCCTACAAGGCGGGGCTGAAAGATGATGCTGAAGACCCAGGATCCAAATAAGAGGGATCTCTTGGTGCCTGGACCCTGGACAATGGAGGTAGACTGAGCAGAGTTCTCCAGAGAACACCACCAGACTGCGCCATACCTTTGCCAGACACAACCTACCTATCCCTTCATTTGTAAGTTACCCCACAAAATAAACCTCCCTTTTAGCTATGTGGAGTGGACTTAATAATTTCACCAATATCTGGTGCTTATGTAGGGCAAATTCCAAAGGCCTGGGTGGCTCCCACACTCAGCCTCCTACCCGGCTGGCAGGTACCTAACCCTGCCTGCAAAGTTCTATTTAACCAGGGAACGCCTACACGTTTCCATTCCTGAAAAAAAGGAGCAACTATTCCGCTCTCAGTTCCCCAGCTTAGCCCCCAGACCAGTGAGAACCATTGTGACTGAGGCATTCCCCTCCTCCCTGAGTGCCAGTGCCCCGCCTGGTGCCTCCCCAAAGCCCTGCTACTGGCTGAAAGGGCTACTGAACCCCCAAAAGCCATGGAAAGGTAAGCTAGGCAAACAAGTGTCTTATTTCAAGTAAAAGTACTTGATAATTTTACACCTTAAAACTGACTAACAAATTTTGAGCAATTCTTGTAATATGGCTGACAACATTACCTCACAAGAATTTAAAATCCTTTTTGCCTGTATGATGAATGACATTTTCCTGGAAATATACGACCTCCTTAAGGCATATCTGGTCTGTACCATTTTGGCATTCATTGTAATAATTCACACAGTGTTCAAACACTGGTTTAATAATAAGAACAAATATGAGTCATTATTGGGACTGATACAGGCTTTAAAAGAGGATTTACAGGTTTTAAAAGATAGCAATGAAGGCTTACAGAAAATGATTCTTTCTCTGGAATCTGCTAATCAGGATTTACAAAACAGGCTTGTACCCAAAATTGATTTTACTGATAATAAATGTGAACATTTAATGGATAAAACACTAACTATCCAGACAGTACATAAGGGAGAAATATCATTAATTGATAAGATAAGGTCCATGGAATCATGTGTTTCAAAAAGAGCATAAAAATGTCCATGATTCCATGAGAAATCTGGAAACCCTTACAAGAGAGGAGGTTCACTCCCTAGAACAGACCCTAGGTGCTCATTTGCAAGCCCTGGAATAAACTCTCAGTAAACATGACAAGGGACCTAATAAGCAGAAAGGCAAGACCATACAGGTTGTAACATCTCCAAATGGCTCTCATACAATGGCTTATCCTGTTATCATCCATGAGAAGCAACAGATGACATACATCCAAGCCATATACGACATACATTCCAGCCAATTTCAACAAGGGACTTTAAAAATGTTAAGGAAGCTATAGTTACATATGGGATACACTCCATATATGTAAAACAAATGTTAAATCTGTGGTCTACCTCACATAGAATCATTCCAGATGACTGGCATCAGTTAATTTCAGCTGTTCTTGAATATAGCCAGCAGTTACAGTGGAAAAGCTGGTTGAGAGAAGAGGCAAGCAATTTAGAACAACAAGGTAAACTCAGAGGTTTTGTGATCTCCAAAGATCAAATACTTGGTGAGGGACATTTCACTGGCAGGAAAGTACAAGCCACTTACGATGAGCATGCAATATTCCTATGCCATACAATAGCTCTAAATGCTTGGGAAAAAAATTCCAGAACCTGGAAAAGCAACTGAGGTATACACAAAGATATTTCAGGGATCACACAAACCCTTCACTGATTTTTTTTTTTTACAGAGGCTGAATACAGCTATAACAAAAGCTGTGTCAGATAAATAATTAAGAAAATTATTAGCTGAGTCCTTGGTATTCGACAATGCTAATGTAGAATGCAAAAGAATACTTACACCATTAAAGATCAGATCAGCTCCTTTGGAAGAATGGATTCAGTATACTAATGGTGTTGAGTCTCTTAACTACAGTAATGAGGCTTGGATAGGAGAGACAAATCTCAGAGGTGCAAGAAGGCCCCGTGGTACCAAATGTGGTACACCAGGTCATATAAGTAAAAACTGTACATGGGGTACTCCTAGAAGTAATACTCCTTCTAGGAAGAGCCTAAACAGGAGACCCCAACCACCTCCTGGATTATGTAGAAGATATGGCAAAGGCTGACATTGGACCAGTGAATGCAGATTACAGGCCCCCAAATCAAATATTCCCAGCCATTGTGAAAGAAATTCCTCTCCAGGACAACTGAATAAACCAATGCCTAATGTAAAAACTGATATGGCAATGGATGATAAAACAGCTCTGATAGATGAATCACAGTTTACAATGAACACAATAAAACAAATATTTTGGCAGACTTCCATAAATGTATAAAGACCAAAGCTTAGAATTTAAATTAATGGTTTGGTTCTGATTATAATTACACCAAACTCATGGCATCCAAATTGGCCTCTTCAAGAGGTAGATGTCCAAATGTTAGGAATTGGCACCCTATCTCAGATAAAACAGAGTTTGATATGGGTTGAATGCATAGAGCCAGAAGGACAGAGAGGAAGTCTGAAGCCATATGTAGCAAATGTAGCAGTAAATCTTTGGGCCAAGATCTGTTACAACAGTGGAATACCCAGATTAAAATTCCTACACTCTCAGAAAAGGAATACAGACCAATGCATGTTTCTAAGAATAATATCATAACATGCTATAGAAAACAGTCACCAACCATTCAGGCTGTGCACAAACAGGGCACAACTGCTGTTGAACTCTCAGAAGGACCAACTGCATTACCTTTAAAATGGCTAACTAATAAACCTGTCTGGGTTGGACAATGGCCTTTGACAAAAGAGAAGCTATCAGCTTTAGAACAGCTGGTTCAAGAGCAGTTAAATGCTCAACACATTGAAGAATCTACCAGCCCTTGGAATTCTCCTGTATTTGTTATTTTAAAAAAGTCTGGTAATTGGAGAATGCTTACAGATCTGAGAGCTATTAATAAAGTAAGTAAGCCAATGGGCTCCCTACAGACTAGGATGCCCATAGCCTATCTGCTACCCCAAGAAATGCCTATAATAGTTGTTGACTTAAAAGACTGTTTCTTTACCATACCCTTACAAGAAAATGATAGAGAAAAATTTGCCTTCACAGTACCTAATGATAACAATTCTCAGCCTGTCAAGAGATATCAATGGAAGGTTCTCCCACAGGGAATGTTAAACATCCCTACCTTGTGCCAATATTTTGTGCAAAAACCATTGGAGATAATTAGTGTAAACTTTCCACAATCCATAATTTATCACTACATGAATGATATCCTATTAGCTGATCCAAAATTAGACAGATTAGAAAGCATGTTTGAAGAAGTAAAAACAAAAGTTTTGCCTCACTGGGGACTGCAAATTGCTCCTAAAAAAAATACAAAGAAGGGATCCTATTAATTACTTAGGATATAAAATAGAGCTACAAAAAATTAAACCCCAAAAGGTACAACTAAGGAGAGATCAATTGAAGACTCTTAATGATTTTCAAAAATTGTTAGGAAGCATTTCCTACTTATTGGGTATCATGGGAATACCCAAAGATGGACTACAAAATTTGGCTAACACTCTAGAAAGGGACAAAGAATTAAATAGTCGAAGAGAAATATCAGCCAAAGCTGAGAAGGCATTGCCACTACTAGAAAAGACAATTTGAGAAGCACATGTGGATCATGTGGATCCAGATTTTAAATGCATTCTTGTCATATTCCCCTCCAGACATTCCCACATAAGTATTGTGATGCAGAGGGAAGATATTATACTGGAATGGATATTCCTACCATGTAAACCAAATAAGAAATTAAAGACTTATATAGAAAAGATCTCTGATTTGATTCAGAAAGGTAAATTAAGACTTCGCCAGTTGACAGGAATGGACCCAGTAGAAATTGTAGTACCTTTAACTAATGAGGAAATTTCATCACTATGGAAAGATAATGAATACTGGCAGAGAGCCTGCAATAACTTTTTGGGAGAGATTAAACCATTATCCCAAAAGCAAGAGAATAGAATTCATAAAGAAGACTGAATGGTCCTTCCTCACATTGTACAACAAAAGCCAATTTCTGGAATCCTCACATTCTGTACTGATGCAAATAAATCAGGAAAAGCAGGATACAAATCAGGAGACTTAAGTAAAGTGGTACAAAGTCCGTACAGTTTTGTATAAAAGGCAGAACTGTATGCCGTTCTTATGGTACTGATGGACTTCACAGAACCCCTCAATATAGTCACTGACTCTCAATATGCAGGGAGACTCTCAATATGTTTTACATATTGAAACTGCTGAATTTATTCCTGATAATAGAGAATTAACTTCATTATTCATACAATTGCAGGAAATCATAAGAAAAAGGGAACATCATATATATGAAATATCAGATCCCATACAGGTCTGCCAGGACCTCTAGCACAAGCCAATGATGATATTGATCAGTTACTAATAAGTAACATGCTAGAAGCCTCAGAATTTCATAAGAAATACCATGTAAATAACAAAGGTTTGAAGAAGGATTTCTCCATCACGTGGCAACAAGCTAAGGATATTGTGAAAAAAAAAAATGTCCTACTTGTTCCTTCTATAACCAAACTCCATTTTCAGTTTTATAAAGTCCTATTCATTAACTGTTGTTTTTAATGTCTGCTCTAATGGTCTTCTGTTAAAGCCTGGTCCTGTCCCCATGTACTCAAGGCTACTCCCCACTTTCACTTCTAGCAGCTTGAGTGTATCTGTTTTAGGTTGAGGTTTTCGATCTAATTGGGGTTGAGTTTTTTGCAGAGTGAAAAGTATGGATGTATTTGCATGGACATAGTGACACCCACTTGGACTAGTACTATCTGATGAAGATACTGTCTTTTTTCAAGTGTATTTTTCAGGCTTCCTTATAAAAAATCATTTGTCCATGTGTGTGAAGGTTTATGGTTGTGACTTCAACTCAATTCCATTAATTGATAAATCTGTTTCTGATGGCACTTACATGCTGTTTTTGTTACTATAGCTCTTTATACACTATTATCATAATTAAATTCTTGAAGAGCTTTAGTTATATATCATTAGCTACATATCTACTTGCCTGAAAAATACTTAGATATATTCAAAATCTTAGTATGTATAAGCTATATTCATCTTTCTTCCCTACTTCTCTCTCTCTCTCTCTCTCTCTCTCTCTCTCTCTCTCTCTCTCTCTCTTTCTCTCTCTCTCTCTCACACACACACACACACACACACACATGCACACATATACACACAAACTAATGTGTGCCTATACATCTATTAAAAGTAAAAGAGGCCCTGCTTCCAATCTCCTTTAATAGAAAATAAGAAAACACTTTTTCTGTTTCCTGTACTATTATATTTGAAAGATAGTGGAAAGATATTTCTCCACTTGGGTGTTAATATTTAAAATACATGACACTCATAAACACTTTGGAATTATTGTTTGATCCATTTTTTTATTTCTATTTCATCAGTGTAACATTTAGCTAGTTACATAGTATAGAACAAATATTTTTGTTTCTCTTAGCTATTGCCCCTCACATGTGGCCATGCAATGGACGGCATTGTGCAGCATTCAGGCTGATCTCTAATGAGCAATATGGTAGAGAACTTGATGTTTCCTCATCTTTTTTCTGTTATAGCTGTGAAAATAGATGTTATTATAGGTTACATTAGTCAATGACTGTGATATAAAATTCAGTTTGGCAAGGGAAGATGATATTCAGTTCTAGGACAGCCAGGACTACTGCTAAGAAGGATGGAATGAAGAAAAAAAGGATTGAAAGAAGGAAGGAAGGAAGGAAGGAAGGAAGGAAGGAAGGAAGGAAGGAAGGTAGGAAGGAAGGAAGGAAGGAAGAAATGGACAAAAGAACAAATCAACAAAAGAAAAAATAATGTTATTATCCCCTTTTCAGCAATATGGTCATAACAATAGTTACTGGATATTTGTGAGTATACTCGGCCTCTTGTTTAATTTATCAATTATCCTTTCTGGAGTGCATATTTTCACATGGCAACAAAAATAAGAAAGAAACTTCATTTTTTTAGATTTGGTAACTGCTTTACATATAATTATTATTCTCTTCTTTTTGGTGCAGTTTCCCCTCTCATCCTCCTCCTGCTCCCTCCCCACCTCCTCCCTAACCCACACCACACCCACTTCTCCAAAAAGATAAGGCCTTCATAGGGACTCAACAAAGCCTTGTGCATTACATTGAGGCAGGACCAACTCCTCCCTCTCTCAGGCATTCAGGATGAGCAACGTGTCCTGCCACTGGTAATGTGCTCCAACAAGCCAGCTCATGCTCCAGGGACAGATCCTGATCCCCCTGCCAGGATCCCCTCAAACAGACCAAGCTGCACAACTGTCTCCCATATGCAGAGGGCCTAGTTCATTCCCATGTAGACTCTACAACTGTAGGTCTAGAGTTTGAGTTCTCATGAACTTGATTTAACAGACTGTATGTATTTCCCCATCATAGTCTCCCCCTCCCTTAATCATATAACCCCTTCTCCCACTCTTCAACTCTACTCCCAGAGCTTGGTATGGTGCTTGGCTGTGAATCTCTGCATCTGTTTCCATTGGTTACTGGATAAAGGCTCCATGATGACAGCTAGGGTATTCACCTATGTAATTACAGGGGAAGGCCAGTTCAGGTACCCTCTCCACTATTGCTAGTAGTCTTAACTGAGGTCTTCCTTCTGGATTCTTTTGAATTTCCCTTGTACCAGTTTTCTCACTAATCCCATAATGGCTCCCTATGTCAAGGTATCTCTTCATTGTTTTCCCACTCCATCCCCAACTCTACCACCCCATTCGCTCATGTTCTCATCCCCATCCCCTCCGCACTACCACCCCCACCTCCAGTTTACCTTGGAGATATCATCTATTTTCTCTTCCCTGGGCAATCCAAGCATCTCCCTTAAGGTCCTCCTTGTTACCTAGCTTCTCTGGACCTGAAAGTTGTAGTCGGTTATCTTTTTCTTTACATCTAGTATCCACTTCTGAGTGAGTACATACCATGCTTGTCTTTCTGAGTATGGGTTGCCCCACTCAGGATGATTTTTTTTTTAACTTCCATCCACTTGATTATGAATTTAATGATGTCATTGCTTTTTAACAGCTGAGTAATTCTCCATAGTAAAGACAATTTACAGCATCCTGAAAGCCAACATAGACTTATATGGAGAGAAACTCAAAGTGATTCTACTTAAGTCAGGAACAAGAAAAGGCTGTCCACTCTCTCCATATCTATTCTATATTGTACTCGAAGTTCTAGCAAGAGCAATAAGATAACAAAAGGAGATTAAGGGGAAACAAATTGAAAAGGAAGAATTCTAACTTTTGCTATTTACAGATGATATGATAGTATACATAAGTGACCTCAAAAATTCTACCATGGAACTCCTACAGTTGATAAACACCTTTAGTAATGTGGCAGGATACAAGATTAACTAAAAAAAAAAAAATCAGTAGTCCTTCTATGTACAAATAATAAATAGGCCGAGAGAGAAATCTGAGAAACATCACCCTTTAAAATAGCCACAAATAATATATTTTAAAAAAAAAAACCTTGGAATAACTTTAACTGAACAAGTGAAAGACCTGTATGACAAGAACTTTAAGTCTTTGAGGGAAGAAATTGAAGATATCAGAAAAAGAAAAGATCTCCCATGATCATGGATAAGTAGGATTAACATAGTAAAAATGGTGATCTTACCAAAAGCAATCTACAGATTCAATGAAATCCCCATCAAAATCTAAACACAATTCTTCACAGACCTCAAAAGAACAATACTCAACTTCATGTGGAAAAAAACAAAAAACAAGCAAACAAACAAACAAAACCCAGTATAGCTAAAACAATCCTGTGCATTAAATAAACTTCTTGAGGCATCACCATCCCTGACTTCAAGCTCTACTATAGAGCAACAGTAATAAAAAGAGCTTGATACTGGTATAAAAACAGACATGTGAACCAATGGAATCCAACTGAAGACCCTGACATTAATCTGCACATGTATAACACCTAATTTTTGACAAAGAAGCCAATACTGTACAATGAAAAAAGAAAGTACCTTCAACAAATGGGGCTGGCATAACTGGATGTCAACATGTAGAAGATTGCAAATAGATCGATATCTCTAGCTATGCACAAAACTTAAGTCCAAGTAGATCAAATACCTCAACATAAATCCAGTTACAGTGAACCTGATAGAAGAGCAAGTAGGAAGTAGCCTTGAACACATTCACACTTCCTAAATATAACAATAGTAGCACAGACAATAAGAGAAACAATCAGTAAATTTCATGAGGTCCCATTTGTTAAGGTGTTTGATGGTAAGTAAGACAAAATGAAAACCTACAGAATGAGAAAACATCTTCACCAACCCCACCTCTACAGAGGGCTCATCTCTGACATATATAAAGGACTTAAGAAACTAGATATCTGAGTCTGGGTTACCTCACTAAGGATGATTTTTTTTCTAGATCCATCCATTTGCCTGCAAACCTCATGATGTCATTGTTTTTCTCTGCTGAGTAGTACTCCGTTGTATATATGTACCATATTTTCTTTATCCATTCTTCAGTTGAAGGGCATCTAGGTTGTTTGCAGCTATTATAAACAATGCTTATATAAACATAGCTGAGCAAATGCCCTTGTGGTATGATTGAGCATTCCTTGGGTATATGCCCAAGAGTGCTATAGCTGGGTCTTGGGGGAGATGGATTCCCAATTTTCTAAGGAAGCGCCATATTGATTACCAAAGAGGCTGAATACAAGCTTGCATTCCCACCAGCAGTGGGGGAGAGTTCCCCTTGCTCCACAACCTCTCCAGCATAAGCTGTCTTCTGTGTTTTTGATATTAGCCATACTTACATGTGTAAGGTAGTATCTCAGAGTCATTTTGATTTGCATTTCCTGGATAATTAGGGATGTTGAGCAATTCCTTAAATGTCTTTCAGCCATTTGAACTTCCTCTGTTGAGAATTCTCTGTTTAGATCAGATGGCCAAACACCCTAACTGTTGTGCTGGAACTCTCATCCAATAATGGATGGAAGTGGATGCAGAGATCCTTGGCTAGGCCCCAGGTGGAGCTCAAGGAGTCCAATTGTTGAGAAAGAGGAGGGACTGCATGACTGTGAATTGTTGAGACCAAGACTGGAAAAGCACAGGGACAAATAGTCAAATTAATGGAAACACATGAATAATGAACCAAAAGCTGTGGAGCCCCCAACTGGATCAGGCCCTCTGTATAAGTGAGCCAATTGAATAGCTTGAACTGTTTGGGAGGCACCCAGGCAGTGGGACCTGGACCTGTCCTTAGTGCATGAGCTGGCTGTTTGGAACCTTGGGCATACACAGGGACACTTTGCTCAGCCTGGACCTGCCTGTACTGAATCTACCAGGTTGAGCTTAATCACCAGGGTAGTCTTGGCCCTGGAGGAGATCAGATGGAGGGGAGGGGCTGGGGGGAAGGTGGGGACAGGGATTGGAGGGGGGAGGACAGGGGAACCCATGGCTGATGTATAAAATTAAAACACAAATATAATTTAAAAAAAGTTAAAAAAGAAACTAGATATCAAAATACCAAATAAACTGATTCAAAAATGGGGTACAGATCTAAAAAGAGAATTTTCAACAAAAGAATCACAAATGACTGAAAGATATTTGAGAAATTGCTCAACATTCTTAGCCATCAGGGAAATGCAAATCAAAATTACTCTGAGATACCACCTTACACCTGTCAGAATGGCTAAGCTGAAAAACATTGATGACAGCTTATATTGGAGAGGATTTGAAGTAAGAAGAGAATTCATCCACTGCTAATAAGGGTGCAAACTTGTACAGCCACTTTGGGAATCAGTATGGTATTTCACAGAAAATTCAGAATAAATCTACCTCAAGACCTAATGATACCACTCTTGGGCAAAGACCCAAATGATGCTCAATCATACCACAAGGATACTTGCTGAACTATGTTCATAGCAGCATCGTTCATAAGAGTCAGAACCTGAAAACAATCTATGTAATTCAAAATGATGAATAAATAAATTATATATGTAAAGCTTTTAGAATACTTCTGATATTGACAGTGGGTACTCCATCAGATTTAATGGGACAGTAGCTTACTGGCCAACTCCATGCAGCTTGGTAAATTTGTTATCTTTTCTACATTATTCAGGAAGCCATAACTTACTCTTTTCTCCTTTCTGGCTACATCCTAACCATGTTTTACCTATTACTATGTGCTATTCTATGACTCTGGGCTTCCCTTTTCTTTTCTCTAAAGCTCCCTTTGCTTCCAAATGGCTGTTCATACATTTTGTGCCTTATCATGTTGCCAGATCAACCCATTTGGAGTTTTTCATTCTCATCCACGGACAGATGATTTTTCTTATACACAGATAGAATTTTCCCCAAACTTTAAAAAAATGTAACTTGATAATAAGCTCTCTGTTCTTCCTGTTTTCCTGAAGATAGTCATTTCTCCTCTTTCACTGCAAACCTCATCTCTTTGACTATATGAAAATTGTCAGAGACAGTTTATTTGATTATTTACATCGTGTGGTAAGCAGGGCTACATTCAACTCTGTCAAAGTGAATGCTGTCAATGTCAAGGACCACTTTATTAATAAAAACCACATAGTTTGTATGCACCAGTACGATTCTAACCATAGAGGCTGACCCACATGGTCAAGGCTGAAATGAGCAGCTTGTCCTCAATAGGAAGGTCAAATACATTTTCACACAGCTAAGTCTACCAATATCACATAGACTAATGTTGTAGAAATAAGTTGTGAAATCTACAATGTCTTTATTACCTTGGAGGATAAGAGGCCCCATTTGAACTTTGTGGCCAAAATGGTCATTGTCACCTGTCTCCTCTTCTAAAGCCTCCATGTTTCTAATTAGCATGAACTACCAAATCTCAGACAATTTCCTCAAATTTTACATCAATGCCTTCTGTCTTAACAACTTCTTAACATCCCATTCAACATCATAAAGGGATTCATGACCATAGACCAAGCCATTTCTACTTCATAGATGCCCCTATCCTGGGAATTTCTGTAGTTATAGCTATGGGCTACCTAAAACAATAATGTCATAATCAGCGTAAAGTACTGCCATGGTTGTGATAAAGATCATTTTAAATCTGAAGAAGCTCATTATCATGGGTTTCCACCTACCCTTAACATTTCTAAGCCATGGATCTGATCTGTTGCTTATAGAAAGCTGCCAAGTATTATAACATCAAGAATATGGTTAAATGGGAATAAGAATGTCCTGTAGGAGCATTCTGTACTATACTGTGAACCAGGTTGTCTCCCATGACTTTACAGCCTCACCTTCTTTCCTACCTATGATGCTGGATCTGACATTTATGAATGACCATTTAGTCCAGAAAATTTTTGGTTATCACAACTACTTAGGCTATATCAATGAAGTGGTAGACTTCATGGTCTGTATGTATATAGATTCCAAATAGTAATAAGCCCTGGATTATCCAACCAAGGAGGAACCTTCAAAGAAAAATGAAGTTCTCTTGTTAAAGAATTCCTCATCTAACTCAGATTTCAAAACACTGAGAAATTCCACTCACAATCTTCATCCAAGATATTCAGAAGTATTAAAGGAGCTTAGGGGGTTCATTTTAATTGCAAACCATCAACAAAGTGCAGTCTCTCCAAAAAAAAAAAAAAAAAAAGAAAGAATTTATAATATCATCACTTATGTTTTAGAGTCAGTTATAGTGATATTTTATTTGTATTGAAATGTGATTTTATTTGTATGTTAATAAAGTTGCCTTGAGGTCAGAGCAAGCCAGAGCAGAAGCTGGGCGGTAGTGGTACACGCCTTTAATCCCAGCACTTGGGAGGCAGAGCTAGGTAGATCTCTGTGTGTTCAAGGACACAGCCAGCATGGCAGACACATGCATTTAATCTCAATACCAACCATAGAAGACCTGGAGGTCTGTACAGACAGGCAGTAACAAGGAGGTCATGTGGCTGGGTTTACAACCAATGAGAAAACAGAACAAAAAGTCTATAAAAATGATAGGACACACAGCAGTAGGTCTCTGGCAGAGAGGAAGAACAGCAGAAGCAGTGAAAGGTAAGGTTTTCTGCTCTTGCTCTGACCTCATGGTTTTTAACTCTGCAATTGATTCTGTGTTTCTTATTTAACAAGCTGGTTACACCTACAGTCAGTGGAAGAACCCCATGTATTAAGACATTATTTACTAAAGTATTTTAATTAATATACTGTTCAAGTGACATAAAAACCCATTAAGAATGCTCATTATTTACAGCAATGATGATACAAGATTTTGTAAATACAATTCATTAACCCAAATATTATAGACAGAAATAGACTTTAATCAAAACAGTCATGTACATTTAATCTATCATACTCAAGGTTTCTGCTACTTGCCACAATGATTGAACACATATAAATAGTCTTTCAAAGTATAAATTTATCATAGAAATCAGGTGCTTTGTTAATTAACTATAAAGAGATGATAAATTTAATATATAACTCATATTTTTTGAATCCAAGCAATGTCATAGTATTTCTTGGAAAATACTGATAAAATGATTAGTTATAGATATACAGTGATCAAAGAATCCCTCCCTCATATTTTATTTTGGGAATCCTAAAACTACTCCTAACATTGGGTCTCTACTAGATAAATTTTACTTTATTACTGAAAGGAGCCTTTTTTATCTAAAGCTGAACATATGCCCACAAATTTAAGAGTAAATGTAGTCTAGGGATTTGATACTACCTCTCTTAGCAGGTGTTTTCACAAGGCTTATTCTCAACTCTTTATTGCTATGTCTTTCTTTTTTGTCAAGTTCTTCACAATAAAACTAATAGAAGCAAAGCTGATACATTTCAAATGGCCATAGGAATTCAAACAGAAAGAAACAGCCTGAGGCAATGAGATTTTTAAACATTTTTTTCCTTCTTCATCTTCTTCTAAATCTTTCAAAATGTTAGTCACAAGAGAAAAATACTGACCTTCAAATTGTTCTACAGCATCAGAATTCAACAGACACAATGCTATTATAAAGTTATCTGAGCTGTTATTTCTAAATGTAAATAAAAAAACAATAATAAATATCACCTCAAATAAAGAATAAAACATGTATATTGATATATAAATATGTCTACATAACTATAGATGTATATGTGTCTCAAATTAAATAGACAAAAGAAACAAAATCCTATGTTATACAGTGACACACTTGTGAGACACATAATATTCTCTGAAACAAAACATCACTCTACATTTAATAATGAAACGACTTGCAAAGGCTGGCACTCACAAATACAACCTATCCTTTAAAGTGTCAAGCACTTTAGTAATGCAGTTCTTTTCCTGTCTACCATGGAATTACACCTTACTGAAGGAGAAAAACATTAATGACCAAAAATTTTTATTCATGTATGCATCTAATATTCTTTGTGCTGCTAAGAAGGAAGGCTTCCAGAGTGAGAATAAATAGATGGACATTTTCAGAAATATTGATGGAATGATAGACATGTATTGACTGTGTGCAGGTTCATATGGGTGCTTGAATTTGTATTAGATACACACATGAAGAAACAAACCAAAGTCCAAGGACATAAACGTGCTCTATGTGACTGCTAATTGACACCAGTCTCAGTTAAGTGCCCACTTTCCCATAAATACTTGGAGATATGGAATCTGCTTCTCTTGATTTTCAATGAGTCTGTCCAAATTCTTAACACAGCCACTAAGATGGGGTGGTGACATGGTTTAGTCAGAAAAATGTTGGCAGAAAAAGTTAAGTATGAAATTTAGATCCACTTCACTTACGGAAAAAAGCTACATTCCAGAGTGCTTGTATATAATGCTAATGTGCTAGTGGTACAAGCTACATGATCCTTAGAAATTACTGAACAGCTAGCCTAGTAGAACCTGGACTCCAGGCTCAGTGATTGATACTATCTCAAAAAAAAAAAAAAAAAAAAAAAAAAAAGGAGAACACTGAAGAAGACATCTTACATTGACCTCTGGTCTTCACATGCATACATATACATATGTATTTGCACATGCACTTACATATTTACATGACAGACACACATACACATACACATAAAGTCATTATGAAGTTTTAAAAAGAATGAGTGTGGCAGAATATTTATACTTTAAAAAGCAAAACTTGTAAAAGCTTACAAAATGGAAATCATACTAACATAATCAGAAAGCAATTTGTCTGAAGTTGATATAGTTGAAAGAGTCTTTATGTACAACTTACTTGGATAAATTCTGTATTTCTCCCATTTAAATAAAAAATGCTTAATATCAAGACAGTAAATAAACTACTCAGTGTCACATGGTGAATGTTTAATAACTCAGAATTAGAACCCTTCAGTTAAATACAAACAGGCCATGAATTTGAGAGAGAGAGTGATCTGGGAAGCAAACCTCAGCTGAGGAATTACTAAGATCAGATTTGTCTATGGGCATTTCTTTGAAGGATTGATACACACTAGTGGAAACCCATGAACTACGGACTGGTGGCTGTGGAGTCCCCATGGGACGGGAAAAGTCCCTCTGGATACTGAAGACAGTTGTTTGGCTCGAACTGTTTGTCAGGGGGATCAGGATTTGTCCCTGGTGCATGGGCAGGCTTCTGGGAATACTGTGCCTGTGGTATGACACCTAGCACAGACTTGGTGCAGTGGGAAGGGGCTTGGACCTTCCTAGGCTCAGTGTGCCAGGCTCTGCTGACTCCCTATGGGAGACCTTGATTTGGGGGGATGTGGGGATGCGGGGTGGCTTGGGAGAGAGGCCTAGGGGTAGAAGGAGGGAGGAGGGGGATCTGGTGGTGGTATGTGAAGTGAGTAGAAAATTCCTTTTTTCTTTTCTTTTTTAAGATTTATTTTATTATGTATACAGTGTCCTGCCTGCACATATGCCTGCAGGTCAGAAGAGGGTGCCAGATCTCATTAGAGATGGCTGTGAGCCACCATGTGGTTGGTGGGAATTGATCTCAGGACTTCTGGAAGAACAACCAGTGTTCTTAACCACTGAGCCATCTCTCCAGCCCCAGAAAATTTCAAAACAAAACAGTGAAGGCTCCAGCCATGTGTAGGTATCACCTTTTTTGGGCAGGTGTTCCTGGGTTTTAAAATAAAGCCAGCTAAGCTTGTGAGGTCAACTGTGTCAAAGAGTAAGTCTGCTTGCAGTTATCCACCACGGTTTCTACTCCAGGTCGTAACACTGAGTTCTGTCTTGGTATTCCTCAATGATAGACTATGACCTCAAACTCAGATAAATATTTTTCTCTCCTGTGTAGTTTTAGATTATAATATTTAATCACAGCAATAGAAAACAAACAGGAAGAGAAGGTCTTTGTAATTAAACAGTAAAGACCTATCATATTTCATTATTCTATTTGAAATATATGTTAAAGAACAAAATGGATCTGGAACAAGGAAGGAGAAAACACCAAATGCACTTGGAGATCCCTACATGGGAACATATGGAGTACATGATTTGGGTTCACAGTATTACTTTCAAAGTCCTAATTAATCAAGGTGCCAGGATGGAGCTGAGCTACTGCAGAAAGTAATCTAATACTTCCTACTTACAATTTAACTTCCATTCCTTTTATCAACCTAAGATGCTCACATGCTGCATTTTACCTTTCTTTTCTTCCTTGTTAGATAAGCACTACAAACACATCTTTCCCTTCCCTTGCACCCATGCCCACCACTGGATAGATCCTTTCTATCATGTCACAGGATATGGAATGACACAGACTTATACCTGAAATGCTTAGTGATGTATGCCCATTTACATGTTCACATGCCTCCCACTTGCCAACCCTTTCTATCATGTTTTTCTTCCTTGTGATATTAGCAATCTCTTCTTCTAGAAAATGAATGATGTCCAAATGCTTTGTAAGGCTCCCCTAACTTTGCTTCAATTCTTTCAAATGAGTCCAACTACTTTGTACTTTCCTTTGTTTGGGGGCTCTCTTTCTCTCTTCCTCTTTCTCTTGACTTCTATCCCATGCTATAGTCATTATATATATATATATATGTGTGTGTGTGTGTGTGTATGTATATATATATCACATGATAATCTTTCTATACATTGAGTGTCAAAAATTTCTAAAATATCTGTGCAAGAATTTCTTTTCTTCTTAGTCCATAGTTTCTCCTTAAGGGGTAGAAATTGGTTTCTCAGTTTCTAGTGGCTATCTCATACAAACACATAAGAAATCTGCATGACTAAGCAAAATCCAAACTTGTCTTTCAGAATCAAACACCCACTGACAAACTGACATCTTAACTTGAACTCTAAATGTGTCAGAAAGTGAAGTCTGAATTAAATTGCCATGATTCCCAGAACTTTAATATTGATTACAGCTCACTGAAGCCACAAAAGCTGCATCTATGATATGGCTTTCTTCTATGCTTCTCCATTCCTTGAGCATAGCATATTTATATCCTTATTGCTCACTATGATACATTCAATATAAATATAGCAATTACCTGAAACACATACACTTCCTAGGTATAAGTAGCTTTGATTATTGGGCTTTGGTTTCTTAAACCACCCTGTTGTATCTACAAAGTATGTAATGATAAGTTTTTTCTCAACCAGCAGTTTATCTAGTGGGCTGTACATTCGTTTCTGCAAGACAGTGTAGAGTAACTCAGACATACAGTCTCTTTTTCTAATTTCTGATGTAATACAAACACGTGTTCCATGAGTGTTGATATTTATAGGGTTATACAAAAGTGAGTTTGTACTACATATATATGTATGAATATACACATATGTGTGTATGTATGTATGTATGTATGTATGTATGTATGTATCTATCTATCTATCTATCTATCTATCTATCTATCTATCTACCCACCCATCTACCTATCTATTTCACTAGTGGGATATCTACGGTAAGAAGTTAATTCCAAGCTCAGGTTAGAACTTTAAACTTCTGCCCAAACCTGGAAGGCACCCATAAATAATTAAGCAGTTAGGTATCCTGCTAATTGAAGCTCAGAGTCTTGCCAAGGTCTTTGGGGAGGTGTGCTTTCCCACTGACAGAAGTCAGTAAACGTTCTCAGGTAGAAGTTTATGGCCAATTATCATTTCTCTTCTTTTTTCTTTTCTTTTTTTTTTTTTAAGACAGGGTTTCTCTGTGTAGCTTTGGAGTGTGTCCTGGAACTCACCTTATGGAACAGGCTGGTCTTGAACTCATAGAGATCCTCATGCCTCTCTCCCTCTGGAGTGCTGGAATTAAAGGCATGTGCCAGCATTGCCAGGCATTTTTGTTGGTGGTGGTCTCCTTTTTTCTTAAAAAATAAAAAAATAAAAAACCCCTCAAAACAATTTTTCCCAGGGATGGATGACTCCTCTAATTAGTCATCAAACAAAAAAAGTGGTCAGCCCTAAAAACATGTACAAACAAGTGGCTATAACTTGAACAGTATACTTAGCATAACTTGTATTGCTTGCAACAATAAAAATTAAAGAAAATGAGTCCATGAAAGCTTAAAGCTAGGGAGTATCTGTGTGTGTGTGAGTGTGTGTGTGTGTGTGTGTGAGAGAGAGAGAGAGAGAGATGTTATTATATTTTCATTAAAATAAAATAAATTAAAGACACAAAAAAGCTGCTGCAGGGTGTTTACTAATAAAAGAAAAACACGAAAGGGGGTGAAAAATGGTCAAAGAAGGTGAACCCATCTGAAGTTTATATTTTAGATTTTGTTGTGTTGCATAGACTAAGCGCACTACAATGTATTGGATTCAAACAGTAATCTGTTATCTGGTTCACACTTCTGTTTTCTAGGTAGCCCCCTGGAGTTGTGTAGCAGTCTAGTCATCTTTGTTTTACATCTAGTATCCTCCTATGAGTGAGTACATACCATGTTTGTCCTTCTGAGTCTGGGTTACCTCACTCACGATGATTTTTTCTAGATCCATCCATTTGCCTGCAAACCTCATGATGTCATTGTTTTTCTCTGCTGAGTAGTACTCCATTGTGTATATGTACCATTCTTCAGTTGAAGGGCATCTAGGTTGTTTCCAGGTTCTGGCTATTACAAACAATGCTGATATGAACGTAGCTGAGCAAATGCCCTTGTGGTATGATTGAGTATTCCTTGGGTATATGCCCAAGAGTGTTACAGGTGCGTCTTGGGGGAGATGGATTTCCAATTTTCTAAGGAAGCGCCATATTGATTTCCAAAGTGGCCGTACAAGCTTGCATTCCCACCAGCAGTGGAGGAGAGTTCCCCTTGCTCCACATCCTCTCCAGCTGCAGAGTGCCATGAATTTAAATAATTTCTTGTCCCATCATATTGGCTATGGCAACTGCAGTGAGCTGCAAAGTCCCTTTCAAAGTGAGATCAGCCATATCTGTCAAGTGTCACTGATGGTCATCCTCTATCTGAGTGCCTCTCTACTAAGCAGTTTAACTTCCTCACAATGAGGTGATGGTTTCCAGAGTGAATGATACAAGAAGAGGCCAATAGTTTCTGAATGGTTTTGGATATGTTTATTTTTTAAGGATATTGAAATGGATGCAGAAGAGCAGGCAGACAGGCATAGGAGGGGTCTAGAAAGGAACTACGCAAAGATGCTTTTGCATCTGTAAAGCTAGGGTGCACTGACCTGGAAGCATTAGGTATATCATCATTTAAGATATTAAGAAAGTCTTCACAATGCAAGCCTGATTATTTAAATAAGCAGTCATTTATCATTAAATGTATCAGTAGCCCATCTGCCCTTGGGTGTTTGTGTTGATATTTTGAAGCCTCTATGCATCTCTTGGTTTTACTTGAATACATTCATAATTCTAAAGATAAGTAGTCATAATTTACATTATTCATATGTAAAAGGACACTTTTACCAACCCAGATATGCAAATAGTCTTATAATTTCTTATGTCAGGAAATTTGGGTTGAGACCAAATAGGACAAAACCATTAGGATGGCTCCTAATACTTACCAAGATATAAAGATTCCTTGATTCCCTTGAGAGGAACTCAAAGAGAATATTAACTTTGTATCACATTATATAATAAGAAATGATGAATAATTTTAACTGAAGATATATATATATATATATATACTTATTAGATGATAAAGAAAATAATATATTAGGCTATATTGTAAGTCTTTCCACTAAATAAGAATTTCTTTTCAAATATCAAGTTAAAGCAAAAACCTAATCAGAATAGCTTCATATTTAGTATAATTTGAAATTTTTTCCTTTTTACTTAAAAACCCATGAGATGACAGATTGTTGGCAGTTCACTTTAATGTGAATCTAATAATACTAATGCTAAAGTCTCAAAAGGCTTTAATTTCCTATTATAATAGTTCTAATTGCAATTTATACTGGGCTTGACATGGCATTGTTATCAGAAGCCCAGTGGAAGTTAGTCACTGGGATATTTATGGATAATGGTGGGCTATTGTCAATGCCCATGTTTCTGAAGGACCTCAAGAGAGTACATCAAACCATGTGAGTGTCAGAAATTCATCTATGTAGAAGGCAAGTGACAAGAAGCTTTGGCATATTCACTACCCAACAGCAGTAAAAATCTAAAGAATAGAATATGCTACATCTGCTTTATCCATTTTCTGGTCTTCTACTGAACATTTAGTTGATGAACCTGGGTTAGTGAGCTTGTGCTTGAAGTATCCAGACCAGTGAGTAAGAAGCAGAGAAAGTGACAAGGAATAAAGAAAACACAGGCACATTTTCAATTATAAACTGCAATCTGCTGATTATGTGAAAGATATAGTCAACTGAATGACATTGAATTCAGAATGTTTAAATACTGATTTTAAGTAATGTTGATTTACTACTCTAAAATTTAAAAAGGTGTAGTAAGCCTTCAAATTTTAACCTAAAATGAATAAAATCCTAGTATAATTATTCAGAAAGATATTGGCCCAGAAATATAACTGAAACGAGTTTTTAAAATGTCATTTATGCCATCAATTATAATTAATTAATTCTATCAAGTACAATTAACTAAATAGTGTTATTTAACATATTTTCCTTTGAGCAAATGACCTTAGAATAATAAACATTTTTCTAAGATATTGCAAAAGATGTTTTGGTAGATTAATATGCAACAGGGGCATTATAACCAAAACATGAAAGAATTCATATTTTAATTATTTACATACAATTGCTTTATTTTCACCTAAATTCTCTGTGTACTTATTGTTATTATCTTAATTTATTCTAGTACTTAAATAAAATCTTATAGAGAAGCAAGATCAAACACTTAAGAAAAATATGTGCTCTACTCTACCAATGTAGTGTCTTTCTTTGTTGAGGTATGCTAGTTCCTTAGTTATCATGATAAAATGATCACCTTGATTAGTTATTGTCTAGTTATTAACACATGTATCCATCTCTTTAAGATAATCATAAGTTTTATTATATAAATTAACACAAAGTCTCAATAAAATCAGCACATTACTAATTATTTAATTATATGAATTTATCTTTGTCAAAAAGTGGGCAGAAAACATGTTTCATTTGAAATGAGTTTTCAGAATCTGGGGAGATGGCCTAGTTGCTTAAGTGCTTGTTCTTCAAACAGGAACTTGGTTTCAAATTCCTTATACCCATGTTAAAAGACCAAGCAGGACAGCATATATCTGTAACCTTAGCACTGATACAGAAATGGGGGATTCCCTCAACCAGCAGGCCAGACACTGTAGACAAATTAGTAAACTGTACATTCAGTGAAAGCCATGGTCTTAGAAAATAGGGTGAAATAACCAAGGAAGAAACCCAGTATCAGCCTTTGGTCACCATGTGCACAAACATTCACCATTTATACAACATGCACACATACATATATTCATACAGCATGCACATACTTTATCATGGATTTCTGTGAATTGTATTAAGACCAAGAAACTCTGGCTAGATTTGTCATACATCTTAGGGGGAAACCTATTGATTACTATACTGCAAAATGGACATAGTATTAATCCAGTTTCTAAGACTGCTCAGTATATCCATCCATTGATTAATAAATCTATTGATCTTCATCAGGGCAGCTTCCAATTGCAGTAGGTAGAGATTAAGACAGAAGTATAACCAGTCAATGTGCACAGAGTAAGAGAATGAAGAATTCTCAGCACTGGGACCTCTATCACATACACCCCTCTCAACTTTAGGGATCATTGGAGGACAGACAGTAAAAGAGCTACAGGTGTTGCAGAAAAAAAAAGAAGAACATCTTCTGGACACAATAACACAGCTGCACATGGGAGCTCACAGTAGTTATAAATGACTAGATCATTAGATCTAGGCAATATTTTAGCACAGAGGGGAGGTGCAGATGAGCCCATTAGCTAATGAGCTACTGGCAGTTGATAGCTAATAGGGTTGGAGAGTTAGTTTTTTAGCCCCTTGTAAGATGACTACACTGTACTACATGGCCACACATCCAAGAATAAATATATGGGCAGCAGAATCTGGATGTGAAAGTGTGAGGGGAAAAAAAGACAATTCAAAGTTTGGTGAGTAGGAACAAGGGAGTTGAATTTCAGAGTATTTAGTGAAGAGGTAAATAGGATTAAATCAAATTGCACAAAATTCACAAAGAACTAATGACATTAAGAAAAAGTAGGTAGGGGCTTGGGAAAATGCTTAGTATCTAGGAATAAGATGAATGTGAGATTTAAGCAGGTAATGTTGTGGAATGGATTGCAAGTGAAATAAAACTAGGTTTTTACAGAAGTATCCCTTCAAGTGTATAAATCTTATTTTTACTTCTGTGTCATGTGTATAAACTGCTAACACACATACATACAAACATACATAATTTCTATTTAAGAGAAAAATAAAACAGTGAATTACAAAAGTAAAATGAATATTAAAAGTTTTTGTTTAGCCAGGGAGTGGTGGCACACGCCTGTAATCCCAGCACTTGGGAAGCAGAGGCAGGTGGATCTCTGTGAGTTCGAGGCCAGCCTGAGCTACAAAGCAAGTTCCAGAAAAGGTGCAAAGCTACACAGAGAAACCCTGTCTTGAAAAATCAAAAAAAAAAAAAGTTTTTGTTTAAGCATCTTTATGAGAATTTCTTTTAAAAATCCTAATTAGATGCTGGTCCTTGCACAAACTTTTAATCCCAGATTGTCAAGGCAATGACAATCTCAGGTCTATATTGGCAACAGAGTGAGTTCAGGGCAAGCCTAGTGAGACACTGTGTCGAATTACAAAGCAGAACTAGAAATATGCTTCAATAGTAGCGTGCTTCCCATTCACTAACCGCAGTCTGTAGTACTACAGTAAAGGCGGTGGGGGGAAGAAATCCTCATCAGATAATTTCAGTGCATGATTTATCCAGTATTTTTTGTTCATTGATTTTCCCATATTGTCTTTTATGCCTCATTCATTGTAGGGTGAGTGCTTTTTACTATATAATTATTTTATTAATTTTGAGTCCCTATTAAATGTTTTGATTTTTCAGATAGCCATTAGTTTTCAGTTGCTCATGTATATTTTATTTATTTCTGAGATAAAAGTTTAAAAGGAATATTTACCTTTGGAGTTTTTCCTATAGTTTTTAGTATTATGTAAGAGAATACAAAAGGGTTTCACTGGTCACAAGTTCTTATTAGTGGGGGATATTTCAGCACATGATAACAAACACATCCTACATTGGGCAATATGCTGCTTCTTCTGTTGAATAGTTTATTGTACTATTATGATACTTGACCTTTTTTGTTTTTTGTTTTTTTGTTTTTAGTTTGTTTGAGACAGGGCTTCTCTGTGTAGCTTTGTGTCTTTCCTGGAACTTGCTTGGTAGACCAGGCTAGCCTCAAACTCACAGAGATCTGCCTGGCTCTGCCTCCCAAGTGCGGGGATTAAACATGTGTGCCATCACTGCCCAGCTATATATTGTTTTTTTATTGTACTATTAATGATACTTGACCATGCCTTAAGTCCCAGCATTCCAGTGGCAAAGGCAGGCAGTTCTTGGTGAGTTCAAGGCCTGTATGGTCTACAGAGTGAGTTCCAGGACAGCCAGAGCTGTTACACAGAGAAATCTTAAATCTTATCTTGTCTCAAAACAAAACACCACACACACACACAAAAAAAAAAAAAAAAAAAAAAAAAAAAAAGAAAAAGAAAAAAATCTTTATCTCTCAGGGTGTGGAAAAGGATTCCTGGTGAAAGCCATGAACATACTTGCTGATTATTCTCAGCCATTTGTTGTTTCACTTAATCCTGCTTTTGCTCCTTCTGCTCAAGGAACAGCTGGTTCTAGGAGGAGGAGAACAGATAGACAGAGGTGTGGGTGACTCTGCTGGAACTGCAGGGAATTGTACTAGCGAGGTCAATCCAAGAGGGACATCACTTTCTTACTTGCTTTTAATTACTCAGTGTACACTGGTAACCTGAAGAAACCAACAAGCAATATTCTACCATAAAATTTATCCATTTAATCTCTATGTAGCATAACTCTAACAATCTCTTGTTTTTGGTTATCCAACTCTCAGGATTTTGGTAAATCTGCTGACTTATTTTTATACATACAATAGTTATTTATTCCTTTAGGTAACTGATTACAATTTTAAAGGATGTTAATTTGATTCATTGATTTATCAGTTTTTTGATTTATCAGTTATTGATTCCAACGATGGCTAGTTCTTGAGTATTTCACCCTGTTGGCTTCTTTTTACAATCATTAAGCTCTGAAGCCTGCATGATGTATTCTTAAATCAAGAACACCACTAGTTTCAACATTAATAGATGAGACCTTTGTATTGCTCATATGTCATTTCCTTGGGTGATATAGGGCTTTTAAGTCTTTTTTTCTTTCTTTCTTTTTTTTTTTGTGGTACATAGGTTTTTCAAAAGACCATTTTGTTGTTCTTGTTTTTGGGATTTTTTTTTTTTTTTTTTTTTTTTTTTGAGACAGGGTTTCTCTGTGTAGGTTTCATGCCTGTCCTGGATCTTGCTCTGTAGACCAAACTGTCCTCGAACTCATAGAAATCCGCCTTGCTCTGCTTCCCAACTATAGGCTTGTGCCATCATCACCAGGCACAAAAGAGCATTTTGTATGTCCCTGTCCGGCACTGATTTACCTGAAATAAAATTTCATCAAGTTTATCTCTTTAGCTTTTTTTTTAATAAATGCTTATTAACAAATAATAAACTTACTTTGATAAGTTTATCACATTGACATAACCTAGAGTTTTTTTTTTTTTTCTAATCATAAATCAGCAATAACCAACCACCTTACTGAGGATTCTCTAGCTTTTAAAAATTCTTTCATGACAATTGCCACCCTGGTAAGATATGATACACTTAAAAAATCATGCTTGCAGCCACACACAATTAAATCTGGGTTCTAATCTGTATCCTACCATTTCTTTTCTTTTTTTAAATTTTTTTCTTTATTATTATGTGTTTTAAATTTTATACATCAGCCATGGGTTCCCCTGTCCTCCACCCTCCCTCCCCCACCCCCACCTTCCCCCCAAGCTCCTCCCCTCCATTCCCATGTCCTCCAGGATCAAGGCACCCCTGGGGATTCATTTAAATCTGGTGGATTCAGTACAGGCAGGTCCTGTCACTTCCTTGCAGACTGAGCAAAGTGTCCCTGTGTAAGCCCAAGGTTTCAAACAGGCAGCTCATGCACTAAGGACAGATCCTTGTCCCACAGACTGGGTGCCTCCAAAATAGTTAAAGCTATTCAATGGTCTCACTTATCCAGAGGGCCTGATCCAGCTGGGGGCTCCACAGCCTTTGGTTCATAATTCATGTGATTCCATTTGTCTGGCTATTTGTCCCTGTGCTTTTTGCAATCTTGGATTCAACAATTCACACTCTTGCAGACTCTCCTCTTTCTCAATAGTTGGACACCTGGAGCTCCACCTGGGGCCTGGCTGAGGATCTCTGCATCCACTTCCATCAGTTATTGGATGAGAATTCCAAGGCGACTGTTAGGGTGTTTGGCCATCTGATCACCAGACTAGGTCAGATCAGACTTTCTCTCAACCATTGCCAGCAGACTACAGAGGATATATCATTGTGGATTTCTGGGGACCTCTCAAGTACTCTGGCTATTCCTGTTCTCATGTGGTCTTCATTTATGATGGTCTCCTATTCCCTTTTCTCCCTTTCTGTTCTTGATCCAGCTGGGATCTCCTGCTACCCTAAGCTTTCTTTCCCTCAAATCTTGCCCTTCATTACTCCCACTGTCATCCAGGTTGTTCATGTAGATCTCATCCATTTCTCTGTCATTGGGTGATCCTCGGGTCTTTCCTAGGGTCCCGTTTTCTAGGTAGCCTCCCTGGAGTTGTGTAGCAGTCTAGAAATCTTTGTTTTACATCTAGTATCCTCCTATGAGTGAGTACATACCATGTTTGTCCTTCTGAGTCTGGGTTACCTCACTCAGGATGATTTTTTCTAGATCCATCCATTTGCCTGCAAACCTCATGATGTCATTGTTTTTCTCTGCTGAGTAGTACTCCATTGTGTATATGTACCATATTTTCTTTATCCATTCTTCAGTTGAAGGGCCTCTAGGTTGTTTCCAGGTTCTGGATATTACAAACAAAGCTGATACGAACATAGCTGAGCAAATGCCCTTGTGGTATGATTGAACATTCCTTGGGTATATGCCCAAGAGTGCTATAGCTGGGTATTGGGGGAGATGGATTCCCAATTTTCTAAGGAAGCGCCATATTGATTTCCATTTTGACTGTACAAGCTTGCATTTCCACCAACAGTGGAGGAGAGTTCCCCTTGCTCCACATCCTCTCCATCATGTCTTCTGTGCTTTTGATCTTAGCCATTCTGACAGGTGTTAGGTGGTATCTCAGAGTCATTTTGATTTGCATTTCCTGGATAATTAGGGATGTTGAGCAATTCCTTAAATGTCTTTCAGCCATTTGAACTTCCTCTGTGGAGAATTCTCTGTTTAATTCTATAGCCCATTTCTTAATTGGACTGTTGGGCATTTTGATGTCTAATTTCTTAATATATTCTTTATATATTCTGGATATCAGCCCTCTGTCAGATGTGGGGTTGGTGAAGAGCTTTTCACATTCTGTAGGCTGTCGCGTTGTCTTGTTGACCATGTCCTTTCCTCTACAAAAGCTTCTCAGTTTCAACACGTCCCATTGATTGATTGTTTCTCTCAGTGTCTGTGATACTGGTGTTATAGTTAGAAAGTGATCTCTGGTGCCAATGCGTTCAAGAGTACTTCCTACTTTCTCTACTATCAGGTTCAGAGTAGCTGGATTCATGTTGAGGTCTTTGATCCACTTGGATTTAAGTTTTGTGCATGGTGACAGATATGGATCTATTTGCAGCCTTCTACACTTGACATCCAGTTATGCCAGCACCATTTGTTGAAGATGCTTTCTTTTTTCCATTGTACATTTTTGGCTTCTTTGTCAAAAATTATATGTTCATAGGTGTGGGGGTTAATGTCAGGGTCTTCAATTCGATTCCATTGGTCCACATGTCGGTTTATATGCCAGTAGCAAGCTGTTTTTATTATGGTAGCTCTATAGTAGAGCTTGAGGTTGGGGATTGTGATGCCTCCAGAGGTTGTTTTATTGTACAGGATTCTTTTGGCTATCCTGGATTTTTTGTTTTTCCATATGAAGTTGAGTATTATTCTTTCCAGATCTGTGAAGAATTGTGCTGGTAATTTAATGGGGATTGCATTGAATCTGTAGATTGCTTTTGGTAAGATCGCCATTTTTAGAATGTTAATCCTGCCTATTCATGAGCATGGGAGATCTTTCCATTTTATGACATCTTCTTCAATTTCTTTTTTCAGGGACTTAAAGTTCTTGTCATATAGGTCCTTCACATGCTTACTAAGCGCAACCCCAAGGTATTTTATAACATTTTTGGCTATTGTAAAGGGTAAAGGGTGATGTATCTCTGATTTCTTTCTCACCTTTTTTGTCTACTGTATATAGAAGGGCTACTGATTTTTTTTAGTTGATCTTGTATCCTGCTATGTTGCTGAAGGTTTTTATTAGCTGTATCAGTTCCTTGCTTGAATTTTTGGGGTTACTCATGTTTACTAACATGTCATCTGCAAATAGGGAGAGCTTGACTTCTTCCTTTCCAGTTTGTATCCCCTTAATCTCTTTATGTTGTCTTATAGCTCTGGCTAGAACTTAAAGTACTGTATGGAATAAGTATGGGGAGAGTGGCCAGCCTTGCCTTGTTCCTGATTTTAGTGATATTGCTTTGAGTTTCTCTCCATTTAATTTGATGTTGGCTGTTGGCTTGCTGTAGATTGCCTTTATTATGTTTAGGTATGTTCCCTGTATTCCTGATCACTCCAAGACATTTATCATGAAGTGGTGTTGGATTTTGTCAAATGCCTTTTCCGCATTTAGTGAGATGATCATGTGGTTTTCTTCTTTGAGTTTGTTTATATGGTGTATTACATTGACGGACTTTCGTATGTTGAACCACCCTTGCATCCCTGGGATGAAGCCTACTTGATCATGGTGGATAATTGTTTTGATGTTTTCTTGGAGTCTGTTTGCCAGAATTTTAGAGTATTTTTGCATCAATGTTCATGAGGGAAACCAGTCTTTAGTTCACTTCCTTTGTTGCATCATTGTTTGGTTTAGGAATCAGGGAATTTGTAGCCTCATAGAAGGAGTTTGGTAATATACCTTCTGCTTCTAATGTGAGGAACAATTGAAAGGGTATTAGTATTAAGTCTTCTTTGAAGATCTGGTCCAGGGCTTTTTTTGGTTGGGAGACTTTTAATGACTGATTCTATTTCCTTAGGAGTTATTGGACTATTTAAATGGTTTATCTGTTCTTGATTTAACTTAGGTGTGTGGTACCTATCCAGAAAATTATCCATTTCTTTTAGATCTTCCAGTTTTGTTGAGTAGAGGTTTTTGAAGTATGACCTGATGATTCTCTGGATTTCCTCATTGTCTGTTGTTATGTCCCCCTTTTCATTTCTGATTTCGTTAATTTTGATGCTCTCTCTCTCTGTCTTTTGGTTATTTTGGATAAGGGCTTGTCTATCTTGTTGATCTACTCAAAGAACCAATTCTTTGTTTCATTAATCCTTTGTATTGTTCTCTTTATTTATATTTTATTGATTTCAGCTCTCAATTTGATAATTTCCTGGCATCTGTTATCCTGGGAGACTTTGCTTTCAGGTGTGCTGCCAAGTCACTAGCATGAGAATGCAGCTATGAATTTCCCTCTTAGCACTGCTTTCATAGTATCCCATAAGTTTGGGTATGTGGTGTATTCATTTTCATTGATCTCTAGGAAGTCTTTAATTTCCTTCTTTATTTCTTCCTTAACCCATTGGAGATGCAGTTGAGCATTATTCAGTTTCCATGAGATTCTAGGCTTTCTATACTGTTTTGTTGTTGTTGTTGTTGAAATCTAACTTTAAACCATGGTAGTCTGATAGAACACAGGTTTATTCCAATTGTTTTGTATCTGTTGAGATTTGCTTTGTGGCCAAGTATGTGGTTGATTTTAGAGAAGGTTCCATGGGGTGCTGAGGAGAAGTTCTTTTTTGTTTGGGTAGAATGATCTGTAGATATCAATTAAGTCCATTTGAGCCAAAACATCAGTTAAGTCCATTATGTCTCTGTTAAGTTTCAATTTGGCCAATCTGTCCACAGGTGAAAGCGGGGTGTTGAAGTCTCCCACTATTAATGTGTGGGGTTTTATATGTGATTTAAGCTTTAGTAATGTTTCTTTTACATATGTGGGTGCCCTTGAGTTTGGGGCATAAATGTTCAGAATTGAAACTTCATCTTGGTGGATCTTTCCTGTGATGAGTTTGCAATGTCCTTCATCATCTCTTTTGATTGATTTTAGTTTGAAGTCTATTTTGCTGGATATTAGGATGGCTACACCAGCTTGCTTCTTAAGACCATTTGATTGGAGAGTCTTTTCCCAGGCTTTTATTCTTAGGAGGTGTCTGTCTTTGAATTCGAGGTGTGTTTCTTGTATGCAGCAAAAAGATGGGTCCTGTTTTTGTATCCATTCTGTTAGTCTGTGTCTTTTTATAGGTGAATTAATTCCATTGATATTAAGGGATATTAATGACCAGTGATTGTTTGTTCCTGTTGTTATTTTTATTTTTTGGTGGTAGTGTGTGTGTGTACTTCTCTTCTTTGGTGTTTACTGCTGTGGTGTTATCTATTGCCTGTGTTTTCATGGGTGTATCTGACTTCCTTAGGTTGGAATTTTCCTTCTAGTGCTTTCTGCAAGGCTGGGTTTGTGGATAAGTTTTGTTTAATTCTGGTTTTGTCTTGGAAGGTCTTGTTCACTCCATCTATGATGATTGAAAGTTTTGCTGGGTATATTAGTCTAGGCGGGCATCCATGATCTCTTATTGTCTGCATTATATCTGTCCAGGTCCTTCTGGCTTTCAAAGTCTCCATTGAGAAATTGGGTGTTATTCTGATGGGTTTGCCTTTATAAGTCACTTGGCCTTTTTCCTTTGTTGCCCTTAATATTCTTTCTTTATTCTGTACTTTTAGTTGTTTAATTATTATGTGCCAAGGGACTTTTTTGGCGATCTAGTCTGTTTGGTGTTCTATAGGCTTCTTGTATCTTCATAGGCATTTCCTTCTTTAAGTTGGGAAAGTTTTCTTCTATGATCTTGTTAAATATATTTTCTGTGCCTTTGAGTTGGTATTCTTTTCCTTCCTCTATCCCTATTATTCATAGGTTTGGTATTTTCAGGGTGTCCCAAATTTCTTGGACATTTTGGGTCATGACTTTGTTGGTTTTAGTGTTTTCTTTGACTGATGATTCTATTTCTTCTACTGTATCTTCAACACCAGAGATCCTCTGGTTATACTTGCCTCTGAAGTTCCTATTTGTTTACTCAGATTTTCTATTTCCAACATTCCTTCTGCTAGTGTCTTCTTAATTTTTTCTATTTCCCTCTTCAGGTCTTGGATTGTCTCCCTTGCTTTTTCATGATTTTCTTTCAGATACTTATTGTTTTCTTCTGCTTTAATTGTCCTTTCCTCTAGTTTTTTATAGCGTTCTTCCCATTTTTTTTGTTGGTTCCTCTACTTTATTTTTGATTTCTTCTATATAAGGCTCTAGCCTCTTCATGATGTTACTTATAAGGTTGTTTTCTTGTTCTTCTTCCATTCTGTGATGTTCAGGTCTAGCTGTTGGAGAAGGGCTAGGTTCTGCTGATACTGTATTGCTCTTTATTTTATTGTAGGTACTTCTGCCTTGACGTCTGCCCATCTCCTCTTGTGTTCGTTCTTGGTCTTATCAGTGTACTGGGTCCAGAGAGAGTTGACAGATTTAGGGAGCCTCTCTCTGGTCCAGATGGAAGCTCTGGGCCAGATGGGAGCACTGGTCCACATAAGAGTGCTGGCTGGATAGGAGCTGGGGGGCTGGACTCTGAGTCTTGGGAAGTCCCTGATGTCTCCTTATTTTGTCCTGATGGGAGTTCCTCTGGTCTCTGCTCCAGATGGGAGTTTCAGGGCATGATGGAAGCTTGGGGCTGGTCTCTGAAGTGGCTGTGGTCTCCTACAGATGGGTGTGGGGACAGGGTGTGGAGACTGCCATGTCTGCCTGCAGTGTTGGAAAAGGGGAGCCTTCCCACAGGGCCCGCCATTTGGCAGGAAACTGGGGCCAAGTTGGTCAGGTTCTCCCAGAGTGGCCTGTGTCCAGCGGTGGGACCCAGGTGCAGTTGCCTCTCTGATTATAACCCAGGCACTCACCTCTGGTCCAGATGGGAGTTCCGGGTGGACAGAAGGTGGGGACTGGTCTCTGAGTCTCAGGAAGTGGCTGGGGTTTTGGGCAAATGGGTGTGGGGGCAGGGTGTGGAGATTGCAGTGTCTGCCTGCAGTCTTGGAAAAGGGGAGCCTTCCCACAGGGCCTGCCACAGATTGGCAGGAAACTAGGGCCAAGTTGGTCAGGTCTTCCCAGAGTGGCCTGTGTTATTCTGTGGTGGGACCCAGGCACAGTTGCCTCTCTGATTATCAGCTAGAGTTATTTTAAGAGAGGAACCTGTATTGAGTAAAAAATCTTAATCAGATTTCCAACAAGAAAGTTTATAGGGCATATTCTTGATTAATGATTGATGTGGGAGAGTCCAACCCCCCATACGCAGTACTACATCTAGGCAGCTGGTCCTAGGTAAAGTGGATATTAGTTGTAAAATAAACTGTGCTACAATTCACAGATCCAGAGACACTAGTTAAGAAAGAGGGTTCATGGAAGGACACCTGGTTCAAGGATGGAACTTTACTTGAATGGTTTCTCTAGTCTCCTGGCCCTATGATTCCACAGCTGCTAATAAAATAACCATTCAGAAGCTTAATATTAATTACCAATTGCATGACCTTTGGCAGGCTTCTTGATAGATAGCTCTTAAAATTTGACCCATTTCTATTAATCTATACATTGGAACATGGCTATTGCTTACTGTCATTTTCATATCTTTCTTGTCCTATAGGTGATGATGTCTCCTCTGCCTCTGCCTTTCTTCTTCTTGTCTTCCTGTCTATATGTTTGGATTTCCTGACTTTCCTTAGGCAAGTGCAGCTTTATTTATCAACCAATCAGAGCAACACATATTCACAGCCTACAGTTCCTCATACTGAGTTGCTTTCCCCAGCCTTAATACATGGCGATATGTTTAGTCTCACTGCAACTTGATATGCCATGGGATATGCTATGTTTTGTTGATACTCATGGTAGACCTTCCCTTTCCTAAGCAGAAATGGAGGGGGAGTGGATTGTAGGGCTGGGAACAGAGGGTCAGGGGCTTGGAGGAGAGGAGGAATGGGAAACTGCATCTGATATATCAAATAAAGAAAGCAAATTGAGCATGTCACAGAGAGCAAGCCAGTAAGCACCATTTTTTTAAACTTAATTTCCTTCATCCAGGTCCATATTCAGTACTTGTCCTAACTTCTTTGATGATGGACTACAACTGTTTAATGGAATAAACATTTTTATCCCCAAGTTGCATTGGCTCATGATGTAAATCATAACACTAGAAATTGGACATCTACCTCCCTGAGGTTGAGGTGAAAACCAAAGGAATGGCCAAGTTGTTTCCTAAATTTCATGGGCTTTTGTAAGATCCAGTCTATTAAGCACCAATTTGAGAAAACTATTTTGTTTTACTTCCCCTTCAAGAGAACTGTATGTCCTCTATTTTCTTTTAATCAGCTAGTTTCTCACTAGATATTCCAGCTTTATGGTTAACTTTTTCTTACACAAAACACTTTGGGTGGGTCACTGGCTTCTCTCTTCTATGTATTAAGAATGTACACCTTGAACATTGAAGTGAAATTCAATAAAATTGCCAAATGCCTTCTAGGCTGACAGTTGCTTCAGTGCTTATAATAACTTTTTGACTTACCATATTCACTTTATTCTCTTTCTTGCTCCTGTGTATCTGCATTTAAAAGGATTTAATATTTTCACCAGCAGCTGTTGGTGTTGCCAAGAGAAAGGCCACTTCACAGTATTTGCATAAGTAGCAGTCAATCTACATTTTTTACATCCACATACACTTTGTTATTTTATATTCAAAGTTCCCTGGTTATTTACATTCTTTTGTCTTGGAAATATTATTTGTTAGTTTTTTAAAACTGTTTTTTTTTTTTTTTTTTTTTAACATCATAGCCCAATTGAAGTGTACAAACACACCTGACTGTTTGCTTTATATAAGTAGCCTGAACTTTTTCAAATGTTCACAGGATGGACTCTATTAATCCCTTTGACATTTTTCTGGTGATGTCCTTATTTAATGCCTGCAGGGTCATGAACATAGCATTTACCCTCTTTCAGTTTCAGGCATCTTTTCAATCCAATGGTGATGACCTTCCCTATCTACAATGTTCTTAACAAGATAAGTATGTCCATTATGTTAAACATGTGCCCAGTAATGCTTTAGATCCTGGGATTTCAAAAGACAATTTACTAAAGGGGAAAAAAATAAAGGCCTTGCAACATTCAGCTTTCCATCTAGTCAGAAAATCTGACCACAGAAACCCTGTTAGAAAGCAGGTCAACAAGTGCAGATGTGCTACAGCATAAGGTAAGCAGTAAGTAGAAGAATAAAGCCTATAGGAATACAGGTTTCCTTTGGTCTAGAGAGTATAAATATGAACTCTACATTTGAATTGTACTCACAAGACCTGCAATGTCATACCTTGGTGTAACTGTCTTTCTTATTTTTATACATTTTTTCAGACTAATTATAAAGTTATGTAGTAAGGAACCATATAAAAATAGTGATGCAACATGAATGCTTCAGCTTATTTTAATTTCAAGAAATCTTGTTCTTTAAATAAATTTCAACTAAGATAAAGTTTTTCTCAAGAGAGTTAAATTATTTGTTTATCCTTTCAGAGAAGTAATATTAAACTATATAGCTTGGGCCAGGCAGTGGTGGTGCATGCTTTTAATCCCAGCACTCAGGAGGCACTCACAAGGCAGAGGTAGGTGGATCTCTGTGAGTTCAAGGCCAGCCTGGGCTACAGAGTGAGTTTCAGGAAAGGTGCGGTGCAAAGCTACACATAGAAACCCTGTCTGGAAAAACAAAACAAAACAAAAAACAAACAAACAAACAAAAAAAGGACTGTATAGCTTGCAAAACATCTATTTACTTATTTACTTCAAAATACCAGTGAAAGTGTTATATATACTGTAATGATGGTAAAATTATTGGTATCTTCATTCATATCAAAATAGTTTCTTGTAATATATTTTTCTTATATTTTAACATATACCTAGAATTGATAAATATTCTTTAATACAATTGAAGTCTTAAATATTAACTATAATAGGCTTGAAAATTCAAATGAAAACAAAATATCATTACTTCTTATTGATGAATCTATAGTGTTATATTTTTGTTGAGAAAATAAAAGAAATTCATGCAAAGTTAGACTGAAATTTAGACAGCATTTTCACTTTTAATTACAAAACTTTCCCAATTTCTTAAGTTAAAATTGGTACTTCTCTAAATTAGTAGAACTTTTCAACCATAAAGAAAATGGGCCAACAACTTTCAACTAAGCATTTCAGAGGCTCAGGTATGTTGTAACTAAAAGGAATGTGCAGTTAAATTGTACTCAGCCCTAATTAAAAAGGCCTTAGGATAATGTAACTTCTACTGAGTCTTGATAAGAATCAGAATCACAAATAGAAAGCAATAAAAGCATCTTTAACATAAAACAAAGAAAATACAGCCTAAACTATAATGAATGTAATACAAAACTCGAGCTAACTTTCTTATTTTTTATTAGCTTTAAGGCTAATTAGGAAAAGTTTCTAGAGGTGAGTAAAAAGTAACATTAACTTTTAATGACTAACTGTAGATAGAAGAATAACCAATGAATAAAAAATGCAATTAAAATAGAGTATAGAAATATACAATGTAAAAGTGAAATAATGCTTTATGTATAATTTAGTTTTTCCTTTCAATATTCAACATATAACATATACTAAAAAATTAAAGGAGTAGAGTTGTTGTCTGTACGAGAAGGTCCTATATAAAACAGAAAAGAAAAAGTTAAGAAGAAAATCATTCAAAATATTTATTTTCCCTTGAGCCATACACAGAAACTATACTCTGGAAGAAAATTTAGTAAAGATAACCATTGTGGTTCTTAATTTCTTGATGCATGAGAAGGAACACTGATTCAAAGAAACATAGTGCTCAAAATTGTAACAATAGATTTTCTGAAGATACATGCATAAAATGCAATCAAGAGACAGGACCTTTTCCAGGCACAGGTCCACTTTCAAGAAATAACTTTTGACCTGAACTATACCGGGACTGAAAAAATTATCAGCAGGCAAGGTATTATCTGAGTTTATTAACATGTCTTTCACAAAAACATACTCTTCCTCCAATCTTCAACACCTGATAATACTTATTTTGATATATAATGAGTTCAAGTGTTGCCTATTCTCTCTGCAGGAGCTAGGCTCATCAGCATCAGCTCTGGGATACCAATGCAGTCAGAACTGTGGCTTAAAAAAAAGAAAGGAAAGTAGTGAATACCAACAGGTAGATTAGCAAAGAATGTATGAGCCTTCTCTCTCTTTGCTCATTCAAGGCTAAGCTAGAAGATGGAATTGCAAGAAAGTGCTTCTGCTCCTTGACAAATAAATTCTTTAATGTCACAGTGTCACCTAAAACATAGCACAGTGATTGCATGTTTGCAAAGAGCATGAAAATGACTAAACCCCCATGAAAGTAAGTGAATGAAAGGGCAGCAGAAAATAGTTTTAAGTGTGTGTTGTCAAAGATATGTGGCTCTTCATGACCAAAAGGAATCATAAGAAGACATCCAAGGACAGAACGATTTTTAATAATTTTTTTTTAATGCCAAAGTATGTGATGGGGTCTCCTGACTGAACTAAATAAAGTCTAAGGTAAAGTGAGGATGGGCATTCTGCACTGTGGCCCAGTGTGACTTTAGTCCCTGCACACATTTCCTCTCAACCACTTTTGATGTTTTGCCTTAATTACTGTCATACTATCCTTGCCTTGCAAAACTTAAAATTTCTTATCTGTTCAACAATATTAACTCTAATTGTTTTCCTTTCTTCCGAGACAAGTGCTGAGCTTATAATAATGCTTTGAGAGATTTCCTTCTTTTCTAAATTATATCACATCTTAGGTATCTCCTCATATGATAGCATTGCAAATACAAGATTATACCTAATAATGACATGATTGACTTTTTTCTATAAAACACACTCAAGGTCTATCCCCAGGCCATTTTGTAGTTTCTGGCATATCAAACTTTGCAAGTAGAAGAATAGTAAAAGTCAGAAAGTGCTTCTCTACTTTTGGGTATAAGTTACCTCATTCAGATGATTTTTTTCTAGTCCCATCTATTTACAAATTTCATATTTTAATATTTTTAGTTGCTGAAGAACATTTCATTTAGAAATGTAATACTTTTTTATTATTTAGTCATCAATGGACATATAGACTATTTCCAATTTCTGACTATTATGAATGGATCAGCAATGACCAAGAATGATCAAGTATATCTGTAAGAGAGTGTAGAGTCCCTTGGGGGTGTGTCCAAGAGCAGTACAGCCAGATCTTGAGGTACATTGATTCTTAGCTTACTAAGGAACTCAGACACTGATTTCCAGAGTAATTGTACTCTTTTTTTTTTTTAAAGTGGCTTCTAGAAAATAAATTAATATTAAAATGTAAATCTATAACTTCTTCATCTTTGATTGGTTTGCCATAAAAATGTAAGCAAAATGCCTTTAGTAAACTTAATAGCCCTAAAAGGACATATGCTTACTGGTCTGAGAATTACACATGCTCTCACATGGTAAGAAAACTATATAATATATTTCTGCAAGCTTGACATTCTGACATCCTATTTTTAAGCTTTCCTAATAATTGGGGAGACAGAGTCCCAACAGGTAATTTCTTATCACCAAATGAGGCTTTAAGTACTAAGGCTGGTTTGCATTGAGTTTCATTGTAGCATAAGGGGATCTCACGGAAATTCCTGAACAACCCAGGCTGTAGTTGCCAAGACAAACTAACAGCAGTGCTTGATTGCTGAAGACGAGGCCCACACAACTCATTGAACATTAAAATGTTAAGCCAGTGCCTACATGGAGTAGTCACCCCTACATTTTATTGTCTTTGTTGATGGAAGGTACTATCTAAGGTACCAAAACAGAAATGTAACAACATCAACCCAGACAATAAACCATTGACCTACAGTCTGCCCTGCCTGCAAGATATGCTGGGTCAAGTTAGCACAGAACTTGTGGGAGTGACCAACCAATATCTTTTGGATCATATGGAACCAGTACCCAACACTGTTTGGTGACCAAGAACCAGAAATTAGAAATGTCAGATCCCAGGGAAAGACCAAATATTACTAGACATAAAAAACAACATAACAATAAATGACTACTAATAATTTTCTGCTATACTCATTGATCAGTGACTTATTCAATCACCATCAAAGAAGCTTCCATCTGCAGGAGGCATGGACAATTGCAGAGATCCACAGTCAGACATCACACACACACACACACACACACACACACACACACACACACACACACAGACAGTCCTTGCAACACACATTTCTAAATGAGGGATGTCTCCTTCAAAGTCTTCCCCTTAGAGCTCAGAGCACTCCATGGAAGAGTAGGCAGAAGTAGTGTTAAGAGCCAGGAGGAATCGAGGACATCAAAATAAGTCCCTCTGAATCAACTGTGCAAGGCTCATATCAACTCACACAGACTGTAACAGCAAGCAAAGAGACTATGCTGGTCTGTACCATATCCTCTGAACATATATTACAGCTTTCATCTTAGTATATTTATGATACTCCTGAGTATGTGAATGAATTAGTCTTGATTAAATGTAACTACTCTTAGGGCTCTTTCCTTTCTGTCATATTGCCTTGTCCAACTTCAATGTGATGGTTTCTGTTTTATCTTATATTTTATTTTGTTATGTTTGGTTGTTACCAAATTATTTTCCCTCCCCCTTTCCTTCCTTTAAATCCTATCATGTACTCTCCTTATTCTGTTTCAAATTCATGTCCCTATTTATTGAACAGGTGTTATTACATGTATATATAACCTACTTATTCTATTTGCTATATGTTACTTTTATGCCTGTTTTCAGGACTGACCACATGGTATTGGAAAACCAATTCATTTGAGCTTCCCTAGAGAAGACTTTTTCCTGCTCTGTTTCAAATTCATGGCCTTATTTTTTCAAATGGGTGTTGTTACATGTTCAAATATATATATTCTACTTAGTCTATTTGCTATATGTTACTTTTATGTCTGTTTGCAGCACTAACCCATTGGTATTGGAAAACCAATTCATATGAGCATCCCTGGAGAAGACTTTATTCCAGTCCCAGCATCCCTTAGTTGTCTACAGCAGTGTGTGTAAGGCTGAGGCTTCTTGATCCACATAGCATGCTTAAGGTTGTTGTTCATGTTTAGGCAATTATGTTGATAAGACTTTGTGGGTGTAGCTTCTAAATAAAAAGGAGAAATAATTACACACTATATTCCCAGATCCTCTTGCTTTATAATCTTTCCACTTTCTCATCTACCATAATCCCCAACATATAATGTGTGAATTGTTTTACACATATGTCCCTTGTTACTGTGTTCCACAACTCTCTATGTATTTGTTGTAGTTTTCAGCAATTGTCTCTTTCTATTCAAAAGAGAATTTTCCCTGATGAGGTCTGGGGAATAAATTTATTTGTGGGTATAAGAATGAATATTACAATGTAGATATGAATTATGCTTTTTTTAATGAAAAAGTAATAATAGTTTCTCCTTGAAGGTTCATGGCTTCACTAGTCCTGGATAGTTGGTTGGGTTTCCAGTACCAAGAATGGCTTCCCTCTTGTTAAGTAGGTCTTAAACACAATAAGAGATTGATTGGTTATCAACAAAGTATACTTAACACACTTACACCATTAGGATTATTGGGCCATGTCAGTTACTACTGTACTTCATAAATGTCATAGTTTAGTAAGACTGTTGATTATTTTCTTTCTTTCTTTTTTTGTGGGGTGGGGTAAGGTTGTAGAGTGTCTTCACATACCATGAAATTTACAACTCACATAGAAGATATTTAAGTCAGTCCAAACTCAGAGCTTCTGGTCCAAGTATATGAAGTGTATCATGTCTTAAGTAATATGGAATTACATGGGGGAAACCAAGTAGAATAGTAAAAGTTTATATTTGGGATCTATTGGAAAATCCTGACTGGAAACTCAAAAGGGAGCATCTCATGTCTGTTTTCTGACATTGTTTTAGATGGACTTTGACTCTTTATTTTTTCTCCTTTTTATTTTTATTATATTTGTGTTTTAATTTTACACATCAGCCATGGGTTCCCCTGTCCTCCCCACTCCTGCCCCCACCCTCATCTTCCCCCTAGCCCCTCCCCTCCATTCCCATCTCCTCTAGGGCCAAGACTCCCCTGGGGATTCAATTCAACCTGGTGACCTGGTGGATTCAGTACAGGCAGGTCCAGTCCCCTCCTTCCAGGCTGAGCAAAGTGTCCCTGTGTAAGCCTAAGGTTCCAAACAGCCGGCTCATGCACTAAGGACAGGTCCCTGACCCACTGCCTGGGTGCCTCCCAAGCAGTTCAAGCTATTCAATTGTCTCACTTATCCAGAGGGCCTGATCCAGTTGGGGGCTCCACAGCTTTTGGTTCATAGTTCATGTGTTTCCATTAGTTTGGCTATTTGTTCCTGTGCTTTTCCAATCTTGGTCTCAATAATTCACACTCTTACAGTCCCTCATCTTTCTTGACAATTGAACTCCTGGAACAGATCCTGGGGCCTGGCCGAGGATCTCTGCATCCACTTCCATCAGTTCTTGGATGAGAGTTCCAGCACGACAGTTAGGGTGTTTGGCCATCTGATCACCAGACTAGGTCAGATCAGGCTTTCTCTGGACCATTGCCAGTAGTCTACAGAGGATGTATCATTGTGGATTCTGGAGACCTCTCTAGAACTTTGCTTTTTCCTGTTCTCATGTGGTCTTCATTTATCATAGTCTGTTATTCCTTGTTTCCCCTTTCTGTTCTTGATCCAGCTGGGATCTCCTGCTCCCTTAAGCTCTCTTTCCCTCGAATCTTGCCCTTCATTACTCCTACTGTGGTCCAGGTTTTTCATATAGATCTCATCCACTTCTCTGTCATTGGGCGATCCCTGTGTCTTTCCTAGGGTCCCGTTTTCTAGGTAGCCTCCCTGGAGTTGTATAGCAGTCTAGTCATTTTTGTTTTACATCTAGTATCCTCCTATGAGTGAGTACATACCATGTTTGTCCTTCTGAGTCTGGGTTACCTCACTTAGGATGATTTTTTCTAGAACCATCCATTTGCCTGCAAACCTCATGATGTCATTGTTTTTCTCTTCTGAGTAGTACTCCATTTGTATATGTACCATATTTTCTTTATCCATTCTTCAGTTGAAGGGCCTCTAGGTTGTTTCCAGGTTCTGGCTATTACAAACAATGCTGATATGGACGTAGCTGAGCAAGTGCCCTTGTGGTATGATTGAGCATTCATTGGGTATATGCCCAAGAGTGCTATAGCTGGGTCTTGGCAGAGATGGATTCCCAATTTTCTAAGGAAGCACTGTATTGATTTCCAAAGTGGCTATACAAGCTTGCATTCTCACCAGTAGTGGAGGAGAGTTCCTGGACTTTGACTCTTCAGTTGATGACCAACTAAAATTAGAATGCATTAGGTTTTTTTTCAATAATTTCTCATATTTTCGTTGATGAAATATTTCTCTATTCTTGCAATTGAACATGGAAAATTATCAAAATTAGAACCATTTTCCAATTCTAAATGTCTTCAATAGAAAGCTCATCTAAATTACAACTATAAATTTAGTAAATGTCTTAGGGTATTATTATTGCTGTGAAGAGATACCATGATCATGGCAACTCTTATAAAGAAAACATCTAATTGGGGGTTGCTTCAGAGGTTCAGTCCATTATGATCATGAAAGGGCACATGACAGAACCCCATAGAGTTGGGGCTGTAACTGAGAGTGCTACATCCTGAAGGAACTGACTGTCACAGTGAGGGGAGCTTGAGAAACAGAGACCTCACATCTCACTTTCACAGTGACAGACTTCCTCCAATTAGGTCACATGTCCTAAGAATGTCACTCACTTGGGGGTCATTTTTTTTTTTTTGTCAAACTGCTGTGTTCAGTATTATTTTCATTTAAGATTTAGAAAAGACAAAAATTATGAACAACTTTTTATTGTCTACAGAAAATAATGATGAATTGGCTTTTGTTATGTTTCTGAGCTATGATTCCATCTCAATCATTTATATATTTGTCTGAATTAAAATAAATGTGGAAAAATCACAATGCTGCCTAAAATAATTTTCTGTTTCTGTTTACAGTGTATTGAAAAAAATATTATTCCAGGCAGTGGTGGTGCACGCCTTTAATCTCAGCACTCAGGAGGCAGAGCAAGATAGGTCTCTGTGAGTTCAAGGCCAGCCTGGTCTACAGAGTGAGATTCAGGGCAGGCACCAAAACTACACAGAGAATCCCTGGCTCGGAGAAAAAATAGAAAGAAAGAAAAAGAAAAAAAAATATTAAGATCCTGTCTACTTCAAGGGTAATTATGTATGTTAAAAAGCTACATTGTGTTGGGGATTTAGCTCAGTTGTAGAGTGCTTGACTAGCAAGCGCAAGGCCCTGGGTTCGATCCTCAGCTCAAAAAAAAAAAAAAAAAAGAACTTAAGCTACATTGTTAAATGACCAGAAATCTAAAGATCTTTATTCTTTAGAGAAATAACGTGTTTTACAGAAAAATTAATGGGGTACAAAGTTCTTTTAAAACAAAAATGTGGTAATATTAGTAGATGGTTGTCTTAACACTAGTTCTCTACAAAGCTAATTAGATGATGGAAAGTACCCTAGACAGGAAACTGTTATATAGATTTCTTTTATGTTGGACACCATTAATCATTTAGGAGACTGTCATATATGATATATCTATAATTACATTTATACATTCCATACATTTCTGGGATAGATCTTGTGAATTTTTGCCTAAAAGAAATACCTTGTTTTTTTTTTTTCTATATTTCTAGCCCTAGACAGATGTTTACAAATACATGTTTGCAGTTTTGTAACTCTGAAATTTCCCCCAATGATTGAAACACACTACTATTTTTTAAAGTTCTAGGTCGTTTCATAATTATATTCAGTATTCTAAAAATAAAATATATTGCCAAATCACATTTTAAATTTATAAATGAGTCATTTTTTTTAAAAAATATAGACTTTTATAAATTTAGGAACTTATCAAATTGTAGATATTATGGTGAGCTGATTTTTATTTTTACTATTTGTAATGAAGGTAAATATATATATATATATTAGGTAGAATTCTATAGTAGAATTTGAAAATTATTTTTCTCAAGCCACAGATTTAAACATCCATAGTCACTAGAATTACTGGGCTTGTGCTGTTGTTGTCATATAAGTTAAAACAAACAACATGGAAAAATCCTACAAATTGAGCTCCAGATCTATGGCAAAGAGAAACGCTTGGATTAGACCATGTATTGTCATGAAGGCAAAGCATTGTTTTGTACCTACACTACTGTGCACTTTAAAATGTACAGTTCTCTTTAAAAACTGATAATTCTGAAGGGAAAGACTGCAAGGAAGGATTAATGTTATCAAATATTGTTATGAAATAACTTTTAGGTACCTATGAAGCTTTTGGATTCCACCTTTGTTAATCCTATTGGACAATGTAGAAGTTTGACACATCATAAAGTTTGCAGACAAATGGATGGAACTAGCAAATACCATCCTGAGTTAGGTAACCAGACTCAGAAAAGCCAAACATGGTATAAACTCACTCATAGTAGGATACTAGATGTAAAACAAAGGATAACCAGACTGCAACTCACACTCCAGGGAGGCTACCTAGTAAAGAGGACCCTAGGACACACACAGGGATCATCCAGTAACAGAGAAATGGATGAGATCTATATGAGCAAACTGGGGGTGGGGAGTTATTAGAGGGCAAGGGTTGGAGGAAAGAGAGCTTAGGGGAGCGTGAGGTCCTAGCTGGGTCTAGAGCAGAGTGGGAGAACCAGGAAAGAGACATCATGATAAAGGAAACCACAATGGGAATAAGAAGAAGCAGAGTGCCAGAGAGGCCCCAGAAATCTACAAAGATACTCCCATAATAGACTACTGGCAATGGTTGAGAGAATGACCGAGCTGACCTACTCTGATGATTGGATAGCTGAACATCCTAACTGCCATGATAGAACCTTTATCCAGTGATTGATGGAAGCAGATGCAGAGATCCATGATCAAGCCCCAGGTGGAGCTCCAGGAATCCAATTTATGAGAAATAGGAGGGATTATATGAACAAGAGATATCAAGACCATGCTTGGAAAAAGTATAGGGACAACTAGCCAAACTAGTAGAAACACATGAACTGTGTACCAATAGCTGAGGAGACATCATGAAACTGGTCTAGGCCCTCTGGATAAATGAGACAGTTGTTTAGCTTGAATTGTTTAGGGAGACTGGGACCTGTCCTAAGTGTATGAGCCAGCTTTTTGGAACCTAGGGCCTATGCTGAAATACTTTGCTCAACCTTGGGGCAGGGAGGAGGGGATTGGACCTGCCTCAAAAGAATGTACCAGGCTCTGATGATTTCCCAGGGGAGACATTGCCTTGGAGAAGGTGGGAATGGGGGGGTCAGTTTGGGGAAAAGGCTGGCGGGTGGGAGGAGAGAGGACAGGGGAATCAATCTGTGGTTGACATGTAAACAAATAGAAAAATCTCTTAATAAAAAGGAAAAAAAAATGTTACAAGATGGAGAAAATATGGTTTCTTTTCCTACCTTAGGACAGATATAATTATAAAAACATAAATAAATAGTTATAAAATATATAATTTATTTTTTAGAAAATCATATAAGAAAATTGTATGGAGCAGTATGAAATAACAGCAAGTAGGGCCCCCCAGATGAACCAAATGTGCTCACCACTGCATCCCTGCATTGAGCAACTGTTACAGAATATTAGTTTAAGATGCGTTGCATTCATTTATGCTGTGGAATATTTGTTTCATGATGCAAAGATGTGTTGCCCTTCTTTTACGTTACATTTGTTTAACTCAGCAAAGCTGTGCAACTTTGCCTGTCTAAAACACCTGATTGGTCTATTAAAGAGCTGAACAAACAGCCATTAGGTAAGCAGGCAAAAGAACAGGTGGCTCTCACATAAAGAGAGAATAAACAGGAGGAAAATTCTAGGAAAAGAGGGAGGAGTAAGAAAAGAATGAGAGGAAGTTGCCAGGGACCAGCACACAGCCAGCCATGGAGAAAGAAGGAAGAAAGCTATATAGAATAAGAAAGGTAAAAATCTCAGAGGCATAACGTAGGTAAGGTTAAGGGAGATAATGATGTGAATTCATGACTATGAATAAGTGCTGTGGGATGTTCTGCATGTCAAATGTGTTGTTTTGATTGGTTAAAATAAATAAAGTGCTGATTGGCCAGTAGCCAGGCAGGAAGGATAGAGTAGGCAGGACAAAGAGGAGGAGAATTGTGGGAAGTGGAAGACTGGGTAGAGAGATACTGCCATCCGCCATCATGACAAGGAAGATGTAAGGTACTGGTAAGCCACGAGCCACATGGCAAAGTATAGATTAATAGAAATGGGTTAATTTAAGATAGAAGAAGTAGATAACAAGAAGCCTGCCACAGCCATACAGTTTGTAGACAATGTAAATTTCTGTGTGTTTACTTGGTTGGGTCTGAGTGTCTATGGGCCTGGCAGGTGAGAGAGATTTGTCCTGACTGTGGGCCAGGACAAATAAGTGTATTTATTTGGGAGCTGGAAGACAGCTGAAAAGCAGAAAAGAAAAACAAAAAACAAACACAAAACCACTACAAGCACCTATATTCCCTGCCACAGACATGTCTAAAAGAAAGGTAGAAGGAGATGGTACAGGAGATAAACCAAGGTTAAGGACTAGACACAGAGATCTGCAAGGCTATCTGCTAAACCTTTTCTTCCAAAGCCAGAGCCCAAGCCTAAAAGCCTCTTACAAAGAAGGTAGAAAAGCTACCCCAGAGGGAAAAGTAGAAAAAGAAGGCACCAAAACAGCTCAGACATAGAAGACTTAAGGGGTTGGAGATGCCAAATGAAAGGTGTGCACTTTGGATAATTTAGAACGCATGGCCACTATACAATTTGAAATACTATTTTCATAAAGTTTTATAAAATGCCAAATTTTGGCTTAGTTTTTTTTTTCCTTTCTTTTCTTTTTTTTTTTTTCAGGCTGCAATGTTGTCAGCACACACTTCCTTGCTTTTGGGAAGAACATAAGTCATATATATATATATATATATATATATATATATATATATATATATACACATACATATATACATATATATATATATTATACACACATACATATATATATATATTATACACACACACACACACACACACACACACATATATATATATATGTGACAGAAAACACCTTCCAACCTTCCACTGCTAGTTTGGAAAGTTTCCTGTTGGCTCCCAGAAGAGATGTCCTAATGCTGACATATGTGGCCACCATGACACCAAAAGCTTTGTGGTATCAGAAAGCTCCAAATTCATTTTTATATCCTCCCCTGCCTTCACTGTCAGCATATACTTAACTCCCTTAAAACAAACGAACTGTTGAAACCTGAGCTCCACAATTGATTTTGCCATTGTATTGGGCAACCGGGCTTCTCAGTTGCTGTGGATATCACTCTGTATGCTGGGGATGTGTTGCTAAGATTGATTAATAAATACAGTGCTGATTGGCCATTAGCCAGGCAGGAAGTATAGGTGGGACAAGCAGAGGGGAGAAGGCTGGGAAGAGTCAGGAGTCACCAGCCAGACACAGAAGAAGCTAGATGTGAAGGCAGAACTGAGAAAAGGTACCAAGCCAAATGGCTAAATATAAATAAGAATTATGGGTTAATTTAAGTTTAAGAGCTTGTCAATAACACACCTGAGCTAATGGCCAAGAAATTTTAATTAATATAAGCTTCTGAGTGATTATTTGATAAGTGGGCTGAGGGAATGCTGGGGCTTGGTGGGACCTGGAGAGAAACTCTCAGCTCCACTCAGTGACATCATTTTATAAAAGACTGTGGATCTTCAGTTTCATCGCTCTGCTGTTTTCACTTCTGAAAGTGAGGGTCACCTTGTGAAAAGTTGTTAGTCATCATCCTTACTGCGGAATACCAACTCCCACTATAAATTTTTTGTGCTCATTCGAAGGGCTGATTGAAGAAGACATTGGGTTTTCAGTGGCTTTATCATGTGGGTAGTCTATAAAGAAGGGAGTTTGGAAAGTCTTGGATTCCATTAATGATTTCATGGCAGTACATGAAATGTTACTTCAATAATGCAGGATGCAGTTTGAATAAAAAATAAAATTGAATTGAATTTATTTATATTATACATAAGGATAATTCCTGATAAAGAAAAGATAATCACAGAACATTCCATATCTGGAGCATAAGATGCTTGCCACAATTTAAACATTTTTTAAAGATATTGATGTAGCCAATATTTTCTGATCAACTGGTGAAAATAATTAAAAGAAATTGTTTCAATTATATGTATATCTATCTATATATTGAGTACAAATAAAAGTTTAAAACCTTATTCAAAAGCAAACTAAGATATACTTTTGAAATATTGAATATTGAAATTTATGTTTATACTAAAAGGTAAAATAAAATTCTATTTAATATATGTCAAATCTAATCAAAAAGGAAGGTTTTAACTTTAACATAGTAAAATTACATATAATGGAACAACTATCAAGCAAGAATTGTAGTTACAGTATCTAGTCTATTTGTATGGCAAAATTAAAGAAAATATTCTATCTACCCTATATTTGTGAGTCTAAAGTTTTATATCTAATTTATCTTTTATCATAACCAAGGAAAATTATAACTATCTAGTCTTTTTATTCCCTTTTCAAATATTCTTTTTTTCCTCCTTTTTTATTTATTATATTTGTGTTTTAATTTTAAACATCAGCCATGGGTTCCCCTGTCCTCCCCCCTCCAGCCCCCACCCCCACCTTCCTCCCAGTCCTTCCCCTCCATTCCCATCTCCTCCAGGGCCAAGACTCCCCTGGGGATTCAGCTCAACCTGGTGGATTCAGTACAGGCAGGTCCAGTCCCCTCCTTCCAGGCTGAGCAAAGTGTCCCCATGTAAGCCCTTCCTTTTTGATTAGATAGAAAAGGAGAAGTGCTGTGGAATGTTATCTGTATTCTGTGAATGTGTGTTGATAAGTAAAATGCTGATTGGCCAGTAGCCATGCAGGAAATATAGGTGGGATAAGCAGAAAAGGAGAATTCTGGGAAGAGGAAGGCTGAGTCAGGAGTTGCCAGCCAAACACAGAGGAAGCAAGATGTGAAGGCAGATCTGATTAAAGGTACCAAGCCACATGACTAAATATAATAAGAATAATAATTATGGGTTAAATGTAAGAGCTAGTCAGTAATCAGCTGAGCTAATGGCTAAGCAGTAATTATATATATATATAAATTATATATAATCTAAATTATAACTTTTTAAACTTAATTGTATTTTAAAAGGCATTTTAGTAATCTGGAAAACAGTTCCAACTGTATGCTTTATTTCATAGTAGTTACTATTATGAGAGAGAGAAACAATTTTGTTTAGATTTAGATATACACACAAATAAGATTGCCAAATACAGCTATGCCAAGTGCAAACTTTGAGAATGTTGAGCTGAGGAGTACTCTAAAGTTAGAATGAAAGGATACTATGCTAGTGGGGAGGGTAAAATAGTGCTCTATTGTCACATAGCTTTTTGCAATTATGTTAATGAGCAATATTCAACAATTTACCTGGACTCTGTTCATACATAAATACTCCTATTGAACATTTTACTTTCACTCTGGACCAAAGGCATAAAGTACACATATTTAAAAACATTGTACCTGGTTCCCTTTGCTCATGGCATAGGCACATAGACAAAAAGTACTTCCAGGGCAAGAACAAATGTAGTGGGTAGCCATCCCAGCATTGGCCTGGAAGTTCCAACCCCCATTGAGGCATTGGTAATGGTCACGCCCACAAGGCCGGGCAGAGGAGGAAGCAGAAGACCCAGGATCCCAGGATCCTGAGGAGGCCTCTCGCTTGGTGCTGGGACCCTGGGTGCAGGAGGTAGACAGAGCAGAGTTCTCCAGAGAACACTGCCAGACTGTGCCATACCTTTGCCAGACCCTACAACCTATCCCTTCATTTGTAAGTTACCCCACAAAATAAACCTCCCTTTTAACTATGTGGAGTGGCCTTAATAATTTCACCAATAAACTAACGGTGAAGGTATGGGAAAAACTTCATGGTGAGGGCTCAAGACTTGTATACACTGAAACATTTATATAGCATAAAGGGTTCCTTTAATATTTTTTATTTATGACTCCTTTTTGCCTGAAAATGTTTTACACATATCTGGGCATATAAGCATATGAAAAAGATATATAAGTCAAACATTTAGTGCTAATAAATTATGAAAGAAATTATTTTAAAATAGTTCTTTGGGACATGCATAATTTTACCACTTATTAAAGATGATAGCAAATTTGCATTTTGATGAGATGGGTATGCTCATTTATTTTTACATACAGAATTAAATGTTGGCTGAATATTTGGTACTGCAAAGTATAAAAAAATCCTCAATATTTTTCATATTTGATAGGTATTTTGGTCTCAATTTTCAATGCCATTTAAATAGTATAAAATGACTAGATTATATTTCAAGATCTTTTATAAGTTATTGGAATTCAGTTCTAATCACAAGCCAAGATTCATTTACTGATCTTTTTAAATGTAATATGTCAGTAACTCAAATAACAAATTTTAAATCAAATATTCTAATACAATTCAAAACATGAATATACTAATTTGATACATACTGAAGTATGACAGTGGGGAAATACTTTAACACATTATTTTTAATTAACTGCTATGCTTTCTAAGAACAGACAATCTCACATGTTCAGTGAGAACACTGAAGTTTATAGCATTTAGTGGTCTTAAATCTAAGCAGAGTTGGTTTAGCTGGGGTTCAGTGTCATTGTGTGATATGACATCACACACAATATAACATGGTCATTCTCAGCATCTAGAATTGAGATTGCATGAAGTTGCATGGTACAACATGGGCAAGCATGTTGTTCCAGAAACATCTTGGGTTCATCAACCATTTAGTTATACATGATCAATTAGTTAGTTCCACAACCATTTCAGTTGACAATATTTTGTACCCCACATATAGTTAAGTTACTCAAAATTTTAAGAAACTATGATGTAGGGTGGGTAGATGCTTCAAAATCTTAATCCATAGCAAAAGAGGAATAAAATATCTGAATGCATATTTTAAAGAGGGTGTAAAGTAATTGAATTTAGCTTTTGAAATCTTACATTAGAAATATGAACAGGATAAAAAGTAAGTAATAATTACCTGGTTATCCTTTTTCAACTTGACACAACTACATGGGAAGAGGTAGCCTTAACTGAGACATTGTCTCAATCAGACTGGACTGAATTAAAATACATGTGTCATTTTCATCTTTGGTTATTGATGTTTGAAGCTCTGGCCCCATGTGTGGTTCCATCACTGAGGGTATAAGCATGGGCTGTATAAGAAGGTAGATGAGAACTATTTGTGGTTCTAACTTCCAATGTTAATAGGATATAATCTCACAGAAAACTCCCTGATCTTGCTCTTACATTCTTTTAGCTCCCTCCTTGTGAAATGTTTACATACCTCAGGCGGGGATATGTTTTGTAGAGGACTGAGCTCCATATCTCTTTATTTTGAATGGTTGTGGTTTTCTGTAATGGTCTGCCTACTGTAATGAGAAGCTTCTTAGATGAGGAGTGAGGACTACTCTTCTCTGTGTATATGAAGAAAAATTATTAGATGACTGTTAGGGGTAATGCAGGTTCTCCTCCAAGATTCATAAGGTCTCATGAACATGACTCCCTAGTCATGAGGGGACAAGGATGGCAACAGTAGACATGCTACAATGGGTGGGGAAAGCTGACATCGCCATAGCCCTAAAATTACATAAAGAATTGCAGTTCCTCTGCTTTTAAAATTATCCACAGAAAGTCCAGCTGGTCCTCTCCTGCCATCTCTGTCCTATAAACCCCAGAGTTTGGAAGTCACTCCTGAAAAGCTAAGTCCCTTAAACATATCTTTTTTAAATTTTTGACCATTCCGAAGGAAAAAAAGTAAGGGGTTTGTATAAAATCCTATTAAAGTCCATATTTCTATTAGTCTGTGATAGAACAAAATTTTCCCTTAAATATGTTATCTGGAATGTGCATTTTAGTGAATGCTCACATTCAGTATTAGTTTTTTCTTTTTATTCTATTTTTATTTATTGAAAAATATGAACTGCACACAATATATTTTTATATGTTTTCCCCTCCCTCAACTCCTCTGAGAGTCACTTTATCTCCCCCCCCACCTGAGTCCACCCCCTTTATGTCTCTCATTAGAAAACAACCATCATCTAAAGAATAATAACAACATAAAGTAAGATAAGACAAAAGCAAAAGCAAACAAAGTGGAATAATACAATATGAACAAACAAATGGAAGAAAAAGAGCCAAAGAAACATATAAGGCACAAAGACAGGAATATGTCTGCAAACACAGGAACCCCATAAAAATAATTAACTAGAAGCCACAATATAAACCCCAAGGACCTGCAATGCTTAAAAAAAGTAAATAAATAAATGATAGATAGGTAGATGATAGAAAGATGACAGATAGATAAAGTCCATAACAAACGTAAGTCAAAGAGCCTCCACAGATGTCACTGAAATTCTTTTGTGGTGGCCATCCACTGCTGGGCATGTTTCCTTCCCTTTGGAGCAGTTTGTATCCCTAGTCAGACTCATTTGGAGAGAATTTTTCATTTAGCAGTCTAGTCATCTTTGTTTTACATCTAGCCAAACTAATGAAAACACATGAACTATGAACCAAAAGCTGTGGAGCCCCCAACTGGATCAGGCCCTCTGGATGAGTGAGACAGTTGAATAGCTTGAACTGCTTGGGAGGCACCCAGGCAGTGGGACTGAGACCTGTTCTTAGTGCATGAGCTGGCTGTTTGGAACCTGGGTCCTATATGCAGGGACACTTTGCTCAGCCTGGGATGAGGGGACTGTACCTGCCTGGACTGAATCTACCAGGTTGAGCTGAATCCCCAGGGGAGTCTTTACCCTGGAAGAGATGGGAATGGGGGTGGGCTGGGGAGAAGGTGGGACAGGGGGCGGGAGGGGGGAGGACAAGGGAACCCATGGCTGATATGTAAAATTAAATTAAATTATAAAAAAGAGAAAAGAAAAAAATAAAAGGAAGGAAACACACACACACAAAGATTAATAATGTACCATCAACAATCATATCACAAGGACATTTGCTCAACTGTGTTGATAGCAGCATTATTTGTAATAACCAGAATGTGGAAACAACCTAGAGGCCCCTTCACTGAAGAGTAGATTAAAAAAATGTGGTACATATACACAATGGAGTATTACTCAGTGCTTAAAAAAATATATATCAGTGGATGGAACTAGAAAAAAACATCCTGGGTTAGGTAACTCAGACCCAAAAAAACAAACACAGAATGTTCTCACTTGTAGTTGGAGTTTTCCTACCTGACCCAGAGTCAGGACAAATCTCTCTCACCCGCCAGGCCCATAGACGCTCAGACACAACCAAGTAAACACACAGAAAATTACATTGCTTACAAACTGCATGGCCGTGGCAGGCTTCTTGTTATCTACTTCTTTTATCTTAAATTAACCCATTTCTATTAATCTATACTTTGCCACTTGGTTCGTGGCTTACCTGTACCTTACATCTTGTCATGGCAGTGGCTCCCAGCTTCTCTTCCTCTCCAGTCTTCCACTTCCCCAGTTCTCTTCTCTCTTGTCCCACCTATACTCCCTGCCTGGCCACTGGCCAATCAGTGTTTTATTTATACAGAGTGATATCCACAGCACTCACTCATAGTGGATATTAGACATAAAGCAAAGGATAACCAGGCTACAAATCACAAACCCAGAGAAGCTAGGTAACAAGGAGGATCCAAAGAGGGATACGCATGGATCACCTAGGAAGGAGAAATTGATAAGATCTCCTGGGTAAACAGGGGTTGGGGATAAGAACATGAGGAAAGCAATGGTTGAACTGAGGGAAGGACAGAGAGGAAGAGTAAGGAAAGAGGTATCTTGATAGAGGGAGCCATTATGGGGTTAGGGAGAAACCTGTTGCTAAGAAAATTCCCAGGAACCCACAAGGAAGACCCCAGCTGGGACTCCAAAGCAATAGTGGAGAGGGTGCCTGAACTGGCCTTCCCCTGTAATCAGATTAATGACTTCCCTAATTGTCATCATAGAATCTTTATCTAGTAAGTGATGGAAGAAGATACAGAGAGCCATAGCTAAGCACTGGGCTGAGTTCCTAGAGTCCAATCAATGAAAGGGAGGAGAGATTATAGAAGCAAGGTGGGTTGGTCAGGATCATGATGGGCAAACCCACAGAGACACCCACAGAGACAGATGACCTGAGCTAGTGGGAGTTCACAGACTGTGGACTGATAGTTGGGGAATCTGCATGGGACCAAACTAAGCCCTCTGAATGTGGGCAACAGTTTTGTGACTTGGGCAGTTGGTGAGGACCCTGGCAATGGGACCAGGATTTATCCTTAGTGCATGAACTGGCTTTTTGGAGCCCATTCCCTATAAAGGGATACCTTGCTCAGACTTGATGAAGGGGAGAGCGGCTGGGTCCTGCCTCAACTTGATATGCCAGACTTTGTTGAGTCCCCATGGGAGACCTTACGCTCTCTGAAGAGTGGTGGTAGGTGTAGGCAGCAGGAAGAGCAGGGTGGGGGGAGGTAGAACTGTGGTTGGTATGTAAAGTGAAAAAAAAAAACTTTTAAATAAATTAGCATTTATCAAGAAATTGTTAGAGCTAGTCAGTGGTAGGCCTGAGCGAATGGCTGAATGCCTGCAGGACTGGGGGGATGAAAGAGATTTGTCCTGAACATGAGCTGGGTAGGATTGGAGAAAATTCAGCTGCAACTCTGTGTATTTGTTCCCATCTACTTAAGGATAAATCTTCTGTAATATGACTAATCAAAGCATTGGTCTATGAATATAGCAGAATAGCTGTATGGCTACATTCCTTTAGGAGAACAATAGTATTTAGTATTCCCCTATGTCCCAGGCCTATCTGGTCTCTGTTTTTTGGACAACTGAACAGCCTCAGGGATGGGTTTCATCTCAAGGAGTGCACCTTAAATCAAATCAAATATTGGTTGGTTACTCTGTACAAGCAATCAAAGTTGGTGTTCTTAACATAAATCCATTTTTGTCTCCAGGGAACAAACACTAGCAGTTCCTGGTCCCTTCTCTAGATTTGGATCCAAGTTTTAGAAAATTCTTTCACTTTTATTATTTTTGTGTGCTACTTAAGACTATTAAGAGTAAGTTTTGGGGGAGATGGATTCCCAATTTTCTAAGGAAGCACCATATTGATTTCCAAATAGCACTCTTGGGCATATACCCAAGGAATGCTCAACCATACCACAAGGGCATTTGCTGAGCTATGTTCATATCAGCTTTGTTTTTAATAGCCAGAACCTGGAAACAACCTAGAGGCCCTTCAACTGAAGAATGGATGAAGAAAATGTGGTTCAAATACACAATGGAGTACTACTCAGCAGAGAAAAACAATGACATCATGAGGTTTGCAGGAAATGGGTGGATCTAGAAAAAATCATCCTAAGTGAGGTAACCCAGACTCAGAAGGATGAACATGGTATGTACTCACTCATAGGAGGATACTAGTTGCAAAACAAAGATGACTACACTGCTACACAACTCCAGGGAGGCTACCTAGAAAACAGGACCCTAGGAAAGACCCAAGGATCACCCAATGACAGAGAAATGGATGAGATCTACATGAACAACCTGGACGACAGTGGGAGTAATGAAGGGCAAGGTTTGAGGGAAAGAAAGCTTAGGGGAGCAGGAGATCCCAGCTGGATCAAGAACAGAAAGGGAGAACAAGGAATAACAGACCATGATAAATGAAGACCATATGAGAACAGGAATAGACAGAGTGCTGGAGAGGTCCCCAGAAATCCACAATGATATCTCCACTGTAGACTACTGGCAATGGTGGAGAGAAAGTCTGATCTGACCTATTCTGGTGATCAGATGGCCAGTCACCCTAACTGTCGTACTGGAACTCTCATCCAATAACTGATGGAGTGGATGCAGTGATCCTTGGCCAGGCCCCAAGGTGGAGCTCCAGGAGTCCAATTGTCTAGAAAGAGGAGGGACTGTAAGAGTGTGAATTGTTGAGATCAATATTGAAAAAGCACAGGGACAAATAGCCAAACAAATGGAAGCACATGATTAAGAACCAAAGGTTGTGGATCCCCCAGCTGGATCAGGCCCTCTGGAAAAATGAGACAATTGGGTAGCTTGAACTGTTTGGATGGCATCCAGGCTGTGGGACCAGGACCTGTCCTTAGTGCATGAGCTGGCTGTTTGGAACCTTGGGCTTACACAGGGACACGTTTCTCAGCCTGGAAGGAGAGGACTGGACCTGCCTGTACTGAATCCACCAGGTTGAATTGAATCCCCAGGGGAGTCTTGGCCCTGGAGGAGATGGGAATGGAGGGGAAGGGCGGGGGGAAGGTGGGGATGGGGGCAGGAGCAGGGAGGACAGGGGAACCCATGGCTGACATGTAAAATTAAAACACAAATATAATAATAAAAGATATATATATTAGAAATAAAAAAATAAATAAATAAAAGAGTAAGTTTAACTGTAGACTTAGGTATAACATTTATGATGTGGGTAAGGAAAACTGTAAGAAAGCAACAATACTATACTTCTGAACTGCTGTGGGTGTGGATTTCTCCAGAATAAGAGCTACTTATTTCCAAAGAAAATTTCAAATTCCACGAGCATACATTAATAAAAAAGCTTGCCTTTATATTTTGGTTACTTGTTTGTTGTCTGCATATGCACAGAGTTCTCGATTTATGTTCTCAAAGACAGCTTTCACAAAAATTTTCCTCCAATTATCAGAGACACTGTCTTGTTGCTTTTGTTAGATAAGAAGGATTGCCTTGTTCTCTCGAGATGGTAGTGGAATGGACTTCCTCTGTACAGACCCTAATATGCAAGAAACACTGGACCATCAATAGTCATATTTGGGGACAATGATGAAATTTTCATTTATTTTATAATGTCCATGGAAACATGTGTTTTAGGATTTCAATACCATCCTAAAAGTTTTTCAAACACCAAATTTGGTGTTTTATTTGAGGACTGCCTATTTTATTCTGAAATAGGCTTTTGATAACCCTTTGGAAAAGAGTACTGCCTTTCCATACCTCCATTTTCAAATGCTAAAGTTATGTTGTTAAAACTGTATTTCCCTGCTTTGGCTTCCTCCTGGTTGGCCTCTGGCCAAAGGTTTGCAGTAAATTTGTTTTAGCGAATTACTTTTTCTCTTTTTGTGCCTGCCACCTTCACCGCCTCTCTGTTGCTGGCGAGCTTCCCATTCTACCCTGTTAAGCCTTACTTTAAAGCAAGGTGAAAAAGTAAAATCTGTTCATAACATTTTTAGACAAGAGATTTATTTGCTTCCTCTAGTTGATAGGTTCTTTCTGCTTCTCCTTGGCTAGATTCAATCCACATTCCACTCAAATGCTAAATTTAGCAGTTTCAGGAAATTAAATTTCTTTAAAAGGACATCATGAAATTTTAAATAAATTTATTTGTTTAGTTTGCATTGTGTTAGTCGTCTTTATCTTCTGAATAGTAAGGGCATTAACTGCAACAGTACTTTGGAATATCTACCTGGGAATTATGTACACAAAGAGTCTCCAACACAAATAAAATTACTGAGTGAGGGGAATTTATTAAATACTACAATTCAGAAACCCTTGATTATCATAGATTAATAGGCAATTCTAATTAAGAATGAATGTGAGTAAATTTCTCCTTGTATTGTAGTTATGAAGTTTGCATGCTTGAAAGGCTTATTATTATAATATAGTGAGCAGATGAACAGTATAACTATATCATATACAGAACCCTTGCCTTTCAGTGACTCACATACTTGAACTCCTATAATAACATCATGTCTTATGGCATTGGTTAAAATGAAGAGATATGAAATGAATCATGATTATTGTTCATTTTATTTAATCAAAAAGAAAAAAATAATCATATCTAATTTGGTATTAATCCCACAACCTTCTACTTCATGTAGCTTCAATAACAAATAGATTCAGCCATATTTAAAAAAAATTATATATGTTGCATCTGTGTAGATGTAACCGTCTTGTTAAATAAGAAACACAGAGCCAGTTGCAGAGTTAAAAACCACGAGTTGTTCTAAATTCTCATATGATACCTTAACACAGAAACTATTAGGTAGTTTGAAGAAGAGCCTTAATTAAGTATTTTGCTATTTGATACCCAAGACATTTTTACATATGGCTAATGATCAACAAATGTCAAAATATTTATGTTATCTGACGGTTCTCATATAATTTTAGAAGAGACATGAAATTATGAAAAATGGTTTTATCCTGAAATAAAGGAATTCAAAGTTTCCTCCCACCAAAATTTTATAATATAGGTAGTAGCTTAATAATAACTATAAAAGTCAGATAATGGATATAGTTATACATTATGTTTACAATATACTAAAATATTTCTTAATAGCATTTTACTTTAATCTATATTTTGGCAAGAAAGTCTAGCATTTTAAATTATGACCATTTTATTCAGTTCATTTGTATAATCTTATATAGAAGTTTAATCAATGAGCAGCAAATAAGGTTGTTGATTTCTCCATATTTTGTAGATAGTAAATGCTGCAGCTTTTATTTTAAAGAAAAAGTGACTGATGCTGTGGGTAGAATATTTAACAAACAGGAAAAAACATCTCAAATCGATTGATAATGTTTCTCCATACAACTAAGTTCTCTTGCATTCATTTATTTGAATGAACTCTATTATCTTCCTTTCTTTAAGAATAAAGTAGATATATAATTCCTGCCTCAGCACAGTGCTGACAATAGATTTTAAAGATAAATTGAAAACAACTATATTCAATTTTGACAGTGAATATCTCTAAAGAATATTTCCTTTTGTTTACATGACATGTATTTGGGAGCATATGGTGAAACTATCTTTTTCCTATGAATCGTGATCTAGAAGCTTGAAAAACAAAGTCAGCAGAGAGACCTGAATGGATCGCCCAAGAACTGAGGAACTTCAATGGACTCTGAATTTCAGTTTTAGATGCACAGTCCTACATTTCAATAAAACTAAGGGCCCTGAAAACTCCAATACCAAAGTAGTTGCAAACAAAAATTAGAATTTAGGGAAAGTTCCTCTATATCATCCTATTGACAATTATTTTACAGCGTATTAAAAATAACAGGAATATTACTGGATAAAATTGAATTTCAGTAGTTCTATTTACTTATCACAAAAGTAGAAAGACATTTACATGTCAACAGGGTTTTAGAGTAGGAGTCATCTAGGAATATGAGGGGACAATGGCAAATTATGACACATAAAGAAACTAATGTTGGTCTCCAATATGGAGTGAGAAAATTAGTCTTCTAGCTTCTACTTGTAGCTAAAGTGAATATAAATAGTTATCATAATTGTGAGATTGTATTGTCCCAAGACGTGCATTTAACTGTTTAAACTTTTATTACTTGTCAGTACTGGATTGCCTATGAATTCTATATGGATAAAATTTATCTGTTTGATAGTAGTTGAGAAAAACAAACCAAAAAAAATTAGTCATTTTCATACTAGTAGAAAATAAGAAAATCCTTGTTTAAAACTCATACTCACAATAAGAAATCATCTTAGATTTCTTTTGAAACCATATTAAATATCTCACTAGTTGTGTTATGAGCCAGGTAGACCACTATATTAGCATTTACAAACACACACACATACACACACACACACACACACACACACACACACAATTTTACATTATTTGTTTTGGCTCAATATAAGCCTTTACATAAATGTGAAATATTTGTATAATGGTAAAAAATGAATTATATAAAATATAACAGTTACTGTTCAAGGAAAGGATGCTTTTGTTTTAATACACTTCCACTAACAAAAATCTGTTCACCTTAAATTTTACATTAAGTTATGGATTTCTAAATGATTATGAGTTAATAAAATGGAAAATAGTTTTGCATAAAGGACATCAGTGTGGGAATAAAGTATACACTATATTGACAGACATGTATTAATTGCCTTAATTGTTGTTTGTTTCATAAATGCTTGTCCATTTCTTTCACAGAAAAATCAAAGCACTTGAATAGACAGTTGTTTCATACTTCAGAGCACATATAGAGTAAAGTACTATGTATTCACAATAATATTTTGTGACGTATAGAACTCAAAATGACATTTGGACTAGGGGCTATAAGAAATTTAAGGCATGTATCAATTTCTAAATATATTTTACATTAATCATAAATGTGTTTCTTATTTTCAAAGTAATGAGAATATTTATTAAATGATGCCCCAGAGCAAGAAATCAAGGTTTATCCTGGAATAATATGTCCTTACTGTTTGCATGTCGCCAGGCATATGGAATAATAAACCCAGTCAGAAAGTTTTATTTTAATCACATTTTAAAAATAATATCTACAATATACTAATTAAAATGTTTGGTTTTTTTTTTTTGTTAAAAAAAAAAAAGACTTTCTAGCTGTTCTCTTTGCTCAAAGGAGAATACACATTGTCTTATCTGAGTTCTTAAGCTTCAGAGCTCTCACAGGATTTATAACATTCCTGATGAAATATTACCTGTGGACGTCTCAATGTCCATCATAGGCTATTTATATGTTTGATATTTCAGCCTAGATTGAACACCTCACAAAGACTCAATAATTTAATTACAGAAACATTAAATAGATTTTTCAACTGAATATTATCATAAAAGATAAATTAGAACTGGCTCTTAACTTTTGAAAACCTTGATATTTCCAATTATTATATTGACATTTTACCATTATATATCTCCATCATATAAGCTGCATAAACATAGTACAGAAGTATGTATTATATAAATGCACATATAACACATAGATAGATAGATAGATAGATAGATAGATAGATAGATAGATAGGTGATAAATGATAGATGAGAGAGGAGGAAGAAGAGACAAAAATGCAATAATGCTTATAGTTCTGGTTCTCTCTTTGAAGATTTTCATAAGTGGATTTCTTTAGACTCTTATTTTTATAGTACTCTACTATAATATGAAACAGAAAACATTAACAACATTTCTAATCATAACTTTCCTGCTATGTTAAAATGTCTCAGAAGGTAAAACAGTGTTTTATTATTTAATAAATCTTTAATTTTCAAAATGTATAGTTTATATTGATAAGTAGAATATACTTAAGTATAAACTTAAGGATATATCTACATCTATCTTTCTATTGTATATATATATATATATATATATATATATATATATATATATATATATATATTGACAAGGAAATTGTAATCAAGCTTATAAACATTTTCCTGATCAAAGTTTTATTCTCATTTAAATTTGGGACTTCATATAGTTCTCTTCATTCAAGTTAGTAGTTTGTATGTTTTTTACAGATCAGATCAAATTTTGCTGATGTGATAGACATGACATTTTGTAGTATACAACTTTGTCTGTCTTCTCTTCAGCTAAATAGTGGAAAGTTGGGCCACATTCATCCCTGTGTTACTGGCAAGTAGGAATGACTCTATGTATGACAGTCTGTTCTTTCCAATGGACATCAAATGCTTACAATTTAATTGTGGATACAGTTTCTACAAAACTTCACTTAACTTTTTTTAAACACATACCTTTATACTTTTAAGCACATACCCCCAATTTCATTTTTGGATTATATGATTTGTTATATAAAAAAATTAGTGTTGTTGCAAATGCTTTGCAAAGTTGTGTTTACATTCTGAGTGAGTCAGTTTTTATGTGAATCTCAATGGGTCTACATCTTCGGCAATCATCATGAGGGTAAGTCTTTTCAATTTTAGCAACTTTAATGGATGCACATTGGAAACCCATTGTGGTCTAATTTGTCTTTCTTGAACCATATTGTTAAAGGTCATTATGTATACCATTGCCTTCTTTGTCTTGTGCCTGTTCTGCTTCATACATTAATATTAAGTTTGTTTATTTCCATGATATCAGCTCATGATACATCTCCTTTCTGGATTCACGCTTGACAAGTTGTTCCTTTTGCTCTGTGAATCCCCTTTTCATCTTCAAGTCAAACTTCACTTCACAAATACAATGTTTAAATCTTCTGAAGTTAAATTCAGATGTTCCAGGCAAGGATCTATAAGCATACTTCTACAATCAATAGTAACAGTATCATTTGAAAACTTAAATTATGACTCTATCCTAGCCCCAATGAATTAAAAATCCTGGAAAAACAAATAAATAAATTTATATATAGATTATTAGGTCTAACTTTCTATGAAATTCAAAGTTATTTAACTAAAATTTGCCTTGTGCTTTCCATTAAGACGAAGAAAACCTAGCACTCTTCATTGTAGGAATTATTTTTTGGTTTTGTATAGTAACAATTAAGTTTTATTTATTTATTTCATATGATTTGCCAGCTTTTTGCTGTATCGTTTCTTGAAAAAATATGACTTCCTTATTACATTCCTATGGTACCTTGACAAAAATCAATATATATGTGTATGTGTGTGTGTGTGTGTGTGTGCGTGTGTGTGTGCGTGTGTGTGTGTGCAAATACATAGAGAATATATATTTAAATTAGTACATTTTTATTCTGTTCACTTTTTATTTATTACTTTAGATTTTTTCAACATTAACATAAAGTCTAATATCTGCTAGTGTGAGTGCTTTATTTATATATCTTTTAGAGGCCATTATGGTTGCCTATTCTAGTTATTTGCATGTACATACAAATCAACTTGCTAAGTCATAGACAGAAATCAGACAGGTTGCATTTGAGAACAGTTTTGCTATACTGAACATTTGCAAAGCACTAGCTTAGGAAGCCTATTGTGATTCCTATTTCATGGCTTTGGTCTTATCACTTGTCTTGCTTACATCTTTAATGGGAATAGTATTTCTGTACCAGATTTGTCCCCTATTCACTTTTAAATGTTTTTAAATGGTATAATTTGTATACCTCAATATAATATTTTCTATTTACAGTATATGGAAAATACCTAGAATGTTTTCTGTATATGATTATCTATAAATAATTTCTCATTTCCAAATTGGAGGAATATTAAGTATTTTCATTATTTCATTCAGCCTTCAAGGCTACATAAACTAGAAGTGGCAGGTATAGGTATTTTTCCTCATTTTATAAGAATAGAGCTGCCAAGTGGTGGTACATGCCTTTAATCCCAGCACTTGGGAGGCAGAGGCAGGAGGATCTCTGTGAGTTCGAGGCCAGCCTGGTCTACAGAGTGAATTCCAGGAAATGTGCAAAGCTACACAGAGAAACTCTGTCTCGAAGAACAAAACAAAAACAAACAAACAAAACAAAACAAAACAAAAACAGAAAAACAAACAAACAAACAAAAAGAATAGAGCTTAAAACTCTCACTAACATCTATTTTTTAGCTCCAGGTTCTTATAGAAGCCCTTGTGATTATTGCTGAAGATCTTTCCTACTTGTGTGCTTGTTTGAGGGGAGGTCAGGGGTTTTCATAAGGACAGAATATTAGATTTTAGTCAAAAGTTTCCTGATTCTCTTAAAATAATCATATTGTTGACATATTTATTTTTATGATGGCAGCTCTTTTGTTCCAGATATTAAATTAATTGTTTTTAAGGGCTAATTCTACATTGATAAGGAGACTTATTATTCTTTTCCATGTATAGTTTCTATATAATTAAATGTGGTCAAATTTCATTTAGAAATTTGCAACAGTTCTGGGTTCAAATATGCTCTGCTCACTCCAAAATTTCAATGTTCATCCATATTTTTAATATACCTCCCAGTGTGACTATGTTGGTGACAAGGTCATTGGTAATGAAATTAAGCTTAAATGAAATCACTGGAGTGAAATTTAACCCAACATGACTGCTATCTTTACAAACAAGATTACGATGGGAGAAAATATTCATGGAGGAAAATATCAACATGGAATAGAGAGATCTTTCTCAAATATTGCAGGTTTCCTGAGTAACATACCTTTCCAATAGCTTAATCCCATTCATTCGCACCTCAATTCTGAAATTTGAAGGGGAGTGGGATGATATATCAAAAAGTTTGGAGGCCGGAAAGGGAAGAGAGGAGTGTTGTAATTGTGTTATAATCTCAATAATCTCTGTTATCCAGCCTGTATATAGCACTCTTCATTGTGGTGGCTCTGGCTAGCCAGTGTGTTTTATATTTCAGTGATAGATACACTATGGATTTGATTTTTTTTTTGGTGGGGGTAGTTTTCAAGACAGGATTTCTCTGTGTAGTTCTGGTGTCTGTCCTGGATTGATTATATATATATATAATTTCTACTTGTTTTCTGTACATCTAACCACACACATGGGGGCAATTAAATAATAGAATATATTCTATTCCAGTTTCCTCCAGTTAGAAGTTTGGTCAGGTATTATTAGCACAGTCTTCTGGATATTTCACACGCCAATCATTCCTTGATTTCTCTCTTGGGGCTCTAGTGGAAAAGGACATTTGAGTTCACTCTCATTTCTGGAAGAAAAAAAAATTCCTTTGCAGGTAGAGAACTGTGGGAAATTTTTTTTCTCAAAGTCAAACAGAGCAAAGCAAGACTTTAAATGTAAACTTCTATCGAATGGATTTTAAGTATGATAATAGTCAGAAGAGTGAGTGACTTCCCATTATTTCTCTGTTACTCATGATGTTAATGTGCCCTTTCCAGCCTCAAATAGGAAAAATTATGGAAAGGTGAAAACACCAGCAACTGAGGTGCATGGAAGCCAGAAGTTTGTGTCTAGCATTGGTTTTTCTGAATTAAGTATCAAATTAAGGGTGGCGGCCCAGGCCCTGGGAGTCTGCAAGTAGGCAATCAGGCCTCTCCTATGAGGCTACTCCTTACCACCCTTGTCTCTTCAGATCCATCTCACTCTTCAACATATGAACTGTCCTCCCTCCCCTCCCCTCCCCTCACTCCCTCACTCTCTCCCCATCTTATGCTCACTCATCATAATTGTGCCCAAATGCCTGGTGCCACAAGTTCGAGCGTGATTTCTGCCCACCCTGGCCAAGTATCCTAGGGCACAGTTGTGGTTGTCCTCCTGGTGCCTGAATCTAATGCCTGACATCTACAATCTATCTATATTTGAATGAGTAAAACCTGCTTACACGTTTAAAAAAAATGGACCAAACTCATAAAATTAAATATTATACAATATTCATATATAAATTTATATTTGTAGCATATACAGAATTATGTCCTCTTTTATTTCAGATATGAACCATTAAATTTTTCTCTCTCATTTGTTTTTTACAATGTAACAGTAACAGTTTTACTAATTACTTAAAAAGTAAAATTTGGCTTTGTTGACTGTTATAAAATTTATTTTCAACCTTGACACTCTGTTTACCTCTATAAATTCTTGTTTCTCCTTACTTGGATTTTCATTAAACCCTGCATTGTAATTAAATGACTCTGTATAACTCTAGCTTTTCCTGACACTTGCAATTGTTAATTATACTCAGTTGTGGCATGAGATGTGCTCTTTCCTGCATGTGTCACACATGAAGTTTCCTGTGTGTGTCATACATGCACTCTCTTGTAAGGCGTACATGAATTTCTGAGAACAACTTAATGGGGCAGTGTTTACCTTCTGAATTATTTGAAGACAAGGAGAGCTGGCTTCTAAGCATTTTAAGGAAATTAATAGGCCACAAATTTGAAAGAAAGGAAGGAAGGAAGGTATATGGGGAGGGTTTGGAGGAAGGGTATGGAAGTATGGAAGGGAGAAATGGCCTAATTTTATAAAATCCCCAAATTTAAGAAAAAAAAATGACCTAAAGGAAGTAGAGGGATTTCCTAAAATACTGTATATATTTGATCTTCCATTAACAAGAATTTTTAAAATTAATGAATACATGTGTGCAGCCTTGATGTGGATGCATGAATTAGTGTGTGTACATGTGTTTGCTTCTGTGTGTGTGTGTGTGTGTGTGTGTGTGTGTGTATGTATGTGTAGGGAGCATGTCTACATGTAAATACAAGTACTTGAGAAGTTCAGAAAAACAATGTGAAATACCAGAGTTGTCTGATATGAGTGCTAAGACCTTAACTGTGGTCTTTGCCATCTCCAGAGTCAAGGCTTTTATAGTAAAATTAAAAATTAAAAACAAAACAACTAATCTTAGACTGTTGGGATAAAGAATGTTTAAGTAAGAAGAGAACGAAGTATTAAAAATTCTTTCTAAATGTAACACCAGTAGCACAGACACTGAGAGAAACAATCAATCAATGGGACCTCTTGAAACTGAGAAGCTTTTGTAGAGCAAAGGACATGGTCAACAAGACAAAGTGACAGCCTACAGAATGGGAAAAGGTCTTCACCAACCCCGCATGTGACAGAGGGCTGATATCCAGAATATATAAAGAACTCAAGAAATTAGACATCAAAATGCCCAACAGTCCAATTAAGAAATGGGCTATAGAACTAAACAGAGAATTTTCAACAGAGAAAGTTCAAATGGCTGAAAGATATTTAAGGCATTGCTCAGCATCACTAATTATCTGGGAAATGCAAATCAAAATGACTCTGAGATACCACTTTACACCTATCAGAATGGCTAAGATCAAAAACAGAGAAGACAGCTTATGCTGGAGAGGTCGTGGAGCAAGGGGAACTCTCTTCCCCTGCTGGTGGGAATGCAAGCTTGTACAGCCACTTTGGAAATCAAATGGCACTTCCTTAGAAAATTGGGAATCCATTTCCCCCAAGACCCAGCTGTAGCACTCTTAGGCATATACCCAAGGAATGCTCAACCATACCACAAGGGCATTTGCTCAGCTATGTTCATATCAGCATTGTTTGTAATAGCCAGAACCTGGAAACAACCTAGATGCCCTTCAACTGAAGAATGGATAAAGAAAATGTGGTACATATACACAATGGAGTACTACTCAGAAGAGAAAAACAATGACATCATGAGGTTTGCAGGAAATGGATGGATCTAGAAAAAAAGCATCCTGAGTGAGGTAACCCAGACTCAGAAGGATGAACATGGTATGTACTCACTCATAGGAGGATACTAGTTGCAAAACAAAGATGACTAGACTGCTACACAACTCCAGGGAGGCTACCTAGAAAACGGGACCCTAGGGAAGACCCATTCATTTTTTCACTTTGTTCTCTTTAGATGGTTTTAAAACATTCATGATAAACAAATACATGACATAATGTAAAATGTAGGTAAATGATTATTACTCTAATCTTATTTTTCATTCATTCAGAAACAAATAGTTTAATATTTTTTCATCGACACAGATATTTCAGGAAATATTTACAGTCTCACTTAGTTTGATGTTATAAGGAAATACCAACAAACATCATTTCACCAAAGATTGGGACTATAAAACAAAACAAAACAAAACAAAACAAAACAAAACAGTTCCATCAAGTCTAGTTTGATGTATCTGTGCACTTAATGAGGATACAGAATAGAGGATATGTGATCATTTCTTTAAGGATCATTAGTGATCCAGACAGCCACCACACTGCAGGGGCTACTCTAGTATGATTGAAAAGTGTATCACATATATTGTAGCTTTTAGTTTAGTATTTTTATGGGACTACTTATTTTGTGAAGGAGTAGGTCTTTGACTCTTGTGCCTGTTTAGGGGATCTTTTCTTTCTGTTTGGATCACCTTGCCCAAATTAATTGTGGTGGGTTTTTGATTATATAATTATATATATTAAGATTTATTTATGTATTATGTATACAGTATTCTGTCTGCACATATCCCCGCAGGCCAGAAGAGGGCACCAGGTCTCATTACAGATGGTTGTGAGCCACTTTGTGGTTGCTAGGAATTGAACTCAGGACCTTTGGAAGAGCAAGCAGTGCTCTTAACCTCTGATCCATCTCTCCAGCCCGCCTATATTTTTATATTTTGTCTTGATATGTTTTACATCACCTCCTCAAAGTCTGTTCTTTTCTGGAGAGACAGAAAGGGGTTGGATGAAGTTGGTAGGGGAATTGTGGGGAAGATGGGAGGAATAGAGGGAGGGGCAACTGCAATCAGCATATAGTGTATGAGAAAAGAATCTATTTCCAATAAAAGAGAAAAAAGAAAGAAAACTGCATCTCTAATATGCAGAGTAGTCATTATTGTCAACTTGATCTGATTTCTGAAATGCTAACAGACAAGTGTAGCTAGAGTTTTCCTGCCTGGCCCACAGTCAGGACAAATCTCTCTCAGATCCAACCAAGTAAACACCCAGAAACTTATATTGCTTACAAACTGTATGGCCATGGCATGCTTCTTGCTATCTAGTTCTTATATCTTAAATTAACCCATTTTTGTTAGTCTGTAAGTTGCCACTTGGCTCTTGGCTTACCAGTACCTTACATCTTGCTTGTCATGGCAGCAGCTAGCAGTATGTCTCCCTCCTTTGCCTTCCACTTCCCAGAATTCTCTTCTCTCTTTGTCCCACCTATACTTCCTGCCTGGCTACTGGCCAATCAGCATTTTATTTATACAGAGCAATATCCACAGCTCTTCCCCTTTTCTTTCTTTCTTTCTTTCCTTTTTTTTTTTTTTTTAAGGAAGGTTTTAACTTTTACATAGTAAACTTACATATAACAAAACAATTACCAAGCAAGAATTACAGTTACAATATCTAGTCTATTTATAATAACTAGTCTATATGTATTGGGAAAAGTTAAAGAAGACATCCTAACTATCCTATATTTGTGAGTCTAAAGTTTCATACCTAACTTATCTTTTCTCATAACTAAGGAAAATTGTCACTATCTAGCTTCAACTACATCAAGGACCTCAGAAGTACATAATATTACCTGAGAACCAGGAGAAAGATGCAAGCAACTTTCGGGAGTCTTGCCAGACAGAGGCAGCTGGCAGTCTGGATAGTCACCTAATTTTCCTTTGTAAAGTTGGGGCATCTGTCCTCAGCCCACAGGGCTAGAGTCTCTTGGTCACTTCTCTTGGTGTCCTGTAGAATGTCTCCAGTTTCTTCTGTGAAGCAAGAAACTGAAGGACCATTTTGTCAAGGAAAGTTCAGTGGTCACCTTCCTATGGGTCCTGAATGTCCAGTCGATCAAGCAGTCCAGGCAAGAACAGTTTTCTTTTTTGCCCAAATGGCTATTTTTGTCAAGGTAAAGATAAACACGATATGGATTATCTTCGATGCCCATCCTCCTCTCTGAAGTAAATTGGTGATGGCAGGAGCAGACATATCTCACTGTCCAGAAAGTGTAATTTTTTTTAAAAAAAAAATATTTTAAATGCCATATTCTGTAGGTCTTTGAAGTATTTGAAGATTACCTATCTATCTGAAATATATCTATGTATACCTAGAAGACTTAACTAACATGGCTATGAGTACGATTATCATAGATGACTAATTATTAATCAATTTTTAATTATCCATTACAATTTTAAATGAGCTGTACAAACATAATACCTTAAGAGTAGAAATGTACACACAGTATAACAAAATTAACTTTAAGTTTGTATCAATAGACTAAAATCTATACCAATGTAAATCATTTTAAACGAGTTGTTTAAAGAAGATCTCCAACTACAGACACGTCTTTGTGCACATTTGTGAAAGATTCCCTCAAACAGCTTAAATGAAGTGAGAATACACACCCTGTGCACAGTCTTTCTGGTGGCTTCCAGGTGAAGGAAATTCCTCCTTGTCTTCCTCCCACGTCAGCAAGTTCATCTGCTCTGTTGGGATTTTAATACTCCTGGCATTGTCTTAGCGGATTTCAAAAGCTAGGTCATGTGATCTTTCAGCAAGTGCTGAAGATCAGTAAATCTCCAGGAATCCTTAAATCCACAGAGCCTGTATGAGGTGTTGCAGCCTACTAGGTTTCCTAGTGGCTGTACCCAGGACTGCATAAGAGGTTGATTATACCACAGGCTTGAGTGTCAGGTATTTGTAAACATCTATACTTGACTATAACAAGCAAGAGGGAGGTCTTTTGCTCCGCCCCTTGGCATTGTTATAAATAGCCCTTTGAATAAAGGGCTGCTAGACTCTCAGCCTCGATAATGTAAAAACAGACAATATTGTACCACCTGGACCATACTGTATATGACAGTCTACCAACTCCTCTTTCACTATGCATTCATTCCATTGTTTTTGTTGCACTAGAAAGTCATAACTATTATACTGGGCTTCCTACATATTGCAGGCACCTCCACCAAAGGTTCTCCCCTTGCTAGAAAATGTTGACAGCTCATATATTCTGGGTTGAGGGGTAGAAGGATATTAGCAACTTTTTGTGCATTTTGGGTGCTTTCCTTTATATGCAGTGCATGTTCCAGTTTTTAAAAATTTGCCACACGATATACTTACTAATAACAGTGCTGAAGTTCAATGCTAGTTGGAGTATGAAGTACATGTCACTCTTTATTAAGATGCATTTGTTAAATTTGCTTCTATTTATGTGAAAGTTCAGAAATACAACTAGTCTTGAAAATGATAAAAATATAAAATCAGAGGTTAACAGGTATGGCACATTCTAATGCAAAAATAAAAAAATAAGTTTAAATGCTGTAAGTGTTTCTGTTATAAGGGCAGAGAAAGTAAGAGGATCTCAAAGGAGATGGAAACTTTTCAATGAGAGAAAAAAAGTAAAGGAAATACGTAAGATTTTGTCCTATCATCTATAACAAAGGCCTATCCTGAACAGCAATGGGTGCCTTGACGTTTAAAGTAATTTTAGAGTATTCAACATATCTTTGCTATACTTGTATTGAAACATTCTTTGTGATTCAGTGTATGTTTATGAGTCTTGCTGTGTGTTTGAGATATTACAAGGGAAACTACAGCATTCAGATCACTCAAGTGGTATCTCATGGCTAGCAGGGAGTCCAGGCAATTTCTTCTCAGATGGTGACTGTGTGGTTTTCACTATCTCCAGTAGCCCACATTTTTCATCTTTTTTAGCTTTTATTGTAAAGCTTATTTATCGTTACCTCAGAAGATCTAAACAGTCCTGCACCATCTAGCTTTTGACTTGAGCCCATGTTTTTCACTACATATATATTTAAAGTACACTGTATGCTATATTGATTATGTATATATACCTATGTCTATGTGTGTATGCATATATGATATATGTGTACAGACATGAGATTATATATATATTTGTATACATATAAAACATAATGAATACTAGTGAAGCGAATTATTACATCCATGTGCCCCATATTTATATCTGCTGCTGGTTGTATCTTAAGAGCATTTAAAAAGTATTCTCACTAAATTTTTGGTACACTTTATATTGCTAATAACTATAGCCCTCTCATCTCACACAATGATATTTCTAAAGAGAGACTGAAAATCAAATTATTGTGTTTTTCCTAAAGAATAATATCTTGTTTAATTGCATTTTTGACTCAGTAAATCTATGTGGTAAAGAATAAATATTATCGATGAAAAGTATGTTTTAAAATACAAAATGAAATGTAAACACAAGTTATATATATATATATATATATATATATATATTTACTTTGACAAATTGGGTTAGATTTGAAGAGAGTAATTCTAATTTTTGTTGTTGTTGTTTTGTTTTGTTTCTTGAGACAGGGTTTCTCTGTAGCTTTGGAGCCTGTCCTCGACTAGCTCTATAGCCAAGACTGGCCTCGAACTCACAGAGATCTACCTGCCTCTGCCTCCCAAGTGCTGGGATTACAGGTATGTGCCACCACTGCCTGGCATGATTCTATTTTTAATATCACTGTGTATTATCACAAACCTGAAATAATTGAAAGTGCTCTAATTTTTATACTGTATATGTAAGTTATGATGAGGGTAGTCTATACACTTGGACTATGCAAACTATTATATTGAACTTACAGTTTGCCAGATAATATAATAATGAGACATTTTAATTAGTTTTTATTTAATACCATGCCCAAGATTTTTAAAATATTTGTGTTATTTTCCATTATGTGGAATGAAGGGTATGTGCACATCAGTGTCATTTCCCTACAGGATAGAGAGCACTAGCTACCCTGAAGTTGGAATTATAGCTGTTGGAGCCACTTGATATTGGTGTTAGAAACTGAGCTCAGATGCTTTGAAAGAGTAATATATACTATAACCTGTTGAGATCGTTCTTAATCACATTTTATTTATCTGTTATTTTAATTATTTAAAAGCAAACATATTTTCTTTCAGTTACATATATGCAGAAATTTTCACAAACTTACTTACCCCATGATGAAATTTTACATTAATTTATTTTGAAAAGTAGTAACTGTAATTCAGCATAATTTAAAAATCTGAATTTTCTTTTCTCATCAATCTTAGATATTTTAATATTCATTAGCCATATTGAAATAACTTACTGACACTTTCCCTAAACACAAAAAGGGGAAAAGAGCATGAACAAAATTATAATATTATTATTCAAGGGCATTTTAACAGCATTGAACAGATACTAAACATGATTGAATCCTATGAAGGCTTAAAATATAATTTTAGTCATTGCATAGAATAATGAAGGAAAGCTGAGCATCGTCAGTGGAATACATTATAGGAGCCATTTCAGAGGGATGTGGAACATGTTACAATTGTTTTCTAGACTCTAGGATTTGAAATAGATAATGCATTTGACCCTCTCAACACAGTAGACTCACTATCCCCAGAGAGCACTTTCACTGGCTTGTTAATCTCTGTCTAAGTAGTAACCTGTGCACCAGTATAATAAAGATCAAGTTGGTTAAAGTATCTGTGGTCCTAGCTTAATGCATAAATACTTCTGGCAACAAAGATAAAACCAGAAAATACCCTGAGGTATCCAGGGAACTGCAGAGTGAAGATAAAATTATTCGACTGAGTGGAATTGCTGAATTTAATACCAATATAGTAATTTTATCAGTTTATCCTGAAAGAAATTGAAAAATGTAGTACTTCAAATAATATAGCGTTAGAAGATGAAGTGCTTAACTTCCAGTTATGGGTGTAGCTGTCTGTGGACTTACTTCTCTATTGCTCACTAAAAAGGGGAAGTAAATGAATCTTTCAGAAAGATATAACTGCAGTCCTTTGTAAGTGCTTTGAAAGAATATCACTGTTTGCTGTGTGTTCAGTGTTCACAAACATTTCCAGATATCACCATATTGTTGTATAAAGGTAAAATAAGTCATTCTTATTGAAAGGTAGGTGTGTTTTAGGTAGATACCAAATTATTTCAATTTCCCATGTCCAATGCCATAGCTATATAACACAAACATTGTGATTATATTACTATCATTTATTATTATTATTATTATTATTATTATTATTATTATTAATCAGGAAGAGCATTGCTAAGTGCTGATAATGAAAATGCCTAATTACTTTGGGTTACAAAGTAATTAAGAAGTCAAAAATTTGATCCTGGCATTTAATTAAAATAATTCCTGCAAGTTTATTAGTAGATATTTTCTTGTTATCTGAATTTAGTAAGACATATGATGCTATATCCCAATATAGACATGTCTGCTAATGCTATCCACAATAATTCACATACTTTTAGAGTTAAAAATGATTTTCATTGTTTCATAAATTGTTTTAAAGTTGCACATATAGACATGATCTACTTATAGTTCCCACGTTTAAGGTCAGAGTGTGACACATGTAAAGAAATAACTGAGTTATCCCACAGGTCAAGAATTACTCATAGGTATGTTCAGGAGTTGGTTGAATCAGTGTAGTGCCTGGCTACATAGGTACAAGGACCTCACTTTGGATTTCTGTTACCCATAGGTAAAGCCAGGTATGAAAGTTTTCCTCTATATCCCAGCATAGAATAATCAGACATGGATAGAGCCATGGAATTGATTGGCTAACCAGGTTAGTTCATTTATTGAGTGTCAGGTTCAGTGAAAGTTGTTTTCTCAAATAACAATATGGACAGAATTTGAAAAACTCACATGATGTCAAACTATGATCTACCTAAATGCACCGACAGTAAAGAAAGGATTCTATATACATCTTCACATAAACACATGATATACCACATGCACACACACACACACACACACACACACACACACACACACACACACGATTATTTGGTGTGCCAATGAAAACAAACCACTTTCCTACTGTGTACCATTTTCATTTCAAAATATCCAAATGAAAGTGATTTGCTTTTCACACAAATCGTATTTTCCTTTAATGATAATGACATTTTATTAAAGGGGTGGATTTAAAGTCCTAAATTCAAGATGTGTTATTATCCTTAATGATTATTCAGTCAAGGAATTTGATTTAGATTACTATACCCTTCTTTTCATTTTTCTTTACAAGAACTTTGGCTGTTGAACATATTGTAAATAAACTTTATTTTTGTTTTTGTTATGTTCTATGTATGGAACTCTCTGAAGTCAATCAGTCTTACACATTGTGATGGGTCTGAATCAGCTATGAATTTAGACTACTTGTCTACCACAATGTTAAAGAGTTTCCGTCACTGCCAGTGCTTTAACCATAGACTCTTAGATCACTTGTCCTGCTAATATGTATACCTGCTTTGACTTTGGAGGATGATACATGCTTCACACAATGTGTGTTTTCAGATCACTGTGGAAACTATTAGGGAGGCATTGCAGTACCTATTTCTTACCTAAAATGTATTGTATTGTCCCTGAGAACATGCAGGTCAGATCTCTTATTCTGGAGAAGACAATGATTAGCTGTAAAATTCTTCTGTTGAAACCTCACTGAAACTAGACATGCCTGCTATTTCTGTATATCCCAACATTTTTTTCTCCATCCATGACAAATTTACTCTGCTTTTTCATCAAACACTTGCGCTATGGCACATGTATATCAGTTTTCAAGATGAAGCGAGCTCCTATACCATCAAAGCTAAGACAGAATTTTCATTAGCTTTAAATTGTTGTTATTACTCTGGGCAAGTTGCTCTCTAGAAATTCAGAAGGACAATGCTCAAAAGTATCATTTTCTTCCATCAAAGATGACATAATTATTTGGACTAATGAAAATATATTGTTAAAACATTTAAAGATTGTACTCTTTATAGTCAAGTTTCACTGATTTTGGTAAATATTCTGTGTCTCCTTTAGTGTTTCTATTGCTATGAAGAGACTCCGTGGCCATGGCAACTCTTAAAAATGAAAACATTTAATTGGAGGTGGCTTAACATTTTATTGGAGGTGGCTTATAGTTTCAGAAGTCTAATTCATTTTTATCACTGTGGGACATTGTAGCATGCAGGCAGATATGGTGTTGGAGAAGGAGCTGAGAGTTCTAAATATTGGTCTGCATGCAATAAGAAGGAACTGTCCTCCATACTGGCTATAGTTTAAGCAAAAGAGACCTCAAAGCCCACCCCTATAGTGGCACATTTCTTCCAATAAGAAGACATCTAATCCACCAAATCCACAACTCCTAATAGTGCGACTCCTTAATGGGGTCATTTTCTTTCAAACCACCACATTATAACTCCCTGGATCCCATAGGCTTGTGGCCATATCATTATGCAAAAAATGCATTCATTCCAACTTCAAAAGTCACCGTAATTGATAATAGTCTCAAACTTATTTAAGTCTAAAGTTACAAAAAGACAATTATTGAATAACTAAGAAAAAAGCAATCTCTTAACTGAAATCCCCTATAAAAATAAAAATCAAAAATTGGATCACATACTTCAACCATTTAATGGCACAGGATATAAATTGCTGTTCCAAAATGAAGGAAAGAAAGGATAGTGAAGAAATATTGGACTAAAGCAAGAGTGATAACAAATTGGATAAATCCCAACTCTGCATCTCCATGTTTGATCTCACACTGCTCTTCAGATCTCCAACTTCTTTCAGCTTTGTTGACTGAAACAAAATTCTTTCTCCTGGGCTTGTTCTACTACTTTTTCAAAGCTTTCTTTGACAGGATTCCATGGCTCTGGAATATTCAACATCTTGGGGTCTTCAAGGCAATCCAGGTTTCAAAATCACAGCTTTATTCAGTGGCTTCTCTAGACTTCTCATCAGGGATACCCCTGATATATGCCTGACTTCAGCAGCTTTCTCTAGTTGTAGTGGAAGATTCCATAACCCCATTCTTCTATCCTTAACTACGAAGCCCAAACAATGTGGCTGAATTTACTAAGTTCTGCTACTTGCTGGGGCTTTAATTGGTACTCTCCAAGTATACCTTCACCAGATTTCTGATTTTGATGGTTTCCTTCACTGACTTAGCTTGGGAGTCCTGGAACTTGCTCTGTACATAAGGCTGGCCACAAACTGAGAAATCTGCTTGCCTCTGCCTCCAGAGTGCTGGGATTAAAGTTATGCACCACCATTCCTTTCTCTAAGCTTTTCTTTAATTCCTTTTCACAAGTTGGAAATATAGCTGAAGTAGCTATATTTCAATAGTAGCCTTTTTTCAATTTCTTAATGTGTTTTTAACTTCTAACACCAGATTTAGCTCCATTCTGCCTGCTGGTGCTCCTTTTCTCCTCAGATTGTACGTTTTGTGTTTGTCCATGCTCAGCTTGCTTTCAATATAAATCTTTATTCTACTAAACACTAGTAACCAGAAGACTTAGTGAATAATAGACTATTTTAAGATTTCATCTGCCAACAGAATTAATCCAAAACTCTACTGAAAGCCCACTCCCACAGTAACACAGTTCATCCAACAATAACACACCTACTTCAACAAAACCACACTTCCTAAAAGTGCCACTCCCCATTGAAATTAATTTCTTTAAAGTACCACATTCTACAAAAATTAAACTTGATGTATTTGTTTTCCAACATGATTTTTTTAAAGATTAGAAGACATCATAGATAATTAGAACTAAGAATATGAACCTATGTTAAAGATACTATTGCATATTTCAGCACATAATTTTCCTCTGGGCTGCTCTATTCCATAACCGGTCTATATACTAAAAGTATGAATTCATACAAAAATATGTAGCATTTCTTGTTTTATAGCTGTATCAGTCCAGTCCTTATTACCATCAACATGTAATTCTCTGCCTCTTTTCTATAAATGCAGCAGTTGCTGGTGTTGAATTGTTTTAGAAGAAAACACATGAGATTTTCTTAACACAAGTCTACAAAGACTCTATTTTAAAATAAGTTCATGTTCACACACACCGATTACCAATATTTTAGCAATCCTTCTGAATTACTCAATTAAATACATGAAAACCAACCTCCAGATTTCTTCTCTATTCAGAGGCCATACAACTTTCTCATTTGTCTATAATGCTCCTTTTCTATAGTTAATATTTTAATGATTATTTTGACAAGTTTATATTATATAAAGCACATAAATTACAAAACTTAAAGGATATAACAGAAAAGTGACTAAGAGATTTCTGTGATGATTACAAGAAAGAAATTTTGAAAACATAAATTTAAATGGTGTTTTTGCCAAGAGCTATTCTAAATGTCAAAATTATGAAACATTTGAAAAATTCTGAGTCACTTACTCAGAGTTTTTAACAATATAGTTACTAATATTTTAAAAAATACATACAGTGAGAAAAATAATGCAGGAAATGAATGTGTAAAAACATGTATAAATGAGTCATAAGTCAGGGAATTGAAACTTCAACTAAGGTGATATTTGAGTCAAGAACTGAAGAAATAATAGGATAAGTGGTATAAATAGATGTAAGAACCTTAAAGGTCTTGAGGCTGGAATTTGTCCAGAAAGACTAAGGACAATCATAGAGGCAAACAATTTGAAGAAAGTGAGGTAGAAAGAAAAGGATAAATTAAGAGGTTAGTAGTTGTTTAAGTAAATTTAAAGTTTATGCTTTACATTCCAAGAACTTTGAAGCAAAAACTAACAAAGTTTTGAGAAAAAAAAAAGTGATTCTTCTGCATTGTATGGAACAAAAGTAATACTGCATATACCATCATGAGAATGAATTTCATGAAATAAATAAGCACTGAAGTTGGAAGAGATCTGTTTGTGTTGATTTCTCAGAGACTGCCAATCAATCTAACCTCAGTTTAGAGAGCAGAGTCCACATTTAATTGGCTAGGATGGACCAAAGAGTTTTGTGGCTGACTCCAAGGCAGATAGAAGGACACATGTGGGAGGAAGAGGACGAGCCAAGAAGTTGCAAGAGCCTTTTCATCCAGGAAGAGGAGAGGGGCAGGATCATGTTTTGGTCACTCTGTGGAGCTCTCAGGTTTATTCCATATTTAATCCTAATATTTACATTTTAATAAAACAGTACAAGCAAACTCAATATCTGCCAATGTATGTGGGGCTCAAATGCATGACTTTGAAATTAAAAGTCTCATGCTCTAATGACTGAGCTAGCTGGGCTTCCTCTCCAAACTCCCCAAGTATCCCAGCATATCTCTGCCTACACTATCAGCATCATTAAATTTGATAAGACATTTTGGGTATTTTTAAATGGAAAATTAGTTTTTTAAAGGGGGGGTATTTCACATGTTAAGAATAAGAAGTGTCAAAATGCTGGAAGTTATGGTGCTGTTTACTACTATTATGGATGGCTTTCAAATGGAAAAAGTAAATGAGGGGATAAACAACTTAGGAAATATTGACATAGTGTTGCTTATAATTATTAGCAATTTTGTAATTTGTATTTTAACCTCAAAATAGGTTGATAACTGTGTCAAATATGATAATTTGTTTGATAGCATAAAGCTTGAGAAAGACTTACTACTGATAAGATACATGTCTTAGAAAAACTCACTAATAAAAATATGAAAAACTTTAAGAGCAATATATAAACCTTAGAAGAAGTTACTATTTATAAAACAAATGCTTTGAAAAGACTTACTACCAATCATATACAAGCCTTAGAAAGACCTACTAATGAAAATTAGAAAAACACTGAGACATGGAGAAAGGAATTTAGAGCAGGTCCTACCTCACCATTTTATTACGAATTTGAAGAGGAGTGGACCAAGATTATCAGAAAACCAATCTTAATTTATCCTGCTTACCATAAATGAATGATCACCAGATGATGGACACCCCCAAGGATATTCAGAAGTTAATTGGAATCCCATAGAAATGTTAGATTTGAAGCAATATAATGAAACACTCATTTCTTATGTCCTGCATTCACTCTTTGTGAAGTGGATGTTAAACTCATGGGAAACTCAGAGCAAGATTACTCCACAAGACTGGAAAGGTTTAGCTATAGCAATATTGGAACCTGGTCCTCAGTTGTGATGGAAAACATGGTAGAGAGAGGATGCTAGGAAAATAGAACAGCAAAATAGGGCTAAAGGTATTAAGATTTCCTAGGATCAGGTTCACAGTGAGGACAAACATACTGATTTAAAAAGACAATCCAGATTGGATGCTCACATATTGGTGCAATGTTGTGCAGCAGCTTTGAATGCTTGAAACATGGCTGAAAAATAAGAAATTAGGAATGACTCGTGTACTAAAATTATACAAAGCACAAAAGATAACTTCACCAACTTTTTACAAAGATTAATTTCAGCTGTAAATAGTATAAAATAAGTTCTAGAAGATTAGCAACAGATATCCCAAAAGCAAGAGACTCCATGTTATTAAAAAAAAAAAACTAATTGGTTTCTTCTTTATATTGTGCTGGGAATATCAATTTCTGGATCCCCTATATTCAATACTGAAGGAAATAAATTCAGAAAGGTAGATTATAAGTCAGGAAAATTAAGTAAAGTGCCACAAAGCCTTCATGATTCTGTTCAAAAGTCAAAATTATATGGTATTATTAGATTTTCTAGAACCTCTTAATATATTTACTGACTATTAATATATAGAAAAGTTGTTTTACATTCTGACACCACTGAATTTATTTCAGATGATTCAGACTGAAAATGTTATTTATTCAATTACAAGAAAAAATTAGTAATAAAAATTATCCCTTGTTTATAACACATATCAGATCCCATACAGATGTGCCTGGCACTCTAACAGAAGATAATGCTGAAACTGATCAGTCATTAGGATAAATGTGCTTGAAGCCTCAAAATTTCATAACAAGCACCATGTTAATAGCAAGGGTTTAAAGAAAAAAATTCTGTCATTTGGCAACAAGTCAAGTAATTATAAGGACATGTCCTGATTTTCTTTGTTTAACCAAATTCTAGTACTTACAGGAAGTGAACTCAAAGAAGTAAAATTTTGCTAATGGAAGTGTTTCATTTTGTATTATTTAAAAAATTAAAGTATATACACCATAGCATAGATACATATTCAGGATTTCAGTGGACAACTGCTTTGATTTCTGAAAAGGCTGATTCTGTAATCATTGATTTATTAGAATTTATGGCAATATAGTAATACTGGAAAATTAAGACTGACAATATTCTGTCATATGCCTCTAGTAAAATGAAACATTTTTGCATATTAAAACATAAAGTATATTATAGGTATACCACACAACTGTACAGGACAAAGAGTTATAAAAAGATCTAATGGCACTATAAAGACGTGCCTATTAAGAAGAAAGGGATAAAAAAGATCCCCAGAGATATATTGCACAATCTTATAAAATTTAAAATTTTAAATGCTAATCAGAAAGGAACAACAGCTATGGAGAGACATTTTATAGTATAAAAAAAAGCTGGACTAAATCAACCTGTATACTTTAAGGATGTGCTGATCTCAGAATGGAAACCAGGATATGTGATACTCTGAGAAAGAGATTTTGCTTTTGTTTCTTTGTGAGAAGAAAAGCTATGGACACCATAAAAATTGATAAAGATTATATTTGAACAAGAGAGATATCTTGATTAGGAGAGGTGATCATCAAACAGTTTGGCAATTCAACATGCCAAAAAAGAAAAACTATTGAAGTTAAGGTTGTGGCAGGATTTTGTTTTTGTCTTTCCAGGAGAATAAAAGCATCCAACTAAAGCATCTGAAACCATTAGGACAAATGAAGTATCTGAATAAGTTGGGAGAATCATCCAGAGAAAATAACCCAAGAAAAGGAGGAAATTGGCATAATGATATAGCATACTTCCAACAGGATAAAAATCTAATAAGTATTTCAAAATGTTTTGTTCTGCTATTCTTTACAGACATGTTAGAAAAATGGTCATCATGCAGTCCCAACTCAATTAAAAATTGAACCTGACTTTAGAGTTAAAGCATGGCTTCTACTCTAAACCCAATCATGCTTGTGAAAAGAAAATCCATAATCTCTGCTCATGTCAGAAGAGCCACCTGGCATAGGATTCAAGAAATCCAAAATAAGGAATTATTCTCTTCTCAATAATCTTATAATCCCTTTAATTTATTTTGACTCTAAAAGTTTTATTAAGGTATAAATATTACCTCAAAATTTATAAAATTCATATATTCATATGTGTATAAACTTTCTGTTGTAATATTAATGATCAGATAGAGTACTAATTAATTTAAAGTTTAGGCTTCATCTAGCTTCCTCTAAATGATTTCAGGCTTGAGTCTGAAGCAGATAATTAGCAATTAAGCCTGTGTATCTTAGAACTCCTTAATAGATTATTGTCCTATAACCTCTCTGAGATTTGATGCATATGTCATTTAAAAGGTTTAAGTTTTCTGCAGTGAAACATGATCATTCCTTTCTGTGACATTTGAAGTCTCCCAAAATATGATGGGGCCCCACAGCAACAATTTCACACGGATTGTGGTATTGCCACTAAGCTGACAAACAACATGCAAAGATTAACTTTGGACTACAATCTGCTCAAAACAGTTTCAAAGTGTTTATCTTAGATGGTCTAGCATAATAAATTACTCCTGCTAGGACTTTAGACAAGACTCACCTTATCCCACCACACCAAAATTGGACAACAGCAGGCATCTCTAGTACTTGACTATTATATACATTTTTAGGATCTCCTAAGGACACTATCACCCTTAGACAACAGAAAGTAATTTTAAGAACAAAACATTCACATTCCCAAGAGGTGGGGTAGACAGTTTTTGGTCTATAGGTTGGTTATGGATGTGTATGGTTTAAGGGGGTCAGATACAAGTTGTTATTGGTCATGGTCAGGGAGGACACTAAGCAAAGGAGGTTAGATACAAGGATCCCTTTCTGCAAAAAAAAGGGGGGACATAGGAGTGAGAAGATAAAAGGTCAGGTTATTCAATCTACTTTAAACTAAAAAGCAACTATTAATCTCAAATATTGTACATTGATTATGGATTTTTATATAATGATACAAATTTAAGGTTATTTTTCAAAACATTATATATGTTTCTACTCTTGGTTATGATATTTTTGTATGTTGATAAAAGTTTAAAGTTACCTTTTTTGTTCTATATTATATGTTTCTATTTCTTGTTTAAAGTTTTGTACCTATGCAGCTCATTTACAAATGTAAACTTTTAGTCCTGAAAGCTATTTAGGATAATAAAGGAATATAAGTCAAGGCCGGGTGGTGGTGGTGCACGCCTTCTGAGGCTTCTAGCACATTACCTATTAGTAACTGATCAATCTCATCATTACCTTGTGCTAGAGGTCCTGGCAGACCTATATGGGATCTGATATGTGTTATATATAAATAGGATGTTCCCTTTTTCTGATGATTTTCTGCAATTTTATGAATAATGAAGTTAATTCTGTATTATCAGGAATAAATTCAGCAGCTTCAATATGTAAAACAACTCTTTCTGCATATTGAGTGTCAATGACTATATTGAGGGGTTCTGTGAAGTCCATCATTACCATAAGAAAGGCATACAGTTCTGCCTTTTGTACAGAGCTGTATGGACTTTGTACCACTTTACTGAAGTCTCCTGATTTATATCCTGCTTTCCCTGATTTATTTGCATCAGTATAGAATGTGAGGACTCCAGAAATTGGCTTTTGTCGTACAATGTGAGGATGGACCCATTCAGTCTTCTTTATGAAGTCTATTCTCTTGCTTTTGGAATAATGGTTGTTAATCTCTCCCAAAAAGTTACTGCAGGCTCTCTGTCAGTGTTCATTATCTTCCATAGTGATGAAATTTCCTCATTAGTTGAAGGTACTACAATATCTGCTAGGTCCATTCCTGTCAACTGGTGAAGTCTTAATTTACCTTTTTGAATCAAATCAGTGATCTTTTCTATATAAGTCTTTAATTTCTTATTTGGTTTATGTGGTAGGAATATCTATCCCAATATAATATCTTCCATCTGCATCAAAATACCTGTGGGGAATGTCTGGAGGGGAATATGACAAGAATGCATTTAAATTCTGGATCCACACGATCCACATGTGCTCCTCGAATTGGCTTTTCTACTAGAGCCTATTCCTTCTCAGCTTCAGCTGATAATTCTCTTGGACTATTTAATTATTTGTTCCCTTCTAGATTATTAGCCAAATTTTGTAGTCCATCTTTGGGTATTCCCATGATACCCAATAAGTTGGAAATGCTTCCTAACAATTTTTGAAAATCATTAAGAGTCTTCAATTGATCTTTCCTCAGTTGTACCTTTGGGGGTCTAATTTTTTATAGCTCTATCTTATATCCTAAGTAATTAATAGAATCTCCTCTTTGTATTTTTTCAGGAGCAATTTGCAGTCCCCAGTGAGGCAAAACTTTGTTTACTTCTTCAAACATGCTTTCTAATGTGTCTAAATTTTGATCAGCTAATAGGATATCATCCATATAGAGATAACTTATGGGTTGTGGAAACTTTACACGAATTATCTCCAATGGTTTTTGCACAAAGTATTGGCATAAGGTAGGGCTGTTTAACATTCCCTGTGGGAGGACCTTCCACTGATATCTCTTGACTGGCTGAGAATTGTTATAATTAGGAACTGTGAAGGCAAATTTTTCTCTATCATTTTCTTGTAAGGGTATGGTAAAGCAACAGTCTTTTAAGTCAATAACTATTATCAGCCATTCTTTGGGTAGCAGAGAAGGCAAGGGCATCCCAGTATGTAGGGAGCCCATTGGCTGAATTACTTTATTAATAGCTCTCAGATCTGTAAGCATTCTCCAATTATCAGACTTTAAAAAAAAAAAAAAAAAAAAAAAAAAAAAACAAATACAGGAGAATTCCAAGGGCTGGTAGATTCTTCAATGTGTTGAGCATTTACCTGCTCTTGAACCAGCTGTTCTAAAGCTTGTAGCTTCTCTTTTGTCAAAGGCCACTGCCCAACCCAGACAGGTTTATTAGTTAGCCATTTTAAAGGTAAGGCAGTTGGTACTTCTGAGAGTTCAACAGCAGTTGTGCTCTGTTTGTGTACAGCCTAAATGGTTGGTGACTGTTTTTTATAGCATGTTATGATATTATTCTTAGAAACATGCATTGGCCTGTATTCCTTTTCTGAGAGTGTAGGAATTGTAATCTGGGTATTCCACTGTTGTAACAGATCTCGGCCCCAAAGATTTACTGCTACATTTGCTACATATGACTTCAGCCTTCCTCTCTGTCCTTCTGGCCCTATGCATTCCACCCATATCGAACTCTGTTTTACCTGAGATAGGGTGCCAAGTCCTAAAAGTTGGACATCTACCTCTTGAAGAGGTCAATTTGGATGCCATGATTTTGGTGCAATTATAGTCAGATCCGCACCTGTGTCTACCAGGTCCTCCAGAACCAAGCCATTTATTCGAATTCTAAGCTGTGGTCTTTGTTCATTTATGGAAGTCTGCCAAAACATTTGTTTTATTGTGTTCTTTGTAAACTGTGATTCATCTATCAGAGCTGTTTTATCATCCATTGCAGTATCGGTTTTTATATTAGGCATAGGTTTATTCAGTTATCCTGGAGAGGAATTTCTTCCACAGTGGCTGGGAATGTTCTTACCACATTGGATTTGGGGGCCTGCAAGAGGCCCCCTGAGGCATTTCCCAACAGTAAAGGGTTGCCTCGTATATCTATTTTTGATCTGCACTCACTGGTCCAATGTTGGCCTTTGCCACATTTTCTACATATTCCAGGAGGTGGTTGGGGTCTCCTGTTCAGGCTATTCCTAGGAATATTACTTCTAGGATTACCTCATGTACAGTTTTTACTTATATGACCTGGTGTACCACATCTAAAACATTTGGTACCACAGGGCCTTCTTTCATCTCTGGGATTTGTCTCTCCTATCCAAGCTCATTACTATTGTTAAGAGACTCAACACAATTAGTATACTGAATCCATTCTTCCAAAGGAGCTGATCTGATCTTTAATGGTGTAAATATTCTTTTGCATTCTGCATTAGCATTGTCGAATACCAAGGACTCAGTTAATAATTTTCTTAATTCTTTATCTGACACAGCTTTTGTTATAGCTGTGTTCAGCCTTTGCAAAAAATCAGTGAAGGGTTTGTGTGATCCCTGAAATATCTTTGTGTATACCTCAGTTGCTTTTCCAGGTTTTGGAATTTTTTCCCAAGCATTTACAGCTGCTGTAGAGCATAGGGATATTGTATGCTCATCATAAGTGGCTTGTACATTCCTGTCAGTGAAACAACCCTCACCAAGTATTTGATCTTGGGAGATCACAAAACCTCTGAGTTTACCTTGTTGTTCTAAATTTCTTGTCTCTTCTCTCAACCAGCTTTTCCACTGCAACTGCTGTCTATATTCAAGAACAGCTGAAATTAACTGATGCCAGTCATCTGGAATGATTCTATATGAGGTAGATCACAAATTTAACATCTGTTTTATGTATGTGGAGTTTATCCCTCATGTAAATACTGCTTCCTTTATATTTTTAAAGTCCCTTGTTAAAATTGGGTGTAATGTATATGTCCTGTATGGCTCGGGGTGTGTGTCATTTGCTGGCTTCTCATGGATGATAACAGGATAAGCCATTATACGAGAGCCATTTGGAGATGTTACAACCTGTATGGTCTTGGCCCTTCTGCTTATTAGGTCCCTTGTCATTTTTTTGAGAGTTTACTCCAGGGCTTGTAAACAAGCACCTAGGGTCTGTTCTAGGGAGTAAACTTCCTCTCTTGTAAGGGATTCCAGAGTTCTCGTGGAATCATCGAAGTTTTTATGTTCTTCTGAAACACATGATTCCATGGACTTTATCTTATCAATTAATGATAATGTTTCTTCCTTATATAGTGTCTGAGTAGCTACAACTTCACTCTGGAGAGTTAGTGTTCCATCCACTAAATATTCATATTTATTATCAATAAAATCAATCTTGGGTACAAGCCTGTTTTGTAAATCCTGGTTAGCAGATTCCAGAGAGAAAATCTTTTTCTGTAAGCCTTCATTGCTATCTTTTAAAGCCTGTAAATCCTGGTTAGCAGATTCCAGAGAGATAATCTTTTTCTGTAAACCTTCATTGCTATCTTTTAAAGCCTGTATCAGTCCCAATAGTGACTCATCTTTGTTCTTATTATTAAACCAGTGTTTGAACATTGTGTGAATTATTATGATGAATGCCAAAATGGTACAGGCCAGATATGCCTTTAGGGAGGTCGTATAGTTCCAGGAAAATGTCATTCATCATACAGGCAAAAAGGATTTTAAATTCTTGTGAGGTAATGTTGTCAGTCATATTACAAGAATTACTCAAAATTTGTTAGTCAGTTTTAAGGTGTAAAATTATCAAGTACTTTTACTCGAAAGAAGCTTACCTTTCCGTGGTTTTGGGGTTGTGCAGTATCACATTATCACTTTGCACCCAGCAGGAGGCATTGGTATAGCTCCAAAGCAGGGCCTGCTGGCAACCTTGGCTGGTGGCAGCTGAAGGCAGGAGCCAAGATGGTGGGGAGCCGGCACTCAGGGAGGAGTGGGAAGGCCTCATTCACAGAGGTTTTTGCTGTTTTGGGGGCTAAGCTACGGAAATGAGACGTGACTAGCTGCTCCCTTTTTCAGGAATGGAACTGTGTAGGCATTCCCTGGTTAAATGGAACTTTGTAGGTGGTTTTAGGTACCCACCAGCCTGGGAGGAAGCTGAGGGTGGGAGCCACCCATGCCTTTGGAATTTGCCCACTTGAGCACCAGATATTGGCAAAATTATTAAGGCCACTCCACGTAGTTAAAAGGGAGGTTTATTTTGTGTGGTAACTTACAAATGAAAGGATAGGTTGTAGGGTCTGGAAAAGGTATGGCGCAGTCTGGCAGTGTTCTCTGGAGAACTCTACTCTGTCTTCCTCCAGTGTCCAGGGTCCCGGAACCAAGGCCTCTCCTCTAGATCCTGGGTCTTCTGCGTCCTTCCTCAGCCCTGCCTTGTGGGCATGACCATTACTGAAACCTCAATGGGGGTTGAAACTTCCAGGCCAAGGCTGGAATGGCTACCTACTATAGGTAGAGAGGAAGGATCATGCTTTTCTCACTCTTTGGATCACTCACATGTATTCCCTAATATTTACCTTGAGTTTTATTTTTTTTAATGAAATGATAAAAAGGATATCAATGCACTGAACTCTCTCAGGATGCGGTTGTGTAGACAGAAAACAGTGTTGATTAAGATTATGTCTGACAGTGGACATAGTTTTGAAAGAGAAATGGTCTCAATTTCTATAAGAGATACAACATAAACTATGAAAGTATTGGTTTTATGAAAATAGTCAAAATGAACTAATAAATGAATGAGGTAGGAAGTTCAATTGAAGAGTGATGTTAAGAAGGAACTAGGTTGTGAATATATGAGGAACTTCTCAATATCAATGTCTCGGGAGTTAACAGTGACCTTTTCTATGCAGGCTTTGTACAGATTGCAAAAGTAAGTGCTTAATGGAGGAGGATCGGTTCTCTCTTTAAAAGATGAAGGTGAAATGGAAAGAAAGTAAAGTTTGAAAGACAAATAGAATATACCTAATAAAGATTATTTAAGAAACACAAAATAGAAGCAACATAACTCAGGCTAATGAATACCATATACTTCCAATTTATCAACAATATTGTATTAAACAGTAAAAGCCTCAAAGCATTTCCATTAATTAGGAACAAGATGAGGGTTACTACTTCTTAAACTGTTATTAAATATGGTGCTGCAGGTTATAGTGAGGACAATGAGACAAGAGAAAAAAAGTAAGAGGAACATAGTGAGGAAAAGAAGCTCAAATAATCTCTCTTGTGTGTGCATTAGCTGATTCTATACATGAGCCCCTAAATTTTCCAGGAGAAAACTCTTAAGACTTTACAAACACTTTCAGCTGCCAATATACAAAATTCACATACAAAATTAGGTAAAATCCCTATAGATCAATAAGAAAATGGCTGAAGAATAAAAAAAGGAAGTACTCTAATTCACCTTGAGATATGCTTAATCAATTCTACTACAGAGATGTAGTATCAATAATAGTATGATACTACCACAAAAATAAATCTATCTATATAAGTGTAACAGAATAGGAAATCTAGACATAAAATATGCAGATACAGCATTTTTAGTTTTGAAAACGTCATTGGGCTGGTCAGTTTTTTGCCCACTTGACATACAACAAAATTACTTATCGGTGTGAAGACACATTATTCAAAATGGTGTTGGAAAACTTGGATATATACATGTAGAAGAATGAATTGTGCCAAGATCTTTCACCATGCATAAAGGTTAACTCCAAATCAAACTAAGACCTTAATTTAATATCTGAAACACTGAATCTGATAAAGAAATGTGAAGATAAAACACATCAAGTTGTAAGTATAGATAAGAGATTTCTTAATGGTAAGGACAGGCCACACACTCAAGAAATAAAGCAAGTTTTAAACATATGGAACTTAGTGAAATTTAATCAATTCTTTATTGAAAAAGAATAATTAATAGAATAAAGAGGCAGCATATAAATCAGGAGAATATACACTTATATAATATATTAATCAATTCATATCTAATGTATTTTCCACATATACTTCGTTAGATAACTAATATCTATGCTATACAGAGACTTCAAATTAAACATTAAAACAAACTAAACAAAATGTGGGTTAAGGGGCAACATTAAGAGATGGTTCACAAAAGAAGAAATACAAACGAACAAGTATATATTGTAAGGTATTCAGCATCATTTTGTTATCAGGAAAAGACATTAAAATCTTCAAGATCGCATCCCAACCCTATCAGAATAGTTTTTTAGAGAAATGTATAATAATAATAATAATGATAATAATAATAATAATAATAATAATGTTTTGAAGAATATGGAAAAATGAAAATATGACTGAGATTTATACTCTCTTCTTATTGAATGGTGTTCAAAGGGCAAAAGATGCTATCCATACTCATGACAGAGAAGTCATCAACACTTCTATCTAGCTATGAACACTGTGTTCTATAATAGTAACCTGCTAGACAAGATAATTCCATTGACATGACTTGTGTACAAGCAACTGGTTCCTAATTAGAGATAGAAAACTCCAGAGAAGAAAACTCATGCCTAGTATTGAATAGATGTTAAAAACTTAACAAGTCATAGAAAAGATGGGGAACCACTTATGATTGTTTGCTAAGTGGACCTGTTATTAAAATGTCTTCTAACTTCTAATGTTATTCTAGGTCTTGGTTAAATAAGCTTGTTTTTGCAGTGGGTAGTAGTTAATACAGAAAGTCATTAGTGGCCAAGGCTAAGAATAAATGACTGTTGAGTGCTAAGCCTTAAAACAGGTATATTTGCCAGGTGGTGGTGGCAAAAATATAATCCCAGCACTCAGGAGGCAGAGCCAGGCAGATCTCTGTGAGTTCAAGGCCAGCCTGGACTACATAGTGATTTCCAGGAAAAGGCACAAAGCTACACAGAGAAACTCTCTCAAAGAAATAAAACAACAACAAAAAAGTTATGTATGAGAGTAACATAAGAAAACATGCCGGTATCCTTACTAATTTTAAAATAAGCATTTTTCTTCTTTCTGTAATAAATGGTAATTAGGGAAAAAGTTGTTTTTTTTTGTTGTTGTTGTTGTTTGTTTGTTTGTTTTTCTGGTTTTTCGAGACAGGGTTTCTCTGTGTAGCTTTGGGCCTTCCCTGGATCTCGCTTGGTAGACCAGGCTGGCCTTGAACTCACAAAGATCTGCCTGCCTCTGCCTCCTGAGTGCTGGGATTATAGGCGGGCACCAACACCACCAGGGGAACAAGTTGATTAGTACAGCCTTAAGCAACAGAAGTCATTTTCTCATTATTTTCTTTTTTTTTTCTTTATTATATTTGTGTTTTTATTTTACACATCAGCCATGGGTTCCCCTGTCCTCCCCCATCCCGAGCCCACCCCCACATTCCCCCTATCCCCTCTCCTCCATTCTCATCTCCTCCAGGGCCAAGACTCCTCTGGGGATTCATTTAAACCTGGTGGATTCAGTACAAGCAGGTCCAGTCCCCTCTTTCCAGGCTGAGAAAAGTATCCCTGTGTAAGCCCAAGGTTCCAAACAGCCAGCTCATGCACTAAGGACAAGTCCTGGTTCCACTGCCTGGATGCCTCCCAAACAGTTCAAGCTATTCAATTGTCTCACTTATCCAGAGGTCCTGCTCCAGCTGGGGGCTCCACAGCCTTTGGTTCATAATTCATGTGCTTCCATTCATTTGGCTATTTGTCCCTGTGCTTTTCCAATCTTGGTCTCAACAATTCATGCTTTTACAGTCCCTCCTCTTTCTCGACAATCGGACTCCTGCGGCCTGGCTGAGGATCTCTGCATCCACTTCCATCAGTTATTGGATGAGAGTTCCAGCACGATCATTAGGGTGTTTTCCTGCAAACCTCATGATGTCATTATTTTTCTCTGCTGAATAGTACTCCATTGTGTATATGTACCATATTTCTTTATCCATTCTTCAGTTGAAGGGCATCTAGGTTGTTTCTAGGTTCTGGCTATTACAAACAATGTTGATATGAACATAGCTGAGCAAACACCCTTGTGGTATGATTGAGTATTCCTTGGGTATATACCCTTGTGGTATGATTGAGTATTCCTTGGGTATATGCCCGAGAGTGCTACAGCTGGGTCTTGGGGGAGATGGATTCCCAATTTTCTAAGGAAGTGCCATATTGATTTCCAAAGTGGCTGTACATGTTCTCTTTAGTTTCAATGTAAATTAATTCTAATGTGCTTGCGGGATTGGTTTTTACCCTTTTTTCTAGGCCTGCTCTTAGGTACCTTCAACTTCATTATAGGGTGGGGGAAAGGTCATCAAGGTGTCAAGGCAATAAAAGCCTCTTTAGATCTCCACCATTTCCCTGTTGAAATGCTGTTTCTATATCTAGCCTGTAATATTTGACATTAATTGAGCCCCCCCCACAACACACACACACACACACACACACACACACACACACACACACCACACACATTCAAGATTTTAAGATATATTTATCATATGACAGTGGTTTACTCCATGTAACCTTTACCATTTAATATATCAAATATTTAAAAGATCTGTTAGTCTTGTCCTTAATTGTTCTTTAGTTTTAAATTCCATCTGTTGTATTCTTAATTCATTACTATTTTACTATTCTAACTGGAAAATGTGCTACTTTTGAAAATCAGAATGTTCTTTATTTGAATTCTTAACCTTGTTCTTGCTGTTAGCTTATTGTGTGAATTAGAAAATTCCCTTAAGGCTCTTTTTCTCTCACTCTTAAAGAATATATAATAGTTATAACCTCCCTACTACCTTCCACAATGACCCTTGGGACTTATGTGTAGGAGTTGCTCTGTAGATAAACCATATATATCAGGCTCCAGATCTCTGTGTTTTCATTGATTTTGGTTTTATATAATGGTCTCCTTCTAATGCAAAAATAACTTTCCTTGGTGAGGGTTGATTATGACACTGATGTATAGGTATAATCACAAATATTTAAGGTGTATAATAAAGGATTATGCTGGTTTAATAAAATGACCACTGTAAGTTCTTAAAGATGAAACAACTTACTGGCCCTATGTAGTTGACTATGGTCCCAGTACCAGGTATGGTCTCCCTTTGGCGTAGCAGGTCTTGAGTCCTGTAGATGTAACTGGCTTGTTAAATGAGAAACACATAACTAATTGCAGAGTTAAAAACATCGAGGTCAGAGAAAGAGTGGAAAACCTTACCCTTCACTGCTTCTGCTGTTCTTCCTCTCTGCAAGAGAGCTACCTCTGTGTGTCCTATCTTTTTTTATAGATTTTCTGTTCTGTTTTCTCATTGGTTGTAAACCCAGCCACGTGACATCCTCGTCACTGCCTGTTTGTACTGACCTCCAGGTCTTCTATGGTTGGTATCTAGGTTAAAGGCGTATGTCTTCCATGCTGGCTGTGTCCTTGAACACACAGAGATCTACCTAGCTCTGCCTCCCAAGTGCTGGGATTAAAGGCATGTACCACTACTGCCCAGCTTCTGCTCTGGCTTGCTCTGACCTCAAGGCAAATTTATTAACATACAAATAAAATCACATTTCAATACAAATAAAATATCACTATAGAGTCCAATTAGAGGGTTGTTGATTACTTCCAAGGTATGTGGGCCACTACCACACACTTAGAGTATCATGCCATACCAGTCTTCAAAGTGGTTCATAGGTGTCATTCTTGGGTAGGATTGTTGAATACTTCACTAGAAGAAAAGAGTTTGCTATGATATTGTATCTCTTCAAAATTTGAGAAACTACACCCATAATATCTCATCAACATGGCTGTGTAAATGGTCTAAACAAGGGTGAGACTGACACTTATAGACATGCTAAAATAGATGAAGGAAATCTCATATCATACCTAAATTCTCTATGTATGCATACTACACACACACACACACACACACACACACACACACACACACACACACACGAGACCAAGTATTAGAAAGATAGGGAGTATATGAATATATGGGAGGGTTTAAAGGAAGAAAAGGGAAGAGAAAAATAATGTAATATAAAAAAAAACCCTACCAAATGTTTTTTTAAGAACATATACTAATGATGTTCTTAGAGCATTTAAGAAATCAAATTTATTAGCATAAATAATGGAAATATTAGGAAATAAGAATTCAATATACATTAGATTTATATGCTATTCCTCCTCAAAAGAAGATCTATAGAGCTATAGTTTTACCATCATTATAATTTAAGGCTATCATTAGTAGCAATGTATTTTTACCAGTAACATAAATGTATTATAATAGAAAAAAAGAGAAGGCTTACAAATAATCATGCCTGCAATTTATTTATTATTTATGTATTTAATTATTTTTATTTAAAATATTTTTTTCAATTTTACCTACCAACCAGTTTCCCTTCCCTCCCCCTAATCTTGCTCATCCCCACCTTCCCCCCACCCCACCTGCATCCACTCCTCAGAGTCAACACAGCAGCCATATCAAGTTGAGAGAGGACCAAGGCCCTCCCTGCTGTATAGAGGCAGAGCAAGGTACCCCTACATAGGGAATAGGCTCCAAAAAGCAAGCTCATGCACTAGGGAGGGACCTTGATCCCTTCCCTCCTCCCTCTCTTTGATCAGACTTGGGAAGCTCTCTCCAATTCTTAGCTGTCAATCTCTGCATCTTCTTCTATCAGTTGCTGGATGAAGGTTCTATAATGACAATCAGGGTAGTCATCAATCTGATTATAGAGGAAGATCAGTTCAGGCACCCTCTCCACTATTGCTAATAGTCTTAGCTGGGGTCATTCTTATGGATTACTGGGAATTTCTCTAGCACCAGGTTTCTCCCTAACCCTATTTTGTTTCCCTCTATCAAAATATCTTTCCTTATACTTCTACTTAATGCATCTCCCAACTTGACCATCCCGTTCCCTCATGTTCTCTTCCTAACTCCCATGTGTGTGTGTGTGTGTGTGTGTGTGTGTGTGTGTGTGTGTGTGTCAAAAAAATAATAAGGATCTGTAAATCTATATTGAAGGTTTTTAATCTTAATTTTTGTACTTCAAAAATAATTCAAATTTATTAATTCCACTTATTACACAGTAAGGTGAGGTCAGGAATGTCTAATTTCTATGGGTTACATGTATAAATTTAGACCATATTATCAGATATTGTTGAAGAGGAAGCCATTAACTTTCTTCAGTAACATTTATAGAAGAAAAGCTTTAATTATGTATTGATCTCTAAGAGTGAAGCACTCCTGTTCTACTCATAATATTGTAGATAACACTGAACAGTTTTTATTTTCTATATTAATGTGGTAGAAGATAATACTGATAAAACCTAAATCTGGTATTCTCAATTCATGAGGACTTCTTTCTTTATTCTAAAAGAAAAAGGTTTTAGCAAAATGAGAAATATTATAAAAGTTATAAATTTGGATGCCTGCCAAAAAAGCAGGTAGGCTGCCCCAGAGACCTTCTCCTATCTCTCTCTGTCCCCTCAGATTCAGTCCTTCTATCTCCTCCCTAGCAATGCAAAAGAACCTCAGCTGAAGATTCCCTTCTCCTTTGTCCACATAACCTGTAGATTTCACAGACTATCCCTTCCTACACTTCCTTCCTCTACTTGCCCCTGTATCTCAGCTTGCAACACCAACTGTGTCCTATGAACACACCAGATGGCCAGCTTAGTAAAACAGGCAATACATAGCTGACACTCTCCAAAAATCCATAGAGAAAACAGAAAATAAGGAATAAAACATCCATCCAACAAACCCCAAAATCAGCATCTAGACCTAAAATCATTCCAAACCCAGATGCCAAGCTGCCAGCATAAGAACATAATCAATAACAACCAGAACAAGAAGGCTCTACTAGAATCCAGCTAGCCTACCACAGCTGGCCAGAAATATTCCAACATAAAGAAAGTACGATCAAAAGCCCTTAAATAAATAGTTCTCAATCTTCCTAAATGCTACAACATTTTAATACTGTTCCTCAGGGTGTGGTGACTGTAAAATTAGCTTTATTGCCATTTTGTAACTGTAATTTTGCTACTTTTATGAATCATAATGTAAATGCCTGTGCTTTTCATGGTTTTGGGTGACAGACCTTGAAAGACGATTATAAGAGAAATAAGGAGACCCCCCCCCACTAGCTCTGCTAATTGTAGATTCAGTGGAAAATACTGCACTCTGCCCCCACGCCCCATACCAGAAAAGTTAGCCCATCATGCTGTGCTAACAGGATGCTTGCAAGATGACCGCCTGCAGTTGTGCTTGCAAGATAAATTGCTTGAGAAGAATGCTTGCAAAATAACCCGTTACTAGATAAGCTTGGAATTTGTTTACCCACCCAGACTCTGAGAAAGACTGCGGAGACATCTGGTCTCCAGAAGTCTGCATTCTGGATGACCCCCGCTCCCCTGCCCTGGTAGAACTGCCTCATAAAAGGCCTGCGAGCCTTAAACTTGGGGTCACCAGCTACTTCTCGCGCTGGTGTCCCACAAGCTCGTGCTAATAAAGCTTCTTTTGTGACCCGATATCGGAGTGAAGCTCTCTGTTTTGGACGCCGACCCTAACAACCTTAGGGGCCACAACCAAAGATTGAGAACCATTATCTTAAACTAAATATATGAAGATGATAGAGGTGTTCAAAGAGGAAATGCATAAATCCCATTTTAAAAAAAAGCCAGGAAAACATAAACAGTTGAAGGAAGTGAATAAAACCATTCAAGACCTGGAAATGGAAACAGAAGCAATAAAGAAAACAAAAGCTGAGGCAATTATGGAAATGAAAAATTTAGGAAATTAAACAGAAACTACAGAGAGAAGCTTCACCAATGAATACAGGAGATAGACAAAGGAATCTTAGGCACTGAAGATACCATAGAAGACAGAGGCAAATCTATCAAATACAATGTTAAATATAAAAAATTCCAATCCAGAAAATATGAAACACCATGAAAAGGCAAAACCTGAGAGTAGGAATAGAGGCAGAGGAAACCTAGCTCCAAGGATGAGAAAATGTTTCCCATAAGAAACATAGAAGAAAAAATGCCTAATTTAAAGTAAGAGTTTCTTATAAAGCTACAAGAGGAATATAGAAAGCCACATAATAATCACAACAATAAACATACAGAACAAAAAGAAAAATATATTAAAGGTGCAAGGGGAAAAGACTAAATCATACGTAAAGTCAGACCCACTGGAATTACACCTGATTTCTCCATGGAGACTCTAAAAACCAGAACACACTGAACAAATATTCTTCAGAATATAAGAGACCACAGAGACTAGAACGTCTACTATAGTCAGCAAAAAGTTCAATTACCATAAATGGAGAAAAACAGATATTCCATGATACAGTCAAATTTATACAATACCTGTCTACAAACTCAGCGCTCCAGAAAGTGTTAGAAAGAAAACTACAACATAAGAAGATTAACTACATCCATGAAACACAGGAATTGAGTAATCTCACACCAAGAAATCCAAAAGAAGGGACACACAAACATACAACACACACACACACACACACACACACACACGCACGCACGCACGCACGCACGCACAGACACATAAACCACCACTATCACCAACAAAATCAAAGGAATTAGTTGCACAAGACCAAAGCTAAACACCTAGGAGACAGGCACTTGGCCTAGGAGACAGGCTGTGTCCCTTTAAGGGTGTTTACCTTAATTCAGGGCCCCCAGGCAGCTAGCAGGTGGTCTGACCAGCTATTCTACATGTCCCTTATCCTTGGATGCTTGCTAAAGGGGATATTTACAGAAGGCAGATACCCAATTCAAATGCTAAAAGGGACCTGGAAACCCAGAGGTGGAAGATCTTGGCTTCATGACTTTATCAAAGTATTTTTAATGTCTATGCTATACCTGGAGTTTTCTCTCCCAGTCCTGCCAAGACAGGGCAGTCCAACCGCTCACTTATAAAATAAACACACAAGTACTTATATTATTTAAACTGTTTGGCCTAATGGCTCAGGCTTCTTGCTAGCTGTTCTTATATCTTAAATTAACCCTTTTCTATGAGTCTATAAGTTACCATGTGGCTCATGGCTTACATGTCACTTGTCTTGGCAGTGGCTGACAGCATCTCTCTGACTCAACCTTCCTCTTCCCAGCATTCTCTTCTCTGCTTATCTGTAGTGGGTAGCCATCCCAGCCTTGGCCTGGGAGTTCCAACCCCCACTGAGGCTTCTGTAATGGTCACGCCCACAAGGAGGGGCTGAGGGAGGAAGCAGAAGACCCAGAATCTACAAGAGAGGCCTTGCTTGGTTCCGGGACCCTGGACGCTGGAGGTAGACCAAGCAGCGTTCTCCAGAGAACACCGCTGGACTGTGCCATACCTTTCCCAGACCCTGCAACATATCCCTTCATTTGAAAGTTACCCCACAAAATAAATCTCCCTTTGAACTATGTAGAGTGGCCTTAATAATTTGACCAATACTTATCCCACCTATACTTCTTGCCTGGCTACTGGCCAATTAGCATTTCATTTATACAGAGCAATATCCACAGCGCTGTGCCCAAAAAATGATCCATTCAAATTGTTATAAATGCTTGGGGAAATTATGAGTGCACACATGAAGTTCATAGCAGTAAACAGCTGATATATTAAAAACCAAATAACACTAGAAACTCCTTGAGATTTGGGTTCTTCTGGAGGAATTCCTTGATTCTCCTAGATATAGCATTACCATCTTAAGCTGAAATTGTAATATATTCCTGTGCCTCATAGCATCTCCCACTTTTTTTGTTTAGTAAAAGAGAGAGAGAGAGAGAGAGAGAGAGAGAGAGAGAGAGAGAATGTTTAATTGTCTTTAGAGCAGAGAATAATGTGTGTAAATATTGTTTGGAGATGACTGAAAAATGATATGTAATGGTTAATTAATATTGATGTTTAATCAATATTTGTATCAATAATATATATTTATAATTAATATCTATATAGATGGCAAGCTGAGAATTAGTTTAAATATCTAATAGGTATAGTTGTATATGATTAGAGTATCTCTGTCCCAAAAAGGGAAGCAGAGGAATAACATAAAAATTTACCGTTAGCATAATATGGTCAAGTGTGTCTGAATATTATGATTTTGAGTTATCAAAAAGAAATTGTTAGTTTGTAGCATTAACTCTATTAATCTCTGATTACTCATATTAATTTGGTTAAACTGTATTTTAAAGAGACATTGTGAGATACAGAGTTACCTGAAATAGTCATGAGCATCTGTGGGACCAAAGCTGCTGTTGAAGCTGACCTAACAATTCAAATTTATAATCAAGAAAATATTAAACCATTTATCCATGAGAGGACAGTAATAGCCTGTGTCAGGGTATGCATAGTAAGACTTATATACAGAACAATTGTCAGAAGTATATCTGATACTACATACATTTCAGGATCATGGACAGAATTTATGCAATTAATAATAGAACATATAAAATAATAATAGAACACACAAGCCACCACCATCAACAACAAAATAAAAGGAACCAATGGTTATTGTTATCTATCAATATGAGTGACCTAATTTCCCAAATAAAAGACACAGACTAGCAGAATGGATGAAATACAGGATCCATCCTTCTTCTGCATCCAAGAAACTTACCTTAACATCAAGAATAGACATTACATCAGGATAAAATGTGTGAAATTGATACTACAAGTAAATGGAACTACCAAGCAAACTGTCACCAGGTGGTATTTGCACATGACTTTAATCCTAGTACTCAGAGGCAGAGGCAGTTGGAACACTGAGTTCAAGGCCCACTTAGTCTACAGAGTGAGGTCCATGACAGCCAGGGTCACACAGAGAAACCGTGTGTTGAGGAGAAAAAAAAAGCAAGCTGTTCTAGTCACTTTAATAACTTTAATATCTGACAAAATAGATCTCAAACCTAAACAAATCAAAACAGAAAGGGATAGACATTGCATTCTAATCAAAGGAAAAAAATCTTCCAAGATAATATTTTAATTCTTAGTATATGTACCCCAAATACAAGGGCACCCACGTTTTTAAAAGAAGCACGAGTATAGCTTAAATCACATATTAACCCTCACACATTGACAGTTCAATACCTCACTCTCACCAATGAACAGGTAATCTAGAACAAAAAGAACTAAACAGCGAAACACTGGAGTAAACAAATAAACAAAGAAAACAAATGGGCCTAGCAGGTATTACAGAACATTTCACCAAAACACAAAAGAATCTATCTTCTTCTCAGCACCTCATGGAACTTTCTTCAAAACTGAACACATATTTGGACATACAGCAAGACTCCACAGACACAAGTAAATTGAAATTGAAATATCTCTCTGCAGCCTACCAGAAAACCACAGATTAAAAATAGGTATCACCAACAACAGAAGTAACAGAAAGCTTACAAACACATGGAAATTGTAAGTCACTATGGAAAGATGTGGTTGATATATTGTGTACCCCTGTAAACTTATCTAGGAGTCAGAGAACAGAATAGCCACTGTATTAAACATAGAGGCTAGGCAGTGGTAGCACATAGCTTTAATCCTAGCACTCTAGAGGCAGAGATACATCTGGATCTCTGTGAGTTCAAAGCCACACTGGAAACAGAGCCAATCATGGTGGCACACACCTTTAATCCCAGGACTAGAGATCTCATGTCTTGGTTGGGAAAGATACATGCCTTTAATCTCAGGAAGTGATGGTAGGAAGCAGAAAGTTATATAAGTTGTAAAGACCAGGAAACAGAGTGTTTTAATCTTTTAGGCTTTTAGCAGCAGTTCAGCTATATCCATTTGGATGAGGACTCAGAGGCTTTCAGTTAGAGGAAACTGGACTAGCAACTGAGAAGTTAGGGAGTGAGGCTATCTGTGGCTTGTCCCATCTCTCTGATCTTTCCAAATTCATCTCAATATTTGGCTCTGAGGTTTTTTTTTTATTATTAATAAGCTCATTTAGCTATTCAGCTAAAGAAGAAACATGGGTCAGGATGCTGTGGATATTGCTCTGTATAAATAAAATGCTGATTGGCCAGTAGCCAGGCAGGAAGTATAGGCGGGACAAGCAGAGAAGAGAATGCTGGGAAGAGGAGCTGAGTCAGGAGAAGCTGCCAGCCACTGCCATGAGTACCAACATGTAAGATACTGGTAAGCCACAAGCCATGTGACAAAGTGTAGATTTATAGAAATGGATTAATTTAAGATGTAAGATAGATAGCTGATGCCTGAGCCACTAGGCCAAATAGTTTAAATAATATAAGAGTCTGTGTATTTATTTTGTAAGTGGGCTATGGGATTGCCAGGGCTTGGTGGGAGCTGGACAGAAACTCCAGCTACATCAAAACAAGAAATAAATTAAAGGCTTCCTGCAATTCAATAAAAGTGAGTGTATAGCATACCAAAAATAATGGGACATAAAGAAAAGGGTGCTTAAGGGAAAGTTCAGAGAACTAAGTGCCTTCACTGAGGAAAAGTAAAACGGAGCTCTCTCATACCAGCAACCTAACAGTAAACAAGAAAACTCGAGATCAAAAAGAAATAAGCATACCCAAGAGGCATAGCCAGCAAAAAAATGATCAAACTGAGGGCTGAAATAAATAATAAAGAAAGATAACAATACAAATAATTAATGAAACAGTTGGTACTTTGAGAAAATCAACAAACTAGAAAATAATTATCCAAACTAAGTAAAAGGCAGAGAGAGAATATCCAAATCATCAAAATCAGAAAGCAAAGGGAGAACATAACAACAAACAATGAGGAAATACTGAGAACAAAAAAGACATACTTCAAAAACAAAACCTGACTCCACCAACAGGAAACTCTAATAAAATGAATAATTTTCTCAATGCATATTACTTACCAAAGTTAAATCAATGTCAGACAAGCAATTTAAACAAAAGTATAACCCACAGTAAATTAGAAGTCATTGAGAATCTCTGTCTGTCTCTCTGTCTATCTCTCTGTGTCTGTATCTCTTTGTCTCTCTGTCTCTCTGTCTCTCTCTCTTTTACACACACACACACACACACACACACACACACACATACACACACACACACACACTAAATAAACAAATTAATAAGTAAAAATTCCAGGACCAAATAGTTTTAGCAAATAATTTTACCTTTCATTCAAGGAAGAGTTACCACCAATACTTCTCAAATTATTCCACATATTAGAAAGAGAAGGAAAATTCCCTAATTCATTTTCTGAAGCCACAGTTTCCCTAGTACCCAAACGACATAAAGACTCTACAAATAAAGAGAACTCCAGATCAATTTCTCTTATGAACACAAATGCAAAAATACACAAAATAATATTTGAAACTCAATCAAAATACACACCAAAAAGATCAATCACCATGGTCAAGTTGGCTTCATCCCAGAGATACAGGGGTGGTGATACAATATATGAAAATCAGTAAATATGACTGACTATATAAGCAAATAGAGTAAAAAAAAATGCATGATTGTTTCATTATGTGCAGAAAAGCCCCTTGACAAAAATCTAACATTATTTTATGATAAATGTCTTAGACTATTTAGAAATACAAGAGACACATCTTAAAGACATAAAGCAATTTATATCAAGCCTATAGTCAACATCAAATTAAATTTACAGCTATTCCAATGAAATCAGGAACATAACAAGGTTTTCTAATCTCTCCATATCTATTCAATACAGTACTTGAAGTTTTAGCTAGAGCAATAAGATAACTGAAGGGAATAAAATGGGAGAGTTCAAAGCATTTTGATTTGCAGATAATACCAGGACATGAGGAGAATAAAACCCTCTGAATCAACTAAACAAGACTGATATGAACTCACAGAGATGAAAACACCAAGCACAGAGCCCACATAGGTGTATGCCAGGTCTTCTCAATATATATTATAACTATGAATTTATATATATTATAACTATGAATTTAATAAATTTAAGGAACTCCTAGCTATGAGAATGAGTACCTCTCTGATTCCTTTATCTGATCATAGAAGTCTTTTCTTCTTGTTACAATGCCTATGATAGTTATGTGCTATGTTAGTTTTTGCACCATCTTATTGTATTTGCCATGTTTGGTTGTTTTCTCTTAGAAGTCTGCACTTTTCTAGTGAGAGACAGAAAGGGAGTGGATCTGAGAAGTGGGGAGGTGGAGGTGGAGAGGAACTGCTAAGAGCAGAGGGAGAAGAAACCAGAATCAGGATGTATTTTATGATAAAAGAAACTAATTTCAATCACATAGTTGGAAATTTGTTAAAGTCTTGTCTCATTCTATGTGAATCAAAGAAGGTCTTTATCCTCAATGCAAATTCTCAATGGCTTCTAATGATATGAGTCAAACATAATATCTATGAATTTTAACTTACTTTGACAAACTATCTAATTCAATTTTGCTGTCATTGTAGTTAAAATATTAGATGTTTTGATCCATTCAGGTACACTATTAATTTTTTACTATATAAACTGTTGAAGTATAAAGTAATTTCCTCAGAGAATCATAACCTTAGTATATTAATAAAACTACAATACAGTTTGAAGAAATGTTATTAAATATAAAAATATAGTGGGGAAAGCCAAGAGGGCTGGAAGGAGGAAAAACTATGATTGGAATGCAAAAAAAATGAAAATGTCAAGTGAACTTTAATGATGAAAATTTTATTTATTTTTGCAAATACATATAAATATATCATACATACATACATGTATATAGAGAATCCATGAATATCTGGGTTTACCCACTTATGTTTCCATAGGTCTGTGACTGCAAAATGTCAATAAAAGCTTTACTCTTAACATTTAAAAAAAAGCTTTAAAAAGCTCACTTTTGCTCTCAAAAATATTTTTTTGACTCCCAGAAATACAGATTGCTGAAAAACCGTGAGCATGTCAAATGCTACTGTAATACAGTGGAGACCAGTCCATGATACTATCAAATATTACTTAATGTATGCCTGTCAAACCATGCAAGCAGCCCAGTTGTCAAGAGAGGCAAGACTGACAAACACTGATGTTTTCCTTGTGGGCAGATATAATAGAAAGAGCTTGACAGAATTGTGAAAAATCCTAGTTGCTCTCAAATCCATAGCTTATGATGATGAGATGTTTAAATATAGTTTTACACTGCATTTGTTTCAAAAGCATATGCTGTAAGAAAATTCAAGCAAACATTTGAATATAATCTAGTAATAGATATCAACATAATTATGCTCTTAGGTTCTAAGGTATAACATTATATTTCTAAAATCTTGTTCCAATAAAATAATAGTAATTGTGGGAAGTCATTATACAAAGCTACCATTTTAATAATTGTAAAAACTTAGGTATAATTATGATATAATAACAAAATCATTAAATTATAAATTATTTATATTTGAACCATAGTACATAGTATACAATTTCTCTCTCTCTCTCTCTCTCTCTCTCTCTCTCTCTCTCCCTCTCTTTCTATCTCTCTCTTTTGGTTTTTGTGAAACAGGGTTTCTCTATGTAGTTTTAGTGCTGAGAATAAAGGTGTGTGAACACCACCCTGAAAACAGGATAATTTTTTATACTATTTGTCTCTTGATATATTATTGACTTCAGATCACTTCTCTCTCTCTCTCTCTCTCTCTCTCTCTCTCTCTCTCTCTCTCCCTCCCTCCCTCCCTCCCTCTCTAGTTTTTCAAGACAGTTTTGCTTTGTGTAGCTAGAACTTACTCTGTACATCAGGCTGGCTTTGAACCCATGGATTTGCGTGCCTTTACACCCTGAAGGCTGGGATTTAAAGCATGTGCCACCACATCTGTATACTTCTCTTTTTAACAAGATTTATTTATTCTATGTTTAGGGTATGAGTTTATTTCTGAGTGTATGTATGTGAACTACATACATACTTGGCACCTATGGAGGTGAATAGAGCATATCTGAAACCCTAGACATTAAGTTATGGATTGCTATGTGCTACCGTATATGTGCGGTGGAACTGATCCACATCTTCTGCAAAACCAAAACTTACTCTTTTTTGTTTCTTCCTTTCTTTTTTTGTGAGTCGGCTGTGCTTCTGTATATGATTACTGCAGAACATTATTACAAATAATTTCATTCACTTTTCTTTGCCAGTCTTATTTGGTTCTCCTAGGTCGCTGGGCTATTCAGTCTCTGCTCCTGGTCATGAAGGCAGTGTCAAGCATGGGCTTCCTCTTGTGGCATGGACCTAGAAATGGACCAGCCATTCCTTGCCCACTCCCACAAGTTCTACATACATCTTACAGGAAAGACAATTTGTAGGTAGAAGATTTTGGGGCTGAGTTCATGCCCCAGTCCTACTACTGGAAGCCTTTCCTGATTACAGAAGATGGTCAGTTCAGACTCTGTATCCACGAGTACTAGAAGTCTTCACTGGGGTTACCTTTATAGATTACAGGGAGCTTACATTGCATAAGTTTTCTGCATTTCCTTCCAAATGCCCCCCAATTCCAGTCATCTCTCCCTCCACCTCCATCAGATATCTCCTATTCCCATCCTCTCCCACCCTGTATAATATTCAAGTCCAAGTGGATCAAAGATCTCAACATAAAACTAGATATATTGAAACTGACTAGAAGAGAAAGTGAGGAATAACCATGAAGGCACTGTGCTCTCTAGGCACTAAGATCAACAGTTAATAAATGGGGCATCATGAAACTGAAATGTGTCCGTAAGACAAAGTACACCATAAATAGGATAGAATGGCAGTGTACAGAATGGGAAAAGATTTTAACTACCTTCATATCTAACATATGGCTAATATCCAAACTATATAAAGAACTCAAGAAACTAGAAACAAGAAAACAAATAATTCAGCTAAAAAAAATGGAGTACAGTTCTAAACAGGTAATACTTAACACAAACAAAAAAATCACAAATAATTGCAAAACACTTAAATAAATGTCCAACATCCTTAGCCATTAGGGAAATGAAAATCAAAATGACTTTGAGATTCCATCTTATACCTGTCAGAATCAAAATCACAAATGACAGCTAATGCTGTAGAGGTTGTGGAGAAAGAGGAACACTCCTCTATTATTCTATTACAGGTGGGATTGCAAATTTGTATAGCCACTTTGAAAATCAATATGGTGATTCCTCAGAATTTAAAAACTGATCTACTTCAAGACCCATGTATACCACTCCTGGACATATACTCAAAAGATGTTCTATCCTACTACAAAGACACTTTATCAACTGTGTTCATAGCAGCTTTATTCCTAATAGCCAGAAAAAATGTAGTATATTTGTTTTTAAGAGCTGAATAAGGTAACCCAGACATAGAAGGACAAACGTGGTATGTACTCTTTTATAAGTGGATATTCACTGCTGGGTAAAGGATAACAAGACTGCAATCCATAGACCCAGAGAGGCTAAGTAACAAGGAGGGCTCAAGGAGAGACACATGGATATTCTTGGGAAGGGAAACAGAAAAGCAGTAAGCAATCTTAACTACTGAGTCCTACCTCATACTCTCCTCTGGTGTAAGGCATCTTGATCTACCCTTGTAAAGAAACTACAGAAAATTGATGAAGACATTAATTTAGAGTGTATGTCCTTGTAGATGAAGGGAATTCAAAGACAAACTCTCCCTATATTTTCTGTGTTTTAGTTGCTTTCACATTAATGCAGACAAAATTTCAAAATGGCATGTTTTCACTTAGAACATGTCAAAATTCAATATCGTGTTATACTATTTATGTTTTTGAAAAAATAATGATTTAAAACATACAACAGTATTTGTGTACCTAAGTAGAATATGTCAGAATAAAATACCACTGAAAGAACAATGTTTGTATCAACATTATTACATAGATATTTGATAAAACATTTTACATCATACATATGTATATTCACATAATCCTTACTTAGTCTTACATTTCATTTAATGTCAGCAATATCTTAAAGTACATTATATAATTTCAGTAAAAAAATAAAGTTAAAATAAGTGTGGGATTATATTTTTCTTATATTTTAGGATTTGAGAAAAAGGTATTTTTATGCAAAACTGCTTGACCTGGCACTCACTGTGTAGCCTTAAAGTCACAGGAATCCTTAAGCATCACTATTCTTAGTGCTACTATTAAAGGAATGTCTTAGTCAAACCTTTCCCCAGAGGATGATGGAGCTCTGAAGAAGAGGTAGAAATTGTGGACGTTTTGTCTTTTTTTTTAATATTACCAATATTGTATATTATTGATTAGTGTGTATATGTGTGTTCATGTGAGAGAGGTAGAGAGAGGGAGAGGGAGAGAGAGAGAGAGAGAGAGAGAGAGAGAGAGAGAGAGAGAGAGAGAGAGTTTATTTTGCCTTTTCATTGTCATTTTATTATGGATTGTTTGCTATTTTTATTATCTTTATTTATTTCTTTTCCAAAGAGAGAAAGAAAGGACATGGGGTTTTTGAGTTGTGAGGATTTAGGAGGACTTGGCTGAGGGGATCGTGTGATTAGAATATATTGCATGAAAAATGTTTTCAATACAAAAGGAATGTGCTTAGCTGTTTATTCTTTTTTGCTTCTAAAATTCCAATTCTATTATATTTTTGGTCATCAAATTTCATAAAACACTAAATATCAGGTGGTATATTGCACACTTATTCATTGGAGTCTGTGTTACAAAATAACCCATGGTTTTCCTGTTGGGGAAAATACTTTGCAAGTACTATATAAAACTCAAGCAGTAATTTTTTGTTTGTTTGTTTGTTTGTTTGTTTGTTTGTTAATTGAGATAGGGTTTCTCTGTATAGTTTTGGTGCCTGTCCTGGACCTCATTTTGTAGACCAGGCTGGCCTTGAACTCACAGAGAGCCTCCTGGCTCTGCCTCCCCAGTGCTGGGATTAAAGGCCTGGCTCAAGAAATAATTATTTACTACTGATCACTACAATTTTTTTAAATGGGCATTGTGAAATTTTCTCAATCATAAATAGTATTAAGTGCAATTTCTAAGAGTACATTCAATTAAATAGGTTGAAAGAATCTTAATCCAGGAAATGAAGATTGAATTACAGCTTTCTTACTAAATCTATATTAATATAAAATATTTCTCTATAATAAAATTAAATAGAGACCATTGTGATGTTTATTCTTGAAAACTTAGATTCCAGTCACCACGGAAACACTTCTGGTGTGATATTGCCGGCAAAGTTTAAGACAAACTACTTTACCTGAATGTGGAGACAATCACTGAAGAAGTTGGAGGGAGTCCTAGACTGACTACAAAGAGAAATAGTGTTGAGGCCCAGGATTCACCTCTCTCTGATTTCTGGAGTATGGATGCAGTGTGGCCAGCACCTGTGGCTATACTTTTCCCACCATAATAGACTCCATTTTCAAAATGTGAGATAAAAGACCCCATTCCTTATTGAGGTTGTCTCTGACATGGGTCATGTCACCATAACAAACTATTAGAAATAGCTGTCGTTGATTCTTTTTTTTTTTCAGCAGCAGTTATTTTTATTTTTTTTCCTTTTTTCTTTTTAATTTTTTTTTTTTTTGCTTTGAAATGCTGTGGCTTTTATTAGAATCTCTCACATTTGACTTCTCTTACATGGAATCATAAGTAAAATAAAACCTTTATGAATCTTAATGTGAGATTTCACCCCTTGGATTTTTCATTACCCAATGATTCTTCTGGATTTTAATAATCATCACCTTTCAGTAACTAATACCAGTGTGTATCAATAATTGGCTTTGCTTTATAAATAAATTGATGAATATATTGGCCATCTTTTCCCCAAAGGAGATGTTAAGAACATTTTCTGAACTCTAATGATGTTAGTGAGTCTTGTGTTTTAATTTTACACATCAGCCATGGGTTCCCCTGTCCTCCCTCCTCCCGTACCCACCCCTACCTTCCCTCTAGCCTCTCCCCTCCATTCCCATCTCCTCTGGGGCCAAGACTCACCTCGGGATTCATTTAAACCTGGTGGATTCAGTACAGGCAGGTCCAGTCCCCTCCTTCCAGGCTGAGCAAAGTGTCCCTGTGTAAGCCCCAGGTTCCAAACAGCCAGCTCATGCACTAAGGACAGGTCCGGGTCCCACTGCCTGGGTGCCTCTCAAACAGTTCAAGCTATTCAATTCTCTCACTTATCCAGAGAAAGCTTAGGGGAGCAGGAGATCCCAGCTGGATCAAGAACAGAAAGGGAGAATGAGGAATAACAGACCATAATAAATGAAGACCACATGAGAACAGGCATAGGCAGAGTGCTGGAGAGGTTCCCCAGAAATCCACAATGATATATCCTCTGTAGACTGCTGGCAATGGTCGAGAGAAAGCCTGATCTGACCTAGTCTGGTCATCAGATGGCCAAATACCCTAACTTTTGTGCTGGAACTCTCATCCAATAACTGATGGAAGTGGATGCAGAGATCCTCGGCCAGGCCCCAGGTGGAGCTCCAGGTGTCTTTGATTCTTTAGCCCCTAGTTCATGCTCCTTATCGCTATAGTTACCAGATTTAGATTTAAGACCAAAGTTGTACACACTGAAGGTCCAGGTTCCCTTTTGTCTTGTTCCCCTCCCCTGTTGTTGCAGCTTCCTTCTCTGTGTTGATAGATACCACACGGAGAAGAATGTGTAATTCCGTTAGCTATGTCAGTTAATGCTAAATGAGAGCAGTGCTGCATTCCATTACTATTTCACCTTCAGTTGGTAAGTTTGCACTTTACAAACATAATTTCTGAAAATTAAGTCATCTTAATCACTATTTTCTTTTCTCAGGAATGTTCAATTTCATTATTTTTTTTTTCTGAAATTAGACTAGAATTACACATTGTTCTTCATTTTCCTCCTCTTACCAGCCTCAACCTTTTTCTAGACTCTTTGTCTTTAATTGTATACACACACACACACACACACACACACACACACACACACACACCCCTAGATAAATAAATAAAATTTGTTCAGTTAGTATACAGTTACTTGTATGTACATTTTTTCATCTTTTGATATTGAAACCTTTCTTTGTCATTATCTCCTGTCATTACCGAGGACCACCCTCTGGCTGCCCCTCTCTGCTCCATCACTATTTTCTGAATATTCCCTGAGTCTGTCTAAAATGGAAATGGCATCTGTGGTAAAGTCATTATGTTTTCACCCAGGCAAATACCAAGGAGTTTTAGGAATGTGGTTCCCACATGCTACTATTTCTCACTATTTTTCAAACTGACATTTCTCTGATTGGATCTCTGGCCTTTGACTGGCTTTGGTTCTGCTTCTCTAGCTACAGGAGACTGTCTTGGACTGAATGGCCCCCTGTGGTCAGCTGAGTATAGTTATGTCCCCAGATGCTTTATGTTCCCTCAGAAAAAATAATATTTTTCCATGCATTTTTCCAGCATTTGTCCTTCAGCAAACCTGCCCTTATCCTACAGTTTTCTTGGGTCAAAAACATAATGTGTCTAGCCTCCTGGAGACTGTTTGTTTTGTTAATTTTATTGTTTTTAATTTTCAGTTTTGCTATTTTCCCTCTGTGTTTGCCTCTAGGACATGAATTTCATTTTCATTGGTATAGCTTGGGTAGGCCTAGGTTATCCTGTAATAACACTGAATCCTTGCAAAGACCTGAAAATAGAACAGTCTGTATTATAAACCTGAATTCTTCTCTGATTTACAGGATGGACCCTCAAGATTACTAAAATTTCGTGCGGTATGTATGTAAACTCTTTCTACAAAGCCATTTCTGGCTTATTGAATTGCAAATTTCCTCAGAGTTCTATATTCCAGCCTTTTTTTACATGAAGTATTAAATTGAATGAGACTCACGTAGTTTTTCATGTGTTTCATTTTCTCTAATTTTAAGAACTGTGTGTATTCAATGTACTAAAATAAATATAGAAATACAAATTCTAAAATGAAAAATATGTTATCCTATTTTAATTAACCTTTGAGGAAATAAGTTAAAGATTAAAATAGTAACATCTACTTTTGCAAAATATTTTAATTATATATATGTATATATATATATATATTACTATTGCATAGTTCAATGAGGAGCTTATTATCATTCAGATATCAATAATATGAAATTTTTATTAAATTTTTAAAGGTAGTGCAAATTATTATAGGTGGAAAGCATAATGTATTTCAGATCTTGTGGACAAATAATGCTTTTCTCTTTTGCAAAATGATTTCTCTCAAAAAATTCATTTCTGAATAACATGTGGAATATCTTTTAATGTCAGATCAACTTGATAAATAAGCATTTTGGAGGTACCAACCTGGGGATGCCATGTCCTCTGAGGTAGTAAAGCAAACCAAATATCTAATTTGTCTATTTTAAAATATTTAAATTTAATGCTAGAAATCGGCAATATATCCACTAGCTAAACATTTATGATACTCTGTGTACTCCTGATACTGATAATTTGATATTATTCAATGTCTCAATGTTGAATTATTACTAATTTTCTAATTTCATTTTTATTTTGAAATTGATTTATATGATTTCTCTTCTCTTATTTATCTACCCCAAAAAGCTGATAGTAGTTATCTTTATTTTTTTTCAAATAGAAACATCTATATAATCATTGTAATTTAGGAAATTTGCACCACACTTGGTTAAATATTTCTATGTTTCAAGATTTCTATATAGACATTCCCTGAATGGTAATTGTATATTCAAAGTGTTCCCTTGTATCATTCCTTTATTAAGAGGATATTATTGTTACAACTAATAAGTTTATACTGTTAATATTCATAATTTAAAAACCTTTCATAGTTCTCAAATCCCTTAATAACTAAAATAAGCAAACCAATAAAAGTTTGATGGGCAACACAGCATAGCGACATAAATGTATTTAAAAAGCTAAACTTGACACAGTTTGCATATATTTTAATAATTTATTTGCCTTAATTTGTTAAAAAAAAATAAGCCCTATACTGGCAACCACAGTAGTTTATTCCATACATTCTTGATGATGTGCTCATTATGGCAGATGGAAGGAAACCACAAGACACTGCTGGTCACTTACAGAATGAAAAGAACACATAAGGGCATCATTTGGTGCGACTAATGATTTGAAAAGGAAGTACACCATCTATGGCTGAAGTTCAATGCCATAAAAAAGTAGAACCACTCAAGTAGTGTGCTGTCTATATTTTCTTATTTTATTTGCCTTTGCTGTTATTTTCTAAGGAAGTAAAACTGAGAGTCCGAGTTCACAGATTATTATTTTGTTTTAAACTATTTTATTTATGATACCAATTGTTAGTTTGTAATAAACCCATTTCTATTATTTATCATATCTAAAAGGGTAATACGCTACTAGTTAAAATATAAAACCCTCTTATCTTAATGTTTTTACAAAATATCATGTGACTACTGGTTATTTATTCTGAATTAATGCTTCCTTCCTGTGTTTGAGACAGAGTCTCATTAGTTAGCCAATACTAGCCTCCAGCTAACAACCCTCCTTACTCAAACTCACACATCTAGTTACAGGTTTACTGTAACACTCTTAACTTAAAAACACACTCATTAAGACAAAAAAAAAAAAAAAACAGTAAATGAGAGATGTGATATTGTGAGTGGATGCATCAGAATTCAGATGAATAGATATTAGTAAATTGCATTTTATGTAATTATGAAACATACAAAAATTAAGTGTAGAAGTTTTATGAAACCTACAAGTCATGAAGAAACTGCTATGTCATCTCTTAAAATCTTCTGACAAGATAACTAAAGAATGTATGACTAGTTTTTAAGATGTATGCAGAATTTTCTTCTCCCCTTCAAACATCAACATCAAATGCTCTTGAGACTTAACAAACTACTGAACAGTTTTTAAAGTCTTGCTGTAAAATTTGTACTCTTGGTGACAGATCATGACCTAAGTATTCATGCAATTACACAAAACTAGACTGTATCCCAGAAGTATATTTAGTTCAGTGTAAGATGACCTTAGAAATAGCCTTTCTACTTGCCACATCTCTGCTTTTTTCCTTTAGCTGAGGCAAACATTTTGTATTTTTAAAATTCCAATTCTGGGTGTTATACATATTCCAAATCTTAGTAGAAATGCCTGCTGCATCTTTTTCAGAATCTCTGTCTACTTGAGTGACTTTTAAGACTTTTCTATAAACTAGATAGTATAGTTCTTTTAAAATAGCAATAAGTTCTGTTATTATTTAAAATTTAAAAAATCCAGTTATTGGCAGTGTTTATGATTCCATGTCTCATACATTATACTATGTTTTCATACTTTATTATTATTATTATTTCTTGAGTCAAGTTTTCTCTGTGTAACCCACCTGGCTTCCTGGAACTTGCTTTGCAGACCACACTGGCCTCAAACTCACAGAGATCTGCCTGCCTCTGCCTCCCAAGAGCTGGGATTAAAGGTGTGTGCCACCAATGCCAAGTATATAATATTATGCTAAAATACAATGTGGTTTTCATCATATACATCTCCTTAAATAAAATGTAATTACATATTAACTATTTACACATATGTTTTGTGACTTTTGTAGAGGAAATGTGCCAAAATGTCTTTTTTTACAACAAGATTGTAGACCAACATAAGACCAAAGAAATTAATCAGCATAAATGTATCCTAGGAAAACATTGTATTTATTGGTGTTACTTACAGGAGTATTGGTGAAGCATTTCCCAGAGAAATTGAATATTCAAAGGCAGCTGCTTCATGCAAAACCCTACTCAAGCCTAGGTGAAGAGTCAAGACAGCCACACCAACTGAGCTTCCTGCAGGTCTGGTAGGCAGTTCACTCAAGAGTAGCCTCAGATAGCAATTGATAATGTTTATGCATCCTCAGGGATGGGGCTTTTGAATAGTGTTAGCTTCTGGGAATTCCCAGGGGCTTGTAAATTGTTTATGTTCTTTGTGTCTTGTGATTTTTATTTACTGTCTGAGTGAATAAGAATAAGAGTCTTCTAGGTGGACTATGTTAGTTTAGAAGCAATTTCTACAAAGAAATAGATACATGTGTGAATTAATAAAAAAAAAAATTAGTTCTTTGTGATATAAATGGACATGCAATCTCACATTTCTTCTGGCATTTTAAGGGGGAGAGTAAATGTAAGAAAAATTATACCGCTAACGTCTTTATTAAGCTGTTTTATGTGAGAACTAGTTATAATTTTCTTTATACATTTGTGAAAGCTGCTCTGTGATAAAGAAAGCTTTTTTATTTTAAGTTTTTGAAAATAAAATGTAATTATCTGATCCCACTTCCATTTCTATCTTGCTCTTGTTATACTCCCGCCCCCTTACAATGGTAGAAGAAATGTGAGATTGCATGTCCATTTACATCACAAAGGACTAATGTTTTCTATTAATTGACACATATATCTACTTCTAATTTCCCTTTAGCGTGTGTAGGAAGGCACTACAATACTACAATAGAAGTACATAATTTAAATTTTATATGTAGGTACTAAAGAGATTGCTCAGAGTTTAGGAGCAGTGTCTCATATTGCACAATACTTTTGCTGGAATTTCATCACACACTTGGCAGCTCACAATTAACTGTATCTCTATTTCCAGGATATCTAATGGTTTCTTCGGAATTCTACAGAAACTACATGCAGGTGATAACCATGCATTCATTTATATAAAGCTAAATCAATATCTTAAAATAAGATCAATAAAAATTTATGTAGTCAAAATTTATTTTTTCATTATCGTTTTTACTTACTTAAGATGAAAAGTTGTATAAGCTACATTATTTAAGGATTATGTTCAGTAAATATGTACTTAATTACCACCGTATATCCCCCAAAGTGTATGTAATTAAAATAAATAGCTTTAAAAAATTAAATCATTTAAGTTGAATCATATGTTTTTAAAATATTTCAATATTTTATACTATAAGATATCCCTTAAATTTTAGGGATTTTGAAGTCATATCTCTTTGTTTTAATTCATTCATTAAGAATATCATATACAAAGGGTATACACTTCATATAACACTTACTGAAGAATATGGTTAAGATTGATTGGTAATTCTTGAATAAAATTCAGTGAAATAAAATGTGAGCATTTTACTACAGAATAATTGCTACCAAACATCAGAACTATCAGTCCATAATGATGGTATCTATAACTTCATAATAAAATTTTAATATTGTTTGGTGAAGATAGTCTCAAATATAGATCTGTCCCCATTTTAATTTTTGAGTTTCACACATATTTATAGAAGATTTTGATAATTTTTTCATGTCTCTCTTCATCATGCTTCGTGTTGATACTATTTTATTTTCCACCAATTCCTACTTTCAAAGCTTCTTTGGGAAGGACTCGCTGAGTTTAAGTTGCACAGTTTCAGAATTAGTCTCTGAAAAATCTGTACCATTCAACAGTTTGCTTTAGTAAAGCTACTCTCTTTATACTTTTAATTGAATTTTTCTGTTTGTTTATTTTGTATGATATGTTTTATGTGTTGGGGAGAGGGAGCACACATGCCCTAATAGAGGACAATCAGTTGATCTCTATTTTCTGCTTACCTTTTGTTTCTGAGGAGGTAATACATGTCTTCAGTCTTGAAAATACTTGAATTTACCTGCTGACCCATCTATCCACCCTGTGGCAAGACATATCCTAGTAAATCCCAATCATGACACCAAACAATAATAATACAAAAGATGAATGTGAAAATAAAACCAACTGGAAATGAAGAGGGACCACAAGAGAATGGCAGATTAAGACAGAGTTGGAGGGTAGAAGAAAGGCAGGAAGTGAGCAAGAAAGACAGAGGAACTTACACAAGGACTTGCAGGAATATATTGTATATGAATTTGTGTATATTTGCTGCAGTCATCAATACAGAGCAAGCATGAAATGTGAAATTTTCCCTTTGAAAAAATGTGCATGTTTAGTACATGGAAGAAAAAAATGTTTCTGAAATAGCAGGCCTGGTGGATGCTAAATATTCAGACATTTTGTCCTGAGAAGACACTGTCTCTGTGAGATAATTACCTTCTAAATCTGTAGTCACTTAAGTTGTAAATGAGCTAAAATAGTTAAAGTAAGAAAACTTGACAGGGTGAGAAGTTGACTCTGCCAACAACATGCTGATTGTGCAACATGGGTGCCTGAGGTTACATTCTAAGCATCTACAGAAAAGCTAAGAGTGGTGAACGCATCTGGGACCCTAGTGATAGAGGGACAGAGAAAAGTTGCTCCCCAATGCTCAGTAGACAGACAACCAAGATCATCAGAGAGCCTAGGTTAGTAAAGAGCTTGTTTCTAAAAGTAAGATTAAAAAAATCAGCAGAGGAAGTCTAAAATAATTTATTTCCATATATACTGAGCTAGGACTTGAATGTACACCAATCTTTCTCCTCCACATACAGTACAAATAAACATACAACTGTGCTCATATACTGTAAATAAGTACAATAATAAAGAAATGTATTTCAAATAACATGTAGATTCAATTATTTATTGTAATGCTGAATCTTATTCTGTATTCATCTTAAAAATTACAATTTCTAGAATAAATTAATAAGAAATTATGTTACTGTTATTTTAATCTATACTGCAATATAGGAGATTGATTTAGTGGTCATATGAATGGATTGTTATTTTAGTTCTTTTTCTTGCTGTGATAAAATATCATAAACAAAATATTTATGAAATATGGAACTGTTTTCTCTCATGTGTCTAGAGAGACATGTAAATCCTTCTGAGTGTGGAGGAATGGCAGCAAGCAGGCTCAGCCACAGGAACAGGTGGAGAGATCACATTCTAAGCCAAAGGCACAAAGCAGAGACAATGAACGCTAAGTAGAGCAATGATAAGAACTCTCAAAGCCCACCTCCAATGAACTATTTCTTCAAGAATGGCCATGCATTCTAAACTCCCTAACAGCACTAAAACCCAGAAACCAAGTGTCCAAATGCCTGAGTATATGGCGACAGTTCTCACTTAAACCACCAGAGTTGTGGCCTGGCGTAAGATCTACACATTAATCATGGCTCTGTCACTTGTACTTGGAAAGCTTGATTGAAGGAATTCAAAATCTGGGTATCAAACTCTTTATCTATCAAAAGTATCTTTAAAAAGATAAACGAGGCAAGGATGGGTTAGCACATTATAAGAAGTTATTTCAATATCTTGTTTACTCAAGCACAGTAAGTTTTCACTAATATTTTTTCATTAGGTTTCAATTCTTAAGATCCTTAATACCAAAAAACCTATTACTGCACTATCAAGTGTCTTCCCATCTCAGATTTTGTGAGATAGTTATTTTGCTTATCATTATTCTTCACTTTTAAATGTTAGATTATTTTTATTCAATGAATATGATTATTTGCCTGCATGCGTGTATATGTGACCCTGTTTATAGGTGATACCCACAGAGTCACAGATGGCATTGTATCCTGGAACAGTAATTAGGTACAGATAGTTGTGAGTTATCATGTGTGTTCTGTGAAAAACATGTGAGTCCAGTTCAAGAGAAGCAAGTGCCCTGGCCCAAGGAATATTCCCCCAAGCAGCTGCCACTATATTTTGTTATGGTTTATTTTTATTATTTTATATATATTCAAGACAGGATTTCTCTGTGTAGTTTTAGTGCCTGTCCTGGATCTCACTCTGTAGACCAGATTGGCCTCAAACTCATAGAGATGCGCTTGGCTCTGCCTCATGAGTGCTTGGACTAAAGACATGTGCTACTGTCGCCTGACAAAATCAATGAATATTTTATGGTCTGATTCCAGTGATTGAAGGAGAGTGCCTTAAAAGACTCAAAATGTTGTCATGTCAACCAGTAACATGATTTTATGAAATGTAATTAGAAGTGAGTGCAATCTTAATGCATTAATATAGCCAGTATCAAATATTTGATGACTAGAAGTACTTTCTCATCTAACTTAGCTTAGTCCTTATTCATTTGACAGCATAATTAGTTGACCAGATATTAAAGAGAAAAATCATTCTCACGTCATACTCACTTGCATAACAAATGCATTCTACTCAAAATGAGCTTAGAAATGTAAAGACTTATGTTTCCATAACCACAATAACTGTAAGGAAGTCAGAGTCAGTTTAGCTTACTTTGTAAAGTAAGCTACTAACTCTGTCCTCAGTAACCAAGAAACTGGTCTTTGTAGACGAGGACTGCTTTCTGCTATGTGTACATTACTCTTAAACTGAGTGTTTTAGTTTTTATTTAAGAAGTGAAGCCAGCATAATCAATTTACTATGGTCTTATAAGCATAGTAAGAATACCCTATAATTCCAGCACTCCAGAGGTTAAGGCATGGGGGTAACAAAGACACATTGTTAGCACGCAAGCCAGTGTGAGCTACATTGTAAGTTCTATGATTGTGTGAACTACTACATCAAAATGAAGCAAAATCACAGTGGAACACAAGGAGAAAATTGTAGCAGGATAAAGCAGAAAAGTCAAGAGAAAGAGGAGGTACCAGATAACCGAGATGCAAAGAGAGGGCAACTGGGAGTCTTGAGCAAACCAGTTTGGTTACCTGAGTTCTTCAAATTTGACTCAAATGAGTCTTATATCTAACTATCAGTCATTACTAAATATCTCAAAGTATAATGTAGCTGAAAGTTTTCCTGTGTCCCTCTAGGTCTTTGAAGTGTTGGAAGATTACCTAACTAATTGAAATCTATGTATGTATATCTAGAAAACTTAACTTGACTATAAGTTTGACTATCATAGAAGACTATTTATTAACCTGTATTTCTTAATTATCTATTACAATTTAAATGATTTATATAAACATAATACCTTAAATGAGAGTAGAAGTATGCATACAGTATAACAAAATTAACTTTAAATTTGTATCAATAGACTAAAATCTTTACCTATGTAAAAAATTTTAAACAAGTTGCTCTTTAAATGTAGATTCAATAATCTACCCTTTCTTCCTATCATATCTATATCAGTATAATGTTGGTACTCTGCTTTATTTGTCAATTTGACACAATAGTGATTTGCTTGGGAAGAGAGTCATGATGAGGGACTGTCTACATTGAACCAGCATGTTGGTTTCCTTAATTAAGTTAATTGATGAAGGAACACCCAGCCATCCACGACTGTGGGTGGTATCATTCCTTAGATAGTGTGTGTTGAATGATATATGAATGGAGAAAATGAGATGAACACGGGAAAGTGAGCAAGCAAAATTATAGCTTGCATTTCTGTTTGTTCTTCACTGTGAATTTGCTGAGTGTCTATTTGCAGTTCCTGTTATGATTTCCCCACAGTGATGGACTGTAACCTTCAATTGTAAGCTGCAGTGCATCCTTTCTCCTCTAAGTTCATTTTTGTCTCGGTATATATTTTACAGCAAAAGGAGTTCAAACTCCAAGAATAATAGTGAACTACAAAGATGTTAAGATGGAACATATGGATCACAGCTATCAAAAACAATGCTTAAGGTTAATTATTTACTCATTTCTGTATGGTCATGCACTAGAATTTCTTCAAATTCAAGATATAGATTCTTCAAATTAAATTTTAATATTCTTCACAGAGCAGGAACTATTTCTGTCCCAAAACATGTTCATTTTATATGGTCCATTATTAAATAACTTTGGTGACAGTTAATACATGAGCTCCAGAGACTCTAGAGTCTATTTACTATAACTGATGTATATGGGAACAACTTGACAAAAATATTGTAAAGATACCTTCTCTGTCTTTACATAAATATCATTTATTTTCCTGGAATGATGTTGAAAATATTAAACTTGACTGCTCACCCATATTCCTTTGCATTGTGGGCCAGTTCACAGTTGAGGAGTGAAGGATGATTGAAGAACTCCCTTCTCCTCCTGATAAATCACAATTTTGTTTTTACAGTCAGTCTTTTCATTGAAATTGCAACACAAACGAAAACCAAGAGGCCTTAAACTAAAAACCACAAAGTACAAAATGTGGGAAATGTGTAAAACTATAGGAAGCCAGAAAATCAAGTGTACAAATTATTATTATCTGTCTACAAAATTTTAAAGTGTTGAGCTATTTTTTTTCCTGACTTTTCCTCTCTGTACTTTCATATCCTCAGTCTACCGTAAACACATATATGAAGAGTATTTAACAACTTGTGTGAGGTCATTTGGGTTAAATTTTCTTTACATTTGGTCCAGGACAAATTAACATATATATTTTCAAAATTTGTACTTCAAGGAACTGCATCCATATTTTATTACTCTCTTGTAAATTTACTTAAATCTCTACTCTTGCCTTGTATACTATATTTTTTATGCTGTAATAATGTAATGGTGGTCAAGCATATCAGGCTCCCTGTTTCAAATCGCCTCATAGACCATGAAATATAATACTATAAAAAGATAAAATTAGTAAACAAAATATAGTTGGAGATTAGTATAGGTGATCACTTGTGCTTTCTGAGACTTAAACATAGTTAAATATAATTATAAACTCATCACTAGAGAGAATATTTTATGTAAACTAAGCAGAAACTTGCATAAGCTTCTATTTGAACGGATAACATTAAAGGAATGTTTTTCATTATAAATGGAATAAAGGATGTGGAAAAGAAGTAAAATGATGTGAGAAGAGTAAAGACAGCTCTGTTTTTTAATTTTATTCATTTTACATACCAACCACAGTTCCCTCTCCCATCCCTCCTTCTGCTCCACCCCTCCCCTGACCCATCTCCCCATCAACTCCTCCTAAAGTGTAAGGCCTCCCTCCCATGGGGAGTCAACTAAACCTGGTACATTAAGTTGAACCAGGACCAAATCCCTCCCTCCTACATCATGGCTGAATAAATCAATCCACCATAAGGAATGAGCTCTAAAATGGCAGCTCATACACAAGCTTTCATTAAATTGGCTCATTTGGATTTACTTCTGGAATTGATGGTTTTTGAAGTGTTGTACACATTAAGGTTTCTTGTCTGAATTTATCTTTTCAGAATATAAAACAAATCATTTTCATAAAGATATGAATGAGGCATTTTTTAAATGTAGTAAAACACATCTTTCATGTCTTTATGTTGTTATGAAAGAATTATTAGTGTCACGGAGAATGAATTAATATATAATATTTTCCATGTTTATCTGATCTTAGACTTCCTATCATCACCCAAGACCTTAGTTCTCAAGGACTATTGTTTTCCAGTTTAATCATAGAGGAAACTAGCTTATTGAGAGCCGCTGGTAGTGAAAGTTCTTGAGAATATACAGCAGTGACAAATAGTGTTCAGAAGGTCAATCTATCAGAACTAAGGGTTCTGTTAGAGGAAACCGTCATGCAAGGGCATTATGGAATCACTGCCTTTTGAATGAACTGGCTGTCTCTTGTTGTAAACTTCTTGTGCAATAACAGCTATGAGTCTCCCCATCTACCATGCATTTCCATCTTATGTGTCCATGTAATCTCACAATTGCATCTCAGTCTTGGGCACAACTTTCCCTATACATTTGGGGTAATTGGACAACTGTCCCCAGCTTTGTTTATCTTTCATTAACATATATCTGGCCAGGGCCATTCTCCAGACAAAAATATTTCAGCAATGATACCTTTTTCCAAGGACAAAACTGCACACAGATAAACATTAGCTCATCTCATTTACAGATAGAGAAAAAAACCACAAACAATTAAATCCTCAACCCCTTACCTTCACCCCGGGTTATTTACACAAGACCCTAACTGAAGAGATTTACTGCTTACATTCCTAGGATGAGGTTTTAGCCATTTGCTAGATACTGAGTTAAGGCAGTTACTTCCCTCTGTCCCAAGGAGATTGCCAACAAGGCCAGACAGGAGATAGGTGCCAAGTTTCTTTCTTGTGCAAATTAAGTTTTTATTCCTCCTGAGCCAGGTGCTATTCCTAGATTTTCTCCTCAGCAATTACTCTGAGCGAAACTGCTTTTACTAACCAAATACTACCTGCTCTGACAGAGGTTGCTTAGCCACCAAGTATATGTCCCCCTCCCTATCAGAAAGCAGCTGCAGCCGGGATGAGGTGGAAAAGTGGCACCAAAGACAGTTGACTTTCTTATGACTTATTGACCCCTAACATTCTACCTAGCCATTTCTATACTATAGTTTGAGCACAGAAATTTCCTAATTGATCTTAGCCTTCAGTTGACCCTACTAGAGAGCTCCTCTTTAGTCAATCCCCTTTCGGGTTGTAATTGGAAGCTGACAATTAATTGCTTTATGTGTGGGTTCTTATCACCTCTCTCTGTGGCCCTGAAAACTTCAATGCCTCACATGGCTTTACCAAAGAATCACTGTGTGGGTATATAGACTGGTTCTCGGAGAGCACTGGGAGAAGAGGATTGATGGAGAAGAACAAAGACGAGGACGGAGATGGAAAGAACTAGGTAGAAAGATGAGAGAAGAGCAGGAGGGACCGAGAGGAGCTAAGGAAGAGAGCAGAAAAGAAACTGTGCAGAGAGAATCGCAATAGAAGAATAAAGTGAATGGACTAAAGAACTTAGTGTGCTTAGATTCATTGAATATCCCTCAGATTAGAATCCTCAGATGGTTGGTAGACTCTTCCGAGGAACCTGGGAGCAAACAATATAGGCTGTACCTATTATTGTTTGCTTTACTAGCTATTCCTAGATATAAAAGTAGGTTGAAGAACAAAAAATTAAATCAGAAAAATCACCGTCATTTTAATCCACTTAAGCATTACTTACAGGATAAACCCATATATAGATGGAGATATCCAAATGCAAATGGTTTTGAGGGATATTAAAGATATGAGATTTCAAGAGGAGAGTGCTTTCTTATAGGGATTGGCGTGGGGTTACTTGAGGTAGCATTCTAGATAATTGAAACATTACAGGAGTCACTGTTTAAGTCGGCTACAACTTCACATGTGCTAGGTTGTGATCTTGTCTTCTTATCTTTTGTTCCCACTACAAGATAGGAGGAGACATCCAACAAGCCAGTCACATCTGCACACATTGACGACTTCTAAATGTGGTTTAAGCAAGTCTTATTCTGTCACCCATTTCTGTTTTCCAATTGACTTGCTTATCTTAGATGTGAGTAACTCCTTTCTCCTTCAGGGGAACAGGTTTGGCTTTCACCCTGCAGCCCCATACAATTTGCCAATATAGACTTGCTATACTCTAGAAACCACAGAGCCAAAATACAGTGTAGCAGAAAGAGGCCATAGTCATAATGGGAAGGTGTGGCTTTAAGTCATTAAGTCACACTTCTTATTATCAAGATTGGTGGAGAAGTTTGTTAGTGTCATATTAGTCTCAGATACATTTTATCACAAAAAAAGTAGCACAGACACCTATGCTGGAAGATTACCAATAAGAATCAACAAAATGATTAAAGTTTTGAATAGATAAGTAAAAGCAAGTGGTGAGAATCCTAGACCCTCCCTTCATGAGTTTGTGCTTCTTGTTTTCTATTCTTGTTGTACATAGAATGGCTAGGTTACAAATGAAGAATGGAGAGGAGGAGATGTTCATGCCATGACTATGACACAGATGAGGAGTGGGGTGGGAGGGACATGGATGACATTCCTAGGGGACAGATGAAGAGTTGAGTGGGGAGATACTTTGCATGCTGATAAACACGTTAAAGCTAATTTAAGTTTAATGTGTTGTTATTGCTATTTAAGCTTTAAGACATGAAATATTTTAAAAACTAAGATCCGGAATGTAAAAAACAAAAAAGGTCTGATTTCTAAAGTAAGCAAAAATGAGGTATATTGAGAAGAATTTTAATGAAAATTTTAATATTAAAGTACTTTCAAAGCTGAAAATAAGAGCCATATAAACAAGGGAAGAGGGAAGGCACAAATAGAGACAGAAAGCTACTAAACTCATATTTATTTTATCGATAGCTTCCTTTAGAAATGTGTTTTGTTTTAAAGTGCTCTTCAGAGTATGATTCCCTGGGAGAAATTATTCATAAATGGCACTAATGAGTGTCAAGCTGTATTTCAATGCATTTTGAAAATTGTCCTATTAATTAATGGTGTAATTAAGCTTTTGTCAGTGACATATCATATTTCTGACAGGAATAGATGGCCTGTGTAAGTCAGTGCCAGGCAGCCATCCAGACAGCTGCTGTGTATAATGGATGGTAGCAATTTAGAACAGGTTTACAGGGAGGGGACCACCTACGTGGGGGAGGCTGGCAACTTGCATACAAAAACACTTCTGCACACTGTACTTCAGGAAATAACTGTAGCTGAGATTGATTTGACCCCCTTCCTAGGACGACACATTAGCCTTTTACCATTAACCATAAATAGTGTTTCCCTGAGCTTTTGTGACAAAAATGTCAATTAGCTCCCAAATTTCATTTTCATTTAATTCTGTATTCTAGTTCTATCTGCATATTAATGTGAGCAGGGTAAAGACCAGCTAGATTAGGATATCTCACCAAAACTAATAGGATGCAATACACTCTCCTTGATAAAAAATGTTGCACACATTGCAATTTTGTTCCACAACCACACATCTCTTTTTGCAGGATTTTTACCATTGTTAATGCTTCACTAGTATCAGTGTATCACATGCAACAAGATTTAATTGCCAGGACAGGGCCATAAAAAAACTAAAATTGAAAGAGAAGAAAGATCCAAGTTCAGCCATATCAACACAATTAAATATAAATCATTTTATTCTGGTCCTCACTCTGCAGCAGATCTCGATTAATTCTAATATTAATAATTTACATTCTGGCTCCAGCTATCAAGGTCTTAAAATTGAATAAAATTCAAATACAAGGATAAAATTTCCCTGATAGAAATATGAAGATTCTATGCTTCATATTACTGTTTTGTAAGTTAAAAACTACGTTATTAAGTTTTATATTTTCTAGATTTCAATAATTAAATTATTTTGCTATTTGAGAAGTGTTTGAAGAATAAATGAGATAAAGTGTGTACTTTATCTTACATATTGTATGGGCTCATTTTCCCTGTATTTTCCTTGTTTACATGCAATGATAAAAGTGTTAGTTGGCGGTGATCCAGTAATCAGTGTCACCATTCTAAAATATTTTGAAATAAGACAGGACATTAAAGATCACCTATTTCAACCCACTTCATTTTACAGAAGAAGAAAATGAACCCTGAGAGATTATGCAATTCGCCCAAGGTCAGGCATCTTGAAATGTCAAGCAGGACCTGTTAACCACAACTCCATTCAGAGGTTGTTCTCAAAGTCATTTTGTTGTTTTTAAATATAACAGCTTAGATTTAAACCGAAATAGAATGCCAAGAGAAGGAAGATGACAAAGTGGGAGAACTTGAAGGAGGGACAAAAACAGTGAAGGTTAAGGGAGAATGGAGGAAGGGATCAGCAGGAATAAAGGAGGAAGCTGAGGAAGGAGGGAGGCAGGCCAAGAAGGGGAAGCCATGGATATAATGAAGATTTGTGTGACTCAAAAGTGTTCCATTCCAATCCTCTTACAATTCCTCAATAGTTTGATGCATAAATGGTCCATTTTTGGCTTCAAGGTTTGATTTACTGAATTTTACATTAAACCTTCTAAGGATATGTTCAAGAATCTTATTTTCCAACGTTGTTTAAAGATACTTAAGTTACGGGTCCAAGGTTACATACATAGGTGTATTTGCAATATTTTTTTTCCGCTTCTCATGAGGTATAAACATCCCATGTCAGAGATGCCAAAGTTGTAAAGATAAGTATGACTTTGAGGATGTGTAATGCATTTAAGTGGGTTTGCAAACATGGGTGTTCAGCAAAAGAAGGCAACAATCACTCAGAGGCAGTTTTCTGTTCACTTGTCCCATATGAGCTTCAGAAAAGACAAAGTGCTCTGTGAGGGCCGGGGGAGGAAGGTTAATTGCGGGTAGGTTTAGTATGGTGTGAAGTGACTGCAGCTTTGTCCTGCAATGTACTTGCTGTAATCACCAAATACAAACCCTCCATTTAACCCAACTGGTGTTTTTTTTTTTTTATTTGTTTATTTGCTTATTTGTTTATTTTGCTGCAGGACATTTCTCCTAAAAGAAATATTTAGAAAATATTTTAGCATTCCTTACAGCAAAAACTAATAAATATGTGATATGATTCCATGCTAGAAAAAAATTACAATTTTCTTAAATGCACAGAATCATTCATTCTTAAAGTGATTTTCTACATACAAAGCATTACGATTATTTTCAAGATACAGATACAGATATGAAGATACAAATATTAACCCAGTTGGCCAAGACAGCAGAGATGCAGTTCCAATGACTAAGACATCTTCACTCAAAGATTCATCAGCATTGCCTGATGGGAGAGAAAACAGTCAAGTAAATATGCAGGTAAATTAGAATTGATTCTTCCTCATAGCCCTCAAAAAAAGGCAACACTGTGGATAATGCCGACTCTGGGAAGAATAGTTTTACTGCAAAAATTAAACAGAAATGTTGGGGTAACCTTATGGGTAGTCCACCAGAGACGGCCTCTCAGACAGAGTTTAAAGACAATTAAAATTCTGTTTCAGCAGGCTGGGATCACACCCTGGAATTTAGGGACCTAGGTATGGCTGCAGGTGTCCAGAAAATGGTTGTTTTTTTAGATAAAACCATTTCTTGGTTTCTAGCTCATCAGCTCCAGTGTTGGAGGGAGGCTTCATAGAAGCCAACAGTTTAAAAGAAGTGAATATCAGCAGTTAGCTATAGAAGGTTCCTCCATAAAAAGGCTAAGTTAGCTAAGACATGTTGACCTTGGGTTCCTATAATAGATTTGAGTAATTTTTCATGTGATTCTCCATCAAGGAGATAAAATGCTAGCTTAACCTGAAAGGGCCTCAGCTAGAACTCAAGATGGAGGCAAATTTGCTTTGTCTTCTCATGTCACACATGGATCACTGAGTAGACAGCCCCCCCCCACACACATACACACACACACTAGAAAAATGAATCCAGAACCCCAGATTTCACAGGAAAGCCTAGCATGTTTCAGTAACCCCAGCCCTTGGGAAGGTAAAAACATGAGGATCTTAGAGGCTGACTGGCTGACTAGTTTGACCAATCATTGAATTCTAGGTACATGAGAGATCTTATAATAAGAAAGAGAGCCTACAGTATGACTCAGTAGAAGAAAGGACTGCTGCCATGCTTTAGGACCTGGGTCAGCCTCCAAGTCCAAAATAGTTGAGGGAAACAACTGACTTCCATAAATTGTCCTTTAGTCATTACATGAGTTCTGTGTCATGGTCACTCCCCTCCCAATGTAATGAAATAAAAGATTGAGTTGACACTCATTTTATATACAAGTGTACATGCAATCTCTCTTTCCACAGGAAAATATCCACATGAACACAGAGATATATGAAATAAAAATGAACAGGCTTGGGATATCACTCAGTACATGAAGTACTTGCCTTTCAAACACAAGGTTGTAAGTTCAACACCCAGTATCCATTTAAAAATGTAAGCAGGATGGTGCACACTTGTAATTCTAGCACTGGGGATTCTGGAGACAAGACGATTCTTAAGGTTTTTGGACAACTTAGTCCAATCTGCTTGGTGAGTTTCTGGTCACTGAGAGACCCTGTCTTAAAAATAACAAATAAAAAACTATTGTAAAATCTTTGGTCTTGTGTGGCATCTTAAGCATTTTATCTATCCATCACCTTAAAAAACAATAATTTTGTTCTCACCATGATTATTTTTTATCTGAATCAAGTTTTCTCCCACAATCAGACCCTTCCACTGGAAGTATAACTCCAGGATGATTTTGTGTCTTGGGTACCATCTATTTTTATTATAACTATTTCCCAGGATTTATTTTGTGTCTGAGATTAAAATTTTTCCTTACCCTGAGAGTTTGTCACTGCCACACTTTTACACATTCACATAAATCCCCATCTCATTTCTTTATCATTTATTAATTATATATATATATATATATATATATATATTTAAAAAATCAATAAAAATTATTTCTTCTGGAATACCCAAAACTCCTAACATTCTCAGTAATAGCATTTCTTGTGCTCAAAGAGTGCCTTGCCTTACCATTGATGAATTACAATGTGCTATAACTACATGTTCATTAGCTTATTTCTCAATTAGATTATAAACATACAAGAGAATCAATGATATCTTACTCATCATGTCTTTCTGAGTATATTATGGTTTTTTTTCACTATAAATTCAAAACACTGAACCAACCAAGAAAGACCACCAAGGTCATGTGATCAGTACTCAACAAGAATCTCAGCAACTCCCTACTAAATCTTCTTGAATGCTTCACTATCAGAATATTGTTACATTTTCTTCTTTCAACAAAAATGTTTCAAGAATATAACAAATGGATTCACAGATAAGAAATAAATATATAAGATATAAAATATTGTCCATGAGATATTTGCATTTATTAATCTTTTATCTTGTATTTTGAGACGCAAAATAACTTCATTAGAATAAAACTCCCACAGGAAATTTTTTGAGGAATTTGGTAATGATCACTTCAGTATTAGATGCATAAAAAAAGAAATCAGCATTCATTTAGTGGATATCTGATATATTTAAATTAAATTGGTAACTCATTATCATGATTAAGACATAGAATTACTTTGTCATAAATTATAGGTAATCTGTATTTTCACATTAAGTCTATTACCAGTAATAGAGTTTTAATGTGGTACTTACACTTTGATAAAAGAGAAATCGTGTTGCCACTAAAAATATATAGGTCGTGAATAGAGAAAAAATGGGTAAGTACAGGAGATTAAAGATGTAGGAGAGAATGAAGAATTGTAAGAAAAGACATAATGGCTAAGGAAATAGCAACAGGGAAAGTCAAGGGAAGAGAAAAATAAATCAAAAATAGTTGTGGGATGTGCTAGAGCTATATTAAGAAGGATTGCTGCAGAATGAAGAGCAGAGAATGAGAGAATCAACACTAGTGAGGATAATCTGAAATATCCATGAATCCCTATTATTCTGGGGAAATGAAATGATGTAAAGAGAAATGTAGACACTAAGTATAATATTTGCATAAGTATAAATGAAAATTTTCCCATAAGTAACAAAAATAGAAAAGTACATTAAATATTGGTTTTGTAAATAAATTGGTAAAGACTGCCTAGTAGCTAGATATATAGTCTGAATTTGAGAATCATGGTTGGAAAGTTATAATTGAGGAGAGCTCTCAAGACTGTGTGAAAACATAGCATTCAGAAGGATGCTATAAAATTGAATTTTACTGCAGTGAAATCCAGGTTCCATTCTTAAGTCTTGCTAAATGCAGCAGAAACATACATCCAGACTCAAGGCAAAGGACAAGGGTAACACATTCATTCAAATAATGTTAACAAAATTCTTGCATGAACCCCAATTTATAAAAATATTTTTCTCCTCAGGAATATAATTTTTTTTTTATTTTCCCTGAGGAACTTTTAAAGATATATTTTATATTTCAATTGTCATAACTTTATGATTCACTATTTGAAAATTGATTATAGAGTAAACAACCAATAAAAGATCAATAGTAGATTTCCTGAGTCAATGTTTTGGAGGCTTATTTTGGAAAGAATAAAGAAAAGGAACTTTGAATTATTTACTGTCTTTCTCACATGATCAATTCTACAGTATGTAAAACTGGAAAATGAAAGTATAATCTAAAAGCATGTAAAGAAATTGTGATGCTGAGATAAAGAATACTCTGTATATACAAAGAAATGGCCATTGAATGGCCTGGCACTTGTCAAATCCTGAAACTCAAGTATTGCGTTTGATATCAGTACATATTAGCATTGGTTCTAGGATTTAACAGTATAAATTTGATAAAATATTGATGTATCTTACATTTTCATATCTCTGAATATGAAATAGTTCATGTTTTTTGTATGTATTTTTTTGTTCTTCTAAACTGTGGTGGTATTATGTTCCCCAAAATATTGTAAATTTTGTAAAATAATAAACATATCTGGGGTCAGAGAACAGAACAGCCACTAGACACAGAGGCTAGATAATGGTGACATTCACACCTTTAATCTAGCATTCCAGAGGCAGAAATCCTCTGGATCTCTGTGAATTCAAGGCCACATTGGAAACAGCCAGGAATGGTGATACATGCCTTTAGTGCCAAGAAGTGAGCCTTTAATCACAGGGAGTGATGGCAGAAAGCAGAAAGATAATATATAAGGCGTGAAGACCAGAAACTAGAAGTTTTTGTCTGGTTAAGCTTTTAGGCTTTTGAGCAACGGTTCTACTCACATTCATTCTGGATGAGGACTCAGAGGCTTCCAGTCTGAGGAAACAAGATCAGCTGAGAACTGGCGAGGTGAGGTGGCTGTGACTTGTTCTGCTTCTCTGATCTTCCAGCATTCACCCTAATACCTGGATCCAGGTTTGTTTTTTATTAATAAGACCTGTTAAGATTCATGATACACTAAACATTTTTTAACATTTAAAATTTCTTTTCTATTTCTCTCTTTTATTGAAAATAGTTCTTTTAATCATACAATATATTCTGATATGGTTTCCCCTTTTGCAACACCTCCAGATTTTTTTTACCTCCTCTTCAATCTAAATTCACACACTTTCTCTCTCTTATTAGAAAACAAACAGGCATCCAAACAATAATAACAATATAAGCTAAAACAAAAACAAACAAACCAGATTAGGGGAAATCAAACAAACAAGAGAAAAAGGTCAAAGAAAGGGAAAAAGAACCACGTATAGACATAAAACACATATTTTCACACACATAAAAATCACAAAACTGAAAACCATAATGTATACATCAAAGACCTGTAAGATAAAAAAAAAAAAAAAAAAAACTTCCCAAAGTTGCCATTGAGCACATTTTGTGTTGGCTATTTACTACTGGATATGGGGCCTTCACTTAGAGTTGTTTGTATTCAAAATGAGAATCTATGGTAGATACAAACTTTTTATTTACAAGCAGTTATCAATTAGCAGTTAGTTTGGGTTAGGAAACGGAACTTCTCTTGACACTGGACCCTGTTTGGCCCACCTATGCAAGTCTTCTGCATGCTTTACAGTGGCTGTGAGTTCACATGTGCTGCTGTTTTGACACGGTTTTGTTTCCTTGGTATCCTCCATTCCCTCTGTCTCTTATATTGTTTCTTCCTCTTTTTCTGCAGCATGCTTTGAACCCTGTGGGGAAGGATTTGCTTGAGACAACTCATTTGAGACTGAGTGTTCAAAGGTATCTCATTCTGAGAACATCATCCAGCTCTGGGACTCTGTATTTGTTCTGTATCATGTAAGATGAAGATTCTCTGATGATGGCTGTGCAAGAAACTAATCTAGTATTTTTTTTTCTGAGATTACAATATAACTGCTTATTTCTTCCCTTCCCTTTCCTATCTCCAAAGGCTCCCATATATACATCTTTTCTCTCTTTAAAGTTTATGGCCTCTTTGTTTCCTTAATGTTGTCAAATACATATGTGTATAAATATATTCACATATACATTGCTTATTCAAACTTCTCAGTCTGTATAATTTTATTTGTATGTATGTTTTCATGGATGACAATTTGGTTTCAGAAAAATAATTGATGTTCTCTTCCTTGAAGAAGGATATGTCTCCTGCTCCCAGCATTCTTTCCTTGAATGAATTTCTTTTTGTAGGGTGAAGGACTCTGGGGCTATTCTGATGATTTCACTAAGACATTTCGCTGTTTTATTCTGATCATGTTTAGGCAGTCTTGGTGAGACTTTGGGGACAGAGCTTATTACACTATGAGTCACACAGAAAGCACCCTGACTCTCTGATGCTTTAATCTTTCAAATCCTCTTCTGCAAAATTTTCTAAGACTTAGGTGCAGGTGTGACTTTGTATATGTTGTGTCTTTCAGGACTTGGCTCCATTTCTCTGCATTTTGATTGGCTATATGTTTTCTGTAATGATGTTCAGATGTTGCAAAATATTTTAAAATTCATATGCATAGGAATGTAGTTGTTATCTCTGACCACTAAACCACAACACATATTTTCACATCATTAAATGATAATTCTTTTATTAGTATACATTAATTTTATAAGAAAACTCATATATACATATATATATATATATATATATATATATATGTATGTATGTGTGTGTGTACATATTTGTGTGTGCAAGTGTACATGTGCGCATATTGGACTCAGATTTACTTTTTGACATGTAGAGACAGTTAATTATCATTGTTAATTGGACATGGAGTGAATTATAGTTTCTGAAGAGTAATTTATGTGAATACATGCATGTATAAGGCCAAAATATTTAGTATCATTCATTTTATTCACTTTTAGGTTTGTAAATAAAAAATACAGGCAATATATCTATGGATTGTACACAATGTTCTTTTTCCCATTTCCAGCCCATTAAAATAGCCTACACACCTGCATTTTCAGAGAAGAATTAAATGGTACAATCTTTTTTAAATGACTCTGTCCTCCTGAGAAAGGATGGACATTAGCACGTTAGCAGATAATTCACTCAAGAGACTTTTGTAGCTATAAATATTCAGGTTAGGATTAATTCTCTGACTATTCATTTCTTTGCTATAGGATCCCTCATTAAGGTCCTTAATTGAGGAAATAAATATATCATGATATTGAGCAGGTGTACTTTCTATAGCTTTGCCTTCACCCAAAACAATTATAACTTTTAAAATACGATGTCCTTGCAAGCTTTCCTAAGCAAATGAGCCAAACAATCTTGCAGCATACTTTCACTTGTTATATATGCTATCTTCTAACCATGTATACATGTTATGGATGTTACTGTAAATGCCTTTGCATTCCCAGGTGTTTAAAATCTTTCCTATATGAAATCAATATTTTTGGCCTACAATTAGTATTGTTGCTAGATTATTTTATAAAGCAGCTGCACAGAGAGCCAAGGTGGAAAGAAAGGGAAGCCTGGCCTGACTTAAGGAGGGACCATATTTACTCACCATGAAGGGGTTTCTTAGTCACCCATTCATATGATTGTGCACGATGTTTGCAGAGGACGATGGGATGCAGCCACTTTGAGAGGTATAAACAACCTCCATATTCTGCAAAGGGAAGCTGGGAAATGCAATCTTTCCAGAAGGATCTATCAAATATAATTAACTCGATTTATCATTAGATGAATTTGAATAATTCACTACACTATGAGTTTTGCAAATACAAGACAAAGATTTAAGTTAAAGTATTCAGGAGATAAGAATGAGAAAATAGTAAATGCTTCTTCCAGATGAGATGATCCTATGAGAACAAGGGTAGTGAGTTCACAAGATCTATGCAAATTTCAACAACAGAAGTTAATAAGAATTTGTTGTGTACTCACACAGCCAGATGACAGTCCAGTGGGTGGGGGTGCTTGTCTCCAAGCCAAGTACTGGAGACCAGTCCCCAGAAGTCACAGAGTGATAAAAAATGAACTGATTTGCACAAGTTTTCCTCAGATAGACATATTAATGACATGGTTTGTGGCCCCCAAAAGCCTGCAATAAAAGTTAATATAAAATAATATATTAAGCGATGGCATATATGACAATAATGTGAGGAAGGGGTCCTGAAAATTAACCTGTACTAGCTATTTAGTAAATCTACCTCATTTAAAAAAATTATTCTTCAAAAAAGTAATAATTTTATATCTATTATAAATATATGTTGCTGTTACAGTCAATACTCATATCAGTCAGAACTAAATTATTATGACAGTTATTTTATGTTATTCATTCTTTTTCATATTTTGTAAGTTAATATTAAGTATTTTCCAAAATTCAAGTTAAACTCCAAATTTCAGTAACTGTGTCACACAATTGCTCAACAAACAAAGACATTAGTATTTAAGATATGTGCATGAAATTTTAATCGTGAAATTCTAAAACAGCACTGTATTAATTTTCCTGCATTTCTACCAGAAATAATTGACCTTGCATGTAGAAAATTTATAACTTGATATAGGAATGATTTTCATTTGTGCTTCTATTCACTGTTAAATTTACATTCTCGAGAAATCCTAATTATTTTCACTGCCAGCAGTTTCAAAATAATATTCAGTGAATAAAATATGTATGTATATATTCACGTACATGTTTGCAGATATATATATATATATATATATATATATATAATTTCTCATCATTGTTAAAGAAAAATATGTTTTTATTGTCTTATTAAAGTTATATTCTCATTCTATGATGATTAGAATAAGGCTAATTAGTTCATAGTCACATAATCTATTTGTCATGTAGCAGTTCCTAGGAAAGCAGCTTATTGTACATGCAGGTGTTCAGTGGCACTTACTTTAAGACATATCCATGATTAATAAACAAATACTAAATGTGATACTGATGTTATAAAACATCTGCTCATATACTGTTTCACTCCAAGAAAAAGTAAACAGAAAAAAGCCCCCCCCACACACACTCACAAACACACAAATACCAGTTCTTTGAGAAAAAAGACAACCAATTTATTTTTTCCCATTAGAAAATCATGGAAAAAATTGAAAGGAAGCACTTTACATATTGCACAGGGATGTGAGCTGCAAATACTTGTCCTTCAACACATTCCAAATTTCAAAAAATTACACTGGCAAATAAATCAAAAAAGAAAAAATCAATAACACATATAATATCAGCTTCTTGTTGTTTGTTCAAGGACAATGTAATCAGCACAGTGCTTTCTTATTACCTCTGGAATCCAGTGGATTAATCACCATTAGAATGATGCATTCCCCATCACTTTTGGTTCATGGGTAACTGTTAAAGAGCTTCATTTTTTTCATGATAAAACTTGTGCACAGGGGTTAGCATATTTGGAATTTTAAAGAGAGTATTTTAATAATACTTAAACTAGTAACTTGATTTATCAACATATTTAAGGGACCATTGAAGCACTGATAAATGTACTTACAGGGCAGAAGTTATAGAAATGTTAGCATATTTATTGGGTGATGAGAAATAGTACTAGAGTTAATTTGTGAGATCAAGTGTAACAACAGTCAAAATGTGAAGACAGCAGTCCAAGATTACCCGAAAAGAATGTAATACATTTATCATGCCCCTTCAGAATACTTCAGAGTACAGACATGCAATATAATATAAATATAATGTGACCTACGGTTTTGTGGATGTAACAAGCTGCAAATATATATATGCTTTTTACTGACCTTGAAATATAGAAAAATCAGACACTCCCCTCCATAATCTTCCCTCTGTGGTCCTCATGTGATAAATCAGAATGTCAGCCCTCCATATTACAGAAAGAATAATTTGAACTAATTATTAATTATTGTACTTTTACTCAATATACCAAAGAAGATTTGCATATTTTACAATATTTTAAATATATCTACAATACCACTGCTAAGGTAGATATTTTTAAATAATTTTCTTCAATAGAGACATAAGAATAATTGGATGCCATATTTTCTATAACTCAAAATCCTGTCCATATTTGTACACTGTTTAAAGTAATTTAAACCAATACATTGTGAGTATCCCCATTACATTATAAATTCCATCTATATTATAAAATTAGCTGCTTTAACCTGAAGTAATGCCAGTTTGAATCATAGCTACCATCTTCATATAAACAGTGAAAAGAATGTTTTGTTTTTAGTCAATTCTGTCTGGTAACCACACATTAATGCAGAATAAAACATGTGACCTACACTATTATCTCAGTGTCTTTGTGTTTTACAAGGTGCAGGGTCTTTTAAGCCTTGTTCAGTATAATACAATATTACAATATTAAATATCATTTTAAATGAAATTAAAGTAAAGCATAAAATTCAAAACTAGAAATTAAAATAAACAATAATCATAGGTTGGATAATATATTTTTAGATATCAAACCACTAAAACTACCAACCAAAATAAGCAGAGAATAGTGGTACATGTTTCTCACAGAGCATTTAGTAGACATATGTAAGAGGATCACAATTGTGACCTGTACAATTTGGTCCTGACCTGACTGTGGAGGTGAGGGTCTAGTGAAAGGATAGATACATAGACACACATACCAAAAATCTGAGATTGGGTGGGCTGAGTTCACCCGTCTAACACAAAAACCCATTAGCTCTACAATTACTGTGTAGCGCACTGGAGGAAGAGCTCAGTAGTTCCAGTAGGAGGTTTGCAGGGAGGAGACTCAAGCTGCATCCACCATATAAAACACACTCAATCTCCCTTGTACAAATACAATTTTTTTCATATCAATGTGTTCTGTTTCTAAGAATTAATCTAATTAAAACATTCGTTAAAATTTCATATTAAATATACATATAGGTAATTTTGGTTGCCCTAATTTCCAATACCAAGTCCGTGTAATATTGACAGTTTATTATACATTATTAATTGAGAAATGACTTAAGGTATGTATGAGAATGTGTATCGGTGTATGAAAATACTTTGGAATTTTATGTAGGAATCTCAATCATGGCAATTTTTTATAGCCCTAAGTCTCTTGGGAACATTTCACAATGGATATCAAGAAAAAAATGATGTACTTAAAATAGTTTAAATATGGATCTTGAAGAGATATTTGATTCTTATGTTCTTTCTCTAAAATGTGGCCCATTTTTTCACTTGCATATGCATGTTATCCCAGCCCTTGGAGGCTGAGGGAATAAATTCCATGAGTATGAATATGCCTAAGAATGCATCATAAAGCTAAACTATAGAATCAAGCTACAGTGGAATTCTATTCAGTTCTAGTAGAGAGGGAAATATTAAAAATATGAAATTACTAAGCAACCTGGAGGTCATTACTCTACTTGGTCAATCATGAGAAATGAATACTATTAGCACTAGCTGCTGATAGCAGGCAGCAGAAACTGAAGTCTGAGAAAAAAGCATGCAGAGATTATTCACAAATAGAAATATGTGTTCAGTTACACAGGGTAGATAATATCTAGGTGTGTGTTACACACTATTTCTTTTATTTCACACTACTGTGTAAAACATATTAAAATGGGCTTAGAGGGCCTTTTTACATTTCTTTCCACACATAATATAAACTTGGTGTTTCTTAACCTATATTTTTATAAACATATAAACATATAAAATCTAAAGATATAAAACATAGACATATAAATGTTGAAAAGCATGCAGGTGGTTGAAGTGCCTGGGGTCAACAACAGAGAATGTGAAACCATGTCTTTCTGTCTTTCAAAATGACATGAGCACTTGATTTGGCCTCTGTTCTTTACCTTGCTACTAGGTACTGGTAAGCTAAGACTCAAAGAATATTTTTTCCACTCAGCACTCATCTACTGCTGGCTAAACCTTTCCTTTAAACAAATGAGAGATCGAGAATTCTGTGGCAATGTGTAAGAGAATAAGCCCCAGTCCACACCACAAACCAATCTGTGGTAGAGGTAGAGCATATTATGAAATTCATACCTATTACAGCCACCAGAAGGAAACAAAGCATCACACCCAGGACTTCATGGGCAACACATATTTGGCTCAATATGCGAAACAGAATGAGGACACAAAGTTGATGAGTAGGTAAGTGTTTGGTTCTGGGAGGAGTTTGGGGAGAATTGTATATGAACAAAACACACTATATGAATGACTCAAACAACTGATAAAATAAATCAAATAAACTATCCTAAGTATCTAAGAATGGTCACTAAAATAAAATCAAAATTGAATCTGTCCTAAATTATTGGATAAAAATGGGAAAACTAGGATTCTGTTTTTTTAGCTTTGAGAATTTTTAAATTTTTTTTAATATACATATGACTGAGGCAAAAATTCTGTAATTCTACTGCAAAGGAAACGTCTGCTTACATTCGATCCTAAAATCAAGAGTGCAGTTGAAAGCAAAGCTCTAAGGGACAACAGCAATTCTCTTATGTGAAATATAATGTGATGCATTGGAGTACGGGTTTAAGATAGTGATGCCGACTGGTGATTTCTTCACAGCAGTTGCTATGGAATGCTCATGGGAAAGAGGATAAAGGAACAACTCTCCTTCTGTTCTCCTGTATCTTTCCACAAATAAAAGATGGATTTCTTTTAAGTATCGAAAGGGACATTAAAAGCAATTCAAAAGCTTATATATGTTTACTTAGCTGTTCCAAGCAAATGCCATATTTATGATTGTACTTTAATACAGATTAAGGAAGATTTATTTTTGTCATAAAAATTTTAGTCATTTTTTTTTCTATTGCTGGTACAAAGCACCATAACTAAGACAACTCATGAATGAAAGCATTTTATTGGCGCTCATGGTTCCGGAGGGCTTGAGTTCATGATCACCATGGAGAGGAGCATGAAACCTGGCAGAAAAGCCTGGCATTGGCTCAGTAGCAGAGAACTTAACTCTAGACGAAGGGAGGGGCGGGGGCGTTAGAAAGAGTGTCAGCGTTTGAAACCTCAAAGTTCACCCCCAGTTAAACACTGAAGAGACCACACCTCTTAATTTCTTCTAAACAGTTCTACCAACTGGGGACTACGTGTCCTGATATAAGAGCCTATGGAGGCAATTTTTAGTCAAACTAAGAAGCATATGAGTTCATTATATATCACTTATCTTTCCTAGATCAAATTTTATTTAAATTCATCAGTAAAACACAGTGTAAACCTATTATGAAAAGTAGGAGGTATATCTTTACTGACAGAATAGTAAATACTATATTTTTAACAGAATTTATATCAGGGTACATGTAGTATAGTTTTTTTTATTTTCTATATCTGAGGATATTTTAAAATTCACACATGAACATACTGATTTGACTGGACTTAGTACATCGATATATCTAATTTTTTTTAAATTAGTGCAATTTCTTAGTTTTCTTACTGTCTAATCTTCTATGATACAATTCTAAAATATCATACAAATCTGTACAATGTCTGTTCAACCTACTTCACTGCCTTAAATTTCCCTGCCCCTGACGTCTTTTGAACCGTTCCCCTCATCCCTTTCCCTATGGCACAGTTTCACTTCAACCTTAATGTCCTACACACATGCAGGATTCACTGTGTTTGTGAAAATTAAGGAATCCCTAGTTAAGGAAAAAGGTTAAAAACCTGAAAAGAGAAAATAAATGGTGTAGGGTTAAAAAGATACAGACAAAAGAATTGTGATAGTATTATTTCCGGAGGCATCTACTTTATTATAATCAGTCAAGCTTACCCACATACATATGTTATTTGCATGTAAGGATTTGCTAAGTATTTCTTCAGGGTGTCTAACTTCTCACAGGATCCTTGTGTTTACATACAATTGAGCTTTGTAGAAGTTTCCATAACTGTGGGCTAATTGTATCATCAATCATTTCCAGCTATAAAACACTGGGTAATTTATAGCGTTGATACATCAAACGCTTATACAGGTGAAAATATTTGAACATGTAATGTAATAGTGATTTTTTCCTCAAGGATCATTGGGATAAATGAGTTTCCATGTATATACTCCTGTATTTGAACATATGTACAAACTATTCACCTTTTGAAAGAAATAATTTGAAGCATAATGCATAGCCACAAACCATTTAGTGAACAGTATAGATTTCCCCTACTGAGATATATATCGTCTCCATTCAGCCTCAAATAAAAATATTTTGAAGTGTAAATATAAAACAAAGATATAGATGAAAAATAATCTCATTTTAATCAAAGGATACCTCTGGATACAGTCTTCACTGAAACAACACAGAAGAATATGCTGGAAGAACACATCCACCAAGAACAAACTCCAGGTTGTTAGCACTGTGAGATAAAAAGCAAGAGTGTAATTCTGGCTGAACTGAACTCTCAAGTGACGACTCCAGGATGCAAGAGAGAATCACTGGTCACTATTGTCTGAAGGCTCTGTGCTTTAGAAGGAAGGTCACTTTGCCATCTTCTATAGCTTTTGGGGAATTATCTTCTATTTTAAACGTTTCTTCTTCTTTTTTTAATGTGTATGGGTGTTTTTTCTGTTAGTATGTCTATAAAGCACATGCCTTCCTGGTATCCACAGAGAGCAGAAAGCAGCATCACACATATTAGAACTGGCATTGGAGAGGGCCATAAATTGTCCTGTGGATGTTGGGAATTGAACTTGTGTCCACTGAAAGAGTAAACAATGCTCTTAACTGCTGGCTCTGTCTCCAGATAGAAACTGGTTTATCTTTGGAACACCAAGTGTCATTAAATGGAGTTCTTTGTGTAGGAGGTTCAGTTCTCACTTTTCATTCTTGGCTTCCACAACAGTTAAAAGTAAGCATACACCCTGAAAAACAAAAAAAAACAAAAACAAAACAAAACAAAAAAACAAAACAAAAAAAAAAACAAAAACACAAACAAACAAAAAAACTGTGGAGTAATTCCACAGTGAGAAACACACTAACTGGCATGGTAATACCCAGTGTGCTCTGTGCTTTTTTTTTCCCCCCTCGGGAAGTGACTAACACTGCCCAAGGAGAGCTTGTCTACCACAGTACACTGCAGTCTGAAAGATCCAATCATGAGCTGGGGACTCAATACTCCAGTATGGCAGGCCATTGCAGAATGCCAGGATATTTGAGAGAAACTGCAACAACAAAATATTTAATCAGAATAAAAGGTAAAATGAAATATTTAAAAAATGAAAAACACAATAATTAAAAGGAAAGCTTAAAAGTCATATGAAATTGGCATTTCATAATGAAACACTAGAAATTAGAAATTACTCCATTGGATTCAATCATAAGGTGAAATACAACACAAATGAAGATTGAAAGGTGGAAATGATATGATAATGTTAAGATCAGTGAACTGGCTAATATCACTGGGATTTCAGAAAAAGGGAAGGCGTACAGAAGTCAGGTTACTATCTATATATTAATATGAGCTTTATTTCCAGGCCTGGATAATATGTTTTTGGAATAAAAGAACCCAGAAAGAGCACAAGCACAATAAATTTTAAGACGGCCTGTAACAAGACAAATCATTGTGAAATTGCAGAACAGCGGGAAGAGAGAGAAAATCCTGAAAGCTTCTGGAGACAAAGATTAAAAAAAAAAGTAGGTCATCAACAGAAGAGCATAAAAAGAATTGTATTTTTTAATAGCCACCATAGAATCTAGATTTATGAGGGCACAGTAGGCTTAAGGCTTCCAGCATCCATCCTATCCTGTTATTTTAGAGCCTGTATAAAAATAAACGTTATGGAGCAAACTGTGTATGCATGAAAGAGGCGGACTGAGTTCTGATGCCATCATTGATCCTCAACTTCTGATATGCCAAAGGCTAAACTTGCTGTTTGCTAAACACTACTATATGTATACATTAATAATTACCCTTTAAAAGCTAATTTTAGGTGGATTTCTGTCACCAGGAACAAAAAAAAAATATTATGATAAATATAGGTCCATTTATCATGAGAATATAGAAGCAGGTATGTGCACATAGGTGAAATATTCATCACTTATTATATATTCAAAAATTACAGTGTTTGTCTGATATCAACTTTAATTCACCAAGCTACCATCTTGAAACAACAATATGTTTCTTCAGACTGAGGCGATGGACAGCATTTCACTGGTTATTTTGACCTGATATGTTAATTGCTGAGGTAAACATGGAAATAACATCTCATGAAGAGACTTTCAGAAGTGGAGCCTATCTCAAGTTGTTGAGAGAATTATAGGTTTTGTTGTTGTTGTTGTTGTTGTTGTTGTTGTTGTTTTTGTTTGTTTGTTTGTTTTTTGAGATAGGGGTTCTCTGTGTAGTTTTGTGCCTTTCCTGGAACTCACTTGGTAGCCCAGGCTGGCCTTGAACTCACAGAGATCTGCCAGGCTCTGCCTCCTGAGTGCTGGGATTAAAGGCTTGTGCCACCACCGCACAGCTGAGAATTATAGTTTTTATATTAAAGGATTACCCAAAACTTACTATTTAGAAGTTTAGCCTCTAGCTTGGTACTAATGAGAGATGGAGGAATTTTTAAGAATGGAGAAGTCTCTGGATGTCTTCTGTCCATCAGAAGAAATTCCACTGAATATCTGGTCTCTCCTTTTTCAGGCTTTTAAAATTTATTTTATGATATGCCTTACTACTAAAGGTTCATATAGAATGGAGATAGTTGATCAAGAACTCAAACTTCTAAAACTGTATTAAAAAATAAATCCTTTGCCTTGATAAGTTGATTACCTTGGATGTTTTATGGCAGCAGGGGAAATCTTCTCACACAGTAAGAAAATGATACACTAAGAAAATTCTATTTCTAGGTGAAACAACTAGGAACTGATAATATAATACAGTAAAATGCATTCTTAGCAGAGTTGTTATCTCAGGCATGGTCTTAAGATAGAAACTACTATATGTATAATGTTCGCAATGTCACAGAATTTTCTTTAACATTGCTAAGTTATCTTCAGATATTTCATTTGCTAATTCACACTGAAGATATTTTTTCCAGGCACTACTAACTTTCTGAATTTGTGTATAATGCAGGTTTAGACACTACAGATTTTGGCTGCTCATAAAACATCATCCTAAAGCCTTATGATACAAAAGCATGGTAATCAAAATAACTGGAAGACTTGAGGCCAGAATGGATAAGGTAAGGTATTTAATGTTGTGTGGTAGTAAGCAGTAGGAAGCCGGTGGTATCTAGGTGCAAAACAATCAAATCAGCCTTCAAGAGAGGAGAGAATGAGAGCAACACACGACCCAGGTAAGGACTTGTGAGATTAAAGATCCTAAGGAGCTTCTACTTCCTTTTTGTTCATGTGTACCTGGGACCTGGAGGGGACTTGTAAGGAACTGTGCTTCTTCTATTACACCGATTACAGTACCGGGAGATTAGAACCAATGCCTGTTTGGTGAGTGGTCAGGCTTTTTAAGCTCTATGTTAACAGAGAACATTTTCTAACCTCGAATCTCTAACCTTTCTCAACAAGCTGATCCAGATCCCATGAGAATCTTGAAATACATATTATTCAAAACTGAACTCTTCATACAAAAACTTTCTTCCTCTTGCTCTGATGTTGTGAAATGAACCAGTAAACACTCCATGATTCCATTGGGAAATGGAAGCAACCATCCTTGAATGTGTCCTAATTATCTCTGCTAAATCTGGTCTCTCTTTATTATGTCACGCTTCATTTCAGTTCTCCACATGACCACAAGAGATGATTTTTGTTCTTTTTTAAGCACATATTTGATTATATCACTCTTCTAATTAAAAATGTTCACTGAGTTCCTACTGATTCAAAACTTAAAACTCTATCTCAGGTCTCCTAATTCCCTGCCTGCCATTTGTGACATTTATAACATTATTTTGTTTAGCATAGTGAATAATATTCAGGTTTTCTAATACTGTTTCTCTATTATCCTTTTTATAGTAAGTATACTATAGACTTCACCTGAAAAATACTTGTGATCTGATTTCCCCTATCTATACAGATGGAGTATTTTATTGTTTTTTTTTGGGGGGGGGCTTGGATTATACTTATAAATTACTCTTTTGTCGTCCATCTTTTTCCACTGAATAAGATCTTTTTAGTTGTGTCCGTTCTATAATGCATTAAAAACTTCTTAGTCGTACAGTAATTTTATAGCACATTGATTTTGTAATTTTTTATTTTCATGACCAAATTGTAAAATATCTAACAATCAACAAAAATGGCATATACATACAGTTTTGATAGATACTGCAGAGCATAATGCTGAATAACAATTCAAGGAGATTGGGAAGAATTTTAGTCCATTATCTAAAATATATTCTTACTTTTTTCCTTTTTGAAACTATGGGTTTGAGTTTTTTAAGTGTGTGTGTGTGTGTGTGTGTGTGTGTGTGTGTGTGTGTGTGTGTTTTCATTTCCTTTCCATTTACCTTGATCAGTGATATCTCTTGGGCAATCTAGTGTCATTGAATAACCTAAATTTCATTATGCAATTTTACCTTCTGTTTAGAGAAAAATCAATTATTGAAAAGGCACCATGGTCCTTGGTTGAGTTCCTCACATTTCAAGACAGTTTTCAGCATGAGAGCATTTATCATAATCAATGGTAAAGACCTTTGGCCTGCAGTTACTTTACAATACCTCAAACAATCTAACAGTCTATGATGTAAGGACACGCCTGTAACAACGGCAGAACACTTGTCTTGAATATTAAGCATTTATCCAGCTCAAAATGGTTGATGGGCAAGGTTTTTCTAAGAGACCCTTTTCTTTTTCTTTTAATGTGGAGCTGAGGATCAAACCCAGGGCCTTGCACTTCCTAGACAAGCGCTCTACCACTGAGCTAAATCCCCAACCCCAAGACCCTTTTCTACATAGAACAGATCAATCCTAAGCAAGTTAAATGTACGTGTAGGAATACGTGAGAGGGATCTCTCATTCATTTCAGTTAAGTCAATATGCTACCCACTAACTATTCTTACTGGTTTCCTCTTCTACATTCGCCCCCCTCCACACACTCATACACAAGGGTGGATGGACATTTACATACTTTGTTTTGTATAATATCATATTTCCATGGAAGAAAGAAATTCGTCAAAACTAAAGATAGGACAATACTAAAAAGATTCATGGAATATAGAGAAAATTCTGAATTTTTTAAAAAAATATAGTTACATTTTAGTTTTTGTTTTGTCCTCAGTTAAAGTGAATAGAAGAGGGAAGGAAGGAAGGAAATTCTAGCTCTAGGGACACTAAATTCACTTATCCAGCTGTATAAACAAAAGATGCCACAGACTGTTTTTTGTTGTTGATGTTGTTTTTTGTTTTTATTTTTTTCTTATTGGCTTTCATTACCTCTATTTTCACGGACATATCAGAAATCTCATCCTTATAAACCATATATTTCTGCAGTGAGAAATTGTGTTCTGTCATTAGACTATGCCAAATTCTGGCCAAAATAATAAAATGACAGCACAGAAACTACTCAGTAATCATTTTTAAAAAGGAAATACTCTCATCTAATTGTTAATACTTCTATATCAGATCACTAGTCTGCTAGCAGAAGAGTCTATACTTCACTATAAGTCATTCATTTATTATTTTGGAATTTGGGATATACTAGTAAGGACTTACGTATTTCAACTAGAAAAGTCCTCATAGGGCAACAGCATCAGACGGTTTAGGAAAACTACAAGAGTGACTGTTTCCAGTTGTGACGCACTAAGTCCTGTGTCTGCCTCAGGCTTCCACATGGTGAGAATAAGAGAAAATAACTTTCTCTCTACTTGATTTCTTGTGGCCGCTAAAATTTCCTTTACACATTTGAGTTTTCCTTTCTTTATCCTTCCTGAATCTGTGAGGTGTAAAGAAATCCTGCTAGTGCAGTTGTCACTATACAGGATTCCAAGAAATATGCAAGCATTCAGGAACCTCCTTCACTCTCTCATTATCAGTTACTTTTGCTAGATACATACGCGTCAGAGATAATTTGCCTTGGCCTTTTTCATTTATTAAGAGATAATAAATAGGCTTGGTCAATGATGCATCTGAATTTTTTTTTAATTTTAATGTGTGTGCAGGTATAACACACATGTGAATATTCAGAAGATAACTTGTGGGTTTGGACATGTTTTCCCACCATGTGAGGCCTAGGGATTGAACTGCGGTCATCACATTCAGTGCAAAGTATCCTTATAGACTGAGCCATGGTGCTAGCCCCAGGCAGAAGTGTTAATATACATGTTCCTGCTGCCAACACTCACATTTGACATGAATAAAATCATCATCCAATTTTAAAACAGAATAGATATATTTTAGTGTAAACTAACATTGAAACATTTATCAGTAAAAAATGTGGTATTAAAAGTTCATATGTATTCTATTTAGTTGAATGTGAATATAATCTCCTATTTTATATTTTTTTTCTAAACTTAAAGATTCCTAGTGTGTACACTTCATATTCATCCCATATCATTCATTTGCAAAGGATTTATTCACTGCTGTTTTCCTGATAAGAAAAGCTTATCTATAACCATTTAGCTTCCTGAAACTTTTTTTTTTTTAAGAATTTTATGTGTCTTAGAAATCAAATGCCAAATAGGTAAAAATCTATGTCCTAGCAATCAGTTGAAGATATGCACTAGGAGAGAGAACAGTGAATTTTGAAATCTATGTAAGGAAATGATAGCAAACCTGTTTCTAGAGTTCATGTTTTATTATTTGGTAATGTTTCAGATGGAAGAGAAATGTGGCCATAAGTTACCTACTATCAATGAAAAATTAATATTTTATTTTGACAGCACTGCATGACATAATGTAGAAAATCTCCTTCTTCATTATATTTAGTCAAAGTTTCTGACTTTCATGAAAAGACAATGTATTTATCTATAAATCTGTAAACTCTGATACTAGCTAGAAATTTACATTTTATCTGTCTGTTCTGTTATTTCAATGTTATTTTTGTGGTTATTAAATGACACATTCAAATTTAAAAGCTAGACAGAAAAATTGAAAGAGCCAATAAATATATTTAAGGTTGAAAGAAACTAATGCCTTTACACAAACATAAGTCATTCAGCAATCACATATCAAGGATAACTAATACTTTCTTTTCCAACAACAGTTTAATAAGAAGTAAGAAAATATTTTGGCTTTTGACGTTTTAGTATAATACTAAAATGTCTTGTGTGAATAGTCAATTTACTGGCATTACACAATTTATGATTTTCATTTTAAATGATAATTTGGGACCATTAATATATAATTATTTATAGTAAAATTACCAGGCAACTACAATGTGTTAAGAATGAAGGATTCTATAACTGAAATACTAACAAATCATCACTTGCATTTTCATTGCAGTTTAGACAGATGCTTTCTAAAATAAGTTTGATGTAATTTTTGGATTTCAAAAGAAATCCATGAAAAATCAAATATATTAGCTATAACACTATTTAAAATAAGAGATCACCTTCTAGTTGCAGCCAAACATTGTAATATAAAATTAAAGTTAGTAAAATCTGTATCTTAAAACATCCAAGAGAAACACGAGGATAGAAAAATGATAGAATGACCTCAGTCACATATTTCCATAACTAAGAAACTGCATATGAATAACTATAGGACAATAACATATAATCAACTTGGTCAATGTATAATTTGTAGGAAAACAATGAAGCGGCAGGGAAATGTATAGGACCCAGGAACCCTAGAATCTAGATATTATTCTAATGTCCAATAATGGTGTGGCAAAAGTTTCTGCAGAGGGGGAGAAATAAACCAAGTTTACCTCTCCTCCTAATGTCCAATGACAAATTGAGAAATGACTCCACTAAATTGTATTGTGGGAAGACAATGAGTTTATTGGATTTACTTGCAGAGCATAGCTTACCTTGAAAAGTCATTATCCAGAAGGACTGATAACTTTTCCACAATCCTTGTTTTGCCATGACATATTGTAGCTCAGTGGTCCTCATCCTTTAATATAGTTCCTCACATTGTGGTTCCTCACAATGTGTCCCAACCACATTATTTTACATTGCTAATTCATAACTGTAAATTCATTAAAGTTACGAATTGTAATGTAAATATCTGTTTTCATATGGTCTTAGGTTATGCCTGTAAAAAGGTTGTCTCATCCATCAGAGGGGTAGTAACTCATCTGTTGAGAACCACAGCTATAGCCCCTCTGAAGTTCATCCGCACTTAACAGAGGGTTGCATACATCAGTTGGTAGAGAAACTAGATACTCAGGTTTGGGAACTTTTTCTACCATCCAATATGAGATGTAAAAAGTCAATAAACCTGAGGTAATCTTTTTTACAAGGAGTCACAGTTGAACTCCTCAAGATAGTGGTTGCTTACCTTGGAGAGCAGTCACACATAATAATTGGCAGTCTTTAATGATCACACCATGTTACCTATGTCTGTCCTCTGTAGAAATAAGCAGTGACTGATGAAGGACTACAGGGTTATAAAAATTATGCATATATCATACCTAACTTTAAGCTTGCAAAGCCATATAACATTAGATATTTTGTGGAAAAAATAATGCTTTTAATTATTCACTACTCTTTGCAAAAAATATTCTAGAGCAGCTTTATGAGAAATATATATTTCGGTTATTGAATCTTGACAGCCTGGACACTTTTTTGACAAATAGAGAAAATGTATGTTTTATTATTGTGGCTATCATGCTTGGATAACACATATATTCTGGATCTTGTTGGTGGAAGACTTTGATATTCACATCTTCTTCCCATCCTCCCCAGTGTTCTGTTTTATTTTCTCCAGAACAAGATCCAGGTTTCAAGAGAACACAATTAGGTTCTGATCAGTTTTGAGGTCTGCAGGAAAGACCAAAGTCTCCTAAAAATTCCATGATAGCTCACAGCCTGACTTAGCCTCATTATTGCTACTTGTTCATGGAAGAAATCATCTTACTAAGCTAAAACACTGACCAACAAAGAGAAAGATTCCCTTGAATTGTATGCCTTATCAGCTTATCTATGTTTATTCTAATAGTACTAATAGTACAATCAGACCTCCAACAAAATAAGAAACCATTACCATATGCCTCACTTAATCTCATTGATACTTAAGTATCTTTGTCAAAAATCAATAGCGATCTATTTATGGACTCCTAACTGTAATGTACAATCTGTATCGCCACTCTTTATACTACACATATTCTCATAGGCATTTTTATAATGTAGTAACCCATAACACAAGGATTAACTTGTTCAAAATTATTATATTAAAAATGTGATATTAATTCCAGGTCTTCCATGTGTCAATTTACCTAATAAAATTAGAAAGAAAGAAAAAACATTTCTCTTACTCCAACAACTGAAAAAGAATTTTGATCATCAGTGTCTTACTTTCCTCTTATATTTTAGTATGTATATTAATTTTATGTATGTGTGAATATCTTGTGAATACGTGCAAAATATTTTTTCATGTTGGTGTATATATCTATGTATAATTAGTCATTCTCTGTCCTCCCAGCCAGCTCCCAAATAACAACATGGAGACTTATTATTAATGATGAAAGCTCAGCCTATAGTTTAGGCCTTTTCTTAGCTCTTATAACTTAAATCAACCTTTCTCTCTCTCTCTCTCTCTCTCTCTCTCTCTCTCTCCATATATATATATATATATATATATATATATATATATATATATAATTTTTTATTAGTCAATGTTCTACTTTTCTACTTCATGGCTTTTACCTCTCTCCCAGTTTATGTGTATGACTCCACATGTCTTGATTCATTTCTTCCTTTTCTTCTCTCTGCACAGAATTCCTGACTATACCTCCTGCCTAGCTATTGGCTGTTCAGCTCTTTATTAAACCAATAACAGCAATATAGCTTCACACAGTATACAAATATCCCACAACATCCCTGTTGTTACCAATTCATATCGTAGGATCCTATTCCACATTTGAAACATTTCCATTACTATTATAAACTTAGTCATTGAAATTTAAATACATAGCAGTGATTTCTAATATATGTATAAAGAGTTTGTGATGCCTCATGCTGAGTTTTCATTTTATAAATTTTCACAGACCAGGACTATTTTTATCTTGGAATCTACCCAAATACAAGAATGTTGAAAACATTTAGATAGAAGTTTGTGGCATTTTTCATTTTTAGTCTTTGATACTAGTAATAGTGGTACAATATTATGTTTTATTCACTATGTCATGTCTTCAGAATATATATGGCAACATACTTAAATTTTCTCCCTACCATTTCTTTTTTTTTTTCCTTTCAAGGAAGGGTTTCTCCTTGTAACTACTCTGGCTATCCTGGAACTCATTTTGTAGACTAGGCTGGCCTTGAACTCACAGAGATTTGTCTGCCTCTGCCTCCCAAGTGCTGAGATTGAAGACATGTGCCACTACCACCCGACTCTCAAAACTGTTTCAAAGTGATTGAATTAAAAAATAAATCATCACTATTAATATACTTATTCTACCTAAAAGAGGTACTTTCTCCTAAGAATTGATCTATGGAATGACATAAAGTTTTATTTGATATATCTTATGAGGAGTTAATTGTTCTTTAAAAATGTGGCCAATACTTCATGCTTTGCAAAGTCAGAAAGATATGAACATCTCTCATTCTTTTAAAACTGAATTCCAGTATACACTAGAAGGAAAAGAGTGTTTAACAAAGGCCAATTTACTTTTCTACTTCTCATTCTTTGCTTATGTTTGTGGCAATCTCATCATTGCTGACATGACTCTGGTGTTCAAGTTGTCCATTATGATTGAAAATTAATTATTCATTTCCATTAAAAATAAAATTTTAACAGTAAATTATCACAATGCTTTGAAGTAAATACATACATAAAAGAGTGCTATTACATAAAGCCATTTTCACTCTTCTGTAATATTTATTTGTTATAGTACAAATATGCACACATTTTTACATGCAACATCTTTTAAAACAATTAACAGTTTCTTTCTTTGGTTGCCACCAAGGTACTTGGTTCTTCTGAGGAAGCTAAGGCCATGTTGGGATGAGGCCCTCAGTACCACCATGCAGGCAGTCGACAACATGGCTCCTGTCTCCAAAATCAGCCCTCATCTTACCAAGAAGATGATGGTCACAGAAGGTAGGATCAATACCCTCACTAAAGCAGATGGAGTCAATGAACCTTTCTGGCCTGGCTTGTTTGTAAAGGCCCTCGCCATTATCAACATTGGGAGCCTCATCTGCCATGCAGAAGCTGGTGGGTGTGCTCCAACAGAGGCTATTGCAGGTGCTGCTACCCCTTCACTGCTTGCCCAGCTCAGGAGAAGAAAGTGGAAGTGAAGAAGGAAGAATTGATGTAGTCTGCTGATGACATGGGCTTCAGTCTCTTTGATTAAACCTTTGTTTACATGTCCAATAAAAAGCTGAACATCTTTTTTAAAAGGAATGAAATAAACACAAACAGAAACAAATACATACCAACAAATCAATGAATAGGTCCAGACTTATGCTATTTATCATTCATATTATATATATTTGGTAAGTTGGCAAGGAGAATACAGTACTTTTAAGGACATAAATCTTAATTTTTTGAGAATTTGCTTGCATGCTGGCCTTTTGGTTTGACAATGTTAATTAGATTTTAGAGACTGTTTCCAATTAAGACAGAAGTATTCCTAAGACATAATAGATTCCTGCAGGTAAGTATACATTATGGCTTATGAAACAGACCTGAAGTCTACTTGAAGAAGTTATTATCAAACCTTTTATGCCCTCAAAATTGTGCAAACATTAATAAAAACATACATTTTTTTATCAAAATACCTATTTTATGGAATTCATACATGTATTTCCTCAAATTCTGAAGCATATGTAATAGAGCTAAGAATTAGACCCTATTGTGGAATAGTCAAAAAATTAATCTGAATGAAAGGCCTCAGAAAGTTTGTGATGAGAAAAAAATAGTTGGGGGATCTGTGTTCCTTGGATAATATTATGGATCTTTAAACTCTATTAATTTTTGATAGCATTATTTTTTCAAGCTCCAAACTTTTGGATGAAGGTAATCTAAATGGAATCAACAAATAATAAGGGGGAGACAGAGCCAAGTTGAACATCTCTTATCACTGAATTAATCCACCATTTCCAGAAATGGATTATATCTAATTGAGTTATTGGCCAAAGGGACCCCATGAAAATGTCCAAACAACACAGGCTATTGACAGTACTATTGATTGCTTTCTACCATCTGACGGTGAGGCACAACTCCTGAAGAAACACTTAAATAAGTCCTTGAACTTGGAAAATGAAGCTGGTAACTACCCAGATCTTTTATCCCAACTAAATAGTTTTCATGGTACTGGAAGGTAATCTGCATGCTAGCAAAGGAAAAAAGGTAAACAGCAACCCTGTTGCAAACCCTGTGATCTACAAGGGTGTCCTGACTTCAGGATGCACTAGTACAACAGTATTAGATAGCTTGTGTGAGTAACCCACCAATATTTGACTAGACTTTATTTTTTTATTAAATTTTTCATTTATTTTACACACCAACCACAGTTTTCCCTCCCTGTTATCTTTCCATTCCCTCTCCCCACCTGCCACCTACCCTCTCTCCCCTGTCCACTCCTCCTCCATTTAGAAAGAAACAGGCCTCCCATGGGAGTCAACAAAGCATGTTGTATCATGTTGAGGCATGACCAAGCACCTCCCCCTGCATCAAGGCTGGGCAAAGCATCCCAGCATGGGGAACAGGTTCCAAAAAAACAGCTCATTCACCAGGGACAACTTATGATCCCACAGGTAGGGGCCCCACAAGCAGGTCAAGATACAAAAGTGTCATCCACATGGAAAAGGCCTAGGTTGGTCCCATGGAGGGTCCCTAGCTGTCAGTTCAGAGTATGTGAGCTCCCATTAGCTCAGGACAGCTGTCTTTGTGGCATTTTTGTGTCATGATGTTGACCCCATCGCCCCCTGGCTCATAAAATAGCTTCTCTCTCTCTCTCTCTCTCTCTCTCTCTCTCTCTCTCTCTCTCTCTCTCTCTCTCTCCAGCTAGACTCCCAGAGCTCAGCCCAGTGCTTGGCTGTGGATCTTTGTTGACAATTAGTGTAGAACTTGAATGAATTTAAGGTCTGCCCATGAGATGAAATTCAAACCATGAAGTTGCTTGTTTTATCCACAAACTCAGATTGGATAGTTGTAATAGTGGACAACCAGTTACTATTCTTCAGTTAAAGTAATGTAGCAATAAATTCACTCCTCCTAACCACATTCTACTATACCCACAGATCAGTGTCTTGGTCAGCTATCATCAGAGAAATATTCTCCTGCAGTAGATGCAAAGAAAAAGAGAGATTCACAACTAGGCAATATGCAGAGACTGAGAAACCTTGGAAGAAAAAAAAATGGGATGTATCAATTAAACTTCTCCCCTCAGGGCTCAGGGAACTCTGAAGAAGATGAGACAGAAAGATTGCAAGAGCCAGAGGGGATGGATGACAGCAAGACCAAGATTGCATTTCCCAGACACAAAAAACCTGGCGAATAAGTGAACCACAGATTGTGTCAGGAAGCACTGGACCTCCATAGGCCTGCGACCAATGAAGCATCATCTCTGAGAGAGAAATAAACACAAGACCCCTTCTGCAACAGACTCTATTTCCAATTGATAGCAACAAGGAAATGAAAAATTAGTTCTCTCCTACAGAGTCTCGCTAGGTTTAAAAATCACTCATGAGAGCAGGCCAATCCAGCAGTAGATAGACGACACAAAACAAACCCAATGGTATTTTTGGAGGTTCTTTCAATTATCTGTCTCATAATCTACTTGGAAGTTTGTTTTTCTTACAAATCATTTGTATATTTAGTATGACATCCTGCTTTTTGTTATTAAGAGATTTATGTGTCTACAAATGTGTGTTTCTGAGTCTTTGTGTGTTTCTTTTGCTTTATTTTTTGCCCCTTTTCCTCTATTCGTTTGTTTTGACTTTTTATCATTAATGTTATCCTGTTTGTATTGTAATGAGAGACAGAAAAATGGGTATGGATTCCGGTGGGTGGGAAAGTAGGGGGGATCTGGGAGAAGTTGGAGGAAAGACAGCCATAGTTAGAATATACTGTACAAAAAAGTTATTTTCATTTAAAAAAATAATTTTTTAAAAGAATTCATTGGATATCTAGAAAGTTTCCTGGGATAACTCATGAAGGAAATCCCAGTGTTTGCTGATTTCATCACACAGCTCCCAGACATCTGAAGTAGGGAACAGTGTATCTGAGCACCAGATAAAATATCAAATTAGAATAGCTCTGGATCAAGAAGGGATAGGACAAATGCTGGTTCTTGGGTCTACACTGTAGATAAATGTGGCCAGTGTCCTGAAACTTATTCATCCCAGTCAACAGAGAACTTGCTTTTTATTCACTAAGTCAGAAACTATTAATTACAGACATGGGCAATGGAGTCTAGTCTGCTCCTGTGTTGCACTCCACCGTGTGTGGTGTGTGTCTATTTGTGTTTGCTCATTTGCTCCAGGATATTATGTGTGATAGCCTGGGCATGTGGGACTGCAGCTTCTGATCTCTATGGGAAGTACTGTTGCTGTGTTTAGATACAAATTCCATGCATATCTCCTCACCCTTTTATCTTGGAAATGATAGATGTCTGTCTTTTTACTAGCTCTCTATATTCTCCATTCCTCTGTGACTTCAATTTTAATATGAGTCATGTGTTTTGATCACCACTAACATCATTCATATAATGTTGCATCTGGCATAAAAAATGCATTTAATAAATTCAAGTTTTTTGCTAAGTAAGGGACTTTAGGCTCCACATGTTGAAACCTAATAATAATAGAATGATTGCAATAATTCATTTCATTAAAATTATTAACTGAAAAGTTATTGAGACATATTCATAGTTATGTACCTTTCTTGGGGCTTCCAGATAGATTGTTAAATTCTTTAAAATAATATTCCCCTTTTAAATGATGGGAAAATCCAATTGGCTTGAAATCTAGCTCTTTCAGTCTTGTAACAGTAAGTATAAGGAGTAAATCTCCAGGACTCCAGTTGAAGACAGAGAAGAGGCATTCTATGAGCAAGGGGCATCAAGATCATGATTGAGAAACATATAGAGACAACCAAAAACCAAACTAGTGGGAGCTCATTAACTGTGGACCAATAGCTGTGGAGCCTCCATGGGACTGGACTATACCCTCTGTGTAGGCGAGACAGTTGTGTAGCTTGACCTGCTTAAGGGGCCCCTGGCAGTGGGATCAGGTATTGGTGAAATTATTAAGGCCACTCCACATAGTTAAAAGGGAGGTTTATTTTGTGGGGTAACTTACAAATGAAGGGGTAGGTTGCAGGGTCTGGCAAAGGTATAGGGCAGTCCGGAGGTGTTCTCTGGAGAACTCTGCTCGGTCTACCTCCAGCGTCCAGCATCCCGGAAACAAGAGAGCCACCTCCTCGTGCTCCTTGGTCTTCCGCTCCCTCCTCTGCCCCGCCTTGTGGGCGTGATCATTACTGAAGCCTCAATGGGGGTTGGAACTTCCAGGCCAATGCTGGGATGGCTATCCACTACAATCAGGTTCCATCTCCAGTGCATTAGCAGGCTTTTTGTCCCTAGTGGGACACCTTATATAGCCTTAGTGCAGGGGCAAGGGCTTGGGCATGCTTCAACTGAATGTACCAGGCTCTGTTGACTCTCTATGGGAGGCCTTACCTCAGAGGAGGCGGGAATGAGGGGTGGGTTTGAGGGAACACTGTGGGGCATGAGGAGGGAGAAGAAGGGGATCTGTGGTTGGTGTGTAAAATGAATAGAAAATTTCTTAATAATAAAAGACAAAGAAAAAGAGAGGGGAAAAAGTAGGAGAAAGGTAAAAATAAGAATGTCTAGAATATTAAGAAAAATGGCATTCTTACTGACTATTAGCTGAATCTGAGAGGAAATACTTAACTTTGATTCATCATTTAGATCAATAACTATTTGACCCCCCCCCCCCCAAGGACAAAACACCACAGGAAACTGCTTTAATCTTTGAAAGTTGACGTCAATACTTCTGGGTATTTGCTAGCATGGATCAACTTGACAATCAAAGGCAGCTTGTGACTTGAATCCAGGAGTAACCACCTACAATTTACCATCTCATGAGAACTTATAGTACCTTTGCCATAGTTTCACAAGCAAGAATTATAACAGATTACTGGACTAGGCAGATGAAAGTTCATTGCCTAAGTGAGAAACCAGTGTCTCAGTAGCTGATATATAATAATCTAAACTTGTTAACTTATTAAAATGAGTTACAATTCCAATCAGTGTTATGTTGTGCTTCCTTGAAAGCTATGTTGTTTACCACTAATTTTATTTTAAAATGTTTTAGATGGTGTTTATGCTAATGTTTTCTATAAAGCATATATTAATATAGAAAAACTTAAAGCAGGCAGGGGCCTTACTTTTCCTGTATGCTTTAGGTAAGCATAAGATTCAATAAGGGAAAAGATAGTTTGATTTTATGCCACCATTTCTTTGGATATGTGTGTAGAAGAGGCCTTGCTTGAATTATGTAACCTGAGGAATCACTATTAAATTAAAACAACTAGAATAAACATACATTTTTCAGATATATTTTCATTTCTATTAATGTTTTCTTAAATTTCCTAAAGTCTTTTTATATTTATTGTGGTGGTTTTGTGTTCCCCCAAATTGTGCAGGCTAATACACTTATCTGGGGTCAGAGAACAGGACGGCCACAATATTAAACATGAGGATAGGCAGTGGTAACACACTCCTTTAATTCTAGCATTCCAAAGACAGAAATACTTCTGGATCTCTGAGTTCAAGGCCACATTAGAAACAGCTAGGCTTGGTGATACATGCCTTTAATCCCAGAAATCCAGCCTTTAATCCCAGGGAGTGATGGCAGAAAGTAGAAAGATTATATAAGGCATGAAGACCAGAAACTAGAAGCATTTGGCTGGTTCAGCTTTTGGATGGTTAAGCATTCAGGCTTTCAAGCAGCAGTTCAGCTGAGAGCCATTTGGATGAGGACACAGAAGCATGCAATCTGAGGAAACAAGACCAGCCAAGGAACTGGCGAGGTCAGGAATCTGTAGCTTGTTCTGTCTCTCTGATCTTCCAGCATTCACCCCAATAACTGGCCTCAGGTTTGTTCTTATTAATAAGAACTGTTAAGATTCCTGCTACAGTTTATTCTTTTCACTGACATTTGTATTTATTAATTAGTTACAGCATCTCTGCTAAGTCAGGAACAACTGTTTTACTGGGTGCACTTACTTTTCTCTTCAGAATCTACAGTTTCAAGTCTTTGGCCCTGAGGTCCTTGCTCTACAGGATTTGGTATGAATCGTTTAGGAAATTTCGAAGACTATTGAAGCACAGCCAAGAAGCTAAGGAAATGGTGAAGTGAACTAGCAAATGAGTGTTGGAGATGGAGGTGGTCATAAGAATGCCAAAGAAGGCCAGGGGATATCAAATCAGAAACACTCTAAACTCAAACCCTGATGCCATTATCACAACCACATTTTTAAAATATCAGTGTGAGAAAATCTATGGTGTATCAGTTCTATTATCCTACATTAGTTAGTTTTCTTAATATCTGTTGTTAAGTAGATGAATAGTTCTAGAGATTGAAATACAGGAGCAGTAATATTAGAAAATAATCACAATGCTTGCCTATAGAGCAGTAGGTTCTCGCTAATCTTGGCTTTGAACTTGACTGGGTGTTCTTATGATTGGTTTTCTCTATCACACTATTTGAAGTAGGAAGACCTACAGGAATATGTGTAATGCTGTCTGGTGGCAGGCCAGATTAAGGGAAGTGGATATCAATATTTCTGGGTACATGCTGGCCTACTTAATCTTTAGAATCAGGGGAGCTTGTAACATGAATCTAGGAGAAATTACCCAAAGTTTATCATTTATTGAGAACTTATAGTCCCTTTGGCACAGTTTAATAAACAAGAACCATAATAGATTTGTGAACCAGGCAGGAAAGAATCCATTGCCCAACTGGAAAAAAAAAATGCAATGTCTTAAGTAGCAAAAACACATAATAAGCTGAAATTATTTACTCATCAAAATGAGTTAAGTTTCAATCAATATTAAGTTGTTTACCTTGCAAGTCATGTTATCACTAATTCACTAATTTTGTTTTATTATTTATTTATTTATTATTTATTTATTTGTTTATTTATTTATTTTGGTTTTTCGAGACAGGGTTTCTCTGTGTAGCTTTGTGCCTTTCCTGCATCTTGCTCTGTAGACCAGACTGGCCTCAAATTCACAAAGATTTGCCTGCCTCTGCCTCCTGAGTGCTGGGATTAAAGGCATGTGCCACCACCACCTGGCTAATTTTGTTTTAAAATGGCGATATAGAATTCAAGATTCCAAGAACAGGTGATAGTTTACCATTGTCATTCAAGCAGTAAGACCAATTCATGTCATAATTCTAAAATTCCTTTAATTGGTCATGGCCAGTAAAACCTCTATCATTTCATAATATTTTGAATCTATATGGTTAGTAAGATAACTAGAAGTTTAATATTTCCTTCCTTTCTGCACTTCAGAAAGGTATTGAAATAAATTCTACGTGTCTAGATTATTCTGCCTTCGGGGAAAATTAAACATATTGGATTATCTTTACCCACAGTAAATGTTTAAGAAAAACCTTATGTCTTCTAAACTGAAACAAGTTTGTTTGTCTGGTTTATCAGAATAAAATAGTCTGTTTATGAAAGGAACCATAAGTTCCATTCCAAAAATGTCACAGAACAATTAAAAATGATGTTTTTACACTAGCTTCAAAAAAAAAAGTTGTCACATACACTCTTTGGTAACTAGCAAGTAAGACACATGAAATTCATATAACGAAACAAATTTAAATGTTCAGTATAAATTCACAGTTTTTATAAATTGGCAAAAGATAACACAGATCTGTGGTCAGGATCTGAGATTTGTATTTTTTAAATGTGCTTACTTCTGATTTTTTTGCATATCTCTATATACTCTTAAAAGATTATTAACAACTTTTAATTGGAAATTTACAAAAAATTGTATATAATTTCTCAATAAGGAAAATATCCATGTCTTCAAATTATGTGTTGACATATAAATAGAAGTAAAATGTCATTGGTTTATCTGTTTCCATGACTCAACAACGTTGTTTCCACCCCAAAATATATTCTTTCCATTTTATTCCATTAAAGGTGTTTAATACATGATATATGTCATATCTGTTGACTTAATAAGAGAAAATGAGAAATAGCTCAAATTGGTTTTCCTAAATCTCTTATTGTGAAGAAATAACAGTGATACCAAATAATTTTAATAAAATTGAAATTGTGGCCTTGTAATGTTTAAGGAATATTCCCCCATGCTAGACAATAATTCTTTAATGGTAAAGGTTTGGATCACATACATGATTCCTTGTGCAATGTACTTATTGTCATTTATTCCTACTAGATACAAAGCTGATTGTATTCCTAATGTTACTTAACTTTATGCTCTTTTCATAAGACTAGAATAATTGTCTTCAATTAATTCAGTAAAATAGAAGATTATAAAACATATTTTTGCATAATATAGGAAAGTATACATGTCATAGACATCATGTATTACAAGTACCTATCTTAGTACTAAGACAAAGTTAATGAGCAGGCCTTGTTTTCTGAACATATAAAAGAGTTAAGCAAGTGGAACAAAAGAAAGTAAATGAGAAGAAACCATTCTGCAGCTGAAAGAAGAGCCTAATTCCACTGCTGCCCTGAATTCAGACTTCTAGATTCAAAAACTATGATAAATATCAGTTCATAGAAAGTCACCTAAGCCATTGTATTTGGTTACAGTATCTACAATGCTTAAGATGCTGATTTTATGCTAGAATTACCCCATGGTCTGTTACTAATTGGCCTGTATTGTCCCTCTAGACCACTGGGCAAGTGTCCCCACCAAGGAAAATTTCTGATCTGTGTTAGCCCTCCATGAATTAAGTTTGAACATCATTGTAGTATTTTCTTAGTATATTCAGACTCTAAATTTGTTTATTCCCTTCTAAGAAAAGTTGTCCTAAAAGTGTTAATTAACACATAGATAGAAATACTGTGCTAAGCAGAAGAATGTTCCCCAGTGAATTTCCACGTTCTAATTTCTAAGAGCAGCTAATTTGCAAACACATGGAATATGGATCAAACTATGGAGGGATATTTCTAAATTATGTGACTATAAAATAAGAACATGGTTTCTGAACTATGTAAGATGGAAGTGAGTATGGTATATCATCACAAATGACATCATGAGTGAAAAGAGAAAAGTAGAGAATCTTTAAAGTGACTCACAATGAGAAATACAAGATCAACCACTACTGCCTTGAAAATACAGTTGATCTCAAGCCAGGGGAGATGGCTAACAACCTCTTGAAGATGGAAAATGTAGGAAAATAGACTCTTTTATGGTATCTGTATAGTTTAACCAAATCCTTAAATAACCAAGACGTGACTATTTGTCATGTGACCTGGTAATTAAAACCAGTCTTACAGAGACATATGCCTATATTTTTCAATATTTTATGTGCTCTTGATGGATTAGGCAGCCTAGGACTAAATTCTAAATTGGGATACCACATATCTTCATTTAGTTATCCATAATAGGCAAACATAAATGCTATCTAAGAAAAAATTTACAATTAGAATTAAATTTCTTCTGCCAATTCTCAGAAAAAAAGTGCATAGAAAACTGTTTTGTTAGTAGGTATGAGGCATAGCTGAGATAACAATAATCAGGTATAGCAATACCTCATCTAATATGACTCCTAAAAACAATGAGGTTTTAATTTACTGAGTAGTGTGTTCACACTCCAGGTGTCAATTGACTAACTTTTGAGGATATAACTTCATTACAACTATTTTATAAGTAAAATGGCCAGAGTTCACATTCAAACTTTGCCACTCCTTTGGAAAAATTGAATTAATATTTCTCTTGTATCAATTGAATAATGAAATAGTTAAAAATAAAATAATATTTAAAAGAATAACATAAAATATGCTAGTAGTTTTCACTGTTAAAGGAAGTTTATAGTTGGGACACATTTAAAAAAGTTATTGTCATAGCAGTATCTTAGAGTTCCAAAAAAAATCATGTTATCTAAAATTTTCTTCTAAGAAGTCTTATATTTTTCACAATACATTTCTAAAATATTATTAAATTTTAGAATTAATCAACAGTATAAAGGAAGTCATTATGACATATTATTGCTATATTATTTACAACTTCATTTTATGTTGTATTTATTTAAAATAATACAATTTAATTTTCTGTGTATGCCTTAAAAACACAATCATATATATGCACTCAATTGTCTTTATGCACTCATCTATTGTGGGCATCAAATCATCTTCTATTCATTAGCTATTTAAATAATTCAGCAATAAATATAAATGTAAAAGTGTCTCCATTGTAGGAACCAAATTTCTTTGGGCATATGCCAAGGGATGGTAGTTGGATCAGGCTTATTCCTATTCTTTTTCTTTTTTTTAAACAATTTTTAAAGAAAACCCATGCTGGTTTCCACAGTGACTACTCCTCTTATTCCCCTTCCACACACAGTGTAAGAATTCCTCTTTCCCCAGTTTCTCTACTAAATTTGTTATTTGCTGTTTTCAAGTTTTCCATTTTGATTTGGTTGGAATGGAATCTCTTTATCTGTATTACTAAAAATGGCCTTCATATTCAACAAAATCCCTTTCAACATTCCATTGATCTTTTCACAAAAGTAGGAAATCAAATAATAAAGCTCATATGGAAAAATAATGACCTGGAATAGTCAACATAATCCTAAGAAAATAGTGCCTACCACAGTACATGATTTCAAATAATTCTACAGAGCTTTAATGACAAGGGCAGCATGACACCGCAGCAAAAACTGTTGTGTAATGGCATTTCAGACAGGAAGCAGAAATAAACTTAGACAGTTCCAGAAAATAAAATTTACAACAAAATTGTCAAAAACGTAATTAAGCCAAAAACAGTCATGTCAAAAACTGTACCGGGAAATGTAACATGAATTTCTAAAAGGTCTTATTAATAGAAAAAAAAAAAACTGAAGCCATATATTAGGGTGAAAGCTGAAAGATCAGAGAAATGGAACAAGCCACAGTCATCCTCACCTTGCCAACTCATCAGCTGATCCTGTTTCCATGAATCCTCAGACTGAAAGCCTCTGCATCCTCACCCCTGAGGGTCTCAGTTGAACTGCTGCTTAGTTCCTGTCTCCTCTTGCCTTATATACCATTCTCCACCCAGACATGTCACTTTCTGTGATTAAAGGTGTGTGTGCTTTTCAAGCAAATGCTTGAGATCTCAAATACTGGGATTAAAGGCATGTGGCACCATGGCCTGACTCTGTTCCTGGTGTGGCCTTGAACTCACAGAGATGCTGACAGATCTCTGTCTCCCAAGTGATAAGATTAAGGGTGTATGCCACCACTTTCTGGCCTCTATGTCTAATCTAGTAGCTGGCTCTATCCTCTGATTCTCAGATAAGCTTTATTGGGGTGCACAATATATCTCCATATTTATGGTACACAATACATCATCACATTTAGTTTATGCAGTACAGCACCACAGGGAAACTAGTTATCCACACTCAAAAGAACAGATTTAATTCCACATTTCTTACCTTGAACATAAATTAATACAAAGGGTTCAAAGAATTTATCACAATACCTATAGTTTGGCACTACTAGAGAAAGAGATGTAGAAAAAGTTTTAAATATAGGTATGCATAAGAAGATTTCACAGAAGATTCTTACAGCACAGGAAAGAAACTGAGATTTGACAAATAAGATTGCATGATATTCAATATCTTTTTCACAGCAACAAAAACAATCACCCAAATGAAGAGACGATGCACAGAAAGTGATAATGTTTTTCCAACTGTATATCAGGAAAAGGATTAGTATTTAAAATATTTAAAAAACTTGGAATGAAACATTAATACACACAAACTTCCAAAGCAGTAACTGAACTAGTGATCTGAATAGACAGTCCTCCAGTGATGACACAGCACACAGTGGATACCGTAGAACGGAAAAGACAGCTGTTATCATCAAGCAGATGCAAATCATACTAAAATGTCAGAATGCAACTCTGTCAGATGAGAGCACAACACTAGTCATATATTCCTGAGAGTCAAGGTCACCGACAAGGTAACATATTATAGGTATGCATACTTCCATATTCACTAACTAGTTCAGCCACAAACATAGATTTTATAGATCTTGATGTTTCAAAACTAAAATTAAACCCATGGCAGAGGAATGTTTATGAAAGCTTTTGTTATATATTCTTGTGCATGGAAAAAAAACTTTCTAAAAGCTAAGTGGTTGCTTTATTTGTTTTCTGTCACACATTGTAAATGGCCTTTAAAAGTCAGTAGCTGTTACTCAAGAATAATGAGGTATATTATTTTCTCAATGCACATGCAAATCTCCAATTAACACTAATGGGATTTATGTCAGTGAACTAAAGGGACATCTACTTCAGTGTTTTAAAAGAAAGAACCTTTATTTTTTGATAACTACCTTTTTATCATCTAAGTGCAGACTTGCATAAATAAACAAATTAGTATTAAGTAGCAATTTGACACTTCCATTCATGTTGACATTCTGAAATACTGTCTTTAAAAGGTAATGCATTTTAAAACTGAGATACAGCTTTAGATATTAGTTAAAATTTTACTTTGAAATCCCTCCTCTGGCATTTATGTCAGAATTATAAAGAATAAACAGGAACATCTTAAGGAAATAGAGAAATGATAGATTTTCAAATATCTACAGCAAAATATCTGTTTTATCTTCACACAATTTCAGAGCTCAGAGATGTATTATCTGATAAACAACTGCATATACTACTTTAGCAGATATTTCCTTTTTAGGTGCCTAAAATTGTGATGTGTTCATATAGTTAATTTTCCAAAAGTCAATTATTATATAAAATATTAAAAACTTCGTCAAATATTATAATTGAAATAGCATCGTGAAATATGTTTGAAATTGTATTTGTTTGTTTGTTTGTTTTTTTTTACTTTTGTGGGAGGAGAAGGATGCTGGTGATATGGGCACACTCAAGGGACAATAAACATCTTGCAGGGACCACTTCTTTCCTTCTACCATGAAGGTGCTGGGAATTACATCAGCTTGTCAGGCTTGTCAGCAAATACCTTTACTCACAGAACCATCCCACTGGATCTTAGAGACGACTGTATAGTCTACAAGAGATATAATAGTATAATCATTTTTGTAAGTGTATGTAAAGAATTTTTAACATGACAGGAGACCATATATGTGTGTGGAGATCTTTATGATAGTGATGTAAAAGTAAAAATATTAGATTAAATTGTTAAAGTATAAATACTTACATAGAAAACATATAGGAGAGCTAAAGCACCATTTATTAGAGTTAACTCAAGAGGCATAAAATCAGGAGAAAAACAAAAAATAAAAAAACAAAACATCAAAAGTTTGAGTTGTTACAACCAAAAATTACTCTCTTGCTTCATAAACAAATGCTAAAGTATTTCTGCAAAAAAAATTATTATGGCACCTATGATAAGTAAATACTTTAAAGCAGAATACAAACATTTTCTGAATCTAAAATTAGTTATTTTCCTTCCCAAAAATCTTGGCTTATTCAGTAGTATGGTCTTGGTGCTGAAATATTTACCAAACATCAACTCTATAAACAGAGTATAATCAAGTACATTGGACAGTATTCAAGTTTTTAGTTTATTGTAGGAAATTTTAATTCAATGAATGATTTGTTATTTTACCAAAATCATCATTCTATGCTGCCCTCCAATGAATACAAAGATATTTTATGTAGTTCTTTTCAAATAGCTAACAGTCCCTCTTTCTGAATTTACATATAAATATACTGAAAGGTTTTCGTGAATCTAAGATACTTATTAGAACATAACTTTCACTTATATATGTATGTTATAATATATAAATACTATAATATATGCATGTATTATATTAAACAAAAATTTAAATTTATTGTTAATTTATGTGTATACGTATATTGCCTGCATATATGTCTGTGTACTACATGCATGCCTGATTACTGCTGAGGCCAGAATAAGCTGTCAGATCTTCAGGACCTAAGAGTTACATCACAATATTAGCTGTCAGGCAATAACTCATAATGACTTCTCTGGAAGAACAGACAATGCACTTAACCACAGAATCTTGTCTCCACCCCCAAATGAATATTAATTTGTGAATTAAGGCCTCAGATTGGATAGTCTGTAACTTGAACCCTTCAACTTCAGCCTCCAGTGCTGGGTTAGATGTGTACCACCAATCATAGTTTATGCTAAATTTGTCACATGTTTAATTGCTTCATCATTCTAAGAAATGTCATTATTATTCATCTTTTTTTCCTTTTTATTTATTCTGTATGTCTTTTACATAATATTACTTGGTCCCATTCATTTCCCCGTCCTTTTGCATCTGGCTTTTGCTGCCTCATCCCCCTGCTAATAAAACAAAATTTAAGAGAAAAAAAGGAAAACAATTATAAAGAAAAAATTTAAAAATTCACCCTGAAAGCTGCAGTGTGACACAGTTAGTCATGTCTTAAATCCTTTTGTTCATATATCTTTACTTGCAAGTGTTCACAACAAAGGGTCATTGCTCTGGTTTGAGGCCTCTGGTTTCTACTACATTCTCAATGCTGGACCCTCACTAGAACTCTCCAAATATCCTGTTGTTTCCCTGTGTTGTGGATTTTTTTCAAACTTTGGGTCTTCAGGGAAGGCCCCTTCAAGTGCTCCAGCAGATCATAGATGGGATGGATGTTGGGGCAGGCCAAGTCATAACCCTGGGTCTGTGCCTAGGCAGCTGTAGGGTTGTTCCAACAGCCATTTCTCCCCTGTCCTCACTAAGAGGGTGAGTATCCCCAGCATTGCCCTGGTGGCTAATTCAACTCTTGCAGCAATGAGGAGGGGTGAGTTCAGTTGTCCTGCTTTCATGCCCACAGGGTAAGCTCTCTCACACCACTGCCATTGAGCCAGCTCTATTGTGTTGCCCAGGTGAGGTACAGGGGCCACTCTCCTGAGTACTGCAGCTCATGAGGGGTAGGGACAGCCTTCCCTTTTATGATCGCAAGGCCAACTCCTCTTCCTTTCTCGGGCATTGATGCTAGCGAAGTAGAGGGGGGCAACTCTCTTCCACCCATGGTATCACATGTCAGATGAGTGGTGGGGGCAGCTCTCCCTTGTTCTCCACTTTGTGACTGGCTCACCCATACCTCTACCAACAGGTTTGGCTTTGTTGTGGTGTCCAAGCTAAATGCAAGGCCTGCTCTTCTGAGTGTTGCAGCTGGTGGGGGCCAGGGATACCTCTCCCACTCTTATGACCACAGGATAGCTCTCCCATCTGCCCTAGACATTTAAGGGGAATAGAGAGCAACTCTTCCTGATCCATGCCCCCAAATGACAAAAGAGTAATGAGCTCTCCCACATTCACAATTTTTGGGCTGGCTCACCCATACCTACACTAACAACTTTGGCTCTATTGTGCTGACCAGGCAAGGTGCAGGGCTTGCTCTCTTCAGTGTTTCAGCTGGTGGAAGTCAGGGACAGCTTTCCTGCTCTTATGACCTCAGGACCAGCTTTCCCATCTGCCTCTGGCATGCATGGGCAGGGGGGTAGGGAGGAGAGTAGCTCCACTCTGTCCATGCCACCTCAAGACAGATGAGTAATGGAGACAAGCTCTCCCTTGCTCACGAATTTGGGGCTGTCTCACCCACACCTCTGCTAATTGGATTGGCTCTATTGCACGACCCAGGCGAGGTACAGGGCCTGTTTCCTTAGTGTTGCAGTTTATGGGGGCCAGAGACAGCTTTCACATTCTTGTTACCTCAAGGTCAACTTTCCCATCTGCCTTAGACATTGATGGGTGTATGCATGTCACAGGAAGGGCATCTCTCCCCAGGCAATGTCACCTTGTGGCAGATGACGGGTGGGGCTAGGTCTCCAATCCTCATGGTCTCAGGGTTGTCTCACCTGTGCTCTCATCAACAGATTTATCTCTGCTAAAATGCCCAAATAAAGCATGGGTGTATGGCCACTGATCATAGGATCAGGTCTCTCATCATCTGCTACCTTCTGCTCTCATCTCTTCAGATATGCCTCTGTCCACAGGACCTGAACCGTGTTTTCTCTCTCTCTCAGAGCGCCAGGCCTAGGTGTGGGTCCCCTTGTCCCACTCAGGTGGCCTTGACACTGGGCTGAGCTATGCTTTCTTACCATAAATAGATGATTGTACGACCCAGCGTCATAGGTTCCTGGTTGGTGCATTTGGCTGTGTTCCATCTAACCTGGTCACTTGGGGTGTGGGCTGGAGTCTGGCTGCGGGCTTGGTTAGAATCCCTGGGCAGTGCTTGGCTGCATTCTACCTGCCCTGGCCTGGTGATGTGGTTTGGTGGCTTTGATCCATTATTCATCTTTATACAGCCATTATTTCCCCACCCTACTAAAAGTATCTGAAGTGAAAATTTTAGAAGATATTAATGAGAATTGACCAGCATTCAGTATTTTTTAGAAGAATCCAGAATAATTGCATTTCCATTCAAAAATGTATTGTATTTTGCTGTTAGAATTAATTACTGTGATCGGTAATTCAAGAGCTCATATTAAATCCTTAAGTAGAAAAGAAACATAAAACATAATTCACAATTATTAAATGAATTGGAAGAGGGCTATAAAGTTACTTGTACCAACACACAACACTCTCTTCATTAATCATGATTGAAATATAAGCCATATAATTTTGTAAGTTACACAGTGGATAAATAAGGTCATGGCCTTGTGGTCCAGATAGCTTCTCCAGTTCTGGGTACTCAAAGTGGAACAATTTCACATCAAAACTAATTTGTACTGAAATGTCCAAGGAGTAGTTGTCTTGCTCAGTAGCTCATGATCCAGAAATATAGAGACAATTAAGGAGGTGTTGCTTACATATAAAAATAAGTATATTGTTTTAGATATTTTATTTATTTAGATGTTTTATTGCTTCTTGGCAGTGGTGGTGCATGCTTTTAATCCCAGCACTTGGGAGGCAGAGCCAGGCGGATCTCTATGAGTTCGAGGCCATCCTGGGCTACCAAGTGAGTTCCAGGAAAGGCACAAAGCTACACAGAGAAACCCTGTCTCGAAAAACTTTAAAAAAAAAGATGTTTTATTGCAGTAAAGAGATATAATAACCAAGTTAATTCTTATAAGAAAAAAAAACATTTAATTTGGGACTTGCTTATAATAACACTTATGGACATGAAATTGTATACTTCTTCACACTGTTACATCTCTAATGCTTCCTATTTTTCTGTCCATAAAAACTATTGTTCAGTTACATATCCAATTATTGCCTTTTCCAATGAAATTTTATTTATAAATTCAGAGTTAATATCTTAATATCTTATTGAATTATGCAATGAACATATATCTAAAAGTATGATAATACACATTGAATAGATTTTTAAATTTTAATTTTGCACAAACAATGGAATATAAAAGTTTCATTATTCTTACTATAGAGAATTTAAAATATAATACCATGTATATTTGCTATGGTAAAGTGTAATTTTCTTTACATTTCAAGATTTATTTTTATGTGCATATGTAGGTGTTTCTATGACCCTTGTGTGCTGGAACCCACCTAAGAAGAGGGCATCACCAACTCAAGAGCTGGAGTTAGAATCTGTCAGGAGCCAAAGGACCTAGGTATGGGAATCTCAATTTTGCAAATTAACAATCAGAATGGAGCTGAGTTGCATTATTTGAAGGCTGGCCACCTCACCATCAACACTTGTGTGTATGTGAGTTTATTAGAAATGCAGTATCTCTCATTTTTGGCTCTAAGCTATTGAATCAAAAATTATAGTTTTACAAAACCTTCAGGTGATTCATAGATACATTAAATTTTAAGCAGCACAAACAAAATTACTCAATCATCTTTATGCCTCCAGTTTTCTAAATCTAAAAGTCATTGAAAAATCATATTGATGCTATGACATTAGCAATAATTAACATTTAAAACAAGTAATATACTGTTGTTTACCTATAGCTATGTTGCAAAATGTTACAACACGTAACTGAACGAAACTATTATTTTAATCTGTTGACTAGGAGTTTCTATAGTATACCAGGAATGGTTACTGTAAAGGCCTAAAGTTTGTGGGGTATTTTACCAATGGGGGTAGTGTGGCATCTGATGAATGTATCACTCATCAATCTTGCTTCCATCTGAGATGAGTACAAAGTTAAACGAACCTGTTCTGAATTATCGACTGTAATATTTTCTTGCCTCCTCTCAAGAAATCTGATTGTAGTGCACTGAAATCTTGAGGCAGTAGGACTTAGAATGACTCACAGCTCCAGGAACAAAAGAATCTAAGTGAGCAGGAGGTCAGGTAGACTGACACGTGAGTTTTTATAACTTGAGTGTTTGAATCTGCAAGAAAATGACAAACATTCATTTCAAGTTGATGAAAAACAGATTTCTCATTTCTGTGGAAGTGACAGAGAATTTCAATCCAAGTTTTAAGCTTGCACATTTTTTTTGTTCATATGTGAATATTACTCAGGAATTTTTGCTACAAAGCATATCCAATACAATTTAATGTTACAAGTACTACCAGTCTCTGATGGTAAAAGGAAATATTATGAAAAGGCATTGATTATTGTTTAAAAGTACAAAATGCTTGCATCAGTTAATAATATTAAAGGTGATCTCTGTATATTTTAAAGTATGTACCTACATTGGAAATTATTGACTACCTCAAATTCAAATTTCATTATGTATTTTTACTTGTTGATTCTGTTATCCATAACATTAATTAAGATGAATGCCCCCTTTTGGCTATTTTGTAGAAAGATGATAAATATTTACCTATACTCTTATTTAGGATATTGTGTGACATGTAGACTAAAGTTTATGTAACTTGATTTTGCATGTATAATTATATTGTTGTTTTTAAAAGTAAGCATCACAGCCAAGAGCCAATCTAATTGGTATTTTTACCAAGCAAACTTTTAGCTTACTACATAACTTTCTCTGTTTATATAATACTTTATAGATATATTTATGTTTAGAAATTCCAGATCTAGCTTCAAAAATGGATGATGTCCAACACATTACAAAGTGAAAATATAAGTCTTTTACTTTACTATGTTGATAAAGATGAATGCTATGACTAAACTTCTAGAGTATTCAATATCAGGACTATATGGTTCTCCTTGAACTTTACCCTCTGAAGTAAATATTATGTATATACTAAGATTTTAATAAATATAATTAAATAGATTTAGATAATAGTAAAGTGGTTGGGAATATGGCTTAGTCAATAAGGTAAATGTAATGTAATCATGAAGACCTGAAATAAGTTCTTCATATAACCCCAGTGCTGAGGAAGGAGAGACAGATCCCTAGAGATTCCTGGACAACCAGACTCACTTATGCTATGAGTTGTCACACAAAAAAAGATGGCAGAGCAATTGAAAGAGACACTCAGTTTCAACCCCTACCTTCCATCTACATGTGCAAATCATGCGGGAACACATAAATACACACACACACACACACACACACACACACACACACAAATTACAAACAAAATTAACAACATCTTGTCATATAGCCTTATATAAAACTTAAAAAAAAAAGAAATTTTAATGGGAAATTAAATTCCCAATATCTTATTTGTTTGATTACTTTTCAAGCAAATTTTACACTTTACTATCTTGACTTTACAACATGAAACTACATTTTGCAAATTTGTGATGGTAAGCTGTGAAAAATGTCTAAAATGTAGCATTTATATTAATTTACAGCACTTACGAATATGCTTATTTCCTACATCTCAAATGTTTTCTTCTAATACAGTGAAAGTGCTACTTCCCCAGTTTCTGATCTTTTATAGGATATGCAGCTTTTTCAACAAATACAAATACAAAGTTAGATTAATTTCTTGAGGTTGGAAATGTATTGAAAAGATAAATCATTTTCTATTTTTCATCTGATGAATTGAAAGCAAAACTTGGCTTTGTATTTTGTACAGCTTGAAAATGAGGAAGAACTATTACTGTTTTGTCTAAACTTCATAACAAATGACAGAAAAGACAATAAACTTTCTTCTCTTCTAGTATTAACATTTTGACTGTTGGGATCTGAACACTTTTGCCAGTGCATCAGGAAATGGATATGAATAGCAAAAGAACAAAATGATGGAATAAAACAAAACATTCTGAACGAGCTGTCAGAAAACAGCAATTCTTGATCATAGGCACAAAATCTTTAGTATCAACACAATATGCTATTAGCCGTGTTTACACATTTAAGGTAGCTCTGTATATTTTCAAGGTGACAGGAAATCATAGATGTTGCTTTTTATCACTGAGATGTTGGTGGAAATGATGCTTGCATTTCTTATTTCCCTCTAAAGTGGAAATCTTTTAGAATTCTACACTTAAAGGCACATCCTCTCAGATACTGACAATGCATCTTAGCAGGAAATGAAGGAAAACATTTTAATATATTTTATTAAGAAACACATCTTCTTTTATGAATTGGTTATTTTATCATAATATACCCAAAACTGGGTGAAGTTACAACTGTAACACTGTGAAGTGACATGATGTCTTATTAATAATAATGTGCTTTAATTTTGACTTTGAATATTTCTCAAGGCATAATAACTAAAGATTTGGTATTCAGCTCTTATAACTATTGTGAAGTATTTGGATATCTGAAAGGAAGGACCAAGTTAAGTTAGGTCTTTGGAAATATGGCCTTTAAAGTAATATTGGAATTCTAGTAGTCATTTCCCTTTCCTTCTTTATTCTCATCCAACATGTAAGAAATTTCATCTCCCTTATATTTCTTGAATGATTTACTGCATGATTTAATACCTGACTAAAGGCCTTAAAACTAAAGACTAACTTACTGCGGAGACAGGCACCAAAAACTAATCAACAACAAGAACAAAATAAATTTATGACTTTTGCAGTCCATTCAAGACATTTGTTATAATAGTGGTAAGCTAATTGACACATATATTTGCACGATGTTCAGAAAATTTATAATAATTTTAAGAAAAAAATGTATATATCATTTTAGTAAATTACAGTCTTCTTTAGTATAATGTAATATAATGTGAATTTTTAATTTTAACCAAATACATGAAACATACCTTCCAAAGGAAAATGAGTCCATGTTAGGAAAGATGACAAATGTAATATTTACATGACTAAAATTCTATTTACAAATGTAAAAAGGCAAATGATCCAGAGAACAAGTAATTCGATAAAGAATGATTTGTATGCATATAACTAGGTAGGTATACAGATAGATTATCAGTTGCTCAATCAATAGATAGATAGATAATGATGACGATGATGATGATGATGGTGATGATGATGATGATGGATAGAAAGATGATAAGTAGAGAGAAATGAAGGAAGAAGGGGAAAAACTGGTGGTTATATTATCTACAAATTATGTTAGTTAGCATCATCCATATACTTCAATCCACTCGTAAAACACACACTTTATTTCTTCATCAAATGGTAGCATCTATTTCTTTCTTTGTTCACGCCTTGACCTACAGTTGTTCCAAAAAAAAAAAAATCTTATAGTGCGGAAGTAGTTATAATAAGGTTTAGAGCAAGACAGACAGCATGAGTATCTTCTTCCTGACCCTCACGAAAATTTCTCCTTTAACAAACAAAGATAAGAAATATGAATATCTTGAATGACCATATGATTGAATATCTCAGACCAAATTTTAGGTGCCAAAACACCAATCATCCTGTGGTGAAATAGTATGAGGGAAACAGTCACATAGAAAAATTCTTCACGATAAATTCATATCAGATAGAAACTCAGTATATGAAGCTCTAGGTGTCATCTTGTGTCATTTGCATGTGGGACACTAAGAGTGAACTTTTATCCCTATGCCATCCAAAGAATGAAGAAGAGGTAAAAATTACTGTTATTTAAGTTACCATGTTTGCAAACATGTCATGGTCAGCAACATTTCCAAATTAAAGTAAACTTTATTCAGATAAGTTCTTTTACATATGTCAGCACTGAAGGTCAAGACTCAGAGATTATGCTCCCAAAAGGTAAGACATTCAGATGCTGATGGAAAGTGAACAATTTAATTTTTTTTTACTGACTTAATTATGGGCAAGAGAAAAAAATAGTATTGCCTAAATTCTGCTTTAAAATGTGGAAATCCTTTATTAAGCACAACAAGACACATGAATACTGTCCTTAGGAAGAAGAATGAATAAGAATTTAGTACAATATAACCACAAAAATATAGGAGTTTGTCTTAGGGTTTCTATTGCTGTGAAGAGACACAATGACCAAAGCAACTCTTATACAGGAAAGCATTTCACTGTGGTTTCTCATTTACAGTCGGAGAAGTATAGTCCATGGTAGTAAGCAAGACAGCATGTAGACAGACATGGTGAGCGAGAAGGAGCTAAAAGTGTTCTTACATCATAACACACAGGCAACAGAAAGTGGTCTGAGACATTGGGCATACCTTGAGAATATGTGGGACTTCAAAGCCCTCCTCCACAGTTACATACTCCCTCCAACAAAGCCACAATTTCTCCAACAAATCCATACCTCCTATAATGCCATTCTTGATGAGCTTATGGCAGTCAATTACATTAAAACTCCCAGAGAATGTAGAATAGAAAAATAAGGCTGGAATAGTGCAACGTTGATTATGGCAAAGCCAGTTCATCTAAGGAAACAGCTGTCCTTGAGCACTCCTGAGGGATTTGTTCAAGGGTCCCAGATTGTATTAAATATCTTCTGATGCTTGTTTATCTACTATAATATGCAATATTTGAATATAACCTATACTTTCTTCTGAATAGCCTTAGAATGTTGCTAAGGTGCACATTCTTTCTAAGACCATGTAAGTGCTTAATAAATTGTTGCTATCACATAGTGGTAGGCCTGCGCTAATAGCCAAGCAGTTTTAATTAATATACACCTCTGTGTGTTTACTTGGGTCTAAGTGGTTATGAACTGGGCAGGACACAGGAAAACTCCAGCTATAGATTTATTCATTTCCTCTCTAAGGACTTTTTTCATTCATCATAAAGTTGATTTTGAATTCATTTTCTGGTGCTTTAGGTTTGTTGGAATATTCAGGGCTTGCTGTAGTGGGATGGCTGAGTTCTGGTGGTGACATATTGTCCTGGCTGCTGTTGTTTGTGTTCTTATACTTAAGACACTTATGTTTGGGCATCTGGATTTGAGGTGATTTGCTGTGGATATCGCTCTGTGTAAATAAAGTTCTGATTGGCCAGTGGGCAGGCAGGGAGTATAGGCGGGACAAGAGAGAAGAGAATTGGGGAAGTGGAAGACTGGAGAGGAAGAGAAGCTGGGAGCCACTGCCATGACAAGATGTAAGGTACAGGTAAGCCACGAACCAAGTGGCAAAGTATAGATTAAGAGAAATGGATTAATTTAAGAAAGAAGAACTAGATAAAAAGAAGCCTGCCACTGCCATACAGTTTATAAGTAATATAAGTCTCTGTGTGCTTACTTGGTTGGGTTTGAGCAACTGTGGGACTGGCGGGTGAGAGAGATTTGTCCTGACTGTGGACCAGGCAGGAAAACTCTAAAAACTAATGGTGCCCAACATGTTGGCAAGAGTTTCCACCTAAATCCTGAGAAAAAAAGGTTCTAAAACGGAGCTAAAAACAGCTTCCTAGTTGTCTCTCTCAAGTTAGCGGCAGCCTGCCTGTTTGAGCTACTATGGTGGGTTCCTGGCCTGTGAGTCTGACCTGCAGTGTGGCGGGAATGAGGAGTCTACAAGCAGCACTTTGCTCTGCTGCATGGTGGATTTAGCCTTTGCTAGTTTAAAAAAAAAAATTGGCTCACTCCTTCTCTAAACCCAGGAATATTGTGAAAAGAAAAGATTAAGAGATTCTTGTGTCCCAAATCAGAAGAGCCCTCTCGTGTGGGACAGAGAAAAACCAATATTTTTATTTAAATAAGGTTAATTATAAATGCAATCTCTTTCTAAAGAAGAAAAGGGGATATGTTATAGATATAATGAGATGAAAGGGTAGATTAGTAAACTTACTTCTAAAGAGCAACAACTCGTTTAAATTGTTTTACATTGGTATAGATTTTAGTCTATTGATATAAACTTACAGTTAATTTTGTTATACTGTGTGTATATTTCTACTCTTGTTTAAGGTATGTTTCTATAGCTCATTTAAAATTGTAATGGATAATTAAAAATAGATTAATAATTAATCATCTACGATAATCATACTCAGAGCCATTTTAGTTAATTCTTCTAGGTATACATAGAGATATTTCAGATAGATAGGTAATCTTCAAATATTTCAAAGACCTTCAGAATATGGCATTTAAAATATTTTTAAAATTTAGACTTTCTGGACATTGAGACATGTCTGCTCCTGGCAACACCAATTTACTTCAGACAGGAGGATGGGCATTGAAGACACTTCATAGCTTATCTTCACCTTGGCAAAAATAGCCATTTGGGCAAGAAACTGTTCTTGCCTGGATTACTTGATCAACTGGACATGCAAAACCCATAGAAAGGGGACCACTGAACTTTGCTTGACAAAATGGTCCTTCAGATTCCTGCTCCAAAGAGGAAACTGCCAGACATTCTACAGGATACTGAAAAAACTGACCAAGAGACTCTTGCCCTGTGGACTGAAAACAAATGCCCCAACTTTATAAAGGAACATTAGGTGACTGTCCAGGCTGCCAGCTGTCTCTGTCTACCCTGCAAGACTCCCAAAAGTTGCTTGCATCCTTCTCCTGGTTCTCAGGTAATATTATATCCTTCTGAGGTCTTTGATGTGGTTGAAGACTAGATAGTTATAATTTCCTCAGTTATGATAAAAGATAAGTTAGATATAAAACCTTAGACTCAGAAATATAAGATAGATAGGATATCTTCTTTAATATTACAACTGTAATTCTTGCTTGATAATTGTTTTGTTATATGTAATTGTACTATGTAAAAATTAAAACCTACCTTAAAAAAAAAAAAAGAAAAGGGGAAGTGCTGTGGATATTGCTCTGTGTAAATAAAGTTCTGATTGGCCAGTGGCCAGGCAGGGAGTATAGGCGGGACAAGAGAGAAGAGAATTGGGGAAGTGGAAGACTGGAGAGGAAGAGAAGCTGGGAGCCACTGCCATGACAAGATGTAAGGTACAGGTAAGCCATGAACCAAGTGGCAAAGTATAGATTAATAGAAATGGGTTAATTTAAGATAGAAGAACTAGATAACAAAAAGCCTACCATTACCATATAGTTTATAAGTAATATAAGTCTCTGTGTGCTTACTTGGTTGGGTTTGAGCAACTGTGGGACTGGCGGGTGAGAGAGATTTGTCCTGACTGTGGACCAGGCAGGAAAACTCTAACTACAGTGATTTGATAGGTCTTGGTTCCAATTTCTGGTTTTGTCTTTCTTGGATGGGGATTTTCCTTCTTGATTTCTATTTTCTCTTTGGTTTTCTGGCTGTTGTGGCCTGTGGTTGAGTAGAGGGTCTCCATGTGCTGGCGACTGGACTTTGGATGGTCTGGATGGCTTCTGGTCTAGTAGGTGCTTGCTGCTCAAATTTGGGGCTCAAGTTTTGGCCATGTGCATGGCCTCTGATCTGGCTGCAGTCCCTAGGGTTCTGGATGTTGTTGGTCTTAGTTCTGATGGAGTAGCAGGCTTTTGTCTGGTTTTCAGGAATTTGGCCTGGTCTCTGGGTTTCAGGATGCTTGCCTGACCTCTGGAGTTCAGGAATCTGGCCTAGCCCCTGATGGGATGGAAGGTTTCTACCAGATGTGTGGGCAGAGATATGATGATTAGGGGAGACTTAGCAGTAGTAATTAAGCTGGGCGTCTGAGAGTGGGGTAGAGGGCAGTCTTACTTGGGGTTTAGAATTCTGGAATGGCCTCCAGTGGAAGAGGAGGCTCTACCATAGGTGTGGGCTGGGAAGTGGTGACATGGAGAGGAGAGGTGTTTGTAGTTATGTTTGGCAGATAAGGATGAGTGGTTTTACCTGTGTTTCAGGATAGAAATGAGTGGAATGGGAGGCTCCAGCCAGAAATGTGGGCTAGGATAAGCAGATAAGGATAGGAAGGGCATTTGGGGTTGTACTGGGTAGGCACAGGCAGGGGTTGGGGAGATGGATTACCTGGTCTTCAGGGTGCTGGCCTGGACTCTGATGGAGGGGAAGGCTTCCCCAGAAATGTGGGGCACGATGTGGTGATGAGGGGAGGAGAAGCAGTTGGAGTGATGCTGGCTGAGCACAGGCAGAATGGGAGGCAGGCTTACTTGAGATTCAAGATGCTGGCCTGGCCTCTGGTGGAGTGGGCTACCTCTGCCAGATATCTGGGCTAGCATAAGGATAAAGGGACGCCTCTGGTTTTGATCTGTTATACCTCAGAGACATAAAGCTTACTCTAAGATGTAGGGTATAGTTTAACCGTGTTGTTCTAGTAGAATATTTAACCTTATGATAATTTAGGCCTTGGAGTACTCTGACAATTTTGTTTTATATTTATGAGACTTCATAAAGCTTCCTAATTCCTTGAAGGGACAAAAGAAATCCCTGTTGTTCTTTTTTTCTTTTGTAATCTCCATATTCACATAGAGCTCTTTATATTGGCCCTTATAATTATTCCATGTTCTGCAAAAGCATAGGAAGCAATTTGCTATGCCCTGTGGGCACCATTAACACAAACCAAAGAAATGCACATTCTGGTGAGAACTAGCCTTCATTCAATACATGCTGCATTAAAATTATATATTTACTATTTTCGCAGACACTTTCAATTGATTAATTATCCTCACATTATTTCTACTTCAAGAAGCCTTATGTTAAGTAACACTAAAATTTACTTATTAAGAAATAGAGCAATAACAGCTAGATAAAAGACTAAAAGTTTAATGCAAGCAACTTAGTTCTAAAAGTTATCTCCTAATTTGTATAATAAACTGTACCACAATTATTGAAATGCACAGAAAACTGAGTTGACACATGAAGAATCCTTCCTATTTGGTAATCTTCCACCAATTGTGTCTACTACTCAATGGCTTGCAGGTTTATAGGTTGGGACTGGGGTCCTCATAGCCATTGCTATCTACTTTTTGACACATGTGCTTCTATTATGTGGAACAATTTAAAGAATATTGGTATTAAGTTTTCTTTGAAGATCTGGTAGAATTCTGCAGTGAAACCATCTGGTCCTGTGCTTTTTTTGGTTGGGAGACTTTTAATGAATAAGTGTATTTCCTTAGGGGTTATTGGACTATTTAAATGGTTTATCTGGTCTTGATTTAACTTAGGTATGTGGTACCTATCCAGAAAATTATCCATTTCTTTTAGATTTTCCCGTTTTGTGGAGTTTGAACTGGTTTTTGAAGTATGAACTGATGATTCTCTGGATTTCCTCATTGTCTGTTGTTATGTCTCCCTTTTCATTTCTGATTTTTTTAATTTAGATGCTCCCTCTCTGTTTTAATGCATGTTAGGGTGATGAATACTTATTATATTTTACCATTAAATGACTACTGAATGTTTTATTTCACTCCTTACGCTTGATCATGTCACTTAGATTTATTATTGGGATATCTAAAATCTACAGTTACAAATTGTTTTTGGACAGGAGGCAACAGGAACAGTCCTATAAGACAATATGAGTGAGTTTCTAGCTCACAAATTTGGTGCCAAAAGTTTAAAACCTTTCATAATATTTGAACAAGATGCCCTTTAATTTCATGTTGCATTACAAACTGACGCATTATGTAATTTGTTCTTAGTACTGTAATAAATGGCAAATGTATGGATGTGTGATATAATTCATAATTTGCATTCAAAAGTTTTGTATTCTGACCTGTACTACTTGTTTCTTTATAGTCACTTTATTGATTAACCACTTCGTGAATTCTGTGCCTTAGACACTATTATATACTGGAGTAAGGTGTTTATAACATCATATAATCCTCCCAAATCATCGTGCTTTTTTTGGATGAAATTGACAACTAGTTAAACAGATGAAATTACTAACTCAAAAGCCAGGAACATAAGGTATCTCTTGCTACCACTCATTAGAAGAGATATATCTCATTTTAGGCATAAGTGTAGCTATCTCCTACACAGACCAGATGTTAACTGACATTTATTATGGTAAACTATTTGCAACAGAAAGGCTGCATTGTGAAAATAAGTATACAGAATTCTTCCTCTATGCTCAAACCATAACTATACTACTCAAATCACATTCTTCACAGTGTTCATGTATTGTTTTTCTTACTCAAGATCTCAGATTATTCCCAATCTCTCTCTTTGTGTATCTAAGGAAATTGAAGGGGTATGTAGTTAGGGACATGTTAATAATAACACATTGCAATAAATACATTTCTACCTATAAAAGAAGCAATACATTGAACAGAAGTTCTGTGTTAAAGGTGAGATTAAACAGCTAGAATTGTTTGTCTCTGATGAAACTAACACAATGAACTCTGAAAATGTCTTTCTACATTTCAAACAATTTGATCTGGAAAATACATTTGTGTTTTGTGAAAAATAATTTTGAAGAAAATTATTTACAATAGTATTATCAGAGTCATTAATCATGTGACTGTTCTTTCATCTATTTATTTACCATTGATCTATTTATCATCTATCATCCATCATCTGTCTGTCATATATCAGCCTATGAGTATATCAAATATCTTTCTATATACCATATATTCATATTATTATTTCTTTCTTCAGATATAAACTGTCAGAACTTTTCACTAAATATTTAATATTTTCTCCTTTTTCAATGAAATCGATCTATTAATAAGATACTGACTGTGATAAAATGCATACTAACCACTGCACAGCCAACTAGAATCAATAAATCCTAACGACAAAAATCTTACAGACAAGAATGACAGAAGGTTTCAACTGGGTCAAGTGTTAGATATGAAGATTCAAAAAGCTAATTTGAAGGAGACAAGTAGAAATGGAGAAATAATTTGAATTTATTAAAATATTTAATATGCTTTATATGCAATTTAAAAAATTTAATAAATGTCATTTTTGACCATTTCCTATTTTGAAATAAAGTGTTTTAAATATTTATTTAAGAATGTACAAATGCATCCATTAGCTACTAGCCACTGACTGTCACTTCTGGAGAGCTACATAGTTGGATCTAAATCCTGACTTCATGTTAGAATTGCCTGAGGGAATTACAAACAGGCACCCAGAGCAATTAAGACAGAATAATTGGTGAACTCCAGTATTCTTATATTTTTAATGATGCTTGGGTAATTCCAAAATACAAGCATATTACAGAACTAATGTTCTAAATCAATGTATCATTAATTCTTTTTTCTCAGCTAACTTTTGTATTTGCCAAAATACATTCCATCTTACATTACACACAACCAAAATTTTTATAGCACAAAAAGTTACCCATATATATGATAATATGCAACCATTATAAATGTAAAGTTTGAAGATTTGACAGTTGTAAACATATATGCAATTTACATGTCCTGGTAACAATACTGATTTTTCAATCTTCTCATTTTTAACTCATTATTATATATATCTGAAATTATCTCATTTATAAAACTGTAGATTAGTTGTTATTTTGGAAATTAACATCAATGTTTTTCTTTTCAAAAGTCATTAATATTATTACTATGTATAATGTCTTTTTAAGTTTTATTTACACATTTACTAATGACTTATTATTTATTTTATTTTATTTTGTTGTGTAAATATTTTATAAATATATAATATATATTGTTTGGTGTGGGATAATCCTCTTGTACACTGTAAAATTTGTCACTCAAGTAAGTTTACTAAAAAGCTGACAGGCCAGTAGCTGGGCAGGAATGTAGGCAGAAATGCCAAATAGAGAATGATGGGAAGAAGGATGGCAGAGTCAGGAGTGACCAGCCTGACACAGAGGAAGCAAGATGAGAAGGTCCTACTGTCAAAAGGTAACAAGCCAAATGGCTAAACATAGATAAGAATCATGAATTAATTTAAGTGTAAGTGCTAGTTTATAAAAAGCCTGAGCTACAGGTTCAGCATTTATAATTAATGTCAGCATCTAAGTGATTATTTGAGAGGTACTTCAGGACACAGGAAAACTTCTGTTGTCATAAAAAAATTGTAGTGCTTTAATGAGGACATACATTCTCATTTTTTTTTTATGGGTACTCACCAATCTGATGACCAGGGTAGGCTAGATCAGGCACTCTTACCACTACTGCTTGTAGGCTAATCTGAGGTCGTCCTTGTGGATTCCTGGGAATTTCCCTAGCACTAGGTTTCTCATTTACCATACAGTGTCTCGCTCTATCAAGATATCTTCTTCATTGCTCTCCCACTCCAGCCCTCATCCAGGTCAAACATCCTGTTCCCTCATGTTCTCATCCCCCAAACTCTCCCTTCTATTGCTCCTCCATCCCAGTTTACTCATGGAGATCTCCTCTGTTTCTCCTTCCCAACGTGATCCATATATCCCTCATAGGGTCTTCTTTTTTTCCTAGCTTCTCTGGAGCTGTGGGTTTTAGTCTGATTATCCTTTACTTTACATCTAATATTCACTTATGAATGAGTACATGCCAAATTTTTTCTTTTGGAGTTTGAGTTATCTCACTCAGGATGATATTTTCTAGTTCTACCAATTTGCCTGCAAGGGACAAGATGGAGGCAGTACTAAGAGTTCATAGCTCAAAATGCCCACATAAAGAAATTGAAGAAATATCATACTAGCAACTTAACAGTACACCTGAAGGCTATCAAAGATAAAGAAACACTCACCCAGGAGGTGTAGATGCCAGGAAATAATCAAGTTGTTGGCTTAAATCAATAAAATAGAAACAAAAGAACAGTACAAGTAATCAATACAACAAAGAGTTGGTTCTTTGAGAAAAACAATAAGATAGACAAATTCTTATCTGAACTAACTAAAAGCCAGAGTGAGAACATCCAAGTTAACAAAATCAGAAATGAAAAGAGATATGGAACAACTGACAGAAGAGAACTGGGGAATCATCAGGTCATACTTCAATAACCTTCACCAGGCTCTGGTGGCCCATGGCTTTAATCCCAGCATTTGGGAGGCAGAGGCAGGAGGATCTCTGTGAGTTTGAGGCCAGCCTGGTCTATCAAGCAAGTTCCAGGAAAGGCGCAAAGCTACACAGAGAAACCCTGTGTCGAAAAGCAAACAACCAACCAAACAAAAAAAAAAACAAAGACTTGTACTACACAAAAGTGGAAAATCTAAATGAAATGGACAACTTTCTGGTTAGGTACCATATACCCAGATTAAATCAAGACCAGAGAAAAAAATTACATAGGCCTATAACTCCTATGCAAAGAGAAGCAGTCATTAAAATTCTCCCAAACAAACAAACAAAAGCCCAATACCAGATGGTTTCAGTGTAGAATTCTACCAGAATTTCAAAGAAGAGCTAATACAACAATACTCTTCAAATTGTTCCACACAATAGAAACAGAAGGAACATTGCCAAACTCTTTCTATGAGGCTACAATTACCCTGATACCCAAACCACACAAAGATGCAACAAAGAAAGATATTCACAAACCTATCTCCCTCATGAGCATCGATGCAAAAATACTCAATAAAATACTGGCAAAGCAAGTCCAAGAACAAATAAAAAAAATATCATTCAGCAGGATTAAGTAGGCATCATCCCAGAGATGCAAGGATGGTTCTTCCTATGAAAACCTAACTGAAAAAAAATGATCATCTCATTAGAGGCTGAAAAAGCCTCCTACAAAATCCAACACACCTTCATGATAAAAGTCTTGGAAAGATCAGGAATACAAGGAACATACTTAAACATAATAAAGACAATTTGCAGCAAGCTAACAGCCAACATAAAATTAAATGGAGAAAAACTCAAAGCAATTCCATCAAAATCAGGAACAAGACAAAGACAAGTTTGTCCACTCTCCCCATATTTATTCATAAAGTTGAAGTTCTAGCTAGAGCAAAGACAACAAAAGGAGATCAAGGGAATAAAAACTGCAAAGGGAGAAGTTAGACGTTTGCTATTTGCAGATATGATAGTTTGTAGCCGGAATCCTAACAGTTCTTGCTGGTTCCTTAGCTGATCCTGTTTCCTCATCCAGATGGCTATCAGCTGAACTGCTGCTCAAAAGCCTAAAAGTTTAACTAGCCAAAAGCTTCTAGTTTCTGGTCCTCACACCTTATATATCTTTCTGCTTTCAGCCATCACTTCCTGGGATTAAAGGCTCACTTTCTGAGATTAAAGGCATGTGTCACCATGCCTGGCTGTTTCCAATGTGGCCTTGAACGCACAGAGACCCAGAGGGATTTTTGCCTCTGGAATGCTAGGATTAAAGGCATGTGCTACCACTGCCTAACCTCTATGTTTAATATTGTGGCTATTCTGTCTCTGACCTCAGATACGTTTATTAGAGTGCATAATATTTTGGGGAACCTAATGCCACCACAATAGTCTATATAAGTGACCCCAAAAATTCTACAAGGGAATTTCTATAACTGATAAACATCTTCAATAATGTGGCAGGATACAAGATTAACTAAAAAATCAGTACCCCTTCTATACAAAAATGATAAATGGGCTAGGAAAGAAATCAGAGAAACATCACCCTTTACAATAACCACAAATAATATAAAATACCTTGGGGCAACTAGAATCAAACAAGTGTGCTGAGGCATAATGCTTTTGTATGCTGGTTTAATAAAACACTGATTGGACAGTAGCCTTGCAAGAAGCATAGGCAGGATAAGCAGACAAGGAGAATTCTGGGAAGAGGAAGTCTGAGTTAGAAGATGCCAGCCCAACATCCATGGAGCACTTGTAATGGCATACAGGTAAAGCCACGGAACATGTGGCAACATATAGATTAACAAAAATGGGCTGAGTTTAAGTGTAAGAGCTAGTCAGTAGGAAGGCTGAGCCAATCGCCAAACAGTTCTAATTAATGTAAGCCCCTGTGTGTTTACTCAGGTCTGTGCTGCTCTGGACTGGGTGGGACATAGGAAAATTTTCAGCTACAGGTGGCACCCAATGTGGGGCAAGAATTTCTACCCAAAACCTGAGAAAGCTTTTAAAAAGCATTCTAAAATGAAGCCACGAGCAGCTTCCTAGATATGTCTCTCAGGAAAGCTGTGATACAGAGATGTTACAGCCTGTGGACTTGAGCTATAAGTGTGGTGGGTTCATGGTGGGTTCAGGCTTGACCTGCAGCATGGCAGATTTCTGCCACAGGACACAGATGTGTCTCCAAGCTGCACATTATGCTGTGTGGTGGATTTACCTTTTGCTAGTACAGGAAAAAAAAAAAAAAAAAGGTTTCTTGGCTACTTATGGAACTTCCTGGTAATATAGGTATGCTTAAGTAAAGCATCCTATAAGTAATAATTGATAAACTGAATGGGTCACCAAGCTGGAATGGAGAGGAATCCAGCATTTATTCAGTCATATGGGACAAATATTCCTACAGGACAATATGTGCTCTTCATATATGGCAAATATTCATTGATTTATATATATTCTAGAAAACTCATCCAACATGCTTCATGTAATTTTAAATTCCTTTTTCAAATTTTCTTTATCTTTTGCATCAAGGTCTTACATATAGTCCTGGCTAGCCTAAAATTGGCTGTATAGATCAGGCTAGCATGAAAGCCAAAGGGATCTGACCATCTTTGTCTCTGAGTTGCTGGAATTATAGACATGAGCCACCAAAACTGCACAATGCAACTTTTCTTGTTAATAATGTGGTATCTTTGTCTTTGCTCTTCATCAGTTTGCATCTTATCTTTTTCAGCTAAAAGAGTCAAGATAGGTTTCCATGGGGAAAATCTTCACTTAATTTTCTTATTACTTTGTATCTTTCACAAATAATTTATATAAGCAATGTATAATATTTATGCATAATATATTATTTTAAATATACATATCTAAATCTATTTTATGTGAATAAAGATACTTATTAATAATGATTACTTTTTTCTTTAAAAGTATATCAATAACTTAGTGTATATTTACTTGTAAATTTAATGTCATTCAAATCTTATATCTCTAAATTTTTTTAATTTTGTTTCTCCAGGTACAAATTTAAATAAATTTAATATTTTGATAGTACATGATATTAATGAATACATATATTATGATGGTTTTGAGTTAAGAAAATGAATAAACAGCAAAGAAGTGTAATTGCTCTGTGCTTTATGCTTTGATAAGTATTTTATATGGTATGCAAGCAATTATGGTAACAAGTAAGTGTAAATAAGAACATATTGAGTTGAGATAAAGAGGTACATAAATACTTCTAAATCTATATAGAAGCCTGTGTGTGGGCAATGGTCCTGCTCTCAAAGCAGCACATTACCTTGCCTCTGTATATTCTTTTAGTTTTTGTTTGAGGAACTTCTGAGAATAACCTACATATATATCTGATGTTGCCTTCAGCTTCTCAATTCCTGCTAGACAAAGTTCTTTTGAGTATTTTTATTCTGCAAAAGTACCAACTACTAAGATGGTAGGAAGATTTCATTGTGATTGTGACATGTTTTCTAAGCAGAGCAAGGACAATTACTGAAGTTTGACAAGACACACTCTGACTCATTAAATGCTACGTGATGGCTAGCATGAGTGATATTTCTGAGGCAAATTTAGAATGAAGAAAATATTGTGAAAGTGGTGCTTGAAAAGAAAGGAGTATTAGGGAAGATTAGGACTGCCTTCTCAGTAGCACAGCTTTTAAGGGTCTCTTTGCATAATTGTCTTTTTGTCTCTCACTAAGAACAAGAGCAGCCCTTTATTACTTTGTACCTGACTTAATCACTTCGTTTTCAGGAGCTTTCTCTAAGTAATCCAATTGTCTCCTCATTAGATTTACTTCATTTGTGTTTTGTTGTTTGAAACACAGGAATGGTGATTATGGCTTCAATTGCTCCTGCTAACATTTGCAACCTCTTCTTGTAATTCTCCTTTCATTGACAGCTGTTGAATGCAGTCATCAGCACATGTGCAGGGGGGGTGGGGGGACAAAGGGGGAACTTGCATATTTTCTAAACTTACTCATTGGAGCCTATCAATCCACTTGTGGAAAGAGAAACTGTTTTCAGAAATGGGATAAATAATTACCACTATTCATGCACAAAAATATTCTTTCTGAGACATTTATTTTGTGAAATAGGTGGCTCATCCTGTATTCCAAATCTCATCCTTAGAATATGAATCATGTTAATAAGTGACATTCTCACTTAACAACTTTAATATATATTTAATACATATAATAAATTCAATATAAATAACAATTCATTCTAGTTAAGCTATGTATTTTTCAGTGTCAGTTCAGCTATCTCTTTGACAATATTGACTGATTTAATTAATTGACTAATTAATTAAGTGTTCAGTCTTGCTTCATGAGATGTTAGAAACTGCATATAGCTTATATTATGCTCATAAAATTCTATTATTGAATTTGGCTTATAGCTCATCTTGTTGCTTCTCTCATTTTCAAGAAATAAGAATGCATTGGACCAAAGGTATTAAATGATTCTTGCCAGCTCAGTTTGTAGAAATGGCATGAACTGGAGTTTGTGCCTTTTCACCGCTTTTCCATAAAATTAATGTTTTAGTAATCATATCTAGAGAATGAATGTAAGGATGGTATTTATGATTTTACACATTATCCCATATAGTAGTATAATGTGCTTTTATTTTCATGGAATTGAAACATGGAAGGGGGACTTATAAATCTATAAGGCTCTTATCCCAGGATTATAGCTGCAGAAAAGACTTCTGGTGGAGAGGAATTTCTCAAGTCGGAATTGCATGCCAGATTTGTAGGAAGTGCCACAGACATATTATAAAGGTGTTTTTTAACATACTTATATACTTAAAAATGAAATCATATTATCCACATTTCAATATAGAGAAGGTCACCTCAAAGTTAGACAAGTATGATACTTCAGGTTTCTGGTTCTCATATTTTGACTATGATTTAAAAATTATTACTTTTATTTAATGAGTTATATGTAGGGGTATATATTTATGGGTGTTTCCATTTGATGATCAAAAGGCAATTTCTGGGAGTGCTTTCTCTTTTTTTACCAAGAGAGCTTTTCTGACCCATCTCTGGCTTTGTGTCAGATTCTACAACCCACCATCCATCTTGCTGGTTGCTGAACTAGGATAAGAAAAAAAGATCAAACTACTTATTTTAAATAGGATAAGTAATGAAAATTTTTTGTCTGAATCTGTCAAATGTTAATGAACTAGACATCATTAATGTAATCTTGACTGTGTATATTGTATATACATACTGGATATGATTTTCCTTGTATTAGTTATAAACTTTTTAAATTTTAGACAAAACAGGGGAAATGTGGTGGTACTGTGTTCCCCAAAATATTGTGCAGGCTAATACACTTATCTGGAGTCAGAGAACAGGACGGCTACAATATTAAACATGAGCATAGGCCTTGGTAGCACACGCCTTTAATCCTAGTATTCCAGAGACAGAAATACCTCTGGATCTCTGTGTTCAAGGCCACATTAGAAAAAGTCAGGCATGGTGACTCACACCTTTAATCCCAGAAAGCAAGCCTTTAATCCCAGGGAGTGATGGCAGAAAGTACAAAGATATTTAAGGCATGAAGACCAAAAACTAGAAGCATTTGGCTGGTTAAGCATTTTGGCTGGTTAAGCTTTTAGGCTTCTAGCAGCAGTTCAGCTGAGACCCATTCAGATGAGGACCCAGAAGGTTGCAGTCTGAGGAAACAAGACCAGCTGAAGAACTGGCCAGGTGAGGAAGCTGTGGCTTGTTCTGTCTCTCTGCTCTTCCAGCATTCACCCCAACAACTGGTCTCAGGTATGAGTTCATTAATAAGTACCTTTAAGATCCCTGCTACACTGAACATATATTTTTCTTAAAAGTACATATATATTTCTGTGCTTATAAGAAGTTATCAATGAATTTAATTCAGGATATCTTGTGACTTATCTATTTGCCTCTCAGTTCTGTGCATAATCACTTATCTACAGCCAAGGTACTGAGGAGAACAGACTTCTTTACTACCATCTCTTGTTCCTGTGGTCATGTTTAATGACATTCACCCTTAAATCCATTTCTGTAGATTCCTTTGGGTGGTGTCAATAGATCCTGATGTCTAAAAAGTATTCAAAATTTTTAAATATTGGCCGTGTTTGTTGTTCAAGGGCTAAAATTTCCTTTCCTACTCCTTTCCAAATGATGGCTTGGACCCAATTTTACGTACCAATTTCCTTACAGATTGTTTCAGGGAAACATGCAGAGCTTACTTAATTCTTTATAGATATATCCAAGTTTGGAAAGGGCAAAAATAAAGCACACTCATATCTTTTTTTACTTTCATCCTTACCCATACTACCACCTATATAAGTGAGTCTGAAAATATACATGAAGAAATAATCTTTCCAATTTTCCAATCTTCCAAATGTTCATTTGTATCCCACTTGTATTCATAATTTTCCTTCTCTATCTTGGTGTATTATAACTTTAAAAACACTAAAGATCTATTAGTCATTGCCAGAACACTTCATTAACAAAACTAAACTACTAAATATAATGTTTTATGTCTCTATTTGTGGTGGTTAATGAGTGTTGTCAAATTTACTGCATCTAGAATCAACTTAAGCTTCTTGGGACTAATGTGGGAGATTTTCTTGATCAGATTATTTGATACAGGAAAAGGACATAGAAGAAGCAAGCAGCAGGAAGACAGTGCTGTATGTAGCCAAGCTGACTACAGAGGACTAGCTTAACAGCCTTTCTTGGGAAGCAAGAACTTTAACAGCTGCTGCCTAAAGGCCATTCTTGTCATATTTTCATAAATAATCTGTCTATCTCTTGTCCTTGAACTAAAAATTGATATAAGCAAAACTTAAGTGTAACATTTGAAAAAAGGCAACTCAAGGCATCTTAACATTGACTTTGTCTTGTGGTTTTGAGGCAAGAGAGCAAATGGAACAAAAAGCAATGCAAGGTTCATAGTTCAAGGAACAAAGGGGAACCAGAAAACCTAACATTACAGCAAGGGCTTGTGAGATAAAGAGGTCTGTTCTCAAGTGGAATGCAGGGAGGAGTGTCCAGAAGAAAAGATCCTACTCAGCTAATCTTCCAACATATGAAAGAAAAGGACATAAGAAATTAATTTTCTGCTACTAGAAAGAAACAGCAAACTCTATTGTCATTGTGATTCACAGGGTCAGACAAACTTGGCACTGTTTTCTACATCTCACTGGCTTAGGGTCATGAAGGATATGTAAGTAAAATAGATGGGAAATTTTGTCTCCATGCTTTCAGATAGCTGCTGAGGCCAGGAGTCCAACAGAGTGCATGGGTAACCTGAAAATGCTGTTGTAAGGAGTTTTGGAAGTAAAGTTTGGTGTGCTCTGAAGTGGCTGGAACCATGAGATTTCTGCCCAGGAAAGAAGCAGATAGGGGTGGAAGTAGCCTGAGAGAGAGACTGCCTAGAGTCTCAGAAGATTTGAATTGTTGGCACTATGGGGATTTTTTTTTTTAATTTGGATTAAATGTCTTTTGCATTATGATACAATGACTAGACCAGTGGTTTTCAAACTTCCTAATCCTGCAACCCTTTAATAATAGGCGTCTTTCTGCTATTTTTTTCTTCTTTTCTGTCATTAGTATAGAGATTTTTTTTCCATCTATATCCTCTTCTAGAGAATCTAGTATTGGGTACAACTTTCAAGTTTAATGAGTTATTTCTAGTTTACATGTAATTTCTGTTGATTGATGTTTAATTTTTTATTTGTTTTTCTATTATATGGCATCATGAATGCACTGTTGAGTATTCTTGGTCAATATTTACATTTCACTTATATGTATATTTCTAAGATTCCCTCTTAGTTCATTATGTGATTTTTCTATTTTTACAGAAATTCACTGTTGAATCATTCTTGTGTTTATATTTAATTTTCTAAAGATGACATTAAACATATTTTAATGTGATTTTTAATGGGTTTTCTTTCAAACTTACATAAAGTATTCCTTGTGAAACTGTAGCCAGTGAAAGCTTTCTTTTCCTTAACCTTACTTAGGCCATAATTTCCTAATATTTGTTAGCCTGATATTTTATTGTGCATAAGAATAAGAAACCTGAGCTAACTTTAAAAATGTATCTTTTTCCCTCTGGTAGCAAATATTGTCGAGTGTCAATTTGTCATTTTCTAAACTTTCCTAGATTTTATCTATAATATTATTTCCTACTGAGTGAGGTATTTGACCATCTTTCTCTCTATTCAGCTTTAATTGTGTGTGTGTGTGTGTGTGTGTGTAGATTTTTGGTTATTTCTTCTCTTTAGTTTGGGGATTAGAAAATAAATTCAATGAATTTTTTATTAAACCTTACCAAGTTTCCCTGTTCTGCTGAAGTATCCATGCTTGAGTGTGTAAGCAACCTTCGGGTACCTTTCTAATCCTCTAGACTTTATTTTCTTCAAGCTATCGTACATCTCCATTACAAATTCATTCAGGTTCACTGTGAGCTCTGGGTACTGGGGTATACTCTATGGCTTTCAAGTCCTTATACACATTTATTATATTCTTCCATGACTTTTTCTGATGAAGATTTTACTATTAAATGTCATTGACTAGTTTTGTCATGCGTGTTTTGTAGGACTCATCTATTCACTAGTTACAAACTTTTCTTTCATGTTATTTTATTATTTCTTCTTTTTCCTCATAAAACCTGCAAACTCTAGGACTCTACAAAGTACCTGGAGTCTGGGACTTAAATTACCAAACTATTGTTATAGGAATGTTTAGGGAATATAGAGTATAAACCTTGAATTAATTTATGAAGCTTTGCAATTGGTATTGAATCTCTTGTTTAATTTTATCATCTATTTTTAAAGTTTCTAGGTAGAACATTTACTTTTCAGTACTGAAAGTACTAAGCCGAAAAATTAATTTTAAAATGCAAATATGAAAAAATAACAGAATATTCCTGCTGATTTCCTTAGCTTCAGTACACATAGATCATTCCATTTGCTGTCAAGATGAGGCTGGAAGCATGGATGAGAGGATAAGAATACACAGAGTGTATGGAAATGGAAACGTTAAAATAGAAACCTTTCACTGCAAAGATGGTATGGTTTAGAGATTAATTGTCCTGCATAAAGTCTTATGAGAAATTTCAATTTGTGACCCAAGAAATGTCAGTACTCAAATTTTAGCCTATAATGACTCAGCTCCTTCTAAAGGATGATTCCTGGTTTCCCTAGAACAGCCATCACACACTTGCCCTTGCAAAGTACAAAACATATCAACTCTATTGTTACACAATATTCAAGCCAAAGTGCTTTTCTGCTTTTTTAATATAAAATAACACATGGGTAAAAGAGAAGCCTGCATGATGACTCTATGAAACACAAAATTTGGTTAAACCATATATTTATTATATTTTTATCTGTTTATGTATTATGTGATCTTTACATATATTATTTAAAATATATTAGATAATATAAATATATTTTAAGAGACATGAAAACTAATGGAAATGGATGATACATAGAATGCATGTGAACCAAATTACTTAATCCTATTCAAACCTATTCTTCATTTTCATAGTTCAATGAATATGAACTTTCAGAAAGAACTTGAAATAAGCATTTCTCACTGAACTATTCATAATAAGATTTTTTTTTTATTTCACTTAATGCTACAAAGAATAAAAATGAGAAGGGTGACACGTTTGAAGCTTTGTTTCATTAAAACAGCTAATATTTAGATTATTATTAAGTTTTTTTAAGGGTTGCAAGAAATGATTTATTGTTCTATTAGAATTTTAAGCTATCCAATTTCCTAAAATTGTCTGGTCACAAAGTACCAGACACTCAGCAATATTTCTCAAAGTCTAAATAGGAAATGATGCAAGTTCAAAAAACCCTGCTGCTAGGAAAGAAATCTCAAGCTCCTTATAATATCTTTCAGAGTCACACAACATCAATGGGTTGACTAAATCTTTATCTCATTCTTGTGTGGTAGTTTTAATTGAAGAGGTTCTATCAAACAGCCCCAGCTCTTTTAAATTATAGCACACTATGTGAAAGAAACTTCATTTTTCTATTGGTTCATGGTTTGTACAAGAAAATATATTGTGTCTCATACCCTTGTTTCTAGAGATCACAGTAAAAAAAAAATACAAAATGCCTTGTTAGTTTGTTTCACTAAGCTGATTTCTTCACATTTTGATTTAAGTATTTAAGCAAGTACAACTATAGAAAAGTAGAGAAACATGCTCTTTAGTACATTTGTATTAGAAGAAAACCTTTCAAGCACACATTTAATTCAAAGAACAATTTAGTCCCATTCAAACCTGTTAGGTGTTTGGCTCTGATATTTACTTTAATGGAATGAAAGAGCCTTTTGCCAAGTGAGAAGCAGATTTCATTTGCATGTGAATTTTAGGAAACACTCAGAAAAGCTTCAAAATGTACTGAATTCCTTTATTTTGTTCATTTTTTCTAAACTATAATAAATGACTTTGCATTTGAATTACAACTACAGCAGGACTTGTTAAATTGTCAATATGTTTTGGATTTGTCTATTAATAACTACTCAGAGAAGGGCAGTGGTGGCGCACGCCTTTAATCCCAGCACTCAGGAGGCAGAGCTAGGAGGATCTCTGTGAGTTCGAGGCCAGCGTGGACTACCAAGTGAGTTCCAGGAAAGGCGCAAAGCTACACAGAGAAACCCTGTCTCGAAAAACCTAACTAACTAACTAACTAACTAACTAAATAAATAAATAAATACTCAGAACTATTTCAGTTTGTTAAAATGTGCAACCAAACATAATATTACAAAAATAAAATTCTTCTGTCTACCAGTTGTCTATTTACTAAGAGTTTAATTGATTAACAGTATATTTAAATGTCTATAAAGGAATTTGATTATATTTTTATTGAGTAGAGAAAGACTAAATATTTTTATGTAGAGTTGCATTATGATGATTTCAGAAGCATTTACAAAGAAAAGATAATCAGCCCCACCCTCAAATCACTAATTCAGGGTATCTATGGTGGTATTTAAGAAGTAGTGTTTTTTAAAATTTTTCGGTTTTCTTCTCATCTTTTATTTACTCCAAAACCTTGCTCTTGTAATATAATGATATATGCTGTATGTCACATAGACCTTAAAGTGTGAAAAATGTAGGACTTTTAAAAGTTTTGAATTCTAAGTCTGGAAGTGTCTTAAAATCTTGTTTTCTATTTGTCTTTCTGTTACATTTGAGTCAAATGCCAAAATTTACCCTGATTTTAGATATTCTCACAAAATATTCATTTTTTATGGGAAAATACGACAGAATTAAGCTACTTACTAAGTTCCATGTAATTCAATTGTTCAAAAATATATTATAAATAATATCCACTAAATGAGAAATATTATAACCTCAATTTGCCCATATTGTTGCTGTTTACCACATACTAATGAAATGAATTAATATTACCTTTATTATTTGTCATTAGATCATTAGTTCAACAATTAAAGAAACAATGAATTAATGCATCTATTTACCTACCATATCAGCTCCTTTCTGACTCAGGGACAAAGTAGTTGCAATTCACTGAAACAGCTAGCTTTTTCCATCTAGATCAGATAACTTGCGTGGGTTCTTGTAAGACTTTTGTGAATCCAAGCAATATGAATGGATATATGTAAGAATTTTAAGTTGTGTAATTTAAAGACATTTTCATTGGCAGTAACATTGGTGGCAAAATAAAACTTAATTTCAGAGATATTCATATCATCCTATTGTATTTATAGAAGTTTTTCTATGAAATAATTACATCCCAGATATTACATTAAATTGAAGTAATAACATTAAATGTTGATGTTGTGTTTCTTATGTAGCCATACAGTAAATTAAATCTACATGTAATTTACACTCTTAAAAATAAATTCTTTGTCGAGCCGTGGTGGTGCATGCCTTTAATCCCAGCACTCGGGAGGCAGAGCCAGGTGGATCTCTGTGAGTTTGAGGCCAGCCTGGGCTACCAAGTGAGTTCCAGGAAAAAGGCGCAAAGCTACACAGAGAAACCCTGTCTTGAAAAACAAACAAACAAACAAAAAAACAAAAAAAACCAAAAAACAAAAATACAAAAAAAAAAAAAACAAAAAATGCCAGATAAATAAATAAATTCTTATATTGATCTGATTATTATTAGAAAGATAATCATCACACTTAACCTCAAGGTATTTGAGAAACAATAAGGAAAACTAACCACATAATTAGTTATTCTAATGAAATTTATATCAGTGTAGTATGATTCTTTGCAGGAAGGATTTCAATAGCACACATAAGGTACTGAATTCAACACATAGAACTAGAAAAATAGACAATATGGATCCCAAAATTATTAAAAGATAAATACTGCCATTACTATGAATCTTGAAACTTATATATCTGTCATAAATTATTGACATATTACATTTAAAAAATGACACCTGTTTGTCCTGTTATCTTTTACTTTTCCACTTACCTTAAAATTTGTTTCTCTATTTTGTGAATTTCATATGCATGAACAAGTAAATATAATCATATCTAACCACATTTCCCCTCCTAGTTTACATATGCCCTTAACTCATCCATTGCCAACTTGTCTTTATTTTTAGAAACGAAATCCAGTTACTGATGCTCATGTTGACATAGATGTGAGGTCATCTATTGGATAATGGGAAATCTACAAGTGGCCACATCCTTAAAACAGAATGATTCTCCCTCCCTCATACCTATCAACCAATAGTTCTGAGAAAGGGATAAGGTCTATAAGATCATCTATGCTAGGGATGTGGTGGGTGTGATATTGTGTAGGTAACCATAGCTGCTTGGGTTCATGGTCAATAGCAACAGCCAAGCCATATCCATCTTACAGCACTTCACAGCACTCTATATCACCACCCTGTGCCTCTTACAGTCTTTCTGCTTCTCTCTTTGCAGTGATCTCTGTGCCTTGGAGGTGTGGTTGGCATAGACGTCTTATTTAAAACTGAGCACAAATTCTAAAATTAGAATAGTTATGCATGTCTCCATTGATAGTTTTCTACACTAAAATGAAGTTTCTCTGGAATGCTGAGAGCAGCTGAGCCTATGAGTTTAACTGTAAATATTTACAAGGGAATTTGATAGCATGACTGTTAAACAATAACAACAAGGTAAATTATATCCTAATGCTCCCCACCTCCTGAGCCATAAGATTTTGACCAGAATTACAGTGTTAGATGTGAAATTCTCTCCTCTGGACATGCCTCAAATGCTATCATAACTTGATTGGTTATCTCATAATATACATGTTGCTTTGTACCAGTAGGCATCCTTTGCCTGGAAGATGGCTTAGGAGCATGTAAGCTTCAGCAAAGCATGAGAACATTAATGTCTTTCCCCAGCAACTGCTGTCATAGTGACTTCCCACACTGTGTATTTTAGCCAGAAAGTATGACATTTCCTGGTCCTTTTGCAGCTGATTTTGTTATGTCCTGTATTTAGAGTATGTACTGTCTTCAGCAATTCATGCTTACCATGTAGTTGTGGTGGGGGATAAAGGAAATGACAAAAAACTATGCTATTCTGGAGAACTCGGGGCCTTCTGACCTGATAGAGAAGTAGCCTGTATCTTATATTGTGATTTTCCTTTAATATCCAATGTCTTTTGGGAATGACATTACCTGCCCGTGCTGGGTAATTTCATTCAAACAGTTATTAAGTTGAATTTTAAAATTAAGTTATTAATCAGTGAGTTTCCATGATGCTGTCTGATAATCTTTTAATTAATCTGTCCAGTAAACTCTTCTATTGCAGTTCATTGCCACTTAATCATTTAATCTTCAGGATTCCATTTCTCTTTCTTTTTGTAGATGTTTTACTATGTCCCACTTAATTTTTTTTTTTTGGGGTTGGGTTGAGAAGACTTAAAACCTTCTCCTTAACTACGATGCAACTTAGCTAATGAAACAACAAAAGATGAGCAAATTCCTATAGACTTAAATAATCTAATTGGAAGTAACACATAGTTAAGTGCAATTAAGATATTTTGAGTATTAATATAGATAAGCATCAAACAGCTGATACTTACACGCAGCCATATGTATGTGTGTATCTGTGTGCATGGAGGGTATGCACACATGGAAAATTTATGAAAAGTATTTTAACAAATTCATCTTCTTTATTTCTCTATTTATTATTATCTGTGTCTGTCACATAAGTGTGAGTGCAGAAGCCAATTCAGATTTGTATTGCTTTACCGTTATTCTCTTGGGGAATTAAGTCAGGGGATTTCATTGAATCTTTACTCACCTTTTAGACTATGCTGACTGCTAATTCTCCCTAGAGGTTCTCCATCCTCAATGAAGCCCTGGGACTACAGGTGCCTGTGGTCATGCAGCATTGGAATAGGGTGCTAGTGATTTGAACAGACTTCAGGCCTGTGTAGCAAGGTTTTTTTTTCCCTTCTTAGGTTTTCTGTTTTTCCATATGAAATTGAGTATTGTTCTTTCGAGGTCTGTTTGGACTTTTATGGGGATTGCATTGAATCTGTAGATTGCTTCTGGTAAGATTGCCATTTTTATTAAGTTGATTCTACCTATTCATGGACATGTGAGAGTTCAACTTTCTGATATTTTGCTCAATCTTTCTTTAAGGACTTAAAGTTCTTGTCATGTAGGTCTTTCACTTGTTTGGTTAGAGTTACCCAATGTATTTTATATTATTTGTAGCTATTGTGAAGGGTGGTATTTCTTTGATTTCTTTTTTGGCCTCTTTATCATTTGTGTATAAGAAGGCTACTGATCCATATCTATTGCCATGTACAGAACTCAAATTCAAATGGGTCAGAGACATAAACATAAATCCAGCTACACTGAACATGACAAAGGAGAAAGTAAGAAGTAGCCTATAATTCATTGACACAGGAGACTACCTCCTAAATAGCTTCAGTAGCTCAGACACTGAAATCAACAATTAATAAATGGGACCTCATGAAACTGAGAAGCTTTGGTAAGGCAAAGGACACAGTAAATAAGACACAATAACAGCCTACAAAATGGGAAAATATCTTCATCAACCCCACATCTGACAGAGGGCTGATTTCAAAGATATATAAAGAACTCAAGAATCTAGATAACAAAAGACCAAACAATCCTATTAAAATTTTGGCTATAAATTTAAACAGAGAATTCTCAACAGAAGATTCCCAAATAGCAGAAAGACATTTAAGGAATGGCTCAACATCTTTAGTCATCAGGAAAATGCAAATAAAAACGACTCTGAAATACCTTCTTACACATGTCAGAATGACTAAGATCAAAAACACTGATGACAGCCTGTACTGTAGAGGATGTGGAGTAAGGGGAATAGTTCTCCACTGTTGGAGGGAGTGCAAACTTGTACAGTCACTCTGGAAATCAGTATGGCAACTTATCAGAAAATTGGGAATCAATCTACCAAATATACCCAAGGGATGCTCAATCGTACCACAATGACACTTGCTCAATGATGTTCATAGCAACATTAATACTAATAGCCAGAACCTCGAAGCAACATAGATGCCCCTCAACTAAAGAATGGATTAAGAAAATGTGGTACGTTTACACAATAAAGTATGACTCCACTGTAAAAAAACAATGACATTATGAAATTTGCAGGCAAATGGATGAAACTAGAAAATATCATCCTAAGTGAGGTAACTCAAACTCAGAAACACAAACATGATATGTACTCACTCATATAGTGGATACTGGATGTAAAGCAAAGGATAATCAGACTACAACCCACAGCTCCAGAGAAGCTAGGAAACAAGGAGTATCCTAAGAGGGATGTACAGATCGCCTTGGAAGGGGAAACAGAGGAGATCTCCATGAGTAAACTGGGGAAGGGGGAGCAATAGAGAGGAAGGGATGGGGGATGAGAACAAGAAGGAACTGCATGATCAAGCTGGGGGAGAGATGGAGTGGGAGAGCAATGAAAGGGATATCTTGATAGAGGGAGACATTATAGGGTAAGCAAGAAACGTGGTGCTAGGGGAATTTCCAGAAATCCACAAGGATGACCCTAGCTTAGACTACTAGCTAAAATAGTAGAGATGGTGCCTGAACTGGCCTACCCTGGTAATCAGATTGGTGAATACCTTAACTGTCATCATAGAGCCTTCTTCCAGTAATTGATGAAAGCAGATGCAGAGGTAGGCAGAGCTCTGGGGGTCCAGTCGAAGAGAGAAGGAGGAAAGAGGGATTATATGAGCAAGGGGGTGGGGGGTCAAGATCACAATGAGGAAATCTACAGAGATAACTGAACCAAGCTCATAGGAACTCATGAACTTTAGACCGACAGCTGTGGAATCTGCTTGGGACTGGACTAGACCCCCCTGCATACAGGAGAGAGTTGTGAAACTGGGTGTGTTTAAGGGGCCCTTGTCAGTGTGATCAGGATCTATGCCTGGTGCATGAGCCGGCTTTCTAGATCCCATTACCTATATAGTAGGACACCTTACTCACCACTGAGGCAGGTGGGGAGGGGCTGGATCCTGCTTCATCTGAATGCACCAGGCTTTGCTGTCCCCCATGGGAGAATTTATTCTTTTGGAGGAGGGGATGAGGTGTAGGTTGGGGGGAGTGATTAGACAGGGGTTGAGGGAGGGATAAGAGGGAGATCTGTGGTTGGAATATAAAATGATTAAAAATTTATTTTAAATGAAAAAATAGCAAAAAGAAAGCATGACCTTCAAATGATGAAAAGATGGAATAAACAAAATTAATTCTGAAATCAGATATTTTACTACTAAATTCCTCTGATCATCATATGTTATATGATTAAAATAGCAATGAAATGTAAAATTTTATAAACTATCTTGAGAATTTTTATAATAATATGCTAAAGAAATATAATCTGTTAAAGCACTATCGTATATAATGTTAATAAAATATTTTTATTTTAATAAAATTTCTTTTGTTCTGGGATTATCAATATTATTATACAAAAGTGAATTTATCCTAGGTCTCTGGGTCATCAAGCCTCTGGGTCACATAGGTAGAGGGATCCAGGGGTGAGTCTGCATCTGGACCAGCCATTGACTAGCCACTCCCACAACCTCTGACACCCTTACCCCTCCCCCCATACATGCAATAGGCAAGACATACTGTAGGTTGTGTGGCTGGGTTGGTGACCCATTACCTCCACTACAAATTTTACCTGGTCACAGGAGATGCTGTTTATGGCTGCCTATCCAGTATTTCTAGGAGTCTTAGCTAGGGTCATCCTTGTAGATCCCTGGGAGTTTTCTTTACACCAGGTTTCTACCTTACTCTGAAATGCACTCAATCTCCCCTTTTCCGGACCTCTAGACTAGAACCAAATAGGATTGAAAAAAAAAAGTCAATGTAATAATGCCTAACAATATTCTGCTATAATAATATATTGGTGACTACCACAGATATCATCAGAGAGCCAATCATTTGTAAAGCTCAGGGAATCCTGCTGAAGGGAGGGAGGAAGGATTGTATGAACCAGAGGATCAAGGAAATCACAAGGAAACCCACAAAAATGACTAATCTGGGCTAATAGGAGCTCACAGAGTCTGAACTAATAACCAGAGAGTCTGCACTGTACCGACCTAGTCTCTCTCTCTATGTGACTGCTGCATCACTCATACTGAGTTGCCTTACCAACCTTAACACAAGGAGAGGTACATACTTACCTCAACTTGATATGCTGTGCTTTGTTGATACGCATGGGAGGTCTGCTTCTTCTGAAAAGAAACAGAGGATGGAGGATGAGAGAATGGGGTGGAAGTGGAGAGGAAGTGAGGGAAGAGAATGAGAGGAGAGGAAGTAGGAAAACCTACAGATTAATTGTAATTAAATAAATAAATAAATAAATGTAAATAATAATAATAATAATAATAATAATAATAAACCATCCTATGCTGCCAAAATGTAAAATATAATAAAGTGAATTTAAAAATACAATCACGAGTTTGGCAGTGATATGGCACTCATGAGGCAGAGGCAGGTATATCTTTGGGAGTTCTAGGCCAACTTGTTCTACAAAGCAATTCCAGGACAGCCAGAGCTGTTACATAGAGAAGCCCTGTATTGAAAAACCAAAAGTAAATAAGTAAGTAAGTAAGTAAATAAATAAATAAATAAATAAACAAACAAATGTAGAATCTGCATGAGGCCGATCTCAGTTGTTAGAATGTAGCTGAGAATACTAATTTATGAGAGCCACAGAAGTATTTCTACTCATGGTTTTGGTTTCTTCGTATACTGATTCTAGTTCTATTGGCCTGTCGCAAACCAATTACTACAGTGAAAAGTACATGGTGGAAAGAACAGTTGATCTTGTAAAAGATGGTAAGAAGAAAGAAAAGACCTGTTTTCTAAAATTTCCTATCTAAAGAGTGCCATAGAGTGCTAACAAAGTATTGAGTATGTGGATTTTTGGAAAACAATTAATATGCTAAAATAAAAGCAGTATTTACAGATAATTTGAAATAAGATTTACTATATACTGGAAAAGCATTTCATACAATTCATCATATTTTATGATACACAAATTCTTTATAAATAAATCTAGAGGGAAATCCACTGAATCACATTGAACAGCTAGAAGACTGTTATACAAATTACTACATAAAATAGTGAAATATTGACCTATTCTGTGGTATTGTAATGATAAGTTGTGTCTTTTCTATAGAAGGATAAACCTGATTGCCATCCAAAGGCAAACAATGAGAGGACTAAATCTTCCTAAGGCAGAGATACTGCAATGGGAAAAGCAAGATGTATTATTTCCAGATATAATGACTGAAAATTCAGTGGGAAATATCCAACTGCACCTGTGGGGAGATAATACACAAATTTGCAGCTCTTAGCATGGTCAGATATTTCAAGACAATCAATACTGTTAACTTGATTTAAAAGCTGATTTGAAGCAAATACACCTTGGAAATTAGATACAGTGTCTAAAGCCAGAGACGTTTGTCACTTCTCTCTCCATAAGTGCCATTTATTTTTCTAAGGTCAAGCAGTTCAAGGGATTCTCACATTTTGCCCATTAAACCAAGAGGCACTGATATTGTAGAGATTCAGCCAAACATACATAAGCATCAAAATTCAGAATTCTGGAGCTCTTATATGGAGCAGAGAGCTTTTTATGCACAATGTTTATAGTACTTTGAATAAGACAACTTAGGATTTGGCACCAAAAATATTCTGTTAGTAATCCTGTTTCCTTTGAATAACCTCAAAACATCATATTTCCTTCAGAAATTTATACACACACACATTTATCCACCTGTCTCTCTCTCTCTCTCTCTCTCTCTCTCTCTCTCTATCTATATATATATATATATATATATATACATATACATATATGTGTGTGTATACAACATACACATATATTTGTAGATATGTATAGAAATATGCAAACAGTTATCACACACAGAAAACATAACTATATTACTCTTTGAATAAATACATGATATCACATGATTTCAAAATACATATTTAAGGACATTTTAATCTACCAATATAAGTACCTAGACATTGAATATTAAAAAGTTGATATAAAAATTTTCAAATACTTATAAATTTGACTTACAGAAACTGTGGTATTGTGTTCCCCCAAAATAAATTTATCTGGGGTCAGAGAACTGGATGGCCACAATATTAAAGATGAGGATAGGTAGTGGTAGCACACGCCTTTAATCCCAGGGAGTGGGGGCCGAAAGAGAAAGATTATATAAGGCATGAAGACCAGAAACTAGAAGCACTTGGCTGGTTAAGCTTTCAGGCTTTGGAGCAGCAGTTCAGCTGAGACCCATTGGGATGAGGACACAGAAGCTTGCAGTCTGAGGAAACAAGATCAGCTGAGGAACTGGCGAGGTGAAGAAGCTGTGGCTTGTTCTGCTTCTCTGATCGTCCAGCATTCACACCAATAACTGGCCTCAGGTTTGTTCCTATTAATAAGAACTTCTAACAATTGTGCTACACAGAAACTGAATCTTTTTAAATTACAATTTTAAAATTACCTCTGCAATATTAAGACCTAAGTAAATCATATATCAATGTGACTTACTTTTGGTTATAAGATTCCATCTAGTAATTGTCTTCCAATCTGGGCTACGGATTCACTGTAATCATTGTCAAAGATTATTTTCAAAATTTCAAGTAATAGTCTCTTCAAATTTATATGATAATTCACATAGTCAATGAGTCTTGTCAGTCTAGAAGAACAAGGTCAGAGCAGATTAATGTATTAAAATAAGTGTACAGATAACCATAAATTCTAAAATTGAAGACAAGATTAATTGCAAGTATCTAAAGACTAGATTCAAAACAGGCCTATAGCATTGGAGCACTTCAGAATATCTGCAGTTTCTCATTCAGAAGAAATCATATACTGACTTGATGGAGTCTCAAAGCGTCTCACTCTCAGCTCATAGAATATGGTACTAGTTAGCTTCTCATGAGAATTAAATGAATTAAAGCCCACAAGCTCTTTGTGGTCGTGCCTGGAAGAATATGCAGAATCTACAAAAGTTAAATGTTATTAGACCAGGAAGTAAGTACATTTCAGGGAAATCCAAAGGATGGGTAAGATGGGAACTGAGAAAGGGAGTGAGTGCTGGAAGACTTGGAAGTGAGGGAAAGGAAAGCATTCAGGGTTTAACAGTTATTCTGGTTGATGACAAGTAATGACTATAAAGTCAATGCAATTGCAACTGGGAACCAATGGAGAAGTTTACAAAATCTGCAGAGGGAGAAAGTTCTCTCACTTCTGTATGGAGAAGAAAAGGTGGTGAAACATCAGAATTGCTAAAATTGTTACCAATTAATATGAAAGAAGCCACATCTAGTGTTGTTGTTTCCAGTCAAAACTGTGAGAAGTATTTCTATGTGGGTCATTTCTTTACAATTAAAACTAGAATAAATTGTAGAGTATATGTGGAATGGATAAAGAAAGAAAAAAGACAAAGATTACTCTTAAGTGTTTTATGTCCATAATATATGAGAATGGCTAGTGATATTTACAGTTACAAATAAACAACAACAACAACAACAACAACAACACACACACACACACACACACACACACACACAAAAGGAGTCACAAATAGGCAGGAGTGAAAACCACACTTTAAATTGTATACATTTTTTTCAACTGGGTGATCTTTAAAATAAATATAATGTCTTTCCTCATAGATGTATAATTACACATATCTTCCCACCGGAAACAGTGCATGAACCTTTACATTCTTTCATGTATCTCCCAAAATACTCTAAAGTTTAGGTTCTACCTAGTATCCAGACAAAATTAAGCCTGCAGTTAGAATTTTTCACTTATGACAAATAGGTAGACGAACTATAACTGGAATTAGTGTCAGCTTTTGTTAAAGCTTTCTGTCTCAATTACCTTAATTTTTGACAGTAAATTGCCCTTTCCATTAAGAAAACTGATATGTGACTTTGTAATATAACATAAGGATTGAAGTTCATCACTATATTATCTCTGATATTTAACTTGTGGCATATCACACAAAACTTAAAATATTTTAAATTATCTTCTTTTTGAAAGAATGTAATTTTTCTGTTCTATAAATGCATATTACAGTATGATATTGATATTTTATACTCTTACATAGTATCCATGACCTCTGTGTCCTTGAAGAAGAAAACTGATGCAAATTTTCTTTCTTATTAAGGGTTCTGAAATGAGAAGCAACAACTCACCACTAATGGTGGAGAGTCACTTAGTGATCTTATTAAAAATGCTGTATATCTCACATTGTGAAACACTGAAGAGTGTCTCCATCTGCAATCAAACTGCCCCTTGTTCCCCTCCTCTGCATCCTGAACCACTTCTGACTCCCACATGTAGAATTCCGTCTGTGGTCTTTCTGACATATATTTTCACTTCAGCTGAATTTCTCCTGTTATTTTTTTTTCTCCTCAATAATTGGATTTTTGTTCAAGACTCCTTAATCAAATCCGCTGCTGCATTCATTCTTTCCAGTAAAAACATATTGACTTGAAGGGCAGCTGTAATTTGGGTAAACAGCTTTGCACTATGTAGCTCTACAATGAAAGGCACTTTCTTGACTTTGCTTACTTACTTCAAATCTTTTCTTTCTCTACATTTTGCCCCAAACTTTTTTCCTTTTCTTCTTTCCTTTTCCCTTCCTTCCCACTCCCTTTTCTCTGTGTTTTTGTTTGTCTGTATTGTGTCTCTCTGTGTTTATTTTTCCCCCTATAGTGAAAGAAAAATGGAAGTAGTATTTTCTGTTCTTGGAGATGATAGGATGCAGTGAAAATAAGGGATGGTGAATAATGAACATTATAAACATCAGAATAGGTTTTTTCTTCAGTTACTAAAGGATTCCACTGGGAGCTATGGAATATAATCAGATATGCCACTGGTAACCTGGAGGACTGTGGACAACCTGGACACAGGCTACCGCTCAAGGTCATAAAGCCTTGAGATAAACGTTGCTACAAGAAGCAGTAACAGCGATTCAGACCCTGTAAACATGCTTCTAACCTTCTGAAATCTGTAGGACCCCTACCTTGCCCAGCTAAGGAAGAAGGTCTTATTCAAACAGGGACAATGTTTCTTTCTTAAGATTATTTTTGGTACATATAAATGTACCTATTTATAAGAAACAACTTTGAAGAAACAAATATTTACCAATTCTTAAAGCATTCCAAACTAGAAGAGGCTCAAAGAGCAAATGGTGAATATCTAATTTTTTGTGTCAAAGATACATATTTTGCTAGCAAAAAAATCATAAAGAGGCACATATTTCTTTGACTATAAAAGAAAACCATAAAAGCATGATTAGCCATCTAATACATCAGACTCATTTCTACCGATTATATTCCAGTGCAACTGCTTTCACTTCATCTAGGAAAGTAAAAGCTTCACTTTCAATATTGAATTCCATGGGACTGTTTTGTACAGAGATTTTCCTAGGTTACTTTTAGGAAGGGTGATAAGCTGTGTTGTTTCTGTTAAGAGAATGGCCGTTTTAGAGAAACAGCATCATTTGTTCTTTGTTCTAGCATATAGTAAGGCTATAGATAGATAGATAGATAGATAGATAGATAGATAGATAGATAGATAGATAGATAGATAGATAATGCTACTGGTGTTAGAGGATGCACGTGAGTTCAATTTTACCTTGGCCATTTTCCAATAATGTCTGTGGAAGATACCACAAAAATTTCAATTTAAATAAGTTTAAATTAGAATAATCAGACAATATTTTTTAACCATTCGAATGTAAGGATGATATATCTATGGGGTAAGAGATAGAGCTTATTCCATGACTTACATTTGTGCCATTAATGTATTTTAACCATAAATACAAAGAAGTATATTTTGCCTATGTTTTTTATTAATTGTGTATCATCTCATAGAGAGTAACATTATGATATAGTCCTCTGAGAACATATTGAAGTAAAGTGTTTTGGAAAATGAACAAACAAATACAAAACTGTGAGCATACATGTATTATACCCTTGTCTCATAATCAAGGAGACACATTATAAAGAAAATAATTAGCATCTGGTAAGCAATAACATGAAAGACAGACAGTAGTTAAGCAACTCTCCCTGATGGCTAGTACCTGTTTCAACTACATCACTGCTATGTGGAGATGAGATCAGTGTATGCACAGCTATACTTTTTCTATGTTGACAGTCTTTGTTGGTTTGTCTCTGTCATTTAAAACTTAGACTATGTCATCAGTGATAACTTGACAAATAGGTTTTACTATTATCATTAATGTTTGTTCTAGGGTATTTCAAATAATCTATAATTAATCAATTCAAAATATGTGCCAATGACAAAACACATTCCTGAACATTCAGATGTGTAAAACCTTGAAATAAGAAGTGTTATTGTTTGAATCTGAAATATCTTCCACATGTCCATGCTTTGGTGTTGCTATTTTGGGAGGCTATAAAATTTAAGTAGGTTGGGCCTCCAGGGTGGTGGAAGTAGGTCACTAGGGATGGGCTTTTGAAGTTTACCTGGTCTCCGACTCTATCTCTATTCTCTTTGCTTCCTGTCCCAGTGCTATGTGAATGTGCTCTGACACTCAACCTAGCCACCATGACCTGAGCGGCCCAGCTTTGCTTTCCCTGCTGGGATGGACAGAAACCTCCCCAAACTGAACCAACCTATCCTTCTTTATTTTTTTCTTTCAAGCATCCTGTTCAGAGTGACACAGAAGTTACAAGTGTAAGCAGTGAGTTAAATCTAGCCTCCTGTGCTTTTAAAATGAAAATGTCACACTCTTGGGATATGTATGCTTTTGTAGATCACATTCACTGCACCCTTACCTCAGTAACAGAGTTTTCATTTAGTACTAGAAATGAGTAAAACTTTAGGAATAAGCAAACACTGAAGCTTTCCAGTCTGTTATATCCTTAAGAAAAAAAAAAAAAAAGAAAAGGTATTCTATTGATAATTAGTATGTAAGATTCTGCAGATATTTTAAGAACTGATTCATTCTTTTGGGGGCAGACTGATTTGCATTGAAAATAAATTGGATGATTAGTATGGAGTACTTTAGCTTCAAGAAGAATTTTTATGCAAAGTTTCTATGGGATAAACTAGGGAGGGCAAAAAAGCATGTCTATCTTGAATATTTTCTCAAGAGAAATCCAAAATGTCTAATCTTATGGTTTATTTGAGGCACTTTAGGTATAATCAAATTGTGTATTCTATTATATATTATAGGTATATAAATATAAATAAATATATATATATATATATTCCCTCTGTGTAGCTTTGTGCCTTTCCTGGAACTTGCTGTAGATCAGGCTGGCCTTGAATTCACAGAGATCTGCCCGGCTCTGCCTCCCAAGTGCTGGGATTAAAGATATGGGCCATCACTGCCCATTGTATATTTATAAAATATTTATCACAGTCTATACATATAAGACATGTACATTGACTTTAGGTTAAAATTTCCCAATTTCCCTATCTCCTTGTACACAAGGTGAAATTTGTAAGAGTTATATCTCCTCTTTTTTTCTGATTTCAAATTGGTTTATTTCATGAAATCAATGGGAAAGCTTTCCATAAACATTTTTCAAATCTTTCTGTGTGCGCATGTGTGGATGATAATGATAATGTGTCTATGTCTTCAAGTACTCACATGCTGCAGCACTCCAATTTGAGTCAGTAGACATCTTGAATTTCATTTCATAGCATCTACTTTGAGATTCAATGTACTTGCTGTTTAATGCTGTGTACACCAGGCTCACTGAACTGTTATTTTCTAGAAATTCTTCTGGTTTCATCTCCTATCTTGCCAGAGAAAGACTGAGATAACAAATGTATGCTACCTTGCCTATCTTTGTATGACTCTAGGTATCTGAACTCAGGTCTGTTAGTTTTCAGGGAAAGTTCTTTAATTGCTGAGCTATTTCTTCAGCCTAATATAAAAGCAAAAATAATTCAGTACCTAATAAAGATTTTTAAGCTATTCCATATAAATTTTTGAATGTGTGTCTGTATTAATGAGCAGGAATAAATTTATCTGCATAGTTTTATCACAGTTTAAATACTATAATTTGAATTGAAACTTTGATGAAAAAAATCTCTTTTCATTTTATGTCATTGTTTTCCCACTATACTATAGTGGGTAGCCATTCCAGCTTTGACCTGGAAGTTCCAACCCCCAATGAGGCTTCAGTAATGGTCATTCCTATAAGGCAGGGCTGAGAGAGGACGTTGAAGACCCCAATTCTGGAATGCTGGGGCTCTCTTGGTTCCAGGACCCTGGACGCTGGAGGTAGACCAAGCAGAGATCTCCAGAGAACATCGCCGGACTGCGACACATCTTTCCCAGACCCTGCTACCTAACTATCCATTCATCTGTAAGTTACTACTTCCTGCTGGAGGGGGGTGCTGTATCTTATGTTTCTTCATCAACATAAAATATCTTCACTATTTATTTCATCACAATGTCAACGAAGATATAATCTAATAAAATCTTCAGACATGAATATATAGCAACAACCTACTTTATACTTTCAAAGTGATTCTTTCTTTAAAGCCAGCCATCTGCAACTCTCTTTTCCTGATTCTGCTCAGCTGTCATATCAGTTGACACTAGTCATAATCTTCTTGTTCTTTTCTCACATGCTCATCAAATCATGAGAAAGAACTTACTGAGCCATTTATTGATTGCTGATGATTACATGCTTTTAGCATGGTTACAATTCAGTCATTTCATTTGTAGACACCTCTAAATTCATGATTGTGTCCTCAAGGTAGCATGAAATTGGGAGAAACCAAGCTCAAAAACTTTGTTTGAATTCATTTCAATATTTAAGGATATTCTTAGAACTTAAAAATAAATAACTTTAATTTATTATCCATCATCATTAGGATTAACATCTCATCACTACCATTGTATTTATCATTTGTGTTTCTGCTGAAGAGGTCTTTAAAATTACATTTATGCCCTCTAATTCTGCTATATATGGATCATATGAAGCTGGTAAGACAATTGTAATTAAATTTTAATAATAAAAATTATGGGCAGCATTAACTGATTTCAGCAAGTTTTAGGAAAAAGAGGCTATTGGAAGACAAGGTTTTGGGGGTCTAAAAGGGAGTTGAAAGAAAAAAAAGGATGAATATGAACTAGATACATTGATAAGGAGTAAGAGCTATGCTTATCCCTGGGAATGAGACTAAATAATTAGAATATAGTCAGAATCTATATTCTCTTAAGGAAGCAGTAGCAGGCAGTTCTTTCTCTCTTAGTAGGCATTGGTTTCCTGTGGTTCTCAGCTAGATGTGAGGACAATATGGACTTCCTCTATTTGCATTCATATGCTGTGGTTACCACTCATGTATTGTTTAAGCAAACATATTGTTGAGAATCTTTGTGTGCAGTATTCTTGCCATGCTTAGATTATCCAAACAAGGTATCTTCCAGCAGCAGGTACATGACCCTCTGGCTTATACATTGTTTCCACCCATCTTTTATGGTTTTCCCTGAGCCTTAAGTAGAAAAGCTGATTATACATATGTTAAGTGAGGCTGGCTACTCAATGTCACTGCAGTGGTTTCACTGAAAATGGCTCTCATAGGCTTATTATTTTGAACAACAAATTCCCATTTGGTGAAACTATTGCAGCAGGAATAGGAGATGTGGCTGTTTTGGGGATGATAGGCTTCAAGGCTTAGAAATAATCCTGTGATTCATGGTGCTTCCTCTCTTCTCCTTGATTGTGGATCAGGATGTGAACTCTCAGCCTTTCCTTCCCTCCACAATATTTTACTCTAACCCTCCATGACCATTAGCCAAATTCAACTCTTTCTTTAAAAGTTGTCTTAGTAATTGTGTTTTATTACAGCCATGGAGAAGTAAGACTGCCACTTGATCTCTGCATTTTTACTGCTTTTGTTTCTCATTAGTAATCCTTTGCTATAAAAAGATTCTTTGATAAGGAGTGAGAGCTACGCTTATCTAAGAGAATGAGAGTGTGCAATTAGAACATAGTCAGAATCTATATTCATTTAGGGAAGAAACACTAGTTCATTTTCCTTGTGCATGAATTTTTCAGGACTGGGTAGTTTAAAATTCCAGGTGTGAATTCCATGTGTCAGCTTGTTGTAAGTGATAATGTGTGTTGATACCATTGTTAGCATATAACATAGTATTTTCCATCTCATAGATTAGCTTTTTTCATATTTATATATACATATTTTATTCTAAATGAACACATATCTTAAATATATAGAAAATGATTATTGCATTTTCTTTCTCCTTTCAGTACCATGATTTCCCATATTCCAATATTACCACTAGCCTAAGACAGTGAAAACTAGATGTTACTTAGAATCCAAACTTTTGTTTTAAGTGTGAAATCACAAGAACTAAATTTGGAATGTACTGGGAAGAAGAAGCAGCTATCACTCCCCACCGATATATTTGTGAAAATGTGAGATCTAGATTCAATGCCTGCTAACTTTACCATCCATGGAGTTTTCCTTGTACCTGGTTCACTCATTCTTTAGAAACATAAAGATTTACCTCTGAAGAAGCAAATCTTTCTTATAATCTAAGGAGGCACAGACAGACTTTTAAAATTTTCCCATTAGATTAGCTCTAAGGTTATGCAGGATGATTGCAAAATTGCCCAGAATGTGAAGAAATATGACATGTGTTCCAACATTTTCAAACTAGGTTAAGACAGAAAGAATTTTACTGTAAAAGTGTCCTGAAAACATTGTTCAAAATCAAATATTGCTCAGTTTGTTAAAAAAAAAAAATCAGGAAGTTTTTCTAGAGTTGGTCTCTCAAAACTCTTATGAAAATACAGAGTCCTAATCATTTTAATTCAATGAGAAACAACATTTTTGTTTTCCAAAGATAAACAATAAATAGGAGTTCAATAAATAAAATGTCCTGGGTATGTCTTTTATTATATGTTATAAAGAATAAGAGATTACTAAAATTGTATCTTTTGTAAGTCATGATCTTTGACATATCACTGAACTATATAATTTAAAATATCAAACAAATTAATAAATATGCAACAAGCAAATTACATAGACAAGTAATAGATTTCTCAGTATCAAAAATCAGTGCTTGGCATTATTAAATTTTTTGAAATATTAGATAATTATAAGTGTTTCCTACAGAAGCTAGAAGTTTAACTATGGCTGTTTTTCAAACATATTAAAAATACTTTGTTCAAACAACCCTCTTCTGTATCCAGAGGGCCTAGTCCAGTCCCATGGGGCCTCCACAGCCACCAGTCCACAGTTCATCGGCTTGTTTGGCTCGAACTGTTAGAGGGGCACCCAGGCAAGGGGATCGGGATCTGTCCCTGGTCGATGAGCAGGCTTCTGCAATCTGGTGCCTGTGATGTGACACCTTGCACAGCCTTGGTGCAGTGGGAAGGGGCTTGGACCTGCCTAGACTCAGTGTGCTGGGATCTGTTGACTCCGCATGGGAGACCTTGATTTTGGGGATGTGGGGTTGTGGGTTGGCTTGGAAAGGAGGGCTGGGGGGGTGGGAGGAGGGAGGACGGGGGTCTTTGGATAGTATGTGGAGTGAGTAGAAAATTTCTTAATAAAGAAAATTGAAAAAATATTTTGGCAAATTTGAAAAAAATCTATAATAAAGGTTGTTTAAAATATATATATATATATATATATATATATATATATATATATATATATATATATATATATTTAATGCATAAAATATATAAACATATTTAGTATGTGAGGGACCATACAAGAGGAGGAGCAAGCAGCTTTGGAATTCATGAAAAGTTGCTCATCCATTAACATTATCATAATAGGTGAGCCTTGGAGAGGCAGAGCCACAAGGACTATGTTTTCTGAGGACCTCATACAGTTATTGAACATATCTCTTTTTATTGCCCCAGAGGTCATCACCTCCCTCATAATCTATGAGTTGTGTGAAAACTCTAAGGTAGTTAGTTTCTAGCTCCTCATTGGGCAGTGTCACTGGTACTTAAATTAAGAGTGGCTGACTTTTTCCAAGCATCCCTGCTAGACAGACTAGTGATTCAACCTCCACTCATAGAAATAATTTAGAGATGTAGATTGTTAGTATAGTTAGGTTAATATATTTTTGTTAGTTGCTTTGATATAGAAAATATTCGGAACAATTTTAAGTTTAGAAAGACACACTTTCAGTAATTGAGCAAGGGACTCCTTGAGGTCAAGGAACAAGAACAAAGCCAGTCTGGTTATTACAAACCGACATGCCTTCCTTGCTAAAGACTGGCTCATGACCAAAGGTGATGATTAATTTTTGTAGCCGTTTTGCCCTTGGATTCCTAGTATGATTTAATAAAAATAAAAAGTTGTTGAATAGGTGTGTACTCTGAGGACTTAAAGTAGAAATGACTGTGTTCATGTGTAAAATTTGGATTTGTAATTCTTTTAAGTTTTTTTTTTTTTTTTTTTTTTTTTTTTAAGATTACCTTTTGACACAAATAATAAAATGATTTATCTTTTCTTGGTAGCCACAACCAGTTGCCTGCCCATACAAATGGAACTGCCTGGAATATACTTGGCTTGCTTAAAAATTTGTTAATCAATTATAAAAGAATCATTGCTTTGGGGTGAAGATTTATGGTGAAAATTTATTACAAATAAATATGTTTAACAACTTGTGAACTTCTAAGAAAAAAGATGTAACTTGTGATCAAAAGATGATTTCTTCCCTGTAAAATCTTTTTAAATTATATTTGTGTTTTAATTTTACACATCAGCCATGGGTTCCCATGTCCTCCCCCCTTGGCACCCACCTTACCCCCAGCCCCTCCCCTCCATTCCCATCTCCTCCCAGGCCATGACTCCCCTGAGGATTCTTTTAAAACTAAAGGATTCAGTACAAGCAGGTCCAGTCCACTCTTTCCAGGCTGAGCAAAGTGTCCCTATGCAAGCCCAAGGTTCCAAACAGCCAGCTCATGCACTAAGGACAGGTCCAGGTCCCACAGCCTGGTTGCCTCCCAAACAGTTCAAGCTATTTAATTGTCTCAATCATCCAGAGGGCTTGATCTACCTGGGGACTCCACAGACTTTGCTTCATAATTCATGTGCTTCATTTGGCTATTTGTCCCTGTGCCTCTCCAATCTTGGTCTCAACAATTCACACTCTTACAGTCCCTCCTCTTTCTCAACAATTGGATTCCTGGAACTCCACATGGGGCCTGGCTGAGGATCTCTGCATCCACTTCCATCAGTTATTGGATGAGAGTTCCAGCACGACTGTTAGGGTGTTTGGCCATCTGATCACCAGACTAGTCAGGTCAGGCTTTCTCTCGACCATTGCCAGGAGTCTACAGAGGATGTATCATTGTGGATTTCAGGGAACCTCTCCAGCACTCTGCCTATTCCTGTTCTCATGTGGTCTTCATTTATCATGATCAACATGTTATTCCTTGTTCTCCCTTTCTGTTCTTGATCCAGCTGGGATCTCCTGCTCCCCTAAGCTTTCTTTCCCTCAAACCTTGACCTTCATTACTCCCACTGTTGTCCAGGTTGTTAATATAGATCTCATCCATTTCTCTGTCATTGGGTGATCCCTATGTCTTTCCTAGGGTGCCGTTTTCTAGGTAGCCTCCCTGGACTTGTATAGCAGTCTAGTCATTTTTGTTTTACATCTAGTACCCTCCTATGAGTGAGTACTCACCATGTTTGTCCTTCTGAGTCTGGGTTACCTCACTCAGGATGATTTTTGCAAGATCCATCCATTTGCTTGCAAACCTCATGATGTCATTGGTTTCTCTGCTGAGTAGTATTCCATTGTGTATATGTACCATATTTTCTTTATCTATTCTTCAGTTGAAGGGCATCTAGGTTGTTTCCAGGTTCTGGCTATTACAAACAATGCTGATATGAACATTGTTTTGGTTTTGTAACTTGTGGTTGTGAAGTCATCTTTTCTTGCGTAGAAATTTTAAGTTCTTTTAACTTCTCTGTCTTCTCTTTGTTAAGAAGATACACAGGGCTAAAATGTCTTACAAAATGAGAATGTGCACAAAAATAAACATAAACAGCAAAACACATGGGTTTTCTTTTTCTTTTTTTTTTAAGGAAATGTAAATAGTTCACACATAAACTTAAGTAGTTTGGAATGTCTATATTTGAATTTTTCTATTTGGGATGTTTATTTAATATTTTTAACTAAGTTTGGAGTTCCTTCATCTCTTTTTTTTAAACATGATCCAAGAATACTTACTTAAAGAAAAATGTACTTGCAATGATGTACTTCAAGTATAAATCCATGAAATTCATTTAAAGATTCTACAAAAATACTTAATATAAATTAATATGTTTTGAAGCATTAATTGCATTGTTTTCTAATTCATTTACCAAGAAATATTTCTTTCCCTTTTTTCCTGTATGTTATCTCTCTAAAATAAAATGATCATTTATATTGAAAACAATTTCAGTTGAAGTACATTCATATTTAAATCATGAGGCCCACTATTATTTACCCACAGACTGTCTCATTCAAATTCTAAAATCATATTACTTATAAAAATTTTCCATCAAATTTTATATGAACAATAAAATATTCCCAAGTTACACCCATTGCTCTTTAGAACAAACAAACAAAACAAAACAAAACAAAACAAAAAAAACGTTTTCAGGTAGTACAACACATTTATCCAAGGAATAATCAAAATTTGACTAATTGCAATTAAGATCAGTTCAATAGGAGGGAATTCCTAGCCAATAGTGAAAACCTAGGGAACTATTTGCATATACCATAGTCATGAACCCTAGAGGATAGACTACTACTGCCACTGTCCTATACCAATATAATTTCAAACTTCATTCTAAATATTTATCCTTATATCCAAGAATAAATATAGCTCTTACCCCTATTCCAAGAAGCTTGTTTTTGCAGCAGATGCAGATAATTACAGCAAGTCACAACTGGTCAAAATGCAGAGAAATACAACTAACTTGTTTACACAACCCAAATTTATACATATATTATACAGTCTCTACACATAAGCTTCAGGAAACATGAAAGAGGTTTTGGAAAGTTTTTGAGCATAGAACCAGGTTATATTTTGTGAAATAATGTCTTCTATACATGACAGGAAAGCTTTGCTCCTTAATATCTGCTATAAGATTGCCAGAACAAAAATTGCACAATGACAACACTAGTTTACATGCCAACATGGATGTAAGAAGTTACCTAATGCCCCACACCTTGATGAAACATGTAGATATTTAATGAATGTTTGCCTAGAAAGAAATCAGAATTTTCTAAATTGTATGTGTGCACATATAAGTATGTGGGCGTTTATATGCAACAATAATAATTAAAGATGAGGTTATGATATAAGGAAATGGGAAGGTCAAACTGGAACAGGGACAGAGTGGGAGGGCAAGGAGGGAGATACCATGATAGATGAGGACATCGTGGGAATAGGAAATGGCAGAGTGCTGGGGAGGCTCTCAGGAATCCACATGGTTGACCCATCCTTGGAGTGCTGGCAGTGGTCTATAGGGTGCCTGGACTGGTCTACTCTGGTGACCAGCCTAGGGAATACCCTAATCATCATCACAGAGCCTTTGTCTAGTGAATGATGGAGGCAGATACTGAGATCCACGGCCAAGTGCCTGGCTGAACTTTGGGAATCCAATCAATGAAAGAGAGAGGAGGAATTCTGCAGGCGGGGGATGTGGAGATCATGACAGGAAGATGTGTAGAGATAACTGGCCAAACTAGTTGAAGCCCATGAACTGTAGACTAGTGTCTGTGGAGCCCCCATGGGACTGGACCAGGCCTTCTGGATATGGAAGATGGTTGTTTGGCTGGAACTGTTTGGGGTGCACTCAGGCAGGGGGATCAGGATTTGTCCCTGATACATGGACAGGCTTTTGGGAGCCTGGTGACTGTGGTATAATACCTTGCACAGACTTGGTGGCAGTGGGTAGGGGCTCAGATCTTCCTAGGCTCAGTGTGCCTGGCTCTTCTGACTCCCTATGGGAGACCTTAACTTGGGGGATGTTGGGATGTGGGGTGGCTAGGGAGGGAGGTCTGGAGGGTGGGAGGATGGTGGAGGGGGAATCTGTGGGTGGTATGTAGACTGAGTAGAAATTTTCTTAATAAAGAACAGTGAAACAAAAGATGAGATTATTAATTTGAGGAAGGGGACCCCAGTTGCATTGCTGGGGTAGGACTGAGAGGGGGTGATAACACAAATAATGATCCTATGTATTGTCATAACATGCTCTAAAAATGCGTTCTTGCAAAGGGAGTTCTGAGTGCTTGCCAGACACTTCCAAGAAATTAAGACAAGAATCTTGTGATTTCAGTTTTTAAAAAAACATGAATGTTCTTGGAATGTGCTTTTATACCCTGCTAGGTATATTGGATAGGAGTGAGTTAACTTTAAATTATTTTTTACAACTGATTATTGTTATTTGTTTACATGACTCTATGTAAAAACATGTTTTTGCTGTATGTGTCTTGTCTGCTACATGGGGCTTGGTCTTGTTATTGTACACTTTACTCATGTGACTCTTATTAACTCTCTGAGTATAAACTGTTGGATGCTCTGAATATAGTTGTCTTTTACATGAGGCTTGAATGTGCTTGATTTATATGCTCAATCCTCCCACTGCTAATGCCAACTCAACTGATGAATAATGTATGACATTCTCAAAGAATTGTAAAAATGCTTCTGGTAATCAGCTTCTGATTGATGAGTTTTGAGACAAATGAACTTTATTTTATTGGTGTACAAATTTGCAAATCTAGAAGAAGTCTCAGGAGACTCAGCTCTGGAAACAGAAGTTATCTGGTCAGGAGAAGATGTCTAACCTGATCCTGTACTCACAACAGTTAGGTATTGATGGTGAGGCTTTCTTCCACATTCACTGAGTGTGAATAGGGAAATGATGGTTGTTAGAGGTTTACTCAGTAATGAGATTCCTGCCTATAAGTAGGTTTGGCCCAATTGTGTATAAAGAGGCAGGTAAGAAAAATTACATGAGCACAATAATTAGAATTATGTAATCATTTAAATTATTAGAGATTTAGATATAAGTTACATGATAACTTACCTGAAGACAGAAAGATAATTTTAAAATTTTAATAAAAAATTTTAAAGTAAGGGCCCAGTATCAACAGAATGTGAGAGAAGCCAGAGGCCACAAGCCAGACCAATGATCCATTGACAAGAGCAAAGGAGCACATATAAGTAAATATGTATGGACTGAGGTATTGCAGAATATTTGATCACACTGCAAACCCCGAGATTGTGTTATTTATCAGAAAGACCTATTTCTTGTTGTGGTGTGGCTCAGCACTAGCACACAATTCAATGCAAGAGCTTTCAGCTTGAATATTGTAGACAGGATTAAATAAAAATCAACCACAAGTAAATTGACAGAGCAAGCAACCAGTTGACAGAATGAACTTAGTAGTATTAAGAAAAAAAGAAAAAAACATAAAAAAGTTAGGAGGATGTATAACCAGAGGCACAGGAAGTAGAGAGAAGAAACATTTGAGTTTGAGGAGATTATTGATGTGGTGTAGGAAAAGAGAGAGTTGTGTGATGTTGTTTGAAGTGTAAGGTTTCTCTGCCCCTTTGAACTAGAAGGCTTTCACTCTAGCATTTGGCTCCAGAGTCTTTATCAGTGAAATCAAACTATTGAGATTTTGTTAAAAGCAACATTTGGCACTCCAACACAGGGTAAGAAAGCACAGACAGAGAAATCACACTGAAAACCCAACATATTTTCTTAGATACCTGGAAAGTCATCAAAGAAAGGATTAAGAAATATTAAAAGAAAAAATCTTTCTCATGTGAAGGATGAAAAATATAAGGCAGAGTGTTAGGACCCTGTATAATGTTACTTTAGAGGACAGTTACTATATAAGAACCACCAGCAGATGATAGATATTGCCAAGATTATGAAATTAAATGGAATTCTAAAGAAATATTAGATTTGAGGAAACATAAAGAAGTGGTTGTTTCATATCATACATTCACCCTATATGAAACAATTATTAAATTCATGGGCAACTCAGAACAAAATTATCCTCCAAGATCAGAAATATTTGCAACAGCAATATTGGAAGCTCATCCTCAGTTACAATGGAAAATATGGTGGACATAGAAAGCTTGGCTGTACATCAATGAATGAGGGCTAGAGGTATTAATATTTCCCAAGATCAGTTTCTAGGTGAAGGTCAATATGCTGAGTTACAAAGGCAGCTTGAATTTGAGGATCACACCTTGGCGCTATATCATTTAGCAGCTTTAAATGCTTGGGACAAGGTTGAAGAATCAGGAAAAAGGTCTTAGCCAATTACTAAAACGATACAAGACACAAAAGGAACTTTCACTAATTTTTTTTTAAAAGATTGACATCAATTGTAAATAAAATAGTATCAGATTCAGATTTTTCAACCTCTCTGAGCTTGCAGGCTTGCACTCCAGCATCTGGCACCAGAATCTTTGCTTATAAAATTGAATGACTGAGATTTTGTTAAAAGCAACACTAGGGGGTATACTATGAGAGTCACTTGGCCACTCTAGAGCTTCCACACCTGTTTGCTTTTTTTCTTTGTTTCTTTCTGTGTTTCTTTCTTTCTTTTTTTCTTTCTTTATTTCTGTCTGTATTCCTTCCTTCCTTTCTTCCTTCCTTCCTTCCTTCTTTCCTTCCTTCCTTCCTTCCTTCCTTCCTTCCTTTCTTAATTTATTTTTATTTTGCTTGGGTTTTTTGTTGTTGTTGTTGTTGTTTTGTTTTAGGCTATACTTTTAAATTTTGTTTTGCTTTGGGAGGAAGGTCACAAGGGTAGAGAACAGAGGTGACTGGATGGGGAGATGAATCAGATCTGGATGTACAATATAAAGCCCACAAAAAAATCACTAAAAGGTGGAAAAAAAAGAAAAAAAAAACCTTTAAAGGCTTGATATTCCCCAGATAACATTATCTTCACTAGTGAATGCCTGGTTAAATAGTAGCAACTATTATTTAAAGTGCTTTTTAGAATTATCTTAGTATCAGTCAGAATGAGACAAATGTCATTGGAATATGGGACAGCCAATAGGTTTTGCAATCCATACAGCTGGTTATTACACCGATTACCAGTTAGTAAACTGAGTTTCAAAGTGATATCAACTTTAGTGGTATTAATTTTATACCTCAATTTCAAAAATTTCAAATCAAAGCCAATAAAACTGAAGAGGATGAGGCAACATGACTAAGTAGAATTAAAGTGAGAACCACTTGGCTTCTACTGATCTTTTTCTGCCTCATGATACAAAGGATCATGTTTTCATTGTTTAATTTTTATTTTTCTCCAATTTTTACCATTCTTTATGAACAGATATGGGCAAAAATATATTGTAGACCTTGGTATAGAATCACTAACATTATATGAGTATTTCAAAATGATTTTCAATCATTACTTGGTATGAAATAGAAACAGTATTAACCTCACTGACTGTACTTGCTTTTCTCTCAGCTATTAGGGAAAGGACCCTCAATGCCTGGAGGACCACACTAAGACATTCATACATTTCAATTTTCAATGACTTCTTTCCAATATACGCAATGCTTCTTTATTCTAGTCCGGACTTACTCCAAATGAATTTAAAGCTGACATCTACTGCCATGTCTCTTAAGTATGGCACCCACAGTTTTAACAATCAACCTGGTTCCTACTGAGAGTACCTTAAAATTTTACCTCATGCATTTGATATGCTATTCAGTTATGTAGTGGTGGTAGATAGTGCTGTAATTTAATTACTATCATTAAAAGTGGTGGTTAAAGCTGACTTCAGACTTATATTCCTTTGAGTAAGTTACATTGACCAGATCAAGGCAAAACCTCTCTGTGACCGATTTCTTGTGTATGTGTTGGTTTATCCCTCCACTGCAGAATGAAGTTTATTGACCTGTTGAAGTCAAAATATGGTCGTTTTATCCTATTAAAGTGAATTTCTCTCAATTCCTAGGTTGCCTTATTTGGTCAAAATCGTTCTAAAATCAAAGATAGTGACTGGTTAAATGCATTGCTTCCAATCAATTTACAGAGAACAATGTAATAGACTTTTTGTAAATTAAAATTTCCTTGTTGAATACACAATTTTACCTGAAATACTTTGGTTTGAGAGGAATATTGAAAAGTGGTTGAATTTATAATGTTTGACATATAAAACCCAGAATTTGTTTCAAAGAAAAAAAATTAAAATAGCTTAAAGAAAGGGAACAAGGAACATTGCTGTCTTTAATTTAGATGCAAAGATAAAATCTTCCTCAGAAAAGAAAGACAGTCTATAGCACCCTTCTCAATGACAGGGTCACTAAATAAATATAAGTAACTGATGGGTTTCCATCAGATTACACAGACCAGTATTTGACCAACATTCATCTTAATATTACTGAGATACCTATCAGAAACAGAAGAAAATAACTCAGATTCTCTAATTCCTCCATAAAATACCTCCAGATGCCTGTTTTTGAATTTCTACCTCAGTCTGTCCATGAAATGGATGAAATCTCACTGGCGAGTAGTGCTGACAAATGTAATATGATCACCAGATGAACATTTTCCAAACTGGTAGGGCTGTTTCAAGTTAGGCCTGGTAGCACAGGATAGAGGTAATAGGGGGAATTTATATAATAAGTGTCAAAAGAGAAGATGAGGATACAGACAGTGTTATATATGTTCAAGGTCTTAGATTCAGCACTGGAGAAAATGAAACAATATAGCCAAAACATTCATCAGGTATTTGTGATGAACTCTCTTGTTAGAATTCACATTGTAGATCTTTTTATTCTGTGCCCTCATTGATAAAGGAGCTAAAATTAAAGCAAATTTTTCCATATAGATTCATCATGTATACTTCCATCATCACATTTTTGTGTGGAATGCTAGGTTAATAGCCTCCATGCTAGAAACATAATGCTTGAATCATACATATGCAGTTATGTTCACAAAGATATGTTTACATATATGTTTAACTAATCCCATCTTTTGGCCACATTACCTTATGATGATTATAAATAGCTCTTAAAAAGAAATTATCTATAGCTACCTTGAAAAATAGCCATTTTAAATGGATATTATGTGCGTATTATAGGAAGTTGTTTTTCTGATGAAAGTCATTCAATTAAAAAGCTATATACAGTTAATCAACTTCTCGCCTATCCAGAGGGCATGGTCCAGTTGGGGGCTTCTTAGCTACTAGTTCATAGTTCAAATGTTTCCACTAGTTTGGTTATTTGTCCCTGTGCTTTTTCCAATCATGGTCTTAACAGTTCTCTGGGACCTGTCCTTAGTGAATGAGCTGGCTGTTTGGAACCTGGGGCCTATGCAGGGACACTTTGCTCAGCCTGGGCGAAGGGAGAAGGGGACTGGACCTGCCTTGATTGAATCTACCAGGCTGAGCTGAATCCCCAGGAGAGTCCTTGTTCTGGAGGAGATGGGAATTGGGTGTGGGCTCCCGGGAGGGTGGGGGAGGGACGAAGGAAGGAGGACAGGGGAATCTGTTGCTGATATGAAAAGTTAAATTAAATTATAAAATATATTAAAAAGAGGAAGTGAAAAAAAGCTATACAGTACATTGCACTGAACTTTAGTGAAGGACTTCATCGATACTGCTTTGGACTAGGATATATTCAGACCATTTTCAACCAGAAGATTACTTAAGGTTGTTATGAATTGTGTTGATGTTAAAAAATCAGCTTGTCAGGGTTAGAAAGATGTCTCAGTAGTTCCAAGCACTGACTGACTACTCTTCCAGAGGACTGAAGTTCAATTTTCAGCACCCTCATGGCAGTTCAAAACTGTCCGTTATTCCAGTTCCAGAAGATCTGACACCCTCATACAGACATACATGCAAGCAAAACACTAATGCACATAAAATAAAAAAAATAGATTATATAAAAAAAATCAGCTTGTTCTTCTTGTGAATTTGAAACTTGGATAATAGCATCATTGAATTGTTCTAAACATCTAAACAGATTATAGATACGAGGAGAAAAATGACATGCTGACAGGAAACTAATTCACTATTCAATAGACACAGTGAATAAATTAAGTAGGGGAAATGCATATAGTTGAGAAGAATTCTTGTGAGCTTGATGTGATATATCTCAATAAGAATATAATTTTGAGCTAGAAATATGGTTCAGGAGTTCAGAGCACTGCTTTATCTACCAGAGGACCTTGATTTGATTGCCAGCACCCATATGGAAGCTTACTACCATTTATAACTCCAGTTCTAGCAAATTCAATGCCCTCTTCTGGGCTCTATAGGCACTGCTCTCATGCAGCTAATAGAAATACACGCCCTCTAGATAAGTGAGACAATTGAATAGCTTGAACTGTTTGGGAGGCACCCAGGCTGTGGGACCAGGACCTGTCCTTAGTGCATGAGCTGACTGTTTGGAACCTTGGGCTTGCACAGGGACACTTTGCTCAGCCTGGAAGGAGGGGACTGGACCTGCCTGTACTGAATCCACCAGGTTGAATTGAATCCCCAAGGGAGTCTCGGCCCTGAAGGAGATGGGAATGGAGGGGAGGGTCTGGGAGGAAGGTGGGGGTGGGTACGGGAGGGGGGAGGACAGGGAACTCATGGCTGATGTGTAAAATTAAAACACAAATATAATAAAAAAAAAAAGAGAAAAAAGAATAAATACACACAGGCAAATTATACAGATAAAATTAAAATCTAAAGGAAAAATTCACAAAGCATCTTTGAGATTCGAAAAATGGTTCAGTGGTTAAGAACATTTTCTGCATTGCAGAGGATACATGCTTGGTTCTCACCACCCATGTGGCTGCTCATAATCATCTTTAATTACAGTTCCAATTCCAAAGGATTAAATACTGTCTTCTGGTCTAAGTGGGCTTAAGGCACACATGTGTATAATATGCATACATTGACACAAACACTCATGCATACAGTATAAAAATAAAATTGTTAAATAATATTTTGACATACTTTTCCTGTATTATATATTATCTTTCAAAATAAAACAGAGGCATGCTTGGTCTCAAATAACAAGATAATAACCTCCTTCAGTGAAAATAGTCAACTTGATCCAAGAAAGGAGCAAGATTCTCTTGAATCAGAGACACATTTTGTGACAGAATTTAGCCTATGTTTTGATTTGTTCTGTGTATACATGTATTTATTCCTAGTACTTACCAAGCAGCACAGATGAAGTCACTGTAGTAATGTTCATGTTTATTTGTGTGTGTCATGAATAAAAAAGCCTTAATCTCTAAGATGAATACTTAGTCTTCCACCAGGATCAATGAAAATGTGCCAAGCAAGAACATTCATTTGCAACTAGCATACAATATCAGACCGTCCAAAATTATTGACAATATGGGCTCATTATAGATGAAATATTTGTCTCTAAAACAACATATCTGATTTAAATATTTATTAATATCTTAATTCTGTACATATATGTTCAGTATAAGACCATCAGCTGTTAGATTATTGGTTGCTTTCAAAACCATAGATCCATCATCATAAATAATTGTAGTTAGAGTTTTCCTGCCTGGCCCAGTCAGGACAAATCTCTCTTACCCACCAGTCCCACAGTCGCTCAGACCCAACCAAGAAAGCACACAGAATCTTACATTGTTTAGAAACTGTATGGCCGTGGCAGGCTTCTTGTTATCTACTTCTTCTATCTTAAATTAACCCATTTCTGTTAGTCTATATTTTGCCACATGGCTTGTGGCTTACCAGTGTCTTTACACGTTGCTTCTCATGGCGGCGGCTGGCAATGTCTCCTCCCAGCCTTCTACTTCTCAGAATTCTCTTTTCTCTTGTCCCATCTATATTCCTGCCTGGCCACTGGCCAATCAGAACTTTATTTACACAGAGTGATATCCACAGCAAATAACAAAAAATCATACTTCACCCTTACATTATGAAACATCTTTTAGTTATTTCTTTAAAAATGAGTAATGATAATAGGCTTTAATCTGTATCCCAGGAAACTTCACTTAATATTAGAAGAATTTTCCTTCTGGTTAAAACAACTTGTAGTAATTCCCAAGAAGAAAATAAATCTGGTTTTTATAGTTCTATTAAAATTAAGGTCAACTTTGCAGCCACTCATGGATTCATTGGTCACAGGCTGTTAGCCTCTGAAAACCCTCACTGCCTCAAATCTATTATAAAACTTATTAGTTGTAGAAACTTTATGTACAGAGTCTCATTATGCCTTTATGAATTACATCTTTCCATAATTCACATATTTTCATTTCATATCAACTTCCATTTTTTGTTACTGTTATAAAAATATTTGAAATTGAAATTAAGTCTCATGGTAAAAGCAGGATAACGTTATAAAGATAGTATTCAGAATCTTTTTAAGAGTAGAAGAAAAAGTCCACAATAAAGGCATGCATCTCTTGTAATACAAGAATATAATCACAAATTTAACAAGGGTCAATACATTTTTCGATCTTCAAAAATCCAGAAAAAAAGGAAAAAGAAAGTTGGAGAATGGGTATATTCTCTTCAGAAGCATTCATGGCTTTCCAAAATAACTTAGTAAATAATTGCTGTGGATATCTGTAGGCTGTGAAATATGTTGCTATGACTGATTGATAAATAAAATACTGATTGGCCAGTAGCAAGTTAGGAAGTATAGGCAGGACAAATAGAGGAGAATTCTGGGAAATGGAAGGCTGAGTCAGGAGATGCCGCCAGAGCTGCCACCATGAGAACTAAAATGTAAAGTACTGGCAAGCCACATGTGATGTGGCAACTTATAAATTAATAGAAATGGGTTAATTTAAGATACAAGAACTACATAGCAAGAAGCCTGTGCCATTGGGCCAAACAGTTTAAATAATATAAGCATCTATGTGTTTATTTTGGTCTGAGTGGCTACGGGCCTGTGTGGGCCTGGAGATAAGTCCAGCTACAGATATTTATTTACTATTTTGTTTGCAGTGTTTATCCATAATTGTTCTAGGACTCCTTCTGTTATCACAAGTATAACTATAACTAAAAGTAATATACTGAAGAAAAGGATTCATTTCATCTTATGGGTTACAGTACATTATTGAGAGAAGTCAAAGACAGGAAATTACGCAAGATGTAGACAAATAAGAAAAAAATGCTACTCTCAGGTCGGTTAATACTAAGCTGCACTATATTATATTCCACAATCTTCTGCCCATAGAATTGTGCCTGTACACAGTGGACCGTCTCTTTCAACACCAATCAGTTACCATGACAATCCCTCATTAATCATACTCACAGGCCAACTTGATCTGGGAAAAAATTTAATGGTGAATCCTTACTCAGCTAACTCCATCCTATATCAGTTTGACAATGGAACCGAACTAAGACAGTAATATTAGAGACAAAAATAAAAAATGATTAATTTGAATTATTCAAATTGAAATTCAAAAATGAATTTGAATCCAACTGTTTATTATGGTCATATCATTATTATGAACATAATAAATCAATTTTATATCAAGTCTTTTATGTAAGAGAATGACATGTGGTTTTATCTCAAGACTGTACCTTGTATTTCTTTATTCTTCATCATGATGTGTCTAAAAAACTGCATGGCTATATTAGGCAGGCAATGATATTTATGGAAAAAAAAAAACAGGTATCTCAACAAGCATGGTGATCTAGACCCAGTAAAGTTCAAGACATGTTCTGTGGATACAGTCACAAGGAAAGGACACAGGCAAACAAATCAAACAAACCAACAGAGCCAGGCGTCATCACCAAGACCAGTGCCAAGGCATACCCTTAGACCTTCCATTCCACATCCATCTAGGAATACAAGTCACAAGGAACATGCACCAGTATTTATATTATACAATGGATTTTTTAATAAGTGATTTTTCTCTTGAGGGAAAAGTTAAATGAATGGGTAACATCTGAAAAAAGCCACCTCATTGCCTGAATCTGCATTTTGTGCCTATATCACATACTTTTATTTCAAGTGTTCTAATGGATAGATATAATTCCTAGATTTAAAAAAAAAATTGAATCACATTTGATGGGCTGTTTCAGTGTAGGTACTAAAGGTTTTAATTAGCATTGAAATTACTTTGGAAATTAAATACTAACAATGAACCAAAGGCCTTTAAAATTAACTGAAAGCAAGTGTTTATTGCTTTTAGAAGCCTTTACATAAAAATAAATGCATACTTACAAATTGGCTTTCTTATAACTGTAATTATTATATCTTGCTGAAATCATCTTCATTAAAATAACCTTCAAAAGTAGGAAAAACAACCAGGATTTCCAATATTTTTCTTGTAATTTTAATACTATAAGATAACAGAAACAGCTAAACATTACCTAACTCCCTTGTCTTGCTTCATATAATTGTGAAAGTAATTTGATATCCATCATTTCTCTTCTTGCCTTTTTGCAACTTCCAGATATGAATATGTGAAGAACACTGTGTTTGGAAGAACATTTAAGCTTCAATACGCAATTTTTTCTTTTAGTCTTATGTTTCTAATTTAATGTTCTAATAGATTTCACATAATATTTAAATTCTGTGAATGGTCTACTGTCTTTTTAATTGACATGTTTTCTTGTTAACTAAATTATAACAAATGTTGGTTTAAACAATACTGCAATAGTCACTTCTGCATATATTGACTCTGAAAGGAAAGTTAGAATTTATTCTATTTCCTAGCCAAGAAATTCACAATGTCTGAAGTTAACTAGAACTAACATGCACAGCTTGATCTTATAAGGAGTTGTGCTTTTTTCATATTTTTGTTGAAGGCACAGTATTGCTATTTCATTTTTAGCAACTTAATCAATTTGAACTTTGTATTTATGAATATTTCTTTCAGCACCGTGGGCATGAATGGGTCATTAAGAGCATATAATAATCATGCAGCAGACCTCAGTTTGGTCTATAGTAGCCATGTTAGTTGTCACAACAGCCTGTCCTGAGCAAAGTATGGTTGATCTACCAAGAGTTACACTCTAAAAGAAATCTGACTTTCCTATTAATGCCGGCAACCAAATGCCAACAGCTCCTCAGACTGGGATGGGAGTCAGTGCATATCTCTTCCTCTCCATGCCGGGATTTTGCCTAAGTTAACCTTAAAATGAATCTTTTTGATACTGGTATTAATTTGTATATTGAAGTAAAATACATTTCTCGGAATTGCAAATGTAATATGAATGCATTAAAAAATATGTTTGCTTTTTATACATATCAGGAAATTGGGAAGCATGGGATATAGGTAGCAATTGAATATCCTTCTCAATAGATGAATAAAACCTTGAAGTGATTAAATAGACCATCCACAGAAGCATTGAGAAATCATTTTTTAGAATGCAAGTGTAAGAAAAATGGGAAGGCTAGACTATTATTTTATTATTATTATTATTATTATTATTATTATTATTATTATGTGTTTTAATTTTATACACCAGCCATGGGTTCCCCTGTCCTCCCCACTCCCGCACCCACCCCATCTTCCCCACAGCCCATCCCCTCCATTCCCATGTCCTCCAGTGCCAAGACACCCCTGGGGATTCATTTAAACCTGGTGGATTCATTACAGGCAGGTCCTGTCCCCTCCTTCCAGGCTGAGCAAAGTGTCCCTGTTTAAGCCCCAGGTTCCAAACAGCCAGCTCATGCACTAAGGACAGGTCCTGGTCCCACAGCCTGGATGCCTCCCAAACAGTTGAAGCTATTCAATTGTCTCACTTATCCAGAGGGCCTGATCCACCTGGGGGCTCCACAGCCGTTGGTTCATAATTCATGTGCTTCCATTCGATTGGCTATTTGTCCCTGTGCTTTTTGCAATCTTGGATTCAACAATTCACACTCTTAAACTGAAGAATGGATAAAGAAAATATGGTACATATACACAATGGAGTACTACTCAGCAGAGAAAAACAATGACATCATGAGGTTTGCATGCAAATGGATGGATCTAGAAAAAATCATCCTGAGTGAGGTAACCCAGACTCAGAAGGACAAACATGGTATGTACTCACTCATAGGAACATACTAGATGTAAAACAAAGAGGACTAGACTGCCACACAAATCCAGGGAGGCTACCTAGAAAACTAGAAAACAGGACCCTAAGGATCACCCAATGACAGAGAAATGGATGAGATCTACATGAACAACCTGGATGACCGTGGGAGTAGATTATTATTTTTAACCAGTCCTTCCAAACTTCATATTTACTGGCTCTCATTAGACAATAAATAGTACCATCTTAGCATTTTTTTCTATGCACACTCACTATTTAATAAAATTATTTTAAATGATAGTCTTATTAAGTAATTGACAATTTAGTAGCATATATTCTTCTGATCAGCTTTCTCTCCCATTGCTAACCTAATTCCTTTAAGATCCACCTCTCTACATTCTTATCATCTTAACAATCCATGTGCTCTGTGCTCATTTATTTTTCTTTCTTCTCTTTTTTCTTTGTTTTTTTGGGGTGGGGCCACTGAACTAAATTCATGTCAACTGTATATATGCTAAGATGAGGCAATCCACTGGAGTATGTTTTAACTTCCAGACGCCATACACATTTAGAAAACCAAATGTCCCTTTCTAAGGATCTTCAATTCTCAATAGGGATGTGAATACATGAGCCCCTGTAGAAACATACAGAGTATTTTCTAACAAAAGTAACCTTACACTGGTATTAATATACAAAAATCCATAAATTTTAAAATATTTGAGATTAATAGTTGCTTTATAATTTAAAGTTGGTTTAATAATTTACCATTTTATCCATTATTCATATATCCCATTTTTTTCTTTTGAGAAAGATATCCTTGAATCTTAACTCTCTTGCTCAGTTCTTCCATTACCATAGGCAGTAAAAATTTGTAGTTCACTCCCTAAAATGATGACAAATGTTCATAGCACAGTGAATTACCAAAACCACCTACCCCACCTCTTGGGAACGTGGGCAGTGTGTTCACTATGTTGCTTCCTCTTGTCTGGGGGCAACAGCATCTTTAGGGAACCCTGATAAACTTGGGATAATGGTCAAGTTCTGAGACAGCTAGTTGTATTATTTTTTGTTTATGCTCTATGTGATGGAAAAGTTTAGAACTTATCTGAAGTCTTGGTTGTATAGTCTGTGAGGCTATTCCATCTATCTAGCATCTTTAAAGTTATTCTGGACATAGAATTTTGAGGAAACTGCAACAGAGGCATTCTGAGAGGGTGGATCACCTGGGCTATTTGTCTTGTCTTTATTGGTGTCTACTCTTTTATCAGGTTCAGAGTAACTGGTTTTATTTTGAGTTCTTTGATCCACATGGACTTAAGTTTTGTGCACGGTGACAGATATGGATCAATTTGCAGCCTTCTACACATTGACATCCAGTAATGCCAGAACCATTTGTTGAAGATGCTTTCTTTTTTCCATTGTACATCTTTGGCTTCTTTGTCAAAAATTATATGTTCATAGATATGCGGGTTAATGTCAGGGTCTTCAATTTGATTCCATTGGTCCACATATCAGTTTTTATGCCAGTACCAAGCTGTTTTTATTAATGTACCTCTATAGTAGAGCTTGAGGTCAGGAATCATGATGCCTCTAGAGGTTGTTTTATTGTACAGGATTCTTTTGGATATCCTGGGTTTTTTGTTTTTCCATATGAAGTTGAGTATTATTCTTTCCAGATCTGTGAAGAATGGTGTTGGTATTTTGATGGGGATTGCATTGAATCTGTAGATTGCTTTGGGTAAGATCACCATTTTTACTATGTTAATCCTGCCTATCCATGAGCATGGGAGGTCTTTCCATTTTCTGACATCTTCAATTTCTTTTTCCAGGGACTTAAAGTTCTTGTCATATAGGTCCTTCACATGCTTAGTTAGCATAACCCCAAGGTATTTTATATCATGTGTGGCTGTTGTAAGGGGTGATGTATCTCTAATTTCCTTCTCAGCCTGTTTGTCTATTGTATATAGGAGGGCTACTGATTTTTTGAGTTGATCTTATATCTTGCTATGTTGCTGAAGGTGTTTATAAGCTGTATCAGTTCCTTGGTTGAATTTTTGGGGTCACTCATATATACTAACATGTCATCTGCAAGTAGGGAAAGCTTGACTTCTTCCTTTCCAATTTGTATCCCCTTAATCTCCTTATGTTGTCTTATAGCTCTGGCTAGAACTTCAAGTACTATATTGAATAAGTGTGAGGAGAGGGAACAGCCTTGCCTTGTTCCTGATTTTAGTGGTATTGCTTTGTGTTTCTCTCCATTTAATTTGATGTTGGCTGTTGGCTTGCTGAAAATTGCCTTTATTATGTTTAGGTATGTTCTCTGTATTCCTGCTCGCTCCAAGACCTTTATCATGAAGGGGAGTTGGATTTTCTCAAATGCCTTTTCTGCATCTAGTGAGATGATCATGTGGTTTTTTTCTTTGAGTTTGTTTATATGGTGTACTACATTGAAGGACTTTCATATGTTGAACCACCCTTGCATCCCTGGCATGAAGCCTACTTGATCATGGTGGATAATTTTTTTTGATGTGTTCTTGGAGTGTGTTTGCCAGTATTTTATTGAGTATTTTTGCATCAGTGTTCATGAGGGAGATCAGTCTGTAGTTCTCTTTCTTTGTTGCATCTTTGGTTTAGGAATCAAGGTAATTGTATCCTCATAGAAGCAGTTTGGTAATATTCCGTCTGCTTCTATTGTGTGGAACAATTTAAAGAGTATTGGTATTAAGTCTTCTTTGAAGATCTGTTAGAATTCTGCAGTGAAACCATCTGTTCCTGTGCTTTTTTTGGTTGGGAGATTTTAATGACTGATTCTATTTCCTTAGTGATTATTGGACTATTTAAATGGTTTATCTGGTCTTGATTTAACTTAGGTATGTGGTACCTCTCCAGAAAATTATCCATTTCCTTTAGATTTTCCATTTTTGTGGAGCAGAGGTTTTTGAAGTATGACCTGATGATTCTCTAGATTTCTTCATTGTCTGTTGTTATGTCTCCCTTTTCATTTCTGATTTTGTTAATTTGGATGTTCTTTGTCTGTCTTTTGGTTAGTTTGAATAAGGGCTTGCCTGTCTTGTTGATTTTCTCAAAGAAATAACTCTTTGTTTTATTAATTTTTTGTATTGTTCTCTTTGTTTCTATTTTTGATTTCAGCTCTCAATTTGATAATTTTCTGGCTTCTGTTCTTCCTGGGATACTTTGCTTCTTCTTGTTCTAGAGCATCAAGTGTACTGTGAAGTCACTAGTGTGATATTTCTCCAACTTCTTTATGTAAGCATTTAGTGCTATGAATTTCCCTCTTAGCACTGCTTTCATAATGTCCCATAAGTTTGGGTATGTGGTGTATTCATTTTCATTGATGTCTTTCTTTATTTCTTCCTCAACCCCTGGTGATTCAGTTGACCATTATTCAGTTTCCATGAGATTATAGGATTTCTGTAGTTTTTTTTGTTGTTGAAATCTAACTTTAAGCCATGGTGGTCTGATAGATTGCAGGAGGTTATTCTAATTGTTTTGTATCTGTTGAGATTTGCTTTGTGGACAAGTATTTGGTTGATTTTAGAGAAGGTTCCAGGGGGTGCTGAGTAGAAGGTATATTCTTTTTTGTTCGGGTGGAATGTTCTGTAGATATTGATTAAGTCCATTTGAGACATAACATCAGTTAAGTCCTTTATTTCTCTGTTAAGTTTCAAATTGGAAGATCTGTCCAGAGGTAAAAGTGGGGTCTTGAAGTCTCCCACTATTTATGTGTGGGGTTTTATATGTGATTTAAGCTTTAGTAATGTTTCTTTTACATACGTGGATGTCCTTGTGTTTGGGGTATAAATGTTCAGAGATAAAAGTTCATCTTGGTGGATCTTTCCTGTGATGAGTATGTAATGTCTCCTTCATGATCTCTTCTGCTTGATTTTAGATTGAAGTCTATTTTGCTGGATATTAGGATGGCTACACCTGCTTCTTTCTTAATACCATTTGATTGGAAAGACTTTTCCATGCCTTTTATTCTGAAGTATTGCCTATCTTTGAATTTGAGGTGTGTTTCTTGTATGCAGAAGAAAGATGGGTCCTACTTTCATATCCATTCTGTTTGTCTGTGTCTTTTTATAGGTCAATTAAATCCATTGATATTAAGGGATATTAATGACCAGTGATTGTTCGTTCCTGTTATTATTTTTTTTCCTTTTTTTTTTTTTTTGGTGGTAGTGTGTGTGTACTTCTCTTCTTTGGGGCTTACTGCTGTGGTGTTATCTATTACCTGTGTTTTTGAAGGTGTATCTGACTTACCTAGGTTGGAATTTTCCTTCTAGTGCTTTCTGTAGGGCTGGGTTTGTGGATAAGTATCGTTTAAATCTGGCTTTGTCTTTGAATGTCTTGTTCACTCCATCTATGATGATTGAAAGTTTTGCTGGGTATATTAGTCTAAGCTGGCGTCCATGGTCTCTTAGTGTCTGCATTATATCTATCCAGGTCCTTCTGGCTTTCAAAGTCTCCATTGAGAAGTTTGGGTGTTTTTCTGATGGTTTTGCCTTTATAAGACAGTTGGCCTTTTTCCTTGGCTGCCGGTAATATTCTTCCTTTATTCCGTACGTTTAGTTGTTTAATTAATATATGGCAAGGGGACTTTTTTGGGGAGTCTAGTCTGTTTGTTGTTTTATAGGCTTCTTGTATCTTCATAGGCATTTTGTTCTTTAAGTTGGGAAAGTTTTCTTCTATGATCTTGTTAAATATATTTTCTGTGCCTTTGAGTTGGTATTCTTCTCCTTTCTCTATGACATTTTGGGTCATGACTTTGTTGGCTTTAGTATTTTCTTTGACTGCTGAATCTATTTCTTCCAATGTATCTTCAACACCAGAGATCCTCTCTTGCATCTCTTGAATTCTGTTGTTTATACTTGCATCTGAATTTCCTATTCATTTACTCAGATTTTCTAATTCCAACATTCCCTCTGCTTGTGTCTTCTTCATTTTTTCTATTTCCCTTTTCAAGTCTTGGACTGTTTCCCTCATCTGTTTCATTGCTTTTTCATGATTTTCTTTCAGGGATTTATTGTTTTCATCAGCTTTTTTGTTCTTTCCTCTAGTGTTTTTATAGTGTTCTTCCCATTTTTTGTTTGTCTGTTACTCCACTTCATTTTTTATTCCTTCTATATAAGGCTCTAGCCTCTTCATGGTGTTATTATAAGGTTGTTTTCTTCTGCTTCTTCCATTCTGTGATGTTCAGGTCTAGCTGTTGGAGGAGGGCTAGGTTCTGATGATGCTGTTTTGCTCTTTATTTTGTTGTTTGTACTTCTGCCTTGAGGTCTGCCCATCTCCTTGAGGATTCATTTTTGGTCTTATCAGTGTGCTTGGTCCAGACAGAGCTGACAGATTTAGGGAGCCTCTCTATATTTCAGATGGAAGCCCTGGGCTGGCCAGATGGGAGCTCTGGTCCAGAAGGGAGTGCTGCCTAGATGGGAGCTAGGGCCTGGTCTCTGAGTCTCAGGAAGTCACTGGAGTCTCCGTATCTTTTCCTGAAGAAAGTTCCAGGGCAGGATGGAAGCTGGGGGCTGTTTTCTAAGTCTCGGGAATTCATTGGGGTCTCCATATCTTGTCCAGATGGGAGCTCTGGTCCAGATGTCAGTTCTGGGGCAGGATGTGAGCTTTGGTCCAGATGGGAATTCTTGGGCAGGATGGGAGCTGGGTTCTGGTTTTTAAGTCTCAGGTAGTGGCTGGGGGTCTCAGGCCAATGGGTGCGGGGCAGGGCGTGGAGATTGTTGGGCCGCCAGGTGGTCTTGGAGAAGGGGAATCTTCCAGTGGGGTTTGGGCGGTCCTGCCCAATGGCCAGACCCTGTGGCCAAGTTGGGCAGGTCTTCCCTGGAATGGCTGGTGCCCAGGGCTGGGACCTTGGTGCAGGACCTCTCTGGGTTTGTCTAAATAATTTTTTAAAGGCAAGAGGATACCAATAAAAATAGCAGTTGGACACAAGACACTATGATGAAATATATTTTTTTAGAAGATGAGAATTGCTGTTGAAATTCAGAGACAAGGGAAATTTTTGAAGGCTGTCAGAGTCAGATAGAATTTTATGGCAAAGAAAATTTGCCTTGATACATGGAGAGGAATTTGATTCATGAAAGGAATGAAGATTGTTCAACACATGGTCTATGCCTACAGCTGAAGTGAGCAGTGAGCCTTGTGGATTTCTGGTATTCATTTCCCATTAGCATCAGAATGACATGGTGATGCTAGGAAAGGTGGCAATCAAATGCCTCTTATGCAGTTGTTTTAAAGTATACTTTTTGATTTTTTTCCTTGAAAAGCCCTTAAGTTGATTGTGTCTCTTATCACAGTTTCTATGAATTCTTTAGATTTAATGAGCTTATTACTGGTTTAAATAAGCTGCCACTGGAGGGCTGTCAACCTAAAATAATCTCAAATGTTCTAGTCTGAAGAACTCTCCCAGGAAATGGGTGATCAAGAGAATGATTCCTCTTAAAATAAAAGTATTTCGTGAGTTCTTAAGTGAGAGTGAAGCCGTTTTCACTTGGAACTCATTTTTCTCAGAGTAGACCATGTCTGTGGCAATTAAAACATAGCTAAATGTATTCAGATTGTCATTGAATGTATCATGTAGGGTCACTTTGGGCATGTGATTTATATTTCAAGTTTGGGTGTCTTAGAGAACATGTAGTATAAAAGGCAGTAAGTGCAGCTTGTTCTTCTCAAATAGGGCCAAAAATGTTTTGTTTTATTTTTATTTTGTTTTCCTAGTATATGTTCTTATTTTGTAACTTAATCAATTCAATATTTACTAACAATTGACAATGCTATTAAAAATCTTTAGTTTGGAACACATAAAAAAAAGTAGGGAAAGTTAATCAGGGACATTACAGTTAACATTCTTAAAAAGAGCATACACAGTTAAGGCTGTTTTGGTCAACACCTTAAGCTACAAGCAATCCACTTTCTTCTCTTGAGCAGAGTACTAGATGAAGGTGGTCAAAAGATAGGTTAGCTGTGACAAAAAAAGTCACTTGTCACTTTTAATTCCTCTGTTTTGCACAAAACATATTAAAGGAGTAAAGACAAAGTTATCTTGTTAATACAGCAAAATGAGCAGTTCCTACTAAATTTCTTTTTTTAAATCAATTCCAAGAAGATAAAGAGGTTATTGGATTATTGTTTAGTTATTGATCTCAAATCAATGGAATGAGGCAAATACGAGAAAATATAATTCCTCGGACTGGAGAAATAGCTGCTTTGCTAAAATTCTTGCCTCCCAAGCCTGAGGACTTGAGTTTGATTACCAGAATCCATGTAAAAGCCAGGCTTGTTAGCACATGCATGTTACACCACTGGAGGACTAGAGATAATTGAATCATCATGGGTTGATGACCTGGCTGTCTAAACTAATCACTGAGCTTCAGGCTCAGTGAGAATTTGTGTAAAAACCAAGGTCTACAAAGTTTTAGAAGAAACTCCCTAGGTAAATCCTGGTTTCCAACTGTATACAAACACATGCATGTGCACCTAAACAGACAAAACATGCATACACTCTTGCATACACATCCAAATTAAAACAAACAAACAAACAAACACTACTTTCTATTATCTGAATCATCTATGTTTAAAACAAAATCATATATTATTTATTCCTTAGTTAATTTATGTATCTAAAACTAATATTAAGCCAGCTAATGTAGATACTTTAATTTAACTAAAATCCTTAAAATTCAATTTAAATAAAAAATAATCCCAGATTATATAAACTAGTATGCTCTAAATATCAACAATAATAAAAAGTAATGTAAAAACTACAATTAGACACACATTGTAATATCCATGCACACAATTCACCTTTGTAAGCTTTATAAAATAGAAATACTCTACTTCTATGGGATACATGAAAGATCATTTTCAAAAACATTCCTTAAGAATAAAGTTATCCTTAGTAGAATTTTTGGTTTTATAGCTAGCTTAAAAGGTATAAGATTTTATTATGGTGCTTTCAAACATAATTTGTTTTTATTTATCCCTATTTTCCATTCTTCTTAAATAAATACCACTCAAACCTGTTCTCAATTTTTCTGTCTTATTTCATGTGTATTCAGTTCCTCTGCCTCTCTTCATTGGTACCTACTTTTGTCTACTCATAGTCCTTTTTCTTAAAATGCCCTTTAAAAAATTAGTTCTTAAGAAGTAAATGTAAATTACCTGAAACCTTAATACAGCATGATTATGAAAAAGAAATTAGTTTTGAGTTTCAAGCTGTTTACCAGACAATTTAAAATGTCAGTGTCCTCAAATCTAAAATCAGAATAAAACAAAAACTTAAGATGAAAAAAGGAAGAATTGGGTGGTGGTAGTGGAGATTTGCATAGAATAATCACAGATATTGTCTTATTCATTACTATTTCTGTGAAAAAACACTCTGACCAAAGCAACTTAGAAAAGAAAAGGCTTATTTGGCTTATATTTTCACATCACTGTTCATTATAAAAGGAAGTCAGGACAACAACTTAAACACAGAAGGAACCTAGAGGCAGGAGCTGATGCAGAGGCCATGGAAGGGTGCTCCACATGGCTTGCTCAGCCTGCTTTCTTATAGAACACAGGGCCAGTGATGTAGAATCAAGGGATGACAGCACCTGCAATGAGCTTGTCCCTCCCCTTCAGTAACTATAAAAGCTTGTTTATAGCCAGACCTTTGGAGATATTTTATTTATTTATTTATTTGTTTGTTTGTTTATCTCTTATGTAATACATTCCCACTACTGTTTCCCACCCTCCACTCCTCTATTCCCCTTCCACTACCTCCTCTGCTAGAACTACTCCTCATCTGTTTCCCTTCAGAAAAGTGCAGGCCTCCCAGGTACATCAAGTGAACACAACCTAGTAAGTTACAGTAAGACTAGGCACAGACCCTCGTATCAGGGCTGAATAAGGCAACCCAGTAGGAAGAAAGGGGTCCAAAGAGCAAGCAAAGGAGTTATAGTCAACCTTACTCCCACTGCTGGGAGTCCCAGGAAAACAGCAAGCTAACAACCATAACATATTTGCAGAGGACCTAGCACACACTGATGCAAGCTACATGGTTGCCCATTCTCTGTGAATACATATGAGCCCTATTCAGTTGATTCTGTGGGCCATGTTCTCGAGTGTCCTCTAATACTCTGGCTCCTGAAATTCTTCCTCCCCCTCTTTTGTGGGGTTCCAAGATATCTGAAAATAGGGACCAAATGGAGATATCCAATTCACACTCTTTTTTTTTTTTTTCCTAATGTTTGGGTGTGTGTCTTTTTATCTGCTCCTATCAGCTTCCAGAGGAAGCCTCTCTGATGATTGAGCTGGGCACAGATCTACTCATGCAGTATAGTAGAATATCATTTGGAATCATTTTTTTTTTTTCGATCCTAGGTCTGTGGGCTATCTGGCCTCTGCTTCCTGGTCATCAAGGAAGTGTCAGAATTGAGTTCCCTCTCATGGTGTAGGCCTCAAATTAGACCTGTCACCTAAGTGTGGTAGCTCAAGCCTTTAATTCCAGCACTCAGAAGGCAGAGGCAGGCAGACCTCTATGGGTCAGAAGCCAGTCTGGTCTACAAAAGCAGTTCTAGGGCAATCAGGACAGACATAGAAACCCAGTCTCAAGAAAACACAAAACAGCAACACTTTGGCCAGTCATTTGTTAACTACTTCCACAAGTTCTCTGCCCGCCTTGCCCCAGAACATCTTTCTGGCATAATAGATAATAGGATGAAGGTTTTGTGGCTGAAATCGGGGAACCCTGGCACAAGAGGAGCAGTAAGTATTGTAAGGAGCCAGAGCAGTTTTCAAAACAGGATAAAGATATTCATTAAAATATGCTGATTCATTCAATGTATCTAATGATAGTAAATGGCTTAGCAGAAACCACGTTTTTGACTCATAGAATCATTACTAGACTTTCATTCTCACATTTTAATACAAATAATTTTATGCATCTCAAATCATATTGGTATTCACAGATCAAAAATTAATGCAAAATTATAATCTTATATATAATTAATCATGTACTAATGCTTGTGATGGAAAAGATATGATCAGTTTAATGTCTTATGTGATTCTGATTTGGTCTAGGTTGTTTTTCACTGTTGGAATTTTTCTGAATTTCACCACTGCTGGAGGATGATTTTTCTAATTGAATAGACTCTATTGATATGCTTATGAAATAGGGCAATGCTCTGGAACAACTTGGAGAACAAAATTGATTATCATGGCACAGTGCCTATTAATTATTTACATTAACATAAATCAGTCAAATGGGAATTGAGTGTTATGTGGAATCATTTAACAACAGTAGAGATTTCCCATCATTGCAGATTTCTCAGGCAACAATTTAAGATTGTTTTCATTGACTTTATGTTTGTTCTGATTAAAAATTACCTTCAGTGTCTAACTATCAGCTTCATTTAGAGAAACATGATACATCTAAATATTTTTACTATGAATTTGGATGTGATATTCTCCTTCCAAAATGAGCTCGTATTTACTTCCTCTTGAAATGACTGGGTGCTATCTAACACATCTATATGTCTCTGCTTATTAAAGATTCAAATGGAAGTTTCAAAGAAAGAAAAGCAGTCTCCTCTTGGAAGCTGTAGTGTGACATAGTAAGCCATACGGTAAACTCTTCTAACCCTCTTTCTTTACTTGCAAGTGTTCATTGCAAAGAGTCATTGGTCTGGATTGTGGCCTCTAGTTTCTACCACACTTGATGCTGAGCTCTCTCTGGAACTCCTCTTGGTTATCCAATTGTTGCCCTTTGTCATTGACATCCTGCAACTTTGGGTCTGCAGGACCAGGACTGGTCCCTTCATGTGCTCCAGTAGATCGCAAATGGGGGTGGATGTTGGAGTGGGTGAACTCACAGCCCTGCTTCTGGGCCTGGGTAGTTGCAGGGTTGGTCAGCCCTCAAGCTCTCCCTCGTAAAGCACTGGGTTTGCTCTCCTGCCTTTCTCTGGCTAGTTCACCCCTTGCAGCTATGAGCAATGGGCAGAGCCATTTCTCCTGCTTTCATGTCCTCAGGGTCTATTCTCCCATTCCTCCAGTGCCAGCCAACTGTGACTGTGTTGCCCAGGCTGATGAGGGTCAGAAACAGCTCTCCAGCTCTTATGACCCCAGGGCCAGCTCTCCCACCTGCCTCTGGCTTCGATGGAGGCAGCATCTCTCCCCTTTCATGCTGCCATATGACAGATGATTGATGGAGACAGCTCTCCCAGGCTCACAACTTTGGGGCCTGCTCAGGCACACCTCTGCCAAAGTAAAGCAGAGCTCACTGTATTTTTTATATATATTAACTATACAAATTGCACTTTTTTCTATAACACATTTCAACCTTCATAATTAAATTCATTTTAGAGCTTCAAAGGCATATGTTGTGGCCTGTCCTGAATTCCTTAAATAAAACTTAAGTCTTGAAGATGAGATGTTGCCTTTGTTTTCTTTCAAGGCACACCCTAGAGACTTTTATCTCCATACTGTCTGAAACACCTCCAAGTTGCTGTATGTCATAGTCACTGGATAAGAAGTCTTAGCTCCACATTCATGTTTCAATTGGACAAAGAAACATGACTTTTAGATCACAGGTTGTAAAAGCACTTTAGATTGGTTTCATTCTTGAAACTGATTAAAAACAGAATGGTGGAAAACAACTAATGCCTCAAATTAGATGTCATGTCAAAATATCCTCCAGGGAAAGGATGGCGGACACAGGGCCTGAAATCTCTTTGTTTCATGGGGAAGTTTAATTCCTTTGATATGTTTTTAAACATTAGTCTTGGCTGTAGGAACAATGTTTACAAATATCTAGTAAACTGGATTGTCTTTTATTTTTTTCTTCTATCTTAAATGCTCTGAATTCTTCAAGGAAACTGCTATGTAAAACTATGAAATAATGATGCAAAACATTCTTACAGGGTATAACACTATTAAAAAATTCTGATATGAATTTTCTCATTTTTTTTTTAGGATTACTATACAGTGACAGAAAGAAATCCTTAATCTATCCTTAGTCATAGATAGATTTCTTCTACCATATTTTTACTTGTAAACAAGTTGAGCTTTTGGATGAGATTTAAATTTATGTTAAATATTCAATATCATTTGCTATTTAATATCTGAAAACCATTAGCAATCTCTGTTGCTAACATTCCTTCAAAAACAATTGTTTACATTAAAACAAAAATAATTTTAATACGTGCAATGTAAATTTTGATAATAGTGTCTGTGTACCAGTATTTTTCTTTTCTATTTTCTACATCTTTATTAATGTTTCTTACAAAATGATTTAGTTTAATATATTTTCAAAGTGATTTTCCTTTAATGGTAAGGATCCAATATATTTCAACTTCTTTTTATTTTTATTTTTTTGTAATCATTGAAGCTATCATTTATTTCCTTAGCTTTCTTAGTCTTACGTTACAGAGAAATGTGCTCGTGTACTAATGTACCTCAAGCACTCTTCACGGAGTCCTTGAATCTCAGCAAAACAATGAAGTCTCCCTGATGTTAAAATAATGTTGTATCTCTAAGTTCCACTAATCTCCCACACCCATTTCATAAGTGAACTGCAGTCACATGTTATTTACTCAGCTAAGAACCATGTGTTTCTGTATGTTTTTACAACACTGAAAGTATTTTAGATTGAGCCCATAGAATCAGTTTTGCGTTGTTTGATACAATCAGCAATAACTTATAGCACTCTTACCAGAGTTCTTTAAAAAAAATTGATGTGAAACTTAGGCTTTCACATTTTCAATCAGGTTATCAGTTCAATGGTGCCACAGAACCCACTTACTCTAGAAAGCACCGCTAGATGGATGGCAGTGCACCCTGCATCATATTTGAGTTAATGAATGTATCATTTGTTTGTGTGCATAAGAAAACCAGGGTCCTTGGGCTGACACAGGGACACTTTGCTCGGCCTAGACGTAGGGGACTGGACCTGCCTGTACTGAATCCACCAGGTTTAAATGAATCCCCAGGGGATTCTTGGCCCTGGAGGAGATGGGGAAAAGGTGGGGGTGGGGGCAGGAAGGGGAAGGACAGGGGAACCCATGGCTGATGTGTAAAATTAAAACACAAATATAATAATAATAATAATAATAATAATAATAATAATAATAAAATTATCTAATAAAAAAAAGAAAACCAGGGTTGGGAATTTTTTCAGATGGGAATGCCCTTCCTCACACTTACAGTTTTGATTTTTTAAACCATTTTCTTTTATTGAAAATAGATTCTTATCCCAAGCAAAATATCTTGATTATACTTTCCTCTCCCTCTACCCCTGCTACTTCCTCCTCCTCTCTCCTCCCCTCCCCTCCCCTCCCCTTCACTCTCAGCTCCTTCAGATCTTTACCTTTTGGTCTTTCATTTGAAAAGAACAGTAGTTTAAGAGATAATAACCAAACGTGTGGTGCTATATTGTCCACTCTAACAAACTTGCTTGAGGATCAGAGAACATAACAGCCACTACATTAAACATAGGGGCCAGACAGTGGTGGCAGACACCTTTAATCTTATTACTCAGGAGACAGAGATCCCTTTGGATCTCTGTGAGTTCAAGGCTATAACATGAATTTTTAAAGATCTTATTAATAAAAACAAACCTGGAGCCAGGTATTTGGGTGAATGCTGGAAGATCAGAGAAGCAAAATAAGCCACATGTTCCTTACCTTGCCAATACCTCAACTGATCCTATTTCCTCAGACTGGAAGCCTCTGAGTCCTCCTCCAGAATGAATCTCAGATGAACTGTGCTTCTCAAAAGCCTGAAAGCTTAACCAGCTCTATCTAGTTCCTGGTCCTCATGCTTTATATACCTTTCTGCTTTCTGTGATCACTTCCTGGGATTAAAGGCATGAGTCATCATGCCTGGCTGTTTCCAGTGTGGCTTTAATCTTACAGAGATAAGGATGGATCTCTGCCTCCCAAGTGATAGGATTAAAGGATTTTCTGGCCTCTATATCTAGTGGATGTTCTGTTCTCTGACCCCAGATAAGTTTATTAGGGTACACAATATTTTGGAAAACACAATACCACCACACAAGGCCACACTGGGAATAGAGCATTTGCTTGGGAAACACACATGCCTTTAATCCCACAAAGTAAAATGGCAGAGCAATGTATATAAAATGTGAGGAAGCAGGAATTCACTCTCTTAAGACTGAGGATTTCATAGAGAAGTAAGAATTTGTATCTGTCTTGCTCAGCTTCTCTGATCTTTCAAATTTTACCACAGTGTCTAGCTCCAGGTTTTCTGTGAGATCCAGGACAGGTACCAAAACTGCATGGAGAAACCCTGTCTTGAAAAAACACCCCCACTGAAAAAAAAAATTGTGCTATGATTTTTATGGGGATTACATTGAATATTTAGATTTCTTTTGTTAAGATGACCATTTATACAATGTTAATCCTAGGGATACAAGAAGCACAGGAAATCTTTCAATCTTCCAATATCTTCTTAAATTTATTTCTTCAAAGCCTTGAAGTTTTGGTCACACAAAACTTTTACTTCCTTGGTTAGAGTTATCCAAAGATATTTTATATTATTTGAGGTTATTGTGAAGTGTTTTTTCTATGATTGCTTTCTCAGTTATATATTATTTACATATAGAAGGACTACTGAGATTTTTTTTTTAACTAATCATGAAGCAAAACAATTTGCTTAACGTATTTATCACCTGCAGGCATTTCCGGGTAGAATTTTTAGGGTCAACTATGTACATAGTACCATATTATCTGCAAATAGTGGTACTTTCACTTCTTCCTTCATAATTTGCATCACCTTTATCTCCTTTTCTGTTCTTACTGCTCTAGCTAAAACATAAGTTTGATATTGAAAACGTACAGAGAGAGTTGAAAAACTCTTTGTGTCCATGATTTTAGTGAGATTGCTTTGACTTTATTTCCATTCTTTGATGCTTGCACGAGCTTTGCTGTAAACTGCCTAGGTAAATGTCTAGGTATTTCCCTCTATCCCTAATCTATCTAGAATTTTGATCATAAAAGTGGGTTGGCATCTTCTTCAATTTCTGTTTTCAGGGACTTAAAGTTCTTGTCATATAGGTCCATCACATGCTTAGTTAGAGTAACCCCAAGGTGTTTTACATCATTTGTGGCTATTGTAAAGGGTGATATATCTCTGATTTCCTTCTCAGCCTGTTTGTCTACTGTATATAGGAGGGCTACTGATTTTTTGGAGTTGATCTTGTATGCTGCTATGTTGCTGAAGGTGTTTATATGCTGTATCAGTTCTTTGGTGAATTTTTGGGGTCACTCATGTATACTATCATGTCATTTACAAATAGGGAAAGCTTGACTTCTTCCTTTCCAATTTATGTCCCCTTAATCTCCTTATGTTGTCTTATTGCTCTGGCTAGAACTTCAAGTACTATATTGAATAAGTATGGGGAGAGGAGACAGCCTTGCCTTGCTCCTGATTTTAGTGGTATTGCTTTGAGTTTCTCTCCACTTAATTTGATGTTGGCTGTTGGCTTGCTGTAGATTGCCTTTATTATGTTTAGGTATGTTCCCTGTATTCCTGATCGCTCCAAGACCTTTATCATGAAGGAGTATTGGATTTTGTCAAATGCCTTTTCCGCATTTAGTGAGATGATCATGTGGTTTTTTTCTTTGAGTTTGTTTATATGGTGTATTACATTGAAGGACATTCATATGTTGAACCACCCTTGCATCCCTGGCATGAAGCCAACTTGATCATGGTGGACAATTGTTTTGATGTGTTCTTGGAGTCTGTTTGCCAGCATTTTATTGAGTATTTTTGCATCAATGTTCATGAGGGAGATTGGTCTCTAGTTCTCTTTCTTTGTTGCATCTTTGTTTGGTTTAGGAATCAGGGTAATTGTAGCCTCACAGAAGGAGTTTGGAAATAATCCTTCTGCTTCCATTGTGTGGAACAATTTAAAGAGTATTGGTATTAAGTCTTCTTTGAAGATCTGGTAGAATTTTGCACTGAAACCATCTGGTCCTGTGATTTTTTTTGGTTGGGAGACTTTTAATGACTGATTCAATTTATTTAGGGGTTATTGGACTATTTAAATGGTTTATCTGGTCTTGATTTAACTTAGGTATGAGGTACCTCTCAAGAAAATTATCCATTTCTTTTAGATTTTCCAGTTTTGTGTAGTAGAGCTTTTTGAAGTATGACCTGATGATTGGAAAGATCTCCCATGCTCATGTATATGGAGGACTAACATAGTAAAAATGGCGATTTTTACCAAAAGCAATCTACAGATTCAATGCAATCCCCATCAAATTACCAACCAAATTCTTCACAGATCTAGAAAGAATAATACTCAACTTCATATGGAAAAATAAAAAACCAGGATAGCCAGAAGAATCCTGTACATTAAAACAAACTCTGGAGGCATCAAGATCCCTGACCTCAAGCTCTACTATAGTGCTACCATAATAAAAACAGCTTGGTACTGGCATAAAAACTGACAGTGGACCAATGGAATCAAATTGAAGACCCTGACATTAACCCGCACACCTATAAACATATAATTTTTGACAAAGAAGCCAAAAATGTACAATGGAAAAAAGAAAGCATCTTCAACAAATGGTGCTGGCATAACTGGATGTCAATGAGTAGAAGGCTGCAAATAGAAAAGAGGCAGCCAGAGAACGATTTCAGGGGTCTGCCACTGAGCAACACAGCAAGCCACAGAGTAAGAGTAAGATTTACAGAAGTTAGAGAATGGGAAAAAAAAAACCCAGAGGCAAAAGATAGGCAGGAAAAGTTAAAGTTAAGGAAAGCTGGCTAGAAAAAAGCCAAGCTAAGGTTGGGCATTTATAATTAAGAATAACTCTCCATGTGTGATTTATTTGGGAGCTTGGTGACACGACCCCCCCCCAGAAAAAGAGTAAAATATCAACAACATTTATGTGGTTTGAATATCAGGGTAACTGTGACCTCATAAAATTAATTGGATAATGTTTCTTCTATTTCAGTTTTGTGGAATAATTTGAGGAGTATTAGCATTATCTTTTCTTTGAAAGTCTGGTAGAGTTCTGTGCCAAAATTTCTGGTCCTGGCTTTCTTTTTTCTTTTTTTTTATTAGATTTTTTTAAATTCATTTTACATACCAAAGATGCTCCTCTTCCTTCCTTCTGCCTCTCCAGCCTCCACCTGCCAACCCACTACAAGAAAGTAAGGCCTCCATGGGGAGGTACATTAAGTAGAGACAGGTCCAAGCCCATCCCTCTGCCTCCAGGTTGTATGAGGTGTCCCATCATAGAAGTGGGCTCCAAAAGGCCTGCTCATTTAAGGAATTTTTCAACATCCTTAGTCATCAGGGACATGCAAATCAAAATGACTCTGAGATACCATATTACACATGTCAGAATGGCTAAGATAAAAAAAAAAAAAACAATGAAGACAGTTTATTCTGGAGAGGATGTGGAGCAAGGGGAACACCCCTCTACTGTTGGTGGAAGTGCAAACTTATACAGTCACATTGGAAATCAGTATGTCAATTTCTCAGAAAGCTGGGAATCAATCTACCTGAAGACCCACATATACCATTCTTGGGCATATACCCAAGGAATGCTCAATCATACCACAAGGACACATTATTGAATATGTTCATAGCAGCATTATTCGTAATAGCCAGAACCTGCATCCTGGGCTTCTTTAAGGTCTGTTTCTGTTTCACTATAGGCTATCAGTCTGTTGCAACTGTTTATCTGATCTTGATTTAATTTCAGCACATAGTACATATTAAGAAATTATCCATTTCTTTAGCATTTCAAATTTGGTTGAGTATAGGTTTTTTAAACTATGTTCTTATGGTTTCACAGATCTCTTTTGTTATGTCCCCATTTTCATTCCTAACTTTGTCACTTTGGATATTCTCTCTGCCTTTCAGTTAGTTTGGATAAGGGTTTATATATTTTGTTGATATTCTCAAAGAACTAACACTTTTGTTTCATTGATTCTTTGTATTGTTTGCTTTCTTTCTGTTTTAATCATTTCAGCATTCAGTATGAATATTTCTTGCTGTCTACTGTTCTTGGGTGTGATTACTTCTTTTTATTCTAGAGCTTAAAAGTGCACTGATAAATTGCTAGTGTATTTCTCTGATATTTTATATTGGCACTCAGTTTCACAGACTTTCCTCTTAGCATCATTTTCATTGTATCTCATAAAATTCTAGTAATCTTTAATTTCTTTATTTCTGTTTTGACCCATTTTTCATTCCATAGAGAATTGTTTAGTTCAGAGTTTTTAAGCTTTCAGTTGTTTATATTGCAGTAGATATTCAGCTTTATCCTATGTCTGATAGGATACAGGGAGTTATTTCAATTGTCAAGCCTGTTGAGACAGGCTTTGAGTATGAGTATATAGTCAGTTTTGGAGAATGTTCCATGAGGTTTAGAGTAGAAGGCATGTAACATTATGTTTTAGTGAAATATTCTGTTAATATATCTTAGGTGTATGCGTTTTATAGTATCTGTTAGCTACAGTATATCTGTGATTTTTTTTCATTTTGTTTTTTTTTTGTTCTTGTCTGGATGACCTGTCCTTTGGTGGAAGTGGAGTATTGAAGTCTATCATTACCAATGTGTGAAGATAAGAACATGATTTAAGTTGTAGTAGTGTTTCTTTAACAAACTTAGGGCATAGATATTAAGAATAGAGTGGGATCTTGGTGGATATTTCCCTTCATGAGTATGTAGTGTCCTTCCCTATCTCTTTTGATTAATTTTGGTTTTCATGTCTATTTTTTTAGATATTAGAATAGCTATACCTGCTTTCTTCTTGAGTCCACACACTTTGGAAATCTTTTTCCAACCCTTCATTTGACGTGGAGATGTTCCTGTTTCTGTACTCATTTTGTTTTTCTGTGTTTTTTGTTATTGGATAAATGAGACAATTGAAATTGAAAGATATCAATAACCTGTTATTGATTATTCTTTTTTTTGCTATTGATGGTGGTGGTGGTGTGTGTACAAATATATGTGTGTATTAATTTTGTGTTTGTGTGGGTGTGTGAGTGTGCTTTTCTTCTTTTGATTTTACTTGTGTGAGAATATGTGTTGTGCTTACATGGGTGCTGTTAATTTTTTCAGTTGAAGTTTTTCTTCTAGCACCTTCTGAAGGGTTGGATATTTGTGTATGTATATACATATAATTTTTTCATATATAGTAATTGAAAATTTTGAGCAGTGTAGAAATCTGGACTGACATCTTTTGTCTCCTATAGACTCCATCACATCTGTATAGTCCCTTCTTGCTTTTGTAGATTTTCTTTTGAAAAGTCAGGTATTATTTTAATATGTCTTCCTTTAAATGTTGCTTGTTTTTGTTTGTTTTATTTGCTGTTTGTTTGTTTTTACCTTGCATCTTTTAATATTGTTTCTTTGTTCAGTACATTTAATATTTTTATTATTTATGTGATGAGGAAACTTTCTTTTCTGGTACAATCTATTTGATGTTCTGTATGCATTTTGTAAGTATATAGGCATCCTATTTTTTTAGGTTAGAAAAATTTCTTCTATGAGTTTGTTGAAAATAATTTCTGATCCCTTGAGCTGGTTTTCTTTTTCTCTATATCTATTATTACAAGGTTTGTTTTTTCATGGTATCCCTGATTTCCTTGATGTTTTGTATCAGGGGCTTTTTAAATATAACATTTTCTTTAATTGATATATCCATTTCTTCTAGGACTGAGATTCTCTCTCCTGTCTCTTGACTTTGTTGGTGAGGTTTGTCACTATAGTTCCTGTCCAGATTCCTAAATTTTCCTTCCCAGATTCCCCTCAGTTTTGGTTTTCATTATTGATTCTATTTCCAGTTTCAAGTCTTGAACAATTTTCTTTATTCGTTACACTTGTGTTCTCCTGAATTTCTTTAAGGGATTTGTTCATTTCCTCTTTAAGGACTCTATTACATTTTTTTAAAAAAAGTTCTTTTAAGGTGTTGTTCTCATGTTTCATCTATGTTGGAACATCTAGGGCCTGATGTAGTAGGATTGTTTGGCTCTTATAGAGCCATATTGCCAGGGCTGTGATTCACGCTGTCTTTATGCTGTTGTTTTGGTATACAGGTTTGGGAGGACTAAAAGTCTAGGTGATGATTCCTGGATTTGTCCTTGTTGGGTGGAGTTTTTGTTCCTTGGTTTCTGCTTTCCTTTTGAATATCAGGAAAGTGTGATAGAAGTGTGTTGCTTGTTGTTTCCCTAACCTGTTTAGCTGATGTTTTCACTGTAAATGCTGCTGGTGTTGGAGGCTGGGTAACTGGGATGAGTTAGAAGAAATGTTAGAGGAGAAGGTCTTTGTGATCCCTTGGGGATTGACTCAAAGAGGAAAGGGAAACCACAGCAGGTTTCAGCTACAAAGCAGGTGATGAGACTAGAGGGAATGGATTTAGGAGCAGTAGAAGAGGTATGGAACTTTCTTCAGTCTACCTGTTGATCTGGGAGGAACAGCTATTGGGGGAAAGAAGGGCTACTACTTAAGTTTGGTCTTGGCCAAAGAACCAAGTGGGAGAAGGGAGGTAAAGAGAGGAATGCACAAGAGATGTGAGTCACGGTGAATTAAGGCTGCAGCTGGTATTCTCTTACTGTAGTAGAGACAAAATTAAAGTGTTTTTACTTTTATTTTTGAGATTGTAATTTAGTTACAACATTTCCACTTCTTTTTGACCCTCCAAACCTTATATAACCCTACTCACTCCCCTTCAAATGAATAATCTACAATTTCACTAATTATTACTGCATGCATACTTGGTTTCTATGTATAAGATAAGCCATAAACGTGAATTACATATTCATTCTCTGATATCCAAGCATGAGTCAAAATTAGACATTTATTGTATCAAGTAGGTTTTCTTGCAAGAGCAAAAATACTTACAATATCATTCACAAATGGTAATATCTTCCCTTTGGGAAAGACAAAAAGAAGATTGTTGAAATAAAGATTACTTTCTAAACTTTACCCTCATTTTATTCTGAATCAATATGAAATTAAGTATATTTCTTAGTTTTGATAATACTTAACATAAAATTGTGATCCATAATACACACTACTCTAGTATAAACTGGAAACAATTATGAAATAATTTGATAAGTATCTTAGTTTGTTATAGATAGAAAACATTTTTTTAAATCTAACATTCTTGTAAGTTTAGTCTTAGTTAATTGAAAACTGATGTAGTTCAAAGGAAGGACATGAATAGCAGTCTTTCTCTTTGCAAATGTTCATCACTTAAAATCTTCTGGGATCAAAGGAAACTTTGAATAAAGCATATCACAGTGGAATACTGCCAGTACCAGTGAGCCACCAGAGGGTCAATTGAAGTAATGGGCAATTCCATGTTCTCTGCCATGATTTTTTATCATGAATGTTATAGAATTTTACTGAGCCCTATCAGAAACATGACTATTCAGGGAAAGGAGGAGATACTCTTGTATGTTCCTTTATGTTCTCATTAAGGTTCATGCATGATGCAGTGCTAAGAAGCACATCTGTCTCCTATTTAAATTAGGAACCGAAGATGTGACAAAGTGGCAAAGCCACTGTCAGGATGATATTACACCAGTTTACTACTGTGGGGACAAAGTGCAGAAATAGAGAATAATTATCTTTGATAAAATCTTGGAGAAGATACTTCTGAAAAGGACCTGATTGAGTTCCTGATAAATTTGACACATATTATTTTAAATATAAATATGAGAAAAGTAGTTTTGGGTTCATGAGAATATATAAAGTAAAATATACCTTTCCATATTCTTTATAAGTATATACTTCATAAAGCTAGAGAAATAAGGGATACTCATTGTGATAAAGGTTCATAAAACTTTAGATTATTCAAGCAGTAATGAAGACAAGAATGAGGCCAGGTGATGTGAACACTGATGCTGAGACTGTGAAGAAGTCATCCAAAGGAACTAACGAAAAGTACTAAAAATTAAAGGTAAAAATGAAATCTGATATGTAGAAAATTTCAAAGTTAACCTGAGAGAAGTGATTTGATTTGAGAGACTGTAAACTTCCAAATGAAAGAAAATAAATAGCAATACATTGATGACACCAGAAGACCCAGTGTAACTTGTGACTCAGCTGGAAGACAGTATTTCTCACAGCTCAGAGTAATCTCACTGATGTGTAGTTGGAAGCTTTCCTGTGTCCTGCCTGGCCCACCGTGGGGACAAATCTCTCACCCACAGTCCTTCAGTCTTTTATAAAATAATCACACAGAGACTCAATTTATTTATAACTGCTTGGCCACAGGCTCAGGCTTATTACTGACTACTTCTTGTACTTAAATTAACCCATAATTATTATCTATGCTTAGCCATGTGGCTTGGTACCTTCTCTCGGTTCTACCTTGTCATTTTGCTTACACTGTGTCTGGCTGGTGACTGCTGACTCAGCCCTCCTCTTCTCAGAATTCTCCTGTCTTGCCAATTAGCATTTTATTTATCAACCAATCAGAGCAACACATATTCATAGCATACAGAACATCCTACCACACCTCTCCTTTTCTGTCTAATCAAAAAAGGAAGGTTTTAGTTTTAATATAGTAAAAATATATGTAGGAAACAGTTATTAAGCAGGAATTACACTTATAATATCTACTCTATTTGTATTTGGCAAAATTAAAGAAAATATTCTATCTAGCCTATATTTGTGAGTCTAAAGTTTCATATTTTATTTGTTTTTTACTATAACCAAGGAAAATTGTAACTATCTAGTCTTCAACTATATCAAAGACCACAGAAAGACATAATATTAAATAAGTAAACAGGAAGAACATTGTAAGCAACTTCCAAAAATCTAGAATGACAGAGACAGCTGGCTACCTGGACAGTTACTCAAAGTTTCTCTGCAAATTTGGGGCATCTATCTTCGGCCTGTAGGCCAGGAGTCTCTTAGTTACTTTTCTCTGTGTCCTGTAGAATGTCTGGCAGTTTCTTCTGCAAATCAGGAACCTGAAGGCCCATCTCACTGTGTAAATTTCAGTGGTCACCTTACTATGGGTCCTGCATGTCCAGTTTATACAACATATTGTCAATCAGTCTACACAGGACATTTTTTCCCCCCAGTGGCTAACTTTTACCACAAAAAAGCAAACTCTGTATTGAGTTTATTCAATGTCCAACATTCACCTTAAAGTAATTGGTGCTGTCAGGAGCAGACATGTCTCATTGTCCAGAAATGTCTAAGTTTTTAAAACATTTTAAATGGGATATTCTGTAGGTCTTTGAAGTGTTTGAAGATTACCTACCTAATTGAATTATATCTATGTATACCTACAAAATTTAACATGACTATAAGTTTGACTATCATAGAAGACTAATTATTAATCTGTATTTCTTAATTATCTATTACAATTTAAAATGAGTTACACAAACATAATAGTTTATACAAAAGTAGAAATATACATACAGTATAATAAAATTAAATTTGAATCAATACACTAAATTCCATAGCATTGTAAAACATTTCAAATATGTTGCTACTCTTTAAAAGTAGATTCAATAATCTACTCTTTTATCCTGTCATATCTGTACCCTATCTCCCCATTTTTCTTTAGAAAGATATTGACTATGACAAATAACAATTTGTAACCAATCTCTAAACAAAGACAAATATCCATAATCCAGTTGTTTGGAGATGTGGGCATAGTGTTCTAGGCTACTTCCTGCTCATCAGGGGCACTAGTAGTCTTATGGCAATCTTGAGAAAATTTGAAATAATGTTCAAGTCCTGGGAAGACCAGATATATCCTTTGTTGATAGGTACCTTCTGTTAAGGTTCAGGAGGTCTGGCTTGATCAAATGTGATCCACCTTAACCTGGAACAAGCCATAGCCTCTTGCTTCCTAGGGAAACAAAAACAGAGCCTCCTTTCCAAAGTGAAATATCCTTAGATACAAAATTTGAAGTCAAGACACCTTTACAATATACATATTGATTTAACTGAGGAGTCTTTGCAATCAAATGTCTTTCTGCAGTTAAAAATCCCAAAGACAATATAATCCAGACCCTCTGTGTGATTCTCATCTTTATGTGGCTTATTTTTTATATTACCTTTACTGTCTCTTTAAAGACCTTATTTTTTAAAACTATTTCTTTATATAACTGTCTATATTAATTTTCATCTCTTCTCCAAGACTATTTATATTTTTATACATATTGTAAACTGCTTAGGGTTAATCCCATCTGAACCTTTCTTATTGTGAATATATTGCTTTAAATGGCAGTGGCTAGTTCTGAAATGGCAGCTTTGGCCACTGGCTCTGCCCACCTGAGCTTTCCAACATAGCGGATCTATGTTTAATGCCAGCTCTGGGGAAATCATGCTCATGGCTGACTCTGAAGCAGTGCATCTATGCTTCCATCCAGCAACATGTAGCTCCAAATCCTCTTCTTCTTCTTCTTCTTCTTCTTCTTCTTCTTCTTCTTCTTCTTCTTCTTCTTCTTCTTCTTCTTCTCCTTCTCCTTCTTCTCCTTCCCCTCCTCCTCCTCCTCCTCCTCCTCCTCCTCCTCCTCCTCCTTTTTCTTTTTTTTTTCTCCTTTTTTGTACTTGCAAATGTTGGGAACCTAAAATTGGATGACTGCGCCTTGACCTTTCTTGCTTGGATGATCTGGCATAACTACACCCTTGACTTACAATACAACCATTACTAACTTACAAAACAATCATTTCTGGAAAAAAAAAAAACCATAAAATGTACTTTTAGATTAACTTCCTGGAATATGTTTGATTGATCAGTTGTTCAAGCATTGGACCAAAGAGAACTCACCCTGACTCTTTTCTAACAATTTTTCATCTCCCTCCCTTCCCCTCATATCCACCAGTATATAAGCTTGCTTCCCTTTGCAATAAATGAGACCTTGATGTGACTCAGACTGATTCTGTCTTTCTTTATGCACCTGGTCTCCTTTCTCTCTGGCCCCCATTGGTCTTTCAGGAGGTGCCTCCTTGGGTCCGACCTAATAACTTGGCCTGTAGGACGGGTCATGCAAAAGCTAAATCCACCATGCACCATGATGCATGGCTTGCAGATGCTACTGTGTAGCATGGTAGAAATCCACCATGTTATACTCAACCCCATACACCATGAACCTGCCATACTGTAGCTCAAGTTTACATATCAGAGTGTCTCTGTACCTTGACATCTCTATATTTCAGCCTGCATGAGACATGAAGTAGAAAGCTGGTTTTGGCTCTGTTATTGTGTGTTTAGAAGCATTTTTTAAACCTTTTTAGGCCTTATGGAAATTCAAGAGCCGTACATTCATATACCAGATGTAGTAAGTTTTTCTGTGTCTTGCCTGGCCAATGGTCAGGATAAATCTCTCACCCACAGTCCTGCAGCCTTTTTAAAATAATCACACAGAGGCTTAAATTTATTTATAACTGCTTTGCAATTGGCTCAGGCTTATTACTGACTCACTCTTACACTTAACTTAACCTATAATTCTTATCTATGTTTAGTCACATACCTTTGGTACCATTTCCCAGTTCTGCCTTGTCATCTTGCTTATTCTGTGTCTGGCTGGCAACTCCTGACTCAGCCCTCCTCTTCCCAGAATTTTCCTCTCTGCTTGCTCCACCTATAATTCCTACCTGGCTACTGGACAATCAGCATTTAACTTATCAACCAATGAGTGAAACACATATTTACAGCATACAGAACATCCCACAGCATGATGAATATTGAAGTATTTTACAATGTACAGATAAAATGTGTGATGGGATTTTTCCCCCTGGCTTCATATTTAGAAATAGCCAAGTGTTTTAGAAGTTACATTATTTTTACCAAGCAAAATAGATATTTACTGGCTTATTTTGTTCTGTGTTGCTATTCCTGAATTTTCAAATTAATATCTTTAATGTTTTGACTGCAATTGATCTTTCTAGAAGGTCTGTGACATCGTGAACTGAACTTTCTGTCTCATCTAATACTTTGTATTGGATTTAGATAGAAAAGATTTGTTGTTTTCTTTTCATAGGCATTAATCTAAAGCTCCATCAAACATTCTCTTTAGTACCACACTTAACCTCCTAATTATTTCATTCTTACTTACTAGATGTTTTGTGTGTTCTGTTGACTTGGTGTGGAGATATGTTTTATAAGATTTTCTATTTTTGTCTTTCTTTTTATTATTCTATGTGTCTTTTACAGCATGTATCTTGACCCTATTCATTTCTTTTTCCCGTCCTTTAGCATGTGACCTCTGCCTCAGGACCCACACAAAACACAACTTAAGAGAAAAAAAGGGGAAAGGGAAAAATTAAAAATCTTGTCATTGAAACTGCAGTGTGACAGTGAGTCATGCAGGAAACCCCTTCTTCCATAGATCTTTATTTACACATGCTCTTTGCAAAGAGTCATTGATCTTGTTTGAGGCCTCTGCTTTCTACTACACTGGTGATATTGGGCTGTCATTAGGAAAAATCTTGGCTACCCTGTTCTTGTCCTCTGTTATGAAGATCCTGCAACTTTGGGTCTGTGAGTTTCTTCAAGTACTCTGGTAGATCATAGATGAGGTGGATTTTGGAGTGGGCCAAATCATGTCCCTGGTTCTGGGCCTGGGCAACTGCAGGGTTGGTCCAGTTGCCAGTTCTCCCCTGTTCTCACCACCAGGGGGAGCACTCCAGCATTGCCCCACCTAATAAGCCTCTTGCAGCAATGAGGACAGGTGGGTCCAGCTCTTTGTTTCATGCCCTCAGGGCTGGATCTCCCATACCTACACCGTCTGAACTAGAAATGGTCTTATACAGTAGAGATATAGGGGCCACTCACCTGAGTCCTGCAGCTGCTGAGGGGCAAGGAGAGCTTTCCATCTCTTATGATCCAAGAGCCAGCTCCTCCACCTGTCTTGAACATTGTTAGGCAGGTGATACACATGTCACATGAGTAATGAGGACAGCTCTGCCTTGTTCACAACACCAAGGCCAGGTCACCCTCACCTCTAATCACAGGCAGATCTGCTATGCTGGCTACCCAAGAGGTAGGCCCAGCTTTCCTGAGTGATGATGGTAAGGGGGAGGTTCTGCTCTCTCCTCTGTTGCAGGAGGTAAGCAGTGAGAAGTAAGATGGGGATATTTCTCCACCTCCTCCCACAATGCCGCATGACAGACAAGTAGTGGGGTCAGTTAGGAAGCTTTTCATAGTGCAACTATTTCTTTGCATTTTTAACTGTTATTTTGCTCATCTTATGTTACTTTTCAGCCACTGTGCACATTATCTTCATTACTATATATATACATATTTATCATACGATAGGAATAACAGCCTCGGAATTAATATCCTTTAATAATTGGTAGCAACTTTTCCTACTATCATTGATTTCTATGCCTTGAGAAAGAAATTACTAGTTATTATCTATGCCTAGATGTATTCACAGAATAAGTTAATCAATTTCGCATTTTTATTCTCACGTCTTGATCAATCACACGCATTTAAAGTCCTGCCATTGATAATTTTAATAGTCACAATACTACATAACAAACTATCAATGCTGTCACTTGATTTTGCTCTCCAAATTCATGTAATAAATCTTGATTTTCAATTTAGTTATGTTGTAAATGGCACCTACTAAAAGCCTTTTGAGACCATGGCCTCATTGTCTTCCTGAATGAATTAAAGTCATTATTGTAGCGATGTGTTACTACAGAAAATGGAACTGTTTCCCTTCTTCTAGTGTCATTCATCTACAATTGACCCATCCTACCTAGAGGGACACACGTCTATCTCTTTCTGTGTCCCTCTACCGCATTGCTACAATAATGCCCTTAGTTCATTCACAAGGATGGTGAGGCCATGTTCTCAAAAACTGCTCAATAAGTCCCATCGGCAACATAACTACATGGAGAAGAAAAAAAAAAACATATGGACAGATTCTTTATTATTACTCTTAGACTTCACATCATCTGAAACCATGAAATAATAATCTTCTTCTTTAAAAAAAATAAACTGGCTATGTTACAAATCTGTTATCTCACCACCACAGCAGTAAAAGTGAACTAAATTTGAGCTTCATAGAAAAAATAGTGGTTAGGAGTTTGTATTTAAAAAAACTAAATTCATAGATATTAGTAATTTTCTGCAAAAAAGTATGAGTTTCTTAAAAGGCCATTTCCAGAAAACTCTCCTCCTGATTCTTGACTACATTTCCAGGAGAGCAAACAATTATGTCAAACTCTTGTGTACTGGCTTTTCCTGGGAAGTCAATTCTTGGTAAAACTAAACATATTCCTGAGAGTCAAATAAGATGATTCACAAACATTTTATTTCTCTAAGTTTTCCTAGAAGTAAAAAAAAAAAAAAGGAAAAAAATAGAAAAACAGGCTCTGTTAAGACTTTTTGAAAATTTACTTAATTTATTTGAAAATGTCTCTATGTGTAAAGTTCTGTACTTTATATATGTACAACACTTCATACTTATATAACATTCTGACAAACCCGCACCCACCTTTGTTACTCTCACTCCTATCCTTATTACTATCATTTCCCAGAAAAAAAATAGTTTTTCTACAGTTGTATCTTTGTTTGTTGCTTGTTTTGTTTTTGAGATCCACTGTGTTTAAATAAGGCAACCTGTGTTGTGAATCATGGGTTCAGACCTGTCCACTGCAGATGGTTCAGCTCCACAGTCATCACAAAGACAAAGATACTGAGTGTCTCTCCTCAGAACCTGCCCATGGCCAGCACTTCAACAGTGGACAGAATGCATCAAAACCATCTCCAATCCATGTCATGTGCTTAGATCTTTTACAGGCTCACCAAAGACAGCCACAGCTACTCTGAGCTCATGACCAGAAGATAACATTTGTTAGCATCTTTTCCAATATTTTGACTCAGAGTCTTTCTTCCCTCTCTTCTTTGAGCCTTTAGTCGTGATATCCTATTGAGAGATGAGTGTTCTACTCCCACTAATTCCCAGAAATGTTTGCAGGCACGTGTGTCTCTGCTTTCAGCACTACTCATTGATGAGAGAAGTTTCTCAGAAAAAATGCTGAGAGTAGTGTTTGTCTATGAGATGAGCCCTATAGTTGTTAACCAAATAAAATGCATTTACCTTTGAAGTTATATACACGCAAACCATATTCAGTGGACTCATCAGTCTGCATTTAGATATTTATGCATATCTATACATATGTGACATTAGTAATCAAAAGCACCGGTTACTTTCATAAAGGGTGAGACTGGAGGGGTTACAAGAACACAAGGGAGGGTTAATAGGAAAGAGGAAATGATGGACTTATATTTTAGTATTGTTTTGTAAAAGTAAGAGTAAACAAACCTTCAAATCTATATATGCTTCTGACTAACAAACCAACACATCGTGTCAACTCTTGTCATGGCATGTGATCCACAAAAATACATCATACTCACTTTGTAACTTGATTATGTACAAATTTTTGTTTTTAGGAGTCAAAGCATATCTTAATTATATCTGCATGCCTGATACTTAAAATTATTTTTTCAAGCTCCTTAATAATTTTAACTGAATCAATTAATAATTACTCAGAGTGTTAGAAAGATTTTATTTGTTTATATATTTGTTTTGTTGCTCCTGGGGAATCAAGACCAGTGCTTCATTCATGCAAGTCAACAACTTATCCTTACAGAAAACCCATTTTATTTGTTTATTTTTTGTGCACTATTGTGCATTACACTTTATTAGAAGTCTCATGTTCTTTTAATGGAAAGTTTTTATATTGTAACTGTTTTTTATTCCCATTGATTTCATTGTGAAACTCTACCTTACACCCTGATATGACTTGAGAATACTATTACATTTTCTTTGTTCAGTACTCATGGATAAAATAATTTATATTCACATATAGGTAAAATGGCCTGAAAACACTTTAGCTGACTATTGCATCCTACTGAATGCAGTAGAACTACATAACTGTTTTCATTTGTGGTTTGGAAGTCAATCAAAATCATATTCATCCCTGGTAACTTACATAATATATTATGTCTAACTTATCTGAGTTTTACTTATTTGTGAATCTATTATCTTATTCTGAGGGTTGAATTCTCAGGTCTTACTTAGGATGGGAAAACATTCAGCAATCCAGACATATTAATGGTTTGTATTAAGCAATAAACAGTTGATAGTACAGATAATTTAAGAATCAGGGGTGCCTTGGTCCTGAAGGACATGGGAATGGAGGGGAGGGGTTGGGGGGAGGGTGGGGCTGTGGGCAAGAAGGGGGAGGACAGGGGAACCCATGGCTGATGTGTAAAATTAAAATACATAATAAAAACTTAAAAAAAAAGAATCTGCCTACATGCATACTCTCACGTACAAACAAAAATTATATGCCACTGACTTTTAAACATGTTATTTGGATGCCTAAAAATTATGTAAGAATATGAAAAGCCACAAAATATACTATCAAATCTTAACACATAAAAATAGTAAAAATTAAAACATTGAAAAGATTTAAAGATAGGAATTCTTCAGGAAAATACTTCATTAATCCTCTTTTCTTTTGAAAGCATTATAGTATTTAGAAATAATTGGGTTATTATTTTCACAAATGAAGCATTGTAGGTATTAGAACAGCTTTCTGTTACAGCAACAGATTCTAAGATCAATTGAAAAATAAAAATGTATCAAAAATTAGAAAATCATAAGAAAAGTAGAGAATCTGATTTTTATTTATAATATAATTAAGCCGGGCGGTGATGGCACATGCCTTTAATCCCAGCACTCAGGAGACAGAGCCAGGTGGATCTCTGTGAGTTCGAGACCAGCCTGGTCTCTAAAGTGAGTTACAGGAAAGGCGCAAAGCTACACAGCGAAACCCTGTCTTGAAAAACCAAAAAAAAAAAAAAAAAAGCATAGAGTTATGGGTATGTTTAATAATATAATTAGATTAAAATATCATTTTTTAAATAACAGCATTGCAAGTAATGCAAGAATACCGAAATATTTCATGATTAGAATACAAAAAAAGTTTATAAAATTGACACTACAAATATATAAATACATACATATATATACATATATCCCACATACATATATAAAAATATATTAATACATATATAAGACAAAGATGTTAAAATAATGTGGGAGATACCCAAAGAACACAAAGAAAGTGTAGACAGACAGACAAAATAAATATATAATTTAAGATAGAAACATAAATAAATATTTGAAAAGAATTAAAAAAAAGACAAAGCCCAGAAGTGTGTAGGCCATAAAATAAAATACATTATACAAAAGTTACTGAAGGATTTGTAATGTTTGATTTTTTATCTAATCTTGCATACATGAAGAAATATCTACATTAAGCAATGCCTTTGGGTCAATGCCCAATGTAATGTACAAAAATATTTAGATACTTAGAAAACCATTACTTTGAACTTATTAAAATGTTTGTATTTGACAAAACTGACTATTAAAGGTGAGAGTTATGAGTTCCCAGATAAAATCTGAGGTAGTTTATTGCCTGTTAACTTGCTCTAAATCATTTGCTATATGAAATGAAATTAGCACGACAGAAAGCTGAAGGTACTTAAAGAAGTAAACATCTAAATAAAAGCAATCACTAAGACTGTGATCCTTAACTTTCCTAATGCTATGACTATTTCATAATGTTTCCCATGTTGTGGTGATGCCCTTCCACAAAATTATTTATATTACTACTTCATACCTGTAATTTTGCTAGTGTTATGAATCATAATGTAAATGTATTTGAAGACAGAGGTTTGCCAAGACATCATGACCCACAGTTTGAGAAGAGCTATTCTCACGTTCTTAGCAGCATAGTACAGAATGGTTTCATTGTATGAACAACTCTCTTTATTTGTCTGTCTGTCTGTCTCTCTCTCTCTCTCTCTCTCTCTCTCTCTCTCTCTCTGTCACATGCACACACACACACACACACACACACACATAAATACACACACACACACACAATGAAGTACTTCTCAGCTATAAAAAGAAATGCATTTTGACACATTTGAACAAAAGTGAAACTGGAAATTAAAGCAAGAGAAATACAGTAGTTACAGGGCACTTATAGAGAGAATTTTGTCAAATCCACAGAGAGAAAAGTTTGTTCTTGCCATGATTTCTGAATGAGAGAAGTACATAGTATCTACTTAGTAATTGTTAAGTAGAGATTCATGATCTCTCTCTATTTCTCTCCCTCTATACATATAAATAGACTGAAAATAGATAGATGATGGATAGAAAATAGGTGGCAGATGTTATACACTAGATTTGTGTATATGATCTTGGTGGTTCACATTTGTATGATACACACATGTATGTCCTTTAGCAAATGTGGAGATGTGATAACAGCCTCCTGTGTGGTTCTCAATGTCAACTTTGGGGTACATCCTCTCTTGTTTGTCTTACATTGTATACTCCAGGATGGCTAGCCTGTGAGAGTCTTGGTGACATCCAGCCTATGCTTGTCATCACATTAGAGTAATGCTGTAATTATAGATACACACCACTGCATTTAGATTTTAGATAGATTCGAAAATCTAAATTCTTATGCAATAAGCATTTATCTTTTGAGGCATATCTTTGGCACATATGTAGCATGAATCTTAAAAGATCTTATTAATGAAAACAAACCTGGGGCCTGGTATTAGGTGAATGCTGGAAGATCAGAGAAGGAGAACAAGCTGCAGCTTCCTCACTTTGACAGTTTCTCAGCTGATCCTGTTTTCTCAGACTGGGAAACAACGCTTGGTCCTCATCCAGAATGAATTTCAGCTGAATTGTTCTGCTCAAAAGCCTAAAAGCTAGGTCTGGATAGATGGCTCAGCGGTTAAGAGCACTGACTGCTCTTCCAGAGGACCCAGATTCGACTCTCAACACCTACCTGGCAGCTCACAACTGTCTGTAACTCCAGAATCCAACACCTTCACACAGACACACATGCAGGCAAAAGACTAATGCACATAAAATAAATGAGATTATTTTTTTAAAAAGCCTAAAAGCTTAACCAGCCAAAAGCTTCTAGTTTTTGGTCTTCATGCCTCATATATCTTTATGCTTTCTGCCATCACTCCCTGGGATTAAAGGTTCACTTCTTGGGATTAAAAGTGTGTGTCACCATGCCTGGCTGTTTCTAATGTGGTCTTGAACTCACAGAGATCCAGAGGGATTTCTGCCTCTGGAATGCTAGGATTAAAAGCATGTGCTACCACTGTCTATCCTCTATGTTTAATATTGTGGCTGTTGTATCTCTGACCCCAGATAAATTTATTAGAGTGCACAATATTTTGGGGAACACAATACCACCACACACATAATTTACTGAATACTAATCTACCATATTGTTAAAACATGGCTTAGCAGTTAAATTCTGTCTATCTATCTATCTATCTATCTATCTATCTATCTATATATATATATTTATGTGCATTGTCTATCTATATGTATATATACATATATAAATAAAGATAAATAGATGATAGATATAAAATAGATATTATACATGTATTATATGTATATTAGCTAGAGAGAAAAAAGAGAAAAGTACAATAGAAGTTAAATAAAACACTGAATATAGATAAGAAAAGTGAGATTAACTTATGGTGACAAAATAATTGATATATAAACTTTGGGTTGGTATAGTTGGACATGCCCTGTAGACCCAGAAATTTGGAGTTTGAGTTAGGAGAAGATCTAGTTTAAGGTCATTAGGCAAGCCTGTACTACATAGTGGTGTGAGTTTACTGCAAATCAATCAATTATCAGTAAACATGTTAATAACCAGGAAATATGATTAAATAAATCAAAAATATTAATGTCAATGTATGTCACATTTACATTTTTTCTAAATGATTTTATTACATTTTCATTTTATGAATGTCCTTGAAATTTAAAAATTTAATTAATTAAATTTATGTTTTGATCATGTCATATATGTATATAATACTTTATGATTATTTTCCACCCATCTTTAACATCTCTTACTCCTTTATGGTGCTTTTTCATGTTCATGTCTTTTTGTTTCATTTTATTTCGTTTTGTGAATCACTAAGTACAAACTGGGCTGTCTACACAACTAAGGGTGTGGGGTATTCAGTGATGCCTGATAGGCTTACCACTGTGTGCACATCTAAAATTGTGATTCCCCCTCCAGAATTGATGAGTAGTCAATAGTTCAACAGTGAGAAGTGATGTTGCAAAATAATCTTTCCCATTCAAGACTAGCTGTTGTCCAGCTTGGAGCAGGCCACTACAGCTGCTGTGTGCTTATGGTCAAATTGGTTTGTCATTGGCAAAGATAGCATTTCACAGCTCATCTTCTTATCTTTCAGTTCTTACATTTTTTGCACCCCTTCTTCCATGATATTCCATGGGCCTCTGTGGGGTATTGCTGAAGAGCTTCTCTCCAGGTGCCCCCAAGCCCCTGTGGTCCCACAGCCCATGTATAAAATAATCACTCAGATGTTTATATTACTTATAAACTATATGGCCATGGCAGTCTTCTTGTTATCTACTTCTTCTATCTTAAATTAACCCATTTCTATTAATCAATAACTTGCCACATGGCTCGTGGCTTACCTGTACCTTATATCTCGCTTGTCATGGCAGTGGCTGGCCATTCTCTCCCCTCCGTCTTCCACTTGCCCCAATTCTCTTCCCTCTTGTCCTGCCTATGCTACCTGCCTGGCTACTGGCCAATCAGTGTTTTATTTACTAACCAATCAGAGGAAAGCGTTTGGCATCAGAATATCCCACAGCATTTCCCCTTTTCTTTTTTTTTTTTTTCAAATAGGAAGGTTTTAACTTTCATATAGTAAAATTACAGATAACAAAACAATTTTCAAGCAAGAATTATAGTTATAATATCTAGTCTACTTATAATAACTAGTCTATCTATCTTATATTTGTGAGTCTAAGGTTTTATATCTAACTTATCTTTTATCATAACTAAGGAAAATTTTAACTATCTAGCTTCAACTACATCAAAGACCTCAGAATGATGTAGTATTATCTGAGAAATGGGAGAAGGATGCAAGCAACTTTCAGGAGTCTTGCATGACAGTCAGAGACAGCTGGCAGCCTGGACAGTCACCTAATGTTCCTTTGTAAAGTTGGGGCATCTGTCTTCAGCACACAGGGCTAGAGTCTCTTGATCACTTCTCTCAGTGTCCTGTAGAATGTCTGGTAGTTTCCTCTGTGAAGCAGGAACCTTAAGGACACTTTTGTCAAGCAAAGTTCAATGGTCACCTTTCTATGGGTCCTGCATGTCCAGTCAATCAAGCAGTCCAGGCAAGAACAGTTTCTTGCCCAAATGGCTATTTTTGCCAAGGTAAAGATGAACTCCATATGAAGTGTTTTCAGTGCCCATCCTCCTCTCTGAAGTAAATCGGTGCTGCCAAGAGCAGACATATGTCATTGTCTAGAAAGTCTACATTTTTAAAATATTTTAAATGTCATATTCTGTAGGTCTTTGAAGTATTTGAAGATTACCTATCTGTCTGAAATACATCTATGTTTACCTAGAAGACTGAACTAACATGGCTATGAGTATGATTATCATAGATGACTAATTATTAACCTATTTTTTAATTATCCATTAAAATTTTAAATGAGCGGTACAAATATAATACCTTAAACAGAGTAGAAACATATACACAGTGTAACAAAATTAACTTTAAGTTTGTATCAATAAACTAAAATCTATACCAATGTAAAACATTTCAAACAAGTTGTTGTTTTTTAAAAGTAGGTTCATTAATCTACCCTTTCATTCTATCATATCTATATCATACCTCCCTTTTTTTTTTCTTTAGAAAGAAATTGTATTTATAATCAACCTGTTTTAAATAAAAATATTGGTTTTTCTCTGTCCCTCACCAGTGGCTCTTCTGATTTGGGACACAATAATCTCTTAATTTTTTTTTAATCAATATGTCTAGATTTAGAGAAGGACTGAGCCAATTCCATCTCCAAAGCCAGCTTGATATATTTGGAAATTTGGGAGTAGTTTCTCTTACTACTTCCTGCTAGAGGGGTATGTTGTATCTTATAGGGATATAAAGAAAATTTTAGGATTATGGAGTAGTCCATGAGGGTGTATTGTTTAAGCCAGTTGCCTTGAAATTGTTTTGGATGTTGGATCATCTGTGCCATGGTGTCATCGGAGACCTTTCAGGTGGTCTTGGCTGGTCAAACCTGATGTATCTTAATCTGGAACAAACCCATAGCCTCTGGATTTCTGTGGAAACAAAAGCAGAGCTTCCTTTCCAAAGCAACATATTCTTATATCCAAATTTTGAAGTCAAGGTGTTTTTAAAATATACAGATTAGATTAACTCCGCTGCCTTTACAATCAAATATCTATCTTCAGTTAAAAATTCCAAAGACAACACAATCCAGATTCTCTGTGTAATATCCATCTTTACGTGACTTATTTTTCATACTACCTTTACTGACTCTTTAAAGACTTTATTTTTAAAAACTATCTATTTGTTTATATGACTGTATATATTCCTTTTTTCTCTCTCTTTCAAGCCTACATACATTTTTTACACACATTGTAAAGCTTTTATAGTCTTGTTTCATATGAATCTGTTTACTGTAGCATTACTAGGGCTAAAAAAGTAGCTTTGGCAGCTGGCTCTGCCCACCTCAGCTTCCCAACATGGCAGTGGTATGTTTACTGGCAGTTCTGGGAACCACCATCAACTCTTAGAAACAGTGGTTATATGGTTTTATCAAAGCAGCGTGTAGCCCATTCCACCATACTGCTGGTCAAATGCACACGCAGGAACCCACCAACTTGAGAGAGACAACTAGGAAGCTGTTTTTAGCTCTGTTTTGAATTGATTATTAAATATTCTCAGGTTTAAGGTGGAAACTCGAGCCATTGGGCGTTCTGTATAAATAAAACACTATTGCTCAGTAGCCAGGCAGGAAATTTAGTTAGGACTAAGAGAGAGGAGTACTGGGAGAAGAGAGAGGCAGGGGGAGACATAGCCAGCAGCCACCATAAAAAGGGAGATGTGAGGTATCTACAGGTAAGCCGTGAGCCACTTGGCAAAGTATAGATTATTAGAAATGGGCTGAATATAAGAATAAGAGCTAGAGAATGGTAGGCCTGGGCTCAAGGCCAAGCATTTTAAATAATATAAGTGTCTGTGTGTTTATTTTATAAGTGGGTTGTCTGACTCACAGGGCTTGGCGGGGGCTGGAGAAAAGGTCTCCAGCTACAGTGGGGTATAACAAAAATCCTTTTAGCTCAGTTTTGTTTGATTTCTCTGTGTATTGAAAGAGATGTGTGTTATTTCTTTAGCAGTAGGTTTTCATCTAGTTTTGGCAATCACTGAGTGGATTACCAAGATGCTGTATTGTTTCAGGGTCATCTGATACCTCTATGTCTAGCAAGGTGACATTATTTAATAACTCATGGCTTCCAGGAAAGAAGAGCATCATACAGTTGAGAGGGCATCTTTATTCTGTCTTAGTATATTAAACATAACATTTTTAATTGAGTTATAAAATATTAAGTGTCCATATTTCATAATCTTTTGTCTTGCTTATTTTCCCCCATCACTTTCTAATATCTGCTGTGGAATGTTGTTCTGTACATTGTGAATATGTGTTACTCTGGGACAAGCAGACGAGGAGAATTCTGGGAAGATAAAGGCTGAGTCAGAGTCAGTAGTCACAAGCCAGACACAAAGCCAGACAAGGCAGAACTGAGAAAAAGTACCAAGCCATGGGGCTAAACATAAATAAAAATGATGGGTTAATTTAAGTGTATGAGTTAGTCAGTAATAAATCTGAGCTAATGGCTAAGCAGTTATAAATAAAATAAGCCTCTGTGTGTTTATTTGGGAATGAGCAGCTGTAGGTCTGGGCAGGACATAGGAAAATTTCCAGCTACACATATCTATGATAAGTACTTAGAATTTCACTGAAATTTAAGGATTTGCAATTAAACTGTACTCTACTTTTTACTGAATTCTCTATTGAGAAAGGAAAATAATAGTATCTTTTGGAAGATCTGTAAGAATAAAACAGAAATCATTCTGATTCTGATCTCCCCCATGGCAGTCTTCAAGAAAGCCATAAGACTTACATTTTACTACATCAAGTTGGAATGCTATTATATATGTAATTGGGAAGCCCCTTGTGGAAGGACTATGTCATTAACTATGTCATCAGCCTGTGACAGTGTCCCAGCCTAAAAAGGGGATGGGCCTTCTGTCTCTCTCCCTTTCTCTCTCTCTCTCTCTCTCTCTCTCTCTCTCTCTCTCTCTCTCTCTCTCTTCCTCTCTCCCTCTCTCTCTCCCTCTCTCCCTCTCTCTCTTTCTCTCTCCCTTTCTCTGTCTCTCTCTCAATAAAGCTCTAAAAAGGTAACTATGGCTCCTGACTTTCCTCCAGCATGCTCCACTGCCAGCATGGCTACCATGGGTGGTGGCTAGCCACAAGCAGTGCTGATTTAACCAATGCCTTGGATCTCTGCAATACTATTATTCCTAAGGACTTCATCACTCTGGTAATTGACTTCCATTTTTATACAAGGTGATTATTACTGGAATAAATGTCACTGTAAAAAGTAGTAGCTTACACAAGTTGACAAAATATATAACCATTTCCTTTTAAAGCCTGTGTGATTACACATTTGGTATTTTTTCAGTGAAAATATTCAAAGCATAAATAATAACTAAGTTATTAAATTGATGACTAACTTATCCAATACCCTTAGGTAGAGAATACATAGCCACTTTGTACTCCGGTGGACAAGAGTACATCAAAGGCGAAAGAAAACCATAGTATACAATACATAATTATGTAATATTGAATATAACATAATTATATAATATATTTTATAATAATTGTCTTTTGGGGAGAAATACGAGAGTCATGATTCAGGAGATTGCACCAGGGCTTTTTATATGCCAGGACATTGTTTTACTACTGAGCTGTGTTATCCACTCATTTTTTTACTTGTATTTTATTAGGAAGTCTAAGTTGTAACTTATTATGTAACTGAAAATTATTGAACTTGCAAAACCCAGCCTTGGTATCCTTAATGTATACTATTACAGGCCTATGGAACCAGTCTTGATCAACCTATTTTTTTCTGGTAATAATAACTCTATATCAAGGCAGCTTTAAAATATTTCCTAATTTGGACTAAACCAAGGCAAATAAAACATGAAAATCTATTACATAATGTGACACATGGTTTAAGTGATCATAGAACACATTCAAACAGCAATGTGTCCTCTTTCTTTCATATGATATTGTTTGATTCTTGCTTATTTTGATTATTTTTCTTCAAGGCAAAACTTTTGTGACAATCAGTTGTGGAAGGTCCAAGCCCCCTCCACCCACCTGCATCAAGGTTGTGCAAGGTCTCCCACATAGGTAATGAGCTCTAAAAAGTCAGTTCATGCACCAACAATAGATCCTATTCCCACTGCCAGGGGACCCTTAAGCAGACCAAGCTACACAACTATCTTACTTGTGTAGAGGGCTAGTCCACTCCCATGCAGGCTCCACAGCTGCTGGTCAAAAGTTATTGCCTTAGCTATACATACCAGGCTTTAGTGACTCCCCATTGGAGACCTTACCTTGTCTGAGGAGAGGATTGGGAGGAGTGAGAGAAGGGTTGAGAAGGGGATCACTAGTTAGTATGTAAAATAAATATTTTTTCCTAAAAAAAAAGAAAATACTCTCAAATCTAAGAAAAAATAAAAAAGTATCATAAGAGACTAAATTTAAGATAAAATATTCTTAAATTCCACAAAAATATGAAACTTTGGTTACAATAGCATTTTAAAAAACTCAAAGACTAAAAAAATGTTTAGAATAAAAAAGGAAGAAATGGATGAAATGATGCATGTTAAATTTTCCTGATTTAACTTTAGTTTCTATTTTGCAAAATATACTTTCTACACATAATTTTATAATTGTGAAGTAATGAAGGATAAAAATATAAAGTTAAATATATTTAATGATATGATTTCACAGGAAGCACACATGGAGCACATTTTAATGTTTTTCGTTTTTGTCATTTATGTAATTTTGAAAGATTCCATGTATATGTAAATAAGGAAATGTCATATATTAATTTTCTTATTTTTATAATTTTGGAGATTACTATGGAGAGCTAATAAAAAAACTTCACTTTAGTATCAGATACCTCTTTACTATGTCTTATTGACATCAGTTTCCTGTTTCTGTCCATATTTGCAGGCTCATTTCTTTAAGTTGAGGATTTTTATTTCTTTTATATGTTGTCTTAAAAAATTACAGATCCACGATACCTCCTGACAGCTGTTGTCCATTTTTGGGCTTTATCTAGTTAGTAAAATATCCATTATAGTATCTGTTGTCTTCCTAATATCTAGGTTATATATCAATCCTGTCACAGCCTTTGCTAATTCCTATGTAGCATTCACATTTCTTTTTTTTTCTTTTCTTTTTATTAAGAGATTTTCTATTCATTTTACATATCAACCATGGATTACCCTGTCCTGCCTCTGCCTACCCCCCATCCTTTCTCCCCCAACCCACCCCCCATTCCCACTTCCCCTTGGGAGTCAGCAGAGCCTGCTACATTCAGTTGAGGCAGGTCCAATCCCCTCCTCTCTGCACCAAGGCTGAGCAAAGTGTCTCAGCATGGGCACTAGGTTCCAAAAAGCCAGCTCATGGACTAGGGACAGGTCCTGATCCAACTGCCTGGGGGCCTCCTAAACAGTTCAAACTAAACAACTGTCTCACTTATCCAGAGGGTAACTAGGTTGTTTCCAGGTTCTGACTATGACAAATAATGATGCTATGAACATAGTTGAGCATGTGTCCTTGTGGTATGATTGAATATAACTTGGGTATATGCCCAAGAGTGGTATAGCTGGGTCTTGAGGGACCCAGTTTTCTGAGTTTCTGAGAAACCACCATACTGATTTCCAAAGTGGCTGTACTAGTTTGCATTCCCACCAACAGTGTAGGAGTGTTCCCTTTGTTCCACATCTTCTCCAACATAAACTGTCATCAGTGTTTTTGATTTTTGGAATCCTGACAGGTGTAAGATGGTATCTCAGAGTTGTTTTTTGCTAATTCATTTGTCCTTTGCTAATTCCTATGTACCACTGACATTTCTAAAGCTTTGAGTTTTCAGAAAGATATGATCTCACTATGACTCCAATGTTGCAGTGGACTTAAATTAGTGCTTTGCTAATATCTTTCCATTAAATTTTATAAATTGCATGATACTGACTATAATATATAAATTGTACACAAACTTGAACATTAATTTCATAATGTGATTTCTTTCTCTTTTTTCTTATAATTTTTTTATTTAAAAATTTTTTTCCCACTGGGCAGTGGTGGCACACGCCTTTGATCCCAGCACTGGGGAGGCAGAGTCAGGCAGATCTATGTGAGTTCGAGGCCTGCTTGGGCTACCAAGTGAGTTCCAGGAAAGGCACAAAGCTACACAGAGAAACCCTGTCTCGAAAAACAAAACAAAAAACAAAAAAACAAACAACAACAAAAATTTCCCTTTATATACCAATCCTTGTTCCCCTTCCCCCCTTCTCCCACACTCCTCCTACCACCTACTCCCCATTCCACCTCTATTCTCTCCTCATAGAGGATAAGGCCTCCCTTGGGTAGTCAACACAGGCTGATATACCAAGTTGGGGCCAGCTCTAGGGCCTCCCCCCTTCATCAAGGCTGAGTAAGGCATCACACCATAGGAAATGGGTTCTAAAAAGCCAGTTTATTTACCTAGGATAAGTCCTGTTCCCATTGCCCAGGTACCCACAAACACATCAGGCTGTATAATTTTATCCACATTCCGAGGACATAGTCTCATCCCATGCGGGCTCACCAGCTGTCAGTCCAGAGTCCATGAGCTCCCACTATCTTGGGTCAGCTATTTCTGTGTTTTCTTTCCCATCATGATTCTGACCTCCTTGTTCTTATAATCCTTCCTTTCTCTCTTCTGCGGAACTCCAGGATCTTGGCCAAGTGTTTGGCTGTGAGTCTCTGCATCTGCTTGCATCAGGCACTTAATGTACTTTTTTTTTTTAAGCTGAGGATCAAACCTAGGGCCTTGCACTTGCTAGGCAAGTGCTCTACCACTGAGCTAAATCCCCAACCCATGGATGTACTTTCTTCTTCATATTTCAAATTTTATTTTTTATATTGATATTTGTGTTTCAATTTTACATATCAGCCATGGGTTCCCCTGCCTTCCCCCCTCCGCCCCCATCCCTGCCTTCTCCCTCCCCCTCCCCCTGATTCCCATCTCCTCCAGGGCCAAGACTCCCCTGGGGATTCAGCTCAACCTGGTAGTTTCAGTACAGGCTGGTCCAGTCCCCTTCTTCCAGGCTGAGCAAAGTGTCCCTGTGTAAGCCCAAGGTTCCAAGCAGCCAGCTCATGCACTAAGGACAGGTCCTGTTCCCACTGCCTGGGTGCCTCCCAAACAGTTCAAGCTATTCAGTTGTCTTACTTATCCAAAAGGCCTGATCCAGTTGGGGGCCTCCCTGGAACTCACAAGATTGTTCCCAGCTAAGATTCACAGCATTGGTGAAGAGAATGCTTGAACCATCCTTTCCCTGCACTCACATTGGTGTGTACTCTATTTGTTGTCATAGAAAGTACATCCCTATGACTGAAGAATGGATTGAGAAAATGTAGTACATATACACAATGGAGTACTACTCAGTGGTTTAAAAAATGTTATCATGACAATTTTAGAAAAATGGATGGAACTAAAAAAAAAAAATCCTCAGTGAAGTAACATAGACCCAGAAAGACAAACACAGTATGTACTCACTCATAAGTGAATATTAGATTCAAAGCAAAGGATAACAAGGCTACAATCCACAACCTCAGAGAAGCTAGGTAAAGAGGAGGCCTCTTTCCCTGTTCATTAAAATACATTTAAAAAAATTCTCCCTATACTCCTTCCAATTACTCTCCACCTCTCCTCTAATTGGGATTTATACTTTCTGTCTCTTATGAGAAAGCAAACAAGTATTTAATGAACAACAATAAAATAAAACAAACACAATAAGATAAAGCAAAGAAATAAATAAGAATAGAACAAAACAAACAAACAAATATAAAGCCAATGGAAAGGCACAATACATTCATGTAGACACAGAGGAAACCCCACACCCCCCCAAAAAAAACCCATACTGGGTATAATTTTAAGGTCACTTATCTATACTATTATAATATCTGAAAGTAATGATAATCTGACTTCTTCCTTTTCAATTTGTATTCCTTTGATTTACTTCCATGTGTTTTTGCTCCCATTAAGATTTCAAGCACTGAACTCAATAGGTATAAAGAGAGTAGCTACTCTTATCTTATTTCTGATTTTAGTTGAAATTCTGTGAGTTTACCTCCATTTAAGTTGATTTTGGAATGCTTGCTTTAAATTGCTTTTTCATATTCAGACATGTGTTTTGTATCCTTAATTTCTAAAGGATTTTAATCATGGAAAACTATTGGACTTTATCAAAGGCTCTTTCTGTGTCAAATTAGATGAACCCATTTTTTTGTGTGTTTAGGTTTGTTTACTTGATTACAGTTTGAATTTACATATATTGAACCATCCTACATCTCAGAGATGTTGATCATTATGGCATTTGATATTTTGATGTGTTCTTGGCTTTAGTTTGCAATTATTTTATGAGAATATTTGCACCTATAAGGGATGTTGGTGTATATTTCTCTTTCTTTGTTGAATCTTTATGTGGTTTAGAAATCAGGGTACCTGTGGCTCCACAAAAATAATGCAACAATATTCCTCCTATTTCTATTTTGTTGAATAATTTGGAAAGTATTGGCATTAACTCTTCTTTAAAAGGCTGGTTTAATTCTGCACTAAAACCATCTGGCCCTGGGCTTATTTGTTTGGTAGATTTTTAATGACTATTTCTATTTCCCTAGGGGTTCTGGGTCAGTTTAAATTGCTTAGATGATCTTTATTTAACTTTTTTCTGTGTAGCAAACTGATACTTTTCTCCATTTATTTTAGACTTTTCAGTTTGTTGGAGTAGAGAATTTTAACTTATATTCTTATGATTCTCTAAACTTCCTTGGTATCTTTTGATATGTCCCTCTGCTATTCTCTAAATTTGCAAATATTAATCTCTGTGTTACTTCTAGTGAGTTTTGGTAATGGTTTTCCATCTTACTCATTGTCTCAAAAAAACAACTCTGTTTCATTGATTCTTGAGTTTGATTATTTCTTGCCATCTACTCCTTTTGAGTATTATGTCTTCTTTTTATTGTAGGGCTTTCAGAAATGCCATTAAGTTACTAATAATAAGACCTCTCCAATTTTTATGTAGGCACTTAGTGCAATGAACTTGCCTCTTAAACCACCTTCATTATGTCTCCTCAATTTAGGCATGTTGTGTATTCTTTTTCATTCAACTCTAGAAAGTTTCTAATTATGTTTAATTTCTAGCTTGGCTCATTTATTATTCAGCAGTAAGTAGATCAGATCCATGATTTTTATGCTTTCTGTTATTCTTGCTATGAAGCTTTAATCTCTGGTGGTCAGTTAAAGGGCAAGGTAATATTACAATTTTCTTGCACCTGTTGAGACTTGCTTTGTGTTCAGGTGTTTGATCAGTTTTTGAAAAAGTTCCATGGTATTCTGAGAAAAAGGTTTGTCCTTTCATATCTAGGTGAAATGTTCTGTAATTATATGTTCAGTTTATTTGGTTCATAATGTCTATTATTTCTACCATTTCTGTGTTTGTTTTTGTCTGGATGCCCCATAGTACAGCACAAAGAAATCTGAAGTCAAATATTCTTGCTCTCAAAGTAAGAAATCCATAAACTGAACCATCTTTCTTCATCTCTTTTGAAGTAAAGTTATATTTTTGTTATAGTGACACTGGAGATTAGGCCATGGCACTTTTCATAACTGTGAGAAGTCTGACTCACTAACATATCTAAATGCCAATTTTAGGAGATAATGTCTCACTGTGTGTCCCACATTGGCCCTGAACTCACTATGTAGTTGAGGCTGCCATCTGTCACCTGAGTGATAGAATGGCAATTTTGCAAAACCAATCACAGCATTGTAACAGTAGCTTCATGGAAAAGTAAAAGAATCGCTGGCCTTGCTTGTGCATATCTCACCCCCTGCCATCAGCTTCCTCTACTCTTCTGTGGGCCAAACTTGCTCACTTCCAGTACTGCAATAATGTAAACACATCACATTTCTTCTAGTCTTTCTCTGCTACACATCTGTGTTGTATAGGTAGTTCTATTCTGTCTTAATAGTCTTCCCATGGCCATCATTGAATATTTACTTACATAAAAGTCAAGTTAATCTTTCATTGTCTTATCTGTTCTACTTCTTCATAGACTACTTTGTGTATAGCTGTTTATCAGTCAATGTTTACTAAGTTAAGGCAGTAGTTGTCAACGTGTGGGTCTTAAAACCCTTGGGGGTCAAATGATTCTTTCACAGCAGTTACCTAAGACCAGGGAAAAACACAAATATTTACATTATTATTCATAGCTGTAGCAAACTTACAGTTGTGAAATGGCAATAAAAATCATTTTATGGCTGGGGGTCAGCATGACATGAAGAACAGTGTTAAAGATTAGAAGAATTAGGAAGGTTGAGAAGCCACTGCCTTAGACCACATGAATGCAAAATTTGGTTGTTGGAAAAAGAATGGAATCTTGAATTTAAGAGTTGATCTCAAAATTACAAGCATCCTATTCTACAGTTTTCCCTGTGAAGTTTCCCTGTGTTAATTTTTCTATGGGCTAATATTTTATGCACATCTACATTAATAAATATTTATAAAAAATAGCTACCTTTATCTTATTTTTAATTGAAAGATGAAATATTATTAATATTGCTATAAAATTACAATATATTTATATATATTTTTAAAATAATTAATGAATAAGCAATGTAAAATACACCTAAGTGACTAATGTATAAGGCTTCATACAAAACTAAAATCTGTTCTTTCAAGTAAAAACACGTTATAACTTGTTACAAAGTATTAATAAAGTACATGTTAATTAATAGATAGTATTAATTATTAAGATAAAGAAAATATGGAAATATTAGAAAACTGACAAGGAGGTTACATTGCCTGACTAAGAATTGTGCATTTTTCCATAAATCATGTGATGTAACATAGTCCAAACTTGACTCTGTTCTCTTAATTTATCTTTACAATGGAGTTTTTAGAATGAAAACAATATGACTAAATCATGTTACTGAAGATAGAAGTCCTAGATTTGGAAATTCAAAGACTAGTGGTGCATGAACTATAAAATATATCTAACAATGATATTCACCAATGCATCTTAGTGAACTGATGCTATATATGAAAAACATTTGCTGCTCAATATGTTTATTTTATTGTTAATAGTTTTATAATATTAGGAGGAAATGATTCTAAACTGAATCATTTTATGTTCCTTTCATCAGGTTTCAATTTTTTTGTAACTTGTGTTTTATGTCTAGGGGATCAAATCTGGTGGGGGTATTTTATGCATACTCCACAGTGATAATTATTCCCCTCACAAAGTGTGACGTTTTTATCAAGAACTTTACAGCAGACTCGGTGCTACAGTTCCTTCATTAAAGCTGTTAAGTGGAATTGCCAACACTTACTTTATTGACAAAGGTTGCAAAGCTCCAGTTTTTTTTTTTTTCAGTTCTGAAAATTTATCACCATAAAAAGTCATCACCTGCTCAGATTTTTAAAATATGTATAAGAATATTGGAATATTTGCTCTTTAAAAATATTCTTCTAGGGATCTTGTATGTTATAGAAAAATAGAATTTAGTATATAATGTGTCAAAGAATAAAATGTTTCAAAATTATATAAATAAATAAAATTCAAATCAGTGAATAAATGGTTTATGTATACATACAAAATAAAAATTGAATAGAAATATTTTATATATTTGAAATGTTGGAAAAGATGCATTTCTTAACTAATATACATATATGTATATATATATACATATATATATTATAGTTGACAAAATAACACATATATGTAATGATGTATATATCACTACATACACATATATGTCATATACATATACAGAGAAGCAAAACAAGCTGCAGCTACCTCAACTCTCCAATTCCTTAGCTGATCCTGTTTCCTCAGACTGGATGCTTCTGAGTCCTCATCCAAATGGATCTCAGCTGAACTGCTGCTCCAATGCCTAAAAGCTTAACCAGCCAAATACTTCTAGTTTCTGGTCCTCACACCTTATATATCTTTCTGCTTTCTTCCGTCACTCCCTGGGATTAAATGCTCACCTTTTGGGATTAAAGGCATGATTCACCATGCTTGCCTGTATCCTTGAACACACAGAGATCCAGGTAGATCTCTGCTTCTGGAATGCTAGGATTAAAGGCATGTGCCACTACTGCCTAACCTTTATGTGTAATATTGTGGCTCTTCTGTCTCTGACCCCAGATAAGTTTATTAGGGTGCACAGTATTTCGGAGAATACAATACCACCACAGGAAACACTCTTATCAAGAATAGATTAATTAATATAGTATTCATGGAAGAATGTCAGTGTTTATGGGTTTAAAGGCTTGATTACACAGAAATTGTGTAATCACAGAAGGTAAAACAAACTGGAAAAGTTAAAACAAAGGACACAAAAATGGAAAGTTAAATCATGTTACAAGGCTGTTTACAGAACTTTCATTAAAATGAACCAGACAATAAAAACAGCAAAGGATAACATTCAAGATACTTGATAAAGCATTTCACCATATTAATGCTGCATGAATTGCATGTTAGACCAGACGATGCTGGTGAAGAAACAGTACACGTCAAGGAATTGGGGGGCTGAGAATGTGAAAATATCCCCATTCCTCGAATGTGGTCTGAAGAAACGGTCTTGGAACTATTTAAGCCTGACAGCTACTCCTCTCCTAAGACAGTGTGAAGCAGTCGTCTGCTATGAGTATTTCACTTCTTTCTCACATGCATCCCTCAGCTAAAGAAATAGCAACCTTGCAGGAGAAAGTCATCCTTCATGGTAAGCAACTGAGTCCTGGGAACATCTGTAATGACAACTGTTGAGGACATTTCAATGTGTTGTTTCTGTTAGATTGTTGCTGCCTTCAATTGTTCTTATTTTCTACTTCCAGATATTTCTGAGCCTCTCTAAAAGTAAGATACAAGGACATAATTCATATTTAATAGAGCAGAAAATGTTTGTATATTTTTAGGGCCATGGCTAGAAACAGTTTAATTCTTTTAATTAACTTACTTTTATTTAATGACCCCTTGATTGGTATCCTGCTATGCCCAATGTACATACTTCTTGCAAGTTTTAAGCCATGTATTTTTAGGAAAAAATACATGTTAATTGCCTTAATTATTGTTAAGTTCTCAGAGAAAAGAGGAAGAATTACTAATTAGAGTCATTTATTTAGGCAGACTGAATAAAGAAACATGAAATTGGAGTTAAGAAACTTGAATTTAATTTAAACCAATATGTAATCAAGTGTTTTATCTTGGTTGAGGTCATTAACTTCTCGAGGTTTCCTTGAAAGGCATAATGATACAGGGATTAGTAATGTGGAGATCAAGACAGAATATTTATATATATACTCTTTCTACAAGGAACTAATCACATGCATTGAGGGAAGTTTCCTAGTCTTTTTGAATTTAAGATCATACATGTAAAGTTGGTGTGAGAATCATAATACTTGCCTCACAGGATTTGTGATAAGGGCCAGGATGCATAATGAAATAATCACATTATTTTATAGATTAATATGAAAAAGTACTGGATTTTTTCAAGCTATATAATTCTTCAGAATCTCTTCCTATGAGTACTAGTTCAGTGCTTACTGGTTTTACTTACATGATAATAACAAAATTGTTTGAGTACTCTCATTTGGGATGTGGTACTCTAATTGCCCGTATATCAAAGGAGAAGGCATCTGTAATACGCCTCCATCTTCAAGACACTCTAGACTTTAGTTATGATCTCATATCAGAGACTAGGCCAATTGTGAAATGGTTGTGACTGATATTTATTCTACCCTATCCAGGACCCAGGCTCAGAATTTAAAATGACTGAGAATGTATAAGAACATGTCCTGACATTGTTAGCATATGATATCTTCCTGTGCAAAGCAGCATCCCTGCTGTGGGATAATGCACCTGCACACTGTAAAGATTTGTCACTTGAATTGGTTTAATAAAATGCTGATTGGCCAGTAGCCAGGCAGCAAGTATAGGTGGGCTGACAAGACTAGGAGAATTCTGGAAAGAGAAAAGTCAGAGTCAGGAGTCCCCCACTAGACACAGAGAAAGAAATATGAGAGTGTTTCAATGAGAAAAGATACCAAGACATATGGCTAAACATAAATAAGAATTATGGGTTAATTTAAGTGTAAGAGCTAGTGAGTAATAAGCCTGAGCTACTGACTATTTGTAAGTAATATTAAGCCTCAGAATCAATTATTTATGAAGTGGCTGTGAGGTGTTGGAAACAGGCAGGTGGGTGAGAATCTTCCCACCCACACATAACTTCCTTCCTTCCTCCCATTCTTTTTTATCTCCTATTTGAGACAAGGTATTATCTATCCCAGGTTGGCTTCAAAGTAGTTATGGAACCCAGACATGTCTTGAATTGCTGATTCTGCTTCCTCTAAATGCTCAGATTATAGATGTGTACCACTATAGCTTGACTTTTAGAATCCCATATACTAAAGATTACAGGGTGTGTGTACTAGAATCTCAAAAGAGCAACACAGCTGGAAAAAAATTTTCAAAAGGCAGAGGGAAGAGTGGAGGCTAAAGGAATTTCACCCTTTAAAAAAGTATTTTTTGTATATGAGTGTTTTGCCTACATATGTGAATGTTTGCCAACATCATGTTTGAAGCCCATGGAGATCAGGAAAAAGCAGTAGATCCTCTGAAACTTCTGTTATGGGTGGTGGTGAGACAATATTTCAGAGTTGGGGTCAGAACCTGGGAACTCTTCAAGAACAAATTAGTGTTTTAGTATTCTTACCTGGTATGATACATCTCTGGCATCCTGGGATTTTATTCTAAGTTGTCTTTGTCTCTTACATGTCTGGAAACTGAATGGAAATGTCTACAAAATGCACATGGTTCAACACTACCAATAGATCTTATTTATAATTCCCAGGCCACAAACATGGCCTTGGCTTTCCACATCATGATGGCTATTTTTTTCTATAGAGAGCAAGAGGGTTTGAAAGTGAGGTAGACTTGACTTATCATATAATATTATTCTTGTTGTACATTGTAGATCATAAATAACAAAGGAAAACTTCTACTCAAGGAGGTGGACATAGAACACATACTCTACATTGTAATGGTTAGGATAAATTTGTTTTAATGGTTTTTTGTTTGTTTGTTTTTGTTTTTGTTTTGTTTTTCAATACAGAGTTTCTCTTTGTAGCTTTGCGCCTTTCCTGGATCTTGCTCTGTAGACCATGATGCCTCGAACTCACAGAGATCCACCTGGCTCTGCCTCCCCAGTGCTGGGATTAAAGGCGTGTGCCACCACTGCCCAGCTTTGTTTTAATGTTTAAAGGAAGATGTATTTGGTGCAAAATATGTTCATCAACTTATGTCTTTCCAGAGTTCAATAGTTTATACATAGCTGCTTCTTTAATTAACGCTCAACTTTTGAAAATTCAAATCTATAAAATATTCTACCTCCAGTTTTGGCCTTAAATTCTTCAATATGTTAAAAAGTATGTATCAATAACTTCCCAAATTAGTTCATCCTCTAGTATTGTCTTTCTTTAAAGAAAAATGTAATAGTATATTCTTTTTTTTACAAAATATAAAAAAATGATATATTTAAAAATTGTATATATATATATATATATATATATATATATATATATATATATGAAATTAAATACAATATGGGTGCATGTGTGTTTACCCTGTGTATTCAGTGTCTGTTGGAGTAAGAAAAGAGTGTCAAAACCCCTGAAACTAGAGGTTTCAAGAAATGTTAGCCCCCCTGTGTTTACTAGTGACTTTAGCAAAGTCTTACTTTAGCAAAGTTTCTTTCAGTAGAAACAGTAAGCACTCTTCATCTCTGAGCTCTCTCTCCAGCCCACTTATTGACAATCCTTACATATATTATGTGTTCCATAGTTTGGTACTTATAATTTTTTTCTCTTTAATTCTTTCACATATTTTTTTCTTTTCTATCTTTCTTTTTTCCTTTTTTGGTTTTGGTTTTTCTAGGCAGGGTTTATTTGTATGTAGCCTTGGATGTCCTGAAACTCACTTTTTAGATGAGGCCATCCTTGAACACAGAGATCTACCTGAGTCTTGCATCTCCTAATGAGTGCTGGGATTAAAGGCTAGTGCCATCACGGCCTGGTTTTTTTTTTTTTTTTTCTATCCATATTGAGTCCATTTGCACACTTACATTTCATAGTATTTATCTTTATATATAATCTTTCTAATAACTAGAATTTAATCACTAACATTCAACTGACATACTAGACTTATTATGTTATATATAAATCATTGATTCAAAAGCTTTGGTTATTTCAGTTTACAGAATAAATTTAAGATTCCTTTTTTCATCATGCTTTTGTTGAGAACTTAGTGTCTAACCTTGTAAGTTCTATTATTAATATATGATGGAAATGATTATATGAATGGGCATTTGGGGACAAATTCAGCCACAGAATGAGAGAAAATACAAGCAATAGCCTGAGGCTCCTGCAGAATCAAATTTACTTCTGTTGATGTTTTAAGACTGAATCAACACTGACCTTGAGTTGAAAGAGAAGCCACTCTCTGAGCAAGAAAATCAAGGCTAGATAGAGCCAGCTGACAGCAACTTTAAAATCTGCTCAATTACCCTTGTCCAGATTAAAGTCCTACATTTTGTACTTCAGCTAAGTTTGGCTGTACATTGTGCTGTGTCCTCCAAACCGACAGCAAAGTTATCCCTTGCATTGTAACCTATGTGAATTCTCTCCTATGTAGTTTCCATTTTATTAAGTGAAGCCAAAGTTTCCCAGCTTTCTTTATGCCTGAAAGTCATTGTGTTCAGTGCTGTGGAGCCAATCCAGTTTACCTTGCCCATGGTAAACAAGCAAGCTGCAGCTGATCAACCCTCTTTTTTTTTTCATCAGAAATTCTTCAGACGTGGAAACAGATTCAGACAACATATTTTCTTTGTTTCCAGTAATATTAATTTAGTAATGAGATTAATTTTATTAACAAGAATATATACCAACTGAGTTAAGAAGTAGAATAATTCACACAAAAGAAAGTACAAATTTAAGTAAATTCTCAACATGCCCTTTTCATTCTTTTCCTTGAACTAACATTCTTCTACTCTTCTTTCTTCCCATGAGAGCAACAATGAGATGGAAGTATTTCTACACACATACAGAGAGACAAGGAAGGGGAGGTGGAAGGCTGAAAAATGCAGAGTGCTACAGATGTTGGTATGGATTCAATATTCTATAAAGCTAGCCAAAACAAATTATGCATAAATAAATCAATATAAATGGTGGCAATCAGATACTGTTAAAAACATTGTGTTAAGGAAGCAGTCAAAAGGAGGAAAGGAAGACAAAAACTGGCCAGACACGCAACGTTTTAAAAGGGGACTAAGTAAAAACACAGAGATCATTATTATACTAAAAAGTCCCAATTTTAAACGCTATAAGAAAATTTACACATTTATAAACAATTAACTCACATCAGAATTTTTTTAAATAATTTCTGTTTGTTTGTTTTTTTTTAATTTGTCACTAAGCCCTGATTGAGACTCTCAATACATAATGACCAAAGGGTGAACTGTAGCACACGTGGTTTCAGATTTTTTTTACAAACACTAATGATAAATTTTCTTTTGAAAAAAATTTATCCTGATCATTTGCTTTAGTGGGTGTCTGCCATGGTTCTCCACCATAACCACTTCTGCCTTTGCAGTTGGCAAGTTGCAGAAGGATCCTGAAAGTATGCTAACCTGGTTTACCTTAAAACTGTCACATGCTTAGTTAAAAATAAGAATGCAGAAGAACTGCTTTTATTGTTTCTGTCATTTATAATTTTTCTGAAATTTTAGAAAACAGGTCAAAACAAAGTATTATTTAAAAATTATGTATTCCTTTTCCATTGCTTTTGATTAAAATTAGGTTGGCTGTGACACACTTAAATATACAGAGTTTTATATACTATTTTTCTGCTAACATAATTTTGTGTTCAATGCTGCCTGGAGTATATGTTTTTTTTAAACTGTACTGGACTATGATGTTATTAGGAACTATTTGCTATTAACAATAGCAAGACAATGGAACCAAAGTAGATGTCCATGAACAGATGACTCTAGACTGAAAATATGTGCATATGGAAAATGGAATAATATCAAGCAATGAAAAATGAAAACATGAACGTGTAGTGGATAGCCATCCCAGCATTGGCCTGGAAGTTCCAACCCCCATTGAGGCTTCAGTAATGGTCACGCCCACAAGGCAGGGCGGAGGAGGAAGCGGAAGACCAAGGATCTGGAAGAGGTCACTCTCTTGGTTCACGGACTCTGGACGCTGGAGGTAGACTAAGCAGAGTTCTCCAGAGAACATGGCCGGACTGCACTATACCCTTGCTAGACCCTGTAACCTACCCCCTCATTTGTAAATACCCCACAAAATAAACCTCCCTTTTAACTACATGGAGCGGCCTTAATAATTTCACCAATATGAACGTTTCAGAGAAATGTGGGAATTTGAAAGGTGTAATGTTTATCAAAGTTACTGAAACTCAAAAACTAAACAGGATGTTCTCTAAAAAGCATATCATAGACTGTAATGTACATGTGGATATTTGTAAGCAGTGGTTAGGTACAGACACAGTATAACATTAAAAAGGGCACCCAGAGAGTTTAGTGTTAAGTAAAGAGGAGAGAGTTATAGGCAAAAGGACATTTGCATGCTAAAAGAGGATCCAAAGGAAACTGGGTTTTGTTTTATTTGTTTCTTATTTCTTACAAATTTTTTTTGGGGGGAGGGGATATGCACAGAAAAATTCATTGTTTGCCTTCCACAAACTTAGCATAAGACCTAATGCTGCAGACAACCTTCATTTACACAGAGACATTGAGATGATGCCTAAGTAGAAACTTGATTCTTATTGACTAATGTCCTTGGTTCTGGAAGGTATCTTGCATGCTAGCTGAGGAGAAACTACTAACTCAGTTTCAAATACTGCAATCTACTCTGATGAATCTGCCTACAAAATATGCTATTGCAATATTGCCACAAATGTTGTGGAAGTATCTAACCATCCTCTGATTTGATTATGGCCCAATCCACTAGATGGAACCCATGTCACACACTGCTTGGGAGACCAAGAACCTGAGGATACCTAGAGGAAAACCAAATACTCATGTTCTGCTAAAGGAGCCTAAGAGTGAAATAACCTCTAACATTCTACTAAGAGAATGAGAGATCCTGGAACACATGGTCTTAAATGGGATGTCTTCACCAACGCCCACCCCTCAGAACTCCAGGAACTCTGTGGACAAGTAAGCAGAGTGTAAGAGCCAACAGGGATAGAAAATACAGAAGAGATAAGACCTTAGAGACAGGACAGACTCATGGATGAACTCACAGCAACTATGGCAGTATTCACAGGTCCCGCAACAGGTCCCTTCACTGTTTGGAGGAAGTGGACATATGGTCTCCTTTCCTTAACCAAGATGCTATTTGATTGACATATCTAAATGACAACTGGTTGCAAAGGGAAACTCAATGAAGTCTCAATGCGTATATAAGTCGCATTTCATGATAGGACCCATGCCCACCAGTAGATAGCCAACACAGAATAAACTCAACAGTCAGTATCTTTGTCGCGTTTTTGTCTCGAATTTGCTTTATTTTGATTTTTTTTAATTTTACTGGTCTTTTGGTTGTACATTACATTTTAGGACTTTTGTGTTTTAATGATATGTGTTTGGTGCTTTTTGCTGTTTTATTTTCATTTATTTTTAAAATTCTGGTTTGTTTGCTTTTCTTATTAGATTTTTTTTTAAGCAAGGAAGAAAGAAAGCCTGAATTTGGTATGGAGTATCTGGGAAGAAATGTGGAAGGAAAATCCATGATAAAGATATATTGTGCAAGATTTTAATTAAAAAATTTAATTGAAGCCAGGTGATGGTGACGCATACCTTTAATGCCAGCACATGGGAGGCAGAGGCAAGTGAATCTCTGTGAGTTTGAGGCCAGCCTGGTCTACAGAGCAAGTTCTAGGATAGCCTTCAAAGCTACACAAAGAAATCCTGTCATGAAAAAATAACAACAAAAAATGTAATTGAAAATGAAAGTGCAATACCATAAAAGTAAATTCCATGGTTTCAGAAAAGTCTTTCTAATTATATAGAGTTTCACTGGGACGCATATGATTTGGCACTAGTCAAGTGTTTAGTTGAGTAGTTACCTAGCTCAACTTATCTGGCTATGTGCTGATTTTATTTTGTAATTTATTACAATAGACTATTTTTAATAAAAATAATTTTTAATACTCAGTTGAATAACGTCGTTAAATTAGTGCCTTAAATACAAGACATAATGAGAAAAACAATCTAAGAATAAGGTCATTACTATGCTGAACTGTATTATAAATTGACTTCTTTCTATGAAAGAATATAATAGGATTCACAGAATCCAGCACATTCCAGAACATCTCCTTTACTTTTGTATTAACAAACACAGATACCTGGTTAAGAAATGATGTTAAGCATTTTTTTTTTAATTTTTGCCATTAAATTGAACCACTTCTTTAACAATGCTGTCAACACTGTGGCAAACATCACTGTCATCGTAGCTTACATAAAAGAACTGGTGATAGCACTGTGGATACCTCATGTTGAAATTATGAAATATATAACCATGCTTTTCCTTGGTCAATTACTACTCTATTCTCATGGAATTAATGTTTTTTTTTTTCAGTTAATTTTCTCAGCAACTTGCATCATTTAAGGGAATGTAAATGGTTTTTAATGATAAATGAACATTAATCTTTGCTACTGTATTTATTTTCAACTCATACCAAGTAACTGCACAATTCAACATAAAATATAGTGTTAGTTATATTACCAATTAACATGAAATTTGTTTTTATAAAATAATAGATTGTTACTTAAAAGAAGAGAGTTCTCTTATCAGTCTGTCCTCTCTAATTTATTTTCCCTTAGACTGCAAAGTACTAATTGCATAATATATTTAGAAGATTCATGATGACGTTTTTGAAAGGAAAAGTGAACACCAATTCAGACCTTCCCACAATTGTTTTCCCCCCATTGCTTCTGTAAGTCTGTGCCTCCTTATTTTGTGCTGATTTTCTCTTTGCAAAGATCTCCTTTAGGCTACCTTTGCAGCAGGCTTTATGGATCACTGATTCTGCGGATTGTTTCTTTCTTGCCAGGGTCATTAGTGAGACCCTGATATCCCACTCTCCAATTCTCACATAGACTTTCACATATTGTATAAACTAGGCTCCCATTAATTTTGTATTTCCTAGAATTCTTAGATGCATGGAATGAGAAATTACAGTTTGTTGATTTTTTTAATATCATTTCCTACATCACATATTATTTTAACTACCTTTTTATTTAAATTAGTAATAAATAATATTGATTGATTGATTATTATATTTCTGCTATTACTATTTTACTTTGCTTATTGTGCTCATTTCATATAAGCATCCAAAGGAGAGGGGCTATTTTCCCATTTAATTTAGTTGAAACATCAATATGGACATTAGCCAAAGTTAGTGGTTAAAAGACCAGAAGGGAAGTTCAGCAGAAAGCTGAATCATCGTTTTGCTTAACTTTTTGTCTTGTTGTTGTTGTTTTTCGAGATAGGGTTTTTCTCTGTAGCCCTGGCTGTCCTGGAACTCACATTGTAGATCAAGCTGACCTCAAGCTCAGATATCCACCTGACTCTGCCTCCTGAGTTCTGGAATTAAAGTCCTGTGCTATCAAAGACTGGCACTTTGCTTAACTTTGCTGTAGTATTTCGTCTCCAAAAGTCTTCTAGCTCTTTATTATTAAATATTGTCAGTAAATGTATCTAAGAATGTTAGATACATATAGTTAAAATAAAAACAGTTTAGTTAAAATAAAAACAGCTGTCAATTCTTTAAAAATTAATCACTAAATTCAAATATTTGAAGATGTAAAAATAGCAAATGAGAGAAACAAATAAAAACAAAACCAATAAATAATCAATACTTCAGTAATCTATATGAGCTTGTTCCACTAGCTCTTATAACTTAATTTTAACTTCTTTTGGATTACTCTGACCAACCCTCTGAAATAAAGTTTTTCACATCCAGTATTGGGGATTTGATAGTCTATGGTTTTTGGGGGAACATTTTTACTCTATGTCACTCAACTTCTTCTATGTATGCATATATATATATATATATATATATATATATATATATATATATGTAGGTATTGTGCATAATTTAAAGTAAACATAAAATTGTTTGGTACTTAGAGACTTGATCAAACAAACTTGGTATATTTGGGCTTTTCTTCTCTTTCTTACTGATCTTACACCATACTCCCCAGATGAAGCCCCAACTCATTATTCCATTTGCCACTTCATGTCACCTGGAGCCTGCCATTCCTTTACCTTTGCCTTATTCCTGTGGTTACTTCATGTCATATACTAACATATGAGAATTTGGAGCTAGGTGTGAGAACATATGACTTCTTCTTTCTGGATCTGAATTACCTAACTAGATATCTTCTCACTGTCCATTCATTTAAATCCAAATGTAGTTATTTTATTTTTCTTTGCTACCAAATAGTATACCACTGTGAAAATTTACAGTTTTTAATATCCATAGTTTCAATATCCACTCATCTGCTGAATGCTATTCATGTTGACTCTTTTTTGGTCATTGTGAATAGGCAGCAATGAACATTGCTGATCAAGTATCTGAGTAGTAGGATGTTGAATCCTTTGGGTATATGCCAAGGAGCGGTGTAGCTGGTTTATATTGTGTAGCAAGTTTTCCTATGGGCAATGAACCAGCTCCCAAATAAAGACCCAAAGACTTATAATTAGTAATGAATGCTAGCCTTAGTGTATGCTTGTTCCACTAGCTCTTAAAACTTAATTTTACCTCTTTCTTTTCATTTATGTTTTGCCTCTCAGCCTTTTACCTTTCATTCCTCTGTACGTCCTGCTTTCCCTCTTTTCCATTCTGGCAGGCTGGCAAGTGCCTGGCTGGCTGTTCCTGGGCATTTCCATGTCTTTCTCCTTCATTCTATTTTTCTCATTTTCCTTCTCTCCATCCAGCCTAAATTCTCTCTCCTAATCCTTCTCTCTGCCCACCAGCCCTACTTATCCCTCTACTACCCAGCTATTTGACTTTTAGCTTTTTATTAGACCAGCCAGGTGCCTTATGCAGGCAAGATGAAATGGCAACACACCTCTACATAATTAATCAAATTAATATAAACAAATGTAATGCACATTTACATAGTTAAAGTAATATTCTGCAACATAAACAAATTTAATATATCTATACATAGTTAAAATAATATTCCACAACTCCCCCAATTTTTGTCTAAATAAAAAGAAATGTTTAACTGTAACAAGTAAAAATTATATCTACAATAACCAGTCAATTTATATTTGGTAAGTTCAGATAAAATATCTATTATCTATCCTAACTTTGTTAGTCCAAAGCTCTATACCTCATTTACCTTCTATCATAACTAAGAAAAACTATAACTATATTTATCTAGTCTTCAACTCCAAGAAAGACCCTAGAACAACATTGTATTCCCTAAGTGGACAGAAAGGGCAATGAAAGCCACTTGCAAAGCTATAGAACAACAGAGACATGTGGCTGCTTGAACAGTCACCCAAAGTTCCTCTGCAATGTTGGGGTACCCATCCTTGGCCTACAGCCCTAGAATATCTGGCAAACTTTCATATGAAGCAGGAATTCTAAAGGACTGTTCTGACTTGTTTATCCAGTGTCAGCAGTCTTTTTCCTTTGAGTTTTGCAGAATATCTAGGAGAGTTTTCTATGAAGCAGGAATTTTGAAGGATTGTCCCACCTTGTTTTGACAAAGTTTGGCAGTTACTTTCCTTCGTGTCCTGCATCTCCAGTATGGAGAGTATATTGTCAGCAGTCAAGACAAAGATATTTTTTTACCCAAAATACTAATCTGTCACAATGAAATGAACTCCACATAGAGTTTCTTCAATGCCCATAATCCTTTTATGAAGTAGATTGGTACTTCCAGGAGCAGGCATGTTTCACTGTCATGAAAAGCCTTTGTTTATTAAACATCTTAAATGCCATAGTCTGTAGGTCTCTGGAGCATTTGCAGATCACCTGACTTCTAAAATATATCTGTATTTAACCTTGAAAACCTGCCTAATATAACTACAGATTTGATTATTTTGGATGACTAACTGCTAACAAGTACTTCTAAATTATGCCTCATTTTTTAAAGGAGCTGCATAAGTACAATATCCCAAACAAGAGTAGAAACATACATTTAGTATAACAAAAATAACTTTAAACTTGTATCAATATACCAAAATCCATACAAATGTAAAATATTTGAGGTTAATAGTTGTCTTTTTTATCCAATATTCCTGTATCTCTACTAATTGATGTCAAAAAACCAAAACTCACTGAATGAACATAAACCTCCCATCCCATCTTTTGGGAATGTTTGGGTTGTGTTCTCCAGACTACTTCCTTTTGTCAAAGGATGATGATATCTTTTGGGGACCCTGAGAATATTTTTATGATCAAGTTCTGTGAAAGCTAATTGTAACATTTGTCATCTAGTCTCAGAACTGTTCCCATGAAGAGTGATCAGGACATGTATATCACTTGTAGGTTTTTCAGGTTTACTTTTTATGTCCTTTAGCCAAGATATTAAGGAGGTCTACCCTAATCAATCCTGATCTCTCTTAACTTTGAAGGAATCTACAGTCTTCTGTTTGCAGTGAAAACAAAAAGCATAACCTCTTCCACAATGCAACACATTTAAGACTTCCATTTTAAGGTTAAGATATCCCTAAAGTATTTATGTTAGTTTAATTAATCAGTCTCCTTTACAATTCAATATGTCTCAGCTGCTGTCACTCATTCACTAGCATTCAAAAATTCAAAATAAGTACAACACCATAAAGGATCCAGACTCTCTGTGTATTTCCTATCTTTATGTCATTTTCCCCTTTACATTTCTTTACTCTCTTTCTAAGACTTTACTATTATTTTTCAACTATTTATTTTTTCCAATGACTATGTATAACTATTTCCTTTTCCTTGACACCATAATCTGCTTAGAGGTTCCTGCCATATAGACCGACGTGTGTTTACTGTATATCTCTAGCCTTTTCTGATCATGTGAGCCAAACCTTAAATTGGTAACTGGTTTATCACTGGTGGCTGGCTCTGTCCATTCAGATCTGTGAGAGCCAAGCTTTATATGCTGTGAGCCTGACCTAGAGCTTAATTCCACTGGTAATTGCATCTAACCAGGAACTGTATTCAACTACCTCAGTTGTAGGAACCTTTTGCTATGCGCTATGGCAGGCATTTTTTATTAGGTTGCTGTTTGTACTTAATGTACCTGATACTTGCTTGCTATACAGGAGAACCTTTTAAAGAATCCATATCTTTATTTTTTCAGCTTTCTCATGTCCTATGTGGAAACAAAACCCTACATTAGAATACCAAATACATCAGGCTTTCTTGTGGGCAACGAAACAGCTCCCAAATAAAGACACAGAGACTTATTATTAGTTATGAATGCTCAACCCTAGCTTTTGCTTGTCTCACTAGATATTATATCTTAATTTAACCTGTTTCCTTCATCTTCATTTTGCCTCAGGTCCTTTTATCTTTCTTTATTTCTGTATGTCATACTTGCCTGCTTCTTGTGTCTAGCTGACTGGTCCTCTCTTTCTTTCCCAGTTTCTTCTCTCCTTCTCCCTATTTCTGTCCAGCCTAGATTCCTCCTCCTAATTATTCTATCAGCTGGGCCTGCCTATCCCTTTTATTAGACAAATCAGGTGCCTTAGATAGGCAAGGTGAACTCACCAACACATCTTTACATAATTAAACAAATGCAACATAAATAAATTTAATACACCTTTACATCATTAAATTAATATTCTGTAATTTAAACACATATAATATGTTAAGGTAACATTCCATGGTAATATTGAATATTTATTTTTATTTTTTGAGTATTCTCCATACCAACTTTCATTTCCACCAACAGTAAACGAAGGTTCTTCTTTCTCCACATCTCACTAGTATTTGCTGTAAGTTGTTTTGTAGATTTGGCCATTCTATCTTTGATTAGATGAAATCTCATATTGTTTTAATATGGACTTTCCTAGCTACATTGGAAGAACAGTTTTTGAGGTATTTACTTCTCAGCCATTTTTTTCTTCTGTTGACAACTAGGTCATTATTTTTTGGGTCATGTGTTTCCTTGTTTCTTTGTATCCTTGGTTATTAATCTGCTATCAGATGTGTAGATGCCAAAGATTCTCTGGCACTCTTTGTTTTTTTTTTTTTTTCTTCACTGGATGGACTCTTTGTTTATATGTACTGTAGCTTTATAGTTGTATGTTCTTCCAGGTGTTGATTTTTGGCTTTTATTCCTTGGCAAACAGAGTACTCTTCTAAAGCCCTTAAGTGCTTGCCTAAAAAATATAAATATTAACAGAAAGATTTCTCCCAAACTCATTCTATGAAATCACAACTAATCTAATACTCAAAACAGATAAAGACACACAAAATAAAAAGAAAAGAAAACTACATACTGATCACTATGATTAATGTAGATACAAAAATCTTCAACATAATATTTACAAACTAAATTCAAGTACATATCGTGATTATTATTCACTAAAATCAAATTACTATTTCTCCAGAAATTCAGCGTGGATTTAACATAGAGAAGTCAGTAAATATAATACTCCATATAAATGGATTTTGATACAAATTTGCATAATTTTCTCAATAGATTAAAAAATAGTCTTTGAAAAAAGCCAACATTTTTTTGGCATGTCCTTACTTTTATTTATTTTTCTTTATTATTATGTGTTTTAAATTTTATACATCAGCCATGGGTTCCCCTGTCCTCCCCCCTCCTGCCCCCAGCCCCTCCCCTCCATTCCCATGTACTCCAGGATCAAGGCACCCCTGGGGATTCATTTAAATCTGGTGGATTCAGTACAGGCAGGTCCTGTCACCTCCTTCCAGACTGAGCAAAGTGTCCCTGTGTAAGCTCAAGGTTTCAAACAGCCAGCTCATTCACTAAGGACAGATCCTGGTCCCAGAGACTGGGTGCCTCCCTAGGGCTGGAGCGATAGCTCAGCTGTTAAAGGCTAGGCTCACAGCCAAAAATATAAAAAGCCAACATTTTATCATGCTTTCATGATAAAAATCTTAGACAGACTAGAACCAGGGAAAACATACTCCAACACAGCAAAGGCTATATACTACAAATCTATAACTGATATTATCCTAAAAGGAGAGAAACTTTAAGTTATCTCAATAAAACCAGGTACAATACAGAACTTCCTACTATTCCTATGCTTTCTAATAGGGCAATAAGAACTAGCTGGAGCAATAAGACAATAAAGGGAAATTAAAGGGCCATAAATAAGAAAAGAAGAACTCAAATATCACTATTTGCAGATGATATGTTATTGAGTTCCAAGAAAAGGTACAAAGCTACACAGAGAAACCCTGTCTCGAAAAACAAAACCAAAAAAAACAAACAAACAAAAAATGATCAGTAAATTTCTGGAATTGATTAACATTTTTCAGAAAACTGGTAGGGTACAAAATCAGCTTCTAAAAACTTGTAGTCTCTCCATACACCAGCAGAAATTACACAGAGAGAAATCATGGGCATGTTTCCATTTACAATAGCAACAAAGACAATAAAATATACTGGAATAAACTAAACAAGGAGGTAAGAGCCCTCTGCTGCAGAGAGCCAGACCAATCTAAGAAGTTCTTTGAAGTCCTAATGAAAGGATAAAGGTAACTTTACTATTCCGCCCTTGTCCAGGCATAGATGTGGCATAGTCAGTCTGACACTGGAGCCAGTACAGAGGGGAGTCAGGGTTGTGAGATCTGAGGAAACAACCCTTCCCCTTGGTGTGTGATTCTCTTTCCTAAGGAAACTGTGCCTGGGGTATTCTGTGTTTGCTTTGCCAACGTTGTCTCCTTTTGTACTTTGCGGACCTTTGTCATTTTTCCACCTGTGAATAGTATATAATATACTGTCTTTCTTAACTTTTTTGACATAGGTAATTAGCTTATGCAAGACCTCCTGGTGCCAACTAGTGCCTTTGTCTCTTAGTTTTTGTATTCTTTGTGTCTAATCCTCACTATTTCACTCAATACCTCACTGTTCAGCACCCTTATTCCTGGTAGTTTGTGCCACTCTAAAATGGAAACTTCAAACTTCTAAAGACAGAAATTGAAAGACACTAGAAAATGGAAATGGAAAGATGTCCTGTGTTCATGAATTGATAGAATTAATATTATGAAAATGTCCAGTGTACCAACATCAGTTTACAGATTTAATACAACTCCAAGCACAAAGCCTACAGCCTTCCTCAGAATAAAAAAAAAAAATCCTAAAATACATATGGAAGATAAAAGACCCAAATTAGTCAATGAAATCTTGAGTAAAAAAAAGTATTCTATTGGGATGGCTGTTTTAGACTTCAAAATATGTTAAAACAAAGCAATAAAGTTAATAGGTACTAGTATATATCAGTATACTAATAGAATAAAATAAAAATATACCAATGTATACTAATAGAATTTGGTATACATTGGTATACCAATGAAATAAAATGGAAGCCCCATACATGTGTACTCACAGCTACAACCATTTAATGTTTGACAAAGAGGCAAAAAACATGTAGCAGAGAACTGAAGTCTACATGTAAAACATTAAAATTGCCCCCATATTTATCACCCTGGATAAAATTGGATTCATGTAGATCAAAGTCCTTAGTTTTGAAATCTAAATCAATAAAGCTGTTAGAAGAAAACATGGGCAGAATTCTTCAAACTATTTCTTAAAAATATTATCATTTTTCCTATACTTTAAGCTTTCCTCTCAATGTTAATAAAGAAGTAAAAATATAAAATTTAGATACAAATTAACTAGATATTTGCAATAAATGTCACATGAAGAAAAAAAAATTCCCCATGTGAGAATGAATGCCATCTTAGCCAAGGTAGATCTTAAACCAGGACAAAGAAAATAAGAATGTTTCAGGTGAGTAGGTCAACGCAGGCAATATTTTATCATTTTGTGCTATATACATGATAGAAAGAATACATAATTTCACAGTTGATTACACATAGAAGAGTGAAAAATATTTATCTCACCAAAGGAACAGTAGAGAATACTATAGTTATTCTCAACAGTGATATTGAGTGAACATTTTACATTAGCTCAAATAGATGCAGAAAACTGTATGACAGGTGTGGTTTGGGTTGCTCAAATTCTAAGTGTGCTGAGTGGTGAGGGTCAGGTCACAGAAGACTGCATTCTTTTAGCACATTGTGTTTCTTTTTGAATTTGCCTTACTGCTACCAGAGAGGAAAAATCATGAGACTTTGCCTCTCACAATAGCTGGTAAGATCATTGAAACCAGTGCTACAAAAAAATTGTTAGTGCTTTTTAATGATCCTGGTTCATGTTTCATTATAATTTATGATGTAATGTGATGTTTATTTCAACATCATCAATATAGTCCAGCAAATTTTATATCCTTAATATAAATACTTATGTGTTTATATGCAAGTTGGTTCTTAACACTCCAATTTTTCTGTCACTCTTCACTCTCAAATAATTTGGTTATTGTCCTAATTTTTCACTGACTTTTTTCTTGTTAAAATATTTATTATGTTAAATAGCAGCAAATTTGAGGTCATCAAAGGGATTAGAAGGAAGAGGAGCAAGAACAATATTGTAATTAAATGAAAATTATTTTTATTGCCAAAATATTAATTTCCCCTGTATATTTCAACACTCAACACCCCAAATGGTCTGTCTGAGAATAGTGAATGAAGTGTGTCCATTGGGATGGTCCTTGATGGTTCTACCATGGTGTTTACTGACTTGTTGAACAGTGACATGTCCTGCATTCAATCTTTTCCCACTAGCAGCAGACCATTAAGTCATGAGAGAATGTACTCTATGAACTGGATGCCAAGATGGATCTATTTTCTGTGAAATTGCTTCAGTTAGATTCTTTTTATCTTTAGCAGTAGAATTATCAAGTATACTCAAGAAAGAATGTGTTCAAATTTTAAAATATTTGTATTACTTTCAAATTTGTGGGCTTTAAATTTAACTTATAATCAATTTCAAATGCTATTTAGTATAAGGTAACTATATAAATATTGAAATATCAAAAAATAATAAAAAAGACAAAATCCCTCTAATAAAGGGAAAGCCTAATGTAAAAATAACAACATTTTATGCCTATGTTGGGATCTTATTGTGTATGATCATATTAGGAACTACTGTATCAATAAGCTAAGAAAGTAGGAAAATATGTTTGCTAGCATATTGCATACTAAACCCTGTACATAAAAATCACATGCACATATGGAGATCATAGAAAGCTACACAAAATCAATTCTGTTGAATCTGGGTATGATTTCCCATTTTTTCTTCATATGTTTTGATTTTGTGGCACAGGTTTAAAAGTTCAAAGGAAGTATAATCATAGTTCTACTACACATCTGCTCTACAAATGTAAATAAATACTTTTGATCTTCAATTTTCTTATCTAAGAACACACTGTGCAACATTCTCATGAGTATCATTTATGACAAATAGCACACAAAATTTCTTTGGTTATATGATGTAAAGTGAATAATTTTGTGAGAAGTAATTCCTTTCAACATCATAGAGACCCTTACATATATACATAAATATACACTCATGTGTGTGTGTGTGATTAATTTTCTATCACATAATTTAATGCTGAAAATGTATTAATCTCAGTTAATCCCTTATACATCAAACATCAGTGGAAAGGTATTTCATTAAGTGTGATTTTCAGTCATGGTTTTGTATGAATAAAATTTTGCAAGTACTCTTATCATTCCCTCATTTCAATACCATTGAATGTGTAAACTAAAGAATTTTTATTTTTGTGATTTTGTACTAGCATCAATGTATCATGCAGAATTGCAGTATTTTCTTCAAAAATGTGCTCCTAAAATTCCATTTACCTTTTAAAAAACTTACCAAGTTAGCTGTTATTATACCCATAAGAAGGTACATAAATATAATAACCAAAAGGAAACACTGTTTTACTTTTATATCACCATCTGTTTCATATCACACTTTGTGTTAACTGAGGCAAACAGCACATGGCTAAAATGAGCATGCTTTTTCCACAATCCTTAACATATCTTCACCGAAATCACTCACTGATTTTACTCAAAATGTATCTGTTAGGATCTAAACATCATATATAATACTATAGTTTCTCTACTTACTAAAAGAACTTTAAATAAAAATACAAAATTTAGAAAGCAGAATTATGTTGTTCTAGAAATTCTTGAGTTCAATGTCAATAAATATGTTTATATGTGTTTTAATTTTTGTAAAAGTAAATCTTTACATTATACTTTGCGGATAATTTGCTTTATCGTGATTTTACAGAATGAGATTTTAATAATGATAATGTCTGAAGGACTATATTCCATAAGTATACATAGCAAAGGTAATTAATATGCAATTTGAAGCATTTGGTGTAAGTAAAAGATTGCTCATCTAGTATAAAATTTTCATGTTTGACTATACACACATAATTATAGAAAGACATGCAACTTGTTTAAAAATGATTTTACATTTAATATAATTACTTAAATAGACATAATATTTTGATTTATTTTTGCAATATTATGTAAACAACTAGTAATTTTGTTCTTAAGACTTTTTAAGAGTCCCATGCTCTACAGACTGAGCTAGCCGGGCAGATAGACTTTTTAGTTTATTTGTAGATGAGAATGCATGAGCAGACAGTGACTTACAAAATGTAGTGTAGTCCACTATAAAAAAAAAAAAAAAAAAAAAAAAAAAAAAAAAAAAAAACCCTGCAAAGTTTTAAGCTATTTCCTAAAAGATGTTCAAGAGTAGCATAATATCCAGAAGCTTCCTTTGGGTCTTGTCTCACCAATTTATTTTCTTTTTGTAGTGAACTGAGACATATTGAGAAACAAACGGATTTGAACTATAACCTATTCTTTCTTCCCTGTACTCTGAAAGTATGAAAGAAATAAAAAGAGGAATATGCAATGTCATGTCCTGATTCTGGCTCTTATTTGCAGTTATCCTGAGGAAATCAGCTAACGTTATGCTCACCACATTCCTTAGAATCAAAAGGACATTATAAAATCCATACACTCCATCTCACAGAGCTAAAGCAAATCCAGCTTTCATACCTCAAACCAGTTCCTTTCAAAGTTTAAAGAACAGGCAGTTATAGTGTTTGTACAATGAGCTAATATCTAGAAATTACTATTTAGCCAAACCCATGGAAAGGAAGTTGGTGTCTACAAAAAATGCAATTCTTACTCATGCCACATAGTATCTCTTCGTATTTACAATGGTTCAGGAAAATGTGATGAGAGATAAGGAAAGGAAATTTTCTCCTTGTTAGTCTCAACTTTCTTTGCTCTACTTGTCTCCTCTCATCTCCTTGTTCCTATCTCTTCTGCTATTTTTTTCTTCACTCCAAAATGGTATGATATAGAAAAATTCAAATGCTTCCCAACACATGCATGCACATACACAAACTCCCCAAATCTTTTTCTTTTTCAATAATGTGTGTCTCTCTGTGTGCAATTTTAGTATTATTCCGGTGGAGGTGGCCTTAAATAAAATCAGAAAGAGGTTAGTTATTATGTCTGAGACATGCCACTGTTGCACCACTGGACATATCCTTGCTACCTGGCAATCTTTTAACATGAAGAATGCAATGATAGTCAAGACCATTGATATCTCTCCCTCTCCTGCCCCTGCATAGCACCTTCCCATACTATGAAAGCTACCCGAGAGAGAGAGAGAGGTTCACACAGAAGGTGTGTGTGGGGTGGGGGTGTCACTGTTATTTTGAGATTTATTTCTTTTTGTCTAGCAATCTATATGTATCTTGAACAATAAGATTTACCCTTTAGTCATGGTGGGCAACAAAGAGAATTGGCCATAAATTCTGTTGATTCCTGTGTTTTCTATGAACTATAACTAATAGAGAATTATGCCATGCCTGGAATTGATGTTTTTATTTAAGTATCCATATCCTTTAGGGAGTATTGTAGCTGAAGTTTTGCTGTGTCCTGCCTGGTCCACGTTTGGGACAAATATTTCCCAATCATGTCCCCCAAGTAAACACACAGAGACTTATGTTAATTAAAACTGCTTGGCCATTAGCTCAGGCTTTCCTCTGACTAGCTCTTACACTTAAACTCAACCCATTTCTGTTAATCTGTATGTTGCCACATTTTTTGTGGGTTTACCTGTGTGCCATTACATGCTGCTCCCTGGATGGGGGGCTGGCGTTTCCTGACTCAGCCTTCCTCTTCCTCAAATTATTCTTGTCTGCTTATCCTCCCTATACTTCCTACCCAGATACTAACCAATCAGAATTTTATTTATCAACACACACTTACAGCATACAGAATGAAATTCCACTGCAGAGTATCACTGTTTACTCATACAAAATATATCTGTTTATACTACTTTACTGGCTTTTCATGATATCCCAGAATTCTACAATGTTCTATTCATATTTTTCTATGTCTATCATTGACCTTTATAATCTAACTCTTCTACCTCATTTTCAAAACCTATTACTCTTTAATTCCACAGAGTCTATTTTACTAGTGAGGCTTCCCATAAAGAATTTCATTTGCCGTACAGTGTTTTGCATTCCCAGCAGCATTTCAGTTTAGGTTTCCCTCATCAGTTCAGGGTTTCGTTGAATCTTACTTGCAGATCTTACATCAGCTTCTGTATTTCATTCACCTCTTTATTTTTGTTCTCTTGAAAAAAAAGTTTATGTCTTTTTAGAGTTATTTAAGAAATGGCTAAAGTTCTTCTTTTCACTTCTTTGTCTGGAGGTTTTTCCAGGTGATTTCGTTAAGGGTCATTCCTCTGGGATATGTAATATTTGGAGCAATTGTTTTACTTTTCTTTTTGCTATAGTTTCTGTACTAGCATTTATAAAATTAGAGTTGGTGGAACAGTCCCATGTTTATTTTATATTCAAGTTGCCTTTATTTCTTCAGAAGCGATGTTTATAATGTATCAAAGAAGTAATGACTCATAATAGGGTTGAAATGTTATGTCCTCTCTTAGTCTGGGTTTGAAGGCTACAGGCTCATGCTTAGTTTTTCTGTGTCATTTGATGCTTGGTAGCTAAGGCTTCCTAGGTAAATTACTCTGAGCAAATTTCTTCTTGCTTAACAGATTGATCCTGTATCTCAATTTTTTTCTGAATGGTCCATGACTCTCTTCTGGCTGAGTTCTACTGCGTCCCAAAGGGATATGGAGAGTCCAGAAAGAGGCCTTGGAACCCCAGAGGCAGCTACAGGGATGTGGAGTGACCAGAAGCCAGAGTATATGTGGGCTTTGTTCCCTGCCTTACACTTTGGACCACGTAGACAGCTGCCAAACCTTTCGCAGTAGTTGGCTGGGCTCTCCTGATGTGTTATTAAATGCTCACCTGTAGTGATGTAGAATATCAAATTGTATCTGTTGATTCATCTGACTTCAATACACAAAAGGGTCATCAATGGGAAGAGCTGCTTTCACCTAGTTCAAAAAATACATACAGTGAAGATACAGAGATTTTGTAGACTTAAAATCATTCATCTTCAAGAATTCTAAGGAAATAGAGAATTATACATGGTAGGTTTTATGCATTTGTATGCATAATCTCTCCTGTATTAAAACTCCAAATAAAGAGACTCTGTAGATAAAATACCTAGCATTATCATGGAAATAGAGTCTGAAGTCTACATTTAGCCAAGTGTGACAATAAATTGCTTTGGTAACATCACAAAAAGATTTGATCTTAAGCCACATAAGATCATTCATAGAGAAATGAAGTCATGTTTTACAGTCGGTCTCCTTTAAATAGCAGAGTATCTTTTTCTATTTTCATTATCTTTCTCAGAGAAGTTGTAGAGAAAGCTAAAATGTAGAAAGGTTAATTTCAAGGCAATGTGTATACATTATTTTATTTAATAGATTTAAGCACAAACAAGATTATTGGAAGCTTTATATGGTTTCTAGGTTGCAGAGAGAGGAAAATATTGGGTTATGAAACATCAGTGAAAAATAAAAAGGCTGAAAAAATTACTGAACGGATGACATGATTTTACTTCCTATGGTAAAAGGAGGACAAATAAAGCAGATGATTGGAACATCACTGACAACCGTTTCTTGGAAGCAGAACTAGAGCAGAATCAAGAAACCAGTCACACTGAGATACTAATTTAACAACTTCATGGACCAGTGATTTACAGGGATCTTCCTCATTCCCCTTGGAATGTGGTTCTTGTGTCATGTAATAGCTTTACTTTTTATTTTATGCTGATGATGAGAGGGACTGATCATATTTATGTTTAGATCACTTTTGTTTGTAGTGGTGGAGATTGTTCTGAAACAGTCTAAACCTATGGATTGCGATTTAGCTGATGAAATCTTGGATGTAAGCCTGAGCCTGATGTTCTAAAAGGGCTGAGTTTTTGGAGTATCAAGGGAAGGAACAAAGTTGTTTTCCATAGACATGATGTGGATAATCTGTGGGTAGGGTTTAATAGCTTTAAGAGTGGGTGTACTTGTGCATGAATAATTTTCCACTGCTAGGTGAGCAGTGTGCTGCTTTATGTTGAATTGGGGCCAGTTTATGATTCTGTGACAAATTGAATACTGCAGTTCTGAGGCAGTGTGACTTTCAAGGCTTGATCATAAAATGCCTGTAGTTTTCATTTTATTTGCTATAAAGACCAGCTGTGCTACATCCCAACTTTGCAGAGGCAGTTATGCTGGACAGGCTGTTTTTCTCTTGAACATCAAATCCAGCTGAATCAACCTTCTCATGCAGTTCACCACAGCAAAGTACCAATACACAACAATGGGAAAGTTTTATTGGAATTATATCCTTCAGCATTAACACTGCCACTCTGAAGTCATTCAAGTGATCTCTAGCTACTCTGAAACAACAGATGTAATATGGAGATACATGAGCTCCAGGTTTTTTTTGGGGTGGGTTGGGTGGGGGGAGATCGCCTTCATTTTCTGCATTTTCCTTACAGATTCTGCCATATTTTGATGGGAATATTTGAGCCAATTATTTCAGTAGTTGTGCTTTTTTGTTTTTATTACACCTTGGCATATAAAGTGTCAGGAATGCCTATATTACTGTCTCAGAAGCATTTATCTGATAAAACTTCCTCATTGTAACATTAATATATCTTATGAAAACTTATCCAAGAGATTCATGTTAATAAAGCCAAATTTTCAGATGCTGCTTATAAATAATTATACAGTGCCATTCCTCCAATGTTACTATCTTAATCTCATGAGCATATATTTTTTGACAGAAAAGAAAAATGCAAGTTTCTCATGTACATGATTTCTGATAAACAAAACAAAACTGATCTGTAGATGAATCTTAAAAAGTCTTATTAATATAAAAACTCGGTGCCATGTATTGGAGTGAAAGTTGAAAGGTCAGAGAAACAGAACAAGCTTCAGCCAACCTCACCTCATCAACTACTCAGCTGATCCTGTTTTCTCAGGCTGGAAGCCTCTCAGTGGATCTCAGCTGAACTGTTGCTAAAAGCCTCAAAGCTTAAAAAGCTAAAATTCCTGGTCCTCATACCTTATATACCTTTCTGCTTCCTACCATCACTTCCTGGGAATAAAGGCGAGTGTCTTTCCCAAGTAAGACATGAGATCTCAAGTGCTGGGATTAAAGGTGTGTCTAAAAATGCCTGGCTATTTCCAGTGTGGCCTTGAACTCACAGAGACCTGGATGGATCTCTGCCTCTGGAATGCTAGGATTAAAGCCATGTGCTACCATTGACAAACCTCTATGTATAATATAGTGGCTGCTCTGTTCTCTGACTCCTAGATAAGTTTATTGGGGTGTACAATATACCAAACACACAAATCATCTTTTTGCTCATGCTGCCAACTGATTTTCAACCAATCTTACCATTGACTCTGTGGAAAAGGCCTGCTGATGCCACAAGGAATAACTAACTATTAGAGAAGGGGAAATTCATGCTTTTATCTGAAATATATAATATAAAATTAATGCCATGTAAAATATTAAATTTTTGAAAAACTTTTCAAATGATAATAATGGAAGAGTCAGGACAATCTCAAAAAGAAAGAAAAGGAAAATTCTGCAAAATATGTTTTTCTTTTCAGAACATTAAATCACTAACTGCTCAAGCACATTAGGTGTCTGGTGATAAAGATTCTTCTCAGAAAGGTGTGAAATACTTTCTTCAGCAAAGGCAAGGAGTTCTATAATATCACAAGAAAGGCTTATACTTTTGAGAGTAGTACTTATACCTAGACTTTTTGTCAATTTTGATTTTATTCATGAAATAATTAATATTTCAATCATTATATTTTCTGAACTGTTCTAAAGAATTTATTCTACAATGTTAAATGCTATAGGACAGATGTAATCTCCTGGTTTACTTTTTGTTTATTAGATTTAATTTATTTATTATGTGTATGTGTGTGTGCATGCGCAGGATTGAATGCCATTCATTGTGTGCTCATAGAGATGGGAGGACAATCTGTAGAATAGGTTTCCTCCTTCTACCATTTGCTACATGCAATTAAACTATGTTTGTCAAATTTCAAGGCAGGATCATTTTATTAATGAACCAACTAACAAATTTCTGGATAATAATTTTTGGGCTATCAATTTTTTCTCTTGATTTTCTTTATTTTTGAGATTATAATTTAATTACATTTTTCTCCCATTTCCTCTTTCCAAACTTTCCCACTGACTCCTGCCCTCTTTCCTTCAAATGCATTGCCTATTCGTTCATCAACATTATTCCTTGCTATCTGTGTGTTTGTGTGTCTCTGTGTGTGTGTCTGTAACTAACAACCTTAAAGGAAAAGTCCCAGATATAATGAAAAGCAGAGGAAGGCAATTTATTCAACACGACCACTCTGGAAATCAGTATTCAGGCTCCTAATAAGATGTCATAAGTTTGAAAACAAGGCAAAAGTTAAGTACAACTAAGAAGTTCTGTTGAAAGTATTGTCAAGCCCTCCATTGATTATAATTTCTATTGCAAAGTGGTCAAAACCTATTCCGAACCATCTGCAAACTCTATGGAGACATATCACTCCTCCTCAATCGATCACCATACTGTAGTTTTCTTCTCACAACATGAGATTCATCGGAAAATTCCAACAGTATAGAGACCAGGTTTTCAATAGTACAATAGTTAAAAGAATAAATATAAATACTTCTCTTTAGAAGCTCTTCCTTCTTGTCAGGACTGAGACTTACCTTAAATATAACCAGTGCCACAAAGGATGGTTTTGATACTGGAATGAATATGTGAACTGAGCAGCAATATTCATTTATCTCTGCTTTTGTATTATAATGCTTATGCTTCCTTGTGATTTTGCCCTCATGAAGCCCCCATGATGGCACATTGTTGCAACAATAAGAAATATGCACATTATTGCACCAATAAGAAAATTACCTGAACAGAAAACTGATAGAATGAAGTGAGGCTGTAGCACGATAAACATGCCTGTGTGGTACCAAGGCATTCATACCTGGTTTATCAGAGGAAGGTGGAAGACTTTTTCACAATAGGCTAGAGGAACCCAAGACAGATCTAAGCAGAGCTTGTCAGACCATCACTAAGAGTTGGAAAGGTCAAAGTGCTTATAGAAATGAACACAATGGAGATCTAACTGAAGATCTCAAAGTGTAACAGACACTCTACTGAAAACTGAGTAAAAAACAGTCTTTATGTAGTTTACCAATTATCGTGGTTCTGTTTTTTAAACTCCTGAAAACCCGAGTAAGGCTGCAAAAAGTAATAGGTTAATTTATTTGATAGTAAAAATACTCAGGAAAGCACTTAGGCACATTAGCGGTCCATTTTCTTTATGAGAGTCTGTGGAAAGAGAGCACTAGTGAAAGAAAAATTTACAAAACATTGTATCATTTGTAAGAGAGAGAGTTTGACTAGGGACAAAGTTAAAGACAGAGGTGGTCCATAGTTAGCTTTGGCTGTCAGCTTGCCATGAAAACTGGAATCCCATGGGAAGAGGAAACCTGAATAATTGCCTACATCAGATTGGCCTATGGCATATCTTGGAGGATTTTCTTAATTGGTAAATGTTGTCAGAGGTCCAAGGCCATTTTTGCAAACATCTCTAAGCTTTAGGGATGGGCTGTTTAGGAAAAGAAGTTGAAGACACACCTGAGAGTAAGTCTTTTATCTGCTTTGCTCATGTTTCCATCCTATGTTCCTGAGTGGATACTGCCGAGTCCACTCAATAACGGGCTGTAACCTGTCAGGTTAGTAAGAACCACTTTCCTCAAGGTACTTTTGGACAGTGTTTCATCACAGCAATAGATAAGCAAACTAGAACAGGAAATGGTTCCAGGGTGTAGGAATGTGGGGGTACTTCTTTGATGGATCTGCCCATGTTAGGCTATTTTAGAAGATTGGGGAAGTGTTTGGAACTTGGGATGGATGTGCTCAGAGATTATCTCACTATTACTTATGGAGCTTGGCAATAAGAATGTTGAAAGAAGTGTAGACTACAGAGAATGATTTTCTTCAAACTGAAAAAAATATCGGGGATATCTAGGTGATAGTATGAATTAATTAATAATCTGTGATTTCTGGTCAACTTACTCTAAAGAATCAGCTAGGATTATAACAAGGGACCAGAATCACTGAAGCAAAAAAAAACAAAAAAAAAAAACAAAAACAAAAAAAACAAAACAAAAAAAAATAATTTTCTTCCCTGGGACAATAGATTGGAAAGTTAGGGTTGAAAAATCACCATTGATTAATAAACAGCCAGCATGATTCATGTGAAAATCTTTTTTGTTTTGTTTTGTTTTGTTTTTTGAGACAGGGTTTCTCTGTAGCTTTGGAGTCTGTCCTGGAACTAGCTCTGTAGACCAGGCTGGCCTCAAAATCATAGAGATCCACCTGCCTCTGCCTCCTTAGTGCTGAGATTACAGGCGTGAACCACCACCGCCCAGCGTTTGATGTGAAGTCTTCTGGGAAATATTCTTGGTGGCTAATTTTATGTCACCTGACATGGTCTATATTCAACTAAGAAAAGGGAAGCTCGATTAAAGAAAAGTCTCTAGATGTTGTTGTAAATATTTAAGTCTATAGTGCATTTTCTTAATTAGTGATTGATGGGGCAGGGTCCAGCCCATTGGTGGGACATCCCTAGGCTTGGGATCTTGGGTCCTATATGAAAGCATACTGAGGAAGCGATAGAGAGCAAGCTAGTAAGCAGCACTCCTCCAGTTCCTCTGCCTCAGATCCTTCCTTCATGTCCTTTCTCTGTTTGAATAACTGTCATCATTTCTTTCAGTAATGAATGGTGATATGGAAGCATAAGCCAAATAAATTCTTTCCTCCTCAATTTGTATGTGATCATGGTGTTTATCACAGAAATAGTAACCATAATGCAGACAATATTCATCCAAGATTCGCACATACAGTTGTGCAGTGGGGGAGGACAGACTGGATGTCAAAGCAGAAAACAAATTGGTAGCATATAAGAGCTTCCTGTGTGGTACTGGTTTTGAAGGTAGCTGAGACTTAGGACTATGAAAAGCCAGGAGATGCTATTGGTAAAATGGCTTAGTTGTAGAGGACACTTTGATATACTTTGTACACAAGGATGGTCACATGACAGCCAAAGACAATAGTATGGGTTGATAGGAGCTGGCATGAGCCTACCAAGGAACTTTTGTGTTCAGTGTAGCAGATAGTGGGAGAAGTGTGGAAACTCAGCCTTTACAGTCAAGAATACATTGGATAAGCCCCAGACAACAGATACTGAACTTTATAGGATGTTTGACTTTTGTTTAGCTTTCATATGAATGAAATGATGCCTGATTCTTCCATCTTGGACTAACAGAGTATCTAACTTATTTGGGAATTTACATGAGCCCACAGTTCAGAGGTTTTGGATTTCTAAAGAGAATATAGACCTTCAAATCATTGGAATTTTTAAAACGATGGTGAGACTTTTAAGATTTGGACTGTGTTTTATATTGTGATATTAACATGAGATCTCTGGAAAAAGAAACAAAAAAAGTTATGTATGGCTTACGATGAATATGTTTTGCATAAAATTTGGCAAGTGGTAGAATATTATAGTGAGTTATAACTACCAATTTGAATCAAAACTAGAATGAGCTAAGAAGAGTCATTGTCAATTTGGGAATTTACTCCATCATATTAGTGAATGCCATGACTATGGGGCATTTTCACAAATGGTAATTGTTTTAAGAGAAAGCATCCAGCTGTGTAAGAAGGGTAGCTGAAAATGAGCCTTGATGCAAGGTGGTAAGCAACCCCAAAGGTTGATGTTTATTCAAGCTTTTGAATTGGCTTCTTGCCTTAGTTACCTTCAATGATGGACTGAAAAGTGGAAGTTTAAAGAAACTGATATTTACTCAAGATATATTTGAACATCAAATATATCAAACAACAACAGATAGTATGGGCAAGGTATCCTTAATTTTTGAAGTTGTTAATACCACTGATAAGATTAGTGTTATGAATGAGAGAAATATCAAGTTTTCAGAAAACAAGACCCCATGAATTGACATTTACAAATTGTGAAAAGGCCAAATAATTTGAATTAAGACATTCTAAACTGAAAATGCTGCTGAAGGTTTTCCTGCTTAAAACAACTGCCTAAGTTAAGGTGATGTCTCTTCAGTGTCAGTGTAGCAGGCACAAAGAGGATATTGAAATTGCAGTTCAATGCTTGCAGACTACTAGCACTTAACAGAACTTGAGATTCTCTTCTATATTATTGGATTTGCAGGCATTAAGTATAGACAAATAAGGTATTGTAGTGACTTGTACCAAAGCTCAATAAAAGCACCAACAGCCAGTAAATGTGTGGCAGATTTGGATTACCTGTAAGAAGAACAATAGATACTACTATATGATGCTGGGAAGGTCAAGCAGAAATGCAATGAACACCTGTGGATTTTAGAGATGCTTAGACTATGGAACTACTTAATCTTGCCTTTATGGCCTGATTTCTTCCTTCTGAGATTGAATTATTACTTTGTATCACTGTATACTGGAATTGTATACTTTATGTTTACTGATTCTCCAGGGGCTCACAGGTAAGCACTGATGTTGCATTGTAAAAGACATTTTGTTCTCCTGGCTTTTGAACAGTATTGGGACTGTTAAAGGCTACTGAGAATTTTAGAAATGGAATAAACGTACTCCCTGTTCTAAGACGAAAATGAGATTTTAGAGGGGGATGTGTGAAATGTTATGTGAAGCAATGCATTTGGGAGAGAAGGTGATGTTAATTAACCTTTAGAGATTGTAGTGGTTAATCTTCACTGTCAATTTTATTGGATTTAGAATTACAATGAAAACACTTCTCTGAATATACATGGAAGGGTATTACAAGAAAGGTTTCACTGAAGAAGGAAGACTGTGCCCAAATGTGAGTGTCACTACTAATGTATTGGGCCTTGAATGAAATAAAAATGAGAAAGCATGTTATATGCCATTGTTATTTTACCTGTTCTTCCGGACTGGTAAAGAATATGGTCTGCTGTCTGCTGCTCCTGTTGCCATGAATGCTTAAATACAATGGGTTATACTTACAACTGGGATCTAAAATAGACTCTTCCTTATTAAATTTCTGTTGCCATTTTTTTTTTTGTCAAAGCAGCAATAAAATCAACTAACCCAAAGTACAAGGCAAATGAATATAATACATCTTTTGTATTCATATAGATTCATAGTCCAATCTTGCATCACTAGTGTTCAATAGATAGAAAGCTAAAAAATTATGGATTAAAACTGCAATGGTTAAGTCTATGATAATTACAGATAAATGCTTTCTTGATATTTGGTCATTATTATCTTATTTATAAGAAACAACATACCAATTATTTGTCAAATGTGATATATAAAACATAAATCTATCCAGGAATGGAAGAAAATGAAGCATAATTTTGGTGTTGAATTTAAAGGATCATCATTGCCCAATAAGGCTAAAATAAATAACAGGTTAATAAACACACCTAAACAAAACTTTTTACTTATTAGACTCAGGAAACATTGGCAAAAAGGTTTCTGAAATAATTAAAAACTAGAAGATAAGAAAAGGGCTGTGAAATATCACCTACTAGGCAAGATACAGTCATTGTAGTCTCAAACTCACAATGACTATGCATACTTGCACTGGGGTTTGCAGAAGAATGGACTTATCTACACACATGTCAGGATTGAACATGGAGTAAAGAAGCTCTCTCTCTCTCTCTCTCTCTTACTTCCTGATTGTTACTGGTAGATTGAAGGAACAGAAGCTAATGGCTTTAAGTTGTGTACCCTCTGATGACCCCATGATATTCCAATAATTAATCCCCATCCTATCGTCTCATAGATGGCCCTGGTTTCAATAAATGGGTCACAAAACAAAACTATACATTATGAATCTAGGTATGTAGGCAAACATTAGCATGGGCATGGACATGTTTGATAAGGTCAAGAGAGGCTCTATTAACACTCAGTTGGAGGATGCTATACAAAGGTGAAAGTGACCCATATTCTTACTTGAATTCTGTAGCAATTATACATGGAACAATTAAGAATCCTGGGCAGAGTTTTGTGCCAAAAGTGCACTCTACACAGTATTTTGGGATTCAGAGCCCCAGAATTACTGCCACCCTCAATATATGGTCTAGTCAGTTAAACAGTGATGGAATACAAAAGGTAAATATATCAAAGTGGAACACACATTTATATTGTCTCCCATTGGCTGATCTCCCTGATATGGCCATTCCAGGGGATTAAGGGAATGACAAATTTCATTTGGACAAGAATTTAAAGAAGAAGATATTTTAGATGTTATCCTTTCAGTTCCATAAGCAAGGCAAACACTTTCTGCAGTTTTTTTTTTGGTTTTAAATTGTTCATTCTCCCAAAATGTTCACACTCTACCTGTGTGTATTTGCTGTTCTGCTGTAGCACACTGCTGTCCTTTCATGAGACTACACTATCTATTTCACAACTAACATCAACAGAAGCAGACACTTGAGTTGATTTTTAACAAGTAGAATAGAAAAAAAAAAATATGTTACCTTGTCATTTCCAAGGAACTTTGATTATTAGTCAATCTTGTACCTTCACAAATTTTTGAATGCTAGCTTGAGATGTGTGCTTTAAGATGCATATGCTGTTCTACTTGAAGCTCTGTTCCATTTGAAAGAACTTGTGTAGGTTCCCTGATAGAAATCTCTAGCTGAGTTCCAGGGTTAATTCTTAAGTTATTGTTCTTTCTTGTTCACTCTTTTTGCCATCTTCTGACTGTAATGAAAAAGGAGCCTAAATAGGAGTCACTTTGCTAAGTTCAGAAAGCACAGGGATAGGTAAAGGATACTATCAATATATTTTCTCATACTTGAACACTTTTGGATAGCTTGCAATACAAATGATGTGCATGCAGCAGAAATTGATTACTAGAACTGTTACAAACCCAGCTCATACCATATGAGGTTAATATTAAAACTGGACAATAGCAGAATAAAATAAGACTACAGAATCAACTAAGTAGGGTTTAATAACTGGCTCACAGGGACTGAAAATGCAGGCAGAAGTTTCCCATCCTGACGGCCCAGTCCCAATTAACTACTCTGAGGCATATATTAATCATAAATGTTCATCTGATGGCTCAGGCTTGTTACTACCTAACTCTTACATTTAAATTAATTCATATTTCCTAGCTATGCTTTACCACATGGTTCATGGGTTGTTACCTAATGTTCTATACATTCTGCTTCCTTGGTGGCTGGCTGGTGTCTCCTCTGAGTCTGCCCCTCTACCCAACATTGTCTGTTTCACTCTGCCATCTGTTCTTCCTCTGTTCAGCCATTGGCTAGTCAGCTTGGTTATTAAAACAATCTCAGTGACGAACCTTCACAACGTACACAGCGATTATTCCACAGCATTTTCATTTTTTTTCTAATTAAAGAGGAAGGTTTGAATTTTAACGTATTCAAACTATATATGACAAAAACCGTTATCAAGTAAGAGTGACAGGTACAACATCTAGTCTATTTGTATTTAGCAAAATTAGAGAAGATATTTTATCTTTGTGAGTCTAAAGTTTTATACTTAATTTGCCTTCTATCATTACTAAGGAAAACTATAACTACATAGTCTTCTACTCCATCAAAGACCCCAGAAGGATGAAATATTACCTAATGACAGGGACATTAGGCTGCCTGGAAAGTCATCCAAAGTGCCTTTGAAACATTGGGTCATACAACTCTGGCCTACAGGCCTAGAATATCTAACAGACTTTTCTGTGAAGCAGAGAATTTTGAAGGAATGACTTACTTTGTCTTGGCAAAGTTCAGCAATCACTTTTCTTGCTTTCTACTGGTCCAGTTTCAACAGTATCTGTCAACAATTGAGGACATTATAGTTTCTTTGCCATAAAGAAACCAAACTCTGTATGGAGTTTCTTCAATGACCATTTTCTCTGAAGTAGATTGCTGCTGCCAGGAGCAGACATGTCTCACTGTCATGAAAACATTTAGGATATTAAACATATTAAATGCCATGTTTTGTAGGTCTTTGAATTGTTTGAAAACCATCATCTATCTATCTAAATATATATGTGTATGACCTTGAAAACACATCTAACGTTACTATAGGATTGACTATTATAGATTACTAACTACTAATCTGTATTTCTTAATTGTACATTACATTTCTAAATGAGCTGTAAAAGCACAATACCTTAAATAAGAGTAGAAATATACATAAAATATAACGAAATTAACTTTAAATTTGTATCAATAAACCAAATCTACTCCAATATAAAATACTGAAAATAAATTGTAGTGGGTTTTTTTTGGATTAGATTCAATAATATACTCTTTTATCTCATTTTTATATTATTCCCCCCTTTCTCCTTAAGAAAGAGATCTTAGAACTTAACTCCTTTGTTTTGCTTTTTTCCTGATCATAACCAATAACAACTTGTGACTAATCTCCCTTAAATGATATAAACTTCCATAACCCATTTTTGGGGAATGTAAGCATAATTGTCTATACTAATTCCTGTTGATTTGGTTTCTGGTAATTATGGTGGTATTGGGCTCCCCAAAATATTGTGTACCCTAATAAACTTATCTGGCGTAATAGAACCGAACAGCCACTAGATATAGAGTCCAGAAAGTAGTGGCACACATGCTTTTAATCCTAGCATTCCAGAGGCAGAGATCCACCTGCATATCTGTGAGTGCAAGGCCACACTGGAAACAGCCAGGCATGGTGACTTATGCCTTTAATTCCAGGAAGTAAGCCTTTAATTCCAAGAAGTGATGGCAGAAAGCAAAAAAGTATATAAGGCATGAGGACCAGGAATGAGAGCTGGTTAAGCCTTTAGGTTTTGAGTAGCAGTTCAGCTGAGATTTATTCTGGATGAGGGCTCAGAGGCTTCCAGTCTGAGGAAACAGGATCAGCTGAGGAATTGACAAGATGAGGTAGCTGTGGCTTGCTCTGCTTTTCTGATCTTTCAGCATTCACCCCAATATATGGCTTTCATGTTTGTTTATATTAATAAGACATTTTAAGATTAGTGCTACAGATAATCTTTGGACACTGAGAAAATTTAGGATAATTGTGTAGCCTTGGCTGTAGTATTCTGTGAATCTGGATATTCTCGGTCAGCAGCCTTGAGGCTGTTTTGAGTGTTGGATCACCTAGGTCACTCATTTTCATTGGTGTCTGGAATGCTTGTTCTGAAAATACATAAACTTTTAAAGGTAACATACATATCTGCATTAATACAAATGTGGTCTATTCATTGTACATAAGTTAACTAAACATGAATTTTTAGCAGGTATTTGAACAGGTAAATTATATATCACATGTCTTGTAGTTATTCTAACTTTATTTCTTTATGTTTGTGATCAGAATTTTAAGGGGTCTTCCTCTGTCAAACCTGATTTTCTTTAAACTCAATATGAATCCACAGCCTTTCATTTCCTGTGGAAATAAAAGCATAATATCTCCCCAAAGGTAACACCTCTTGTAACTTAAATTTTGAAGTCAGGACACCTTTAAAATATATAGTTTGGTTGAATCTACAGTTTTTGTAATCCAGTGTCTCTTAGCAGTCAAAGAAAAATCAAGGACAAAACCATGACATGCAGGATACAGATTCTCTGTGTATTTCCCATCTTTATGTGGCTTATTAAATTTTTTTTCTCTACTGCTTAGAGGTTTTTTTTTTTCCATCTGAATATGTTTTTATTGTGTATCTGTTACCTTTTCTGTCTGCATGAGCAAATACTCTAAGCCCACCATGTAGCATGCTGGCCAAGCTCTCAAGCCCATGGGCAGCAACTAAGAGAAGCCTTTCTCAACTGTGGCCAGTCTCTGTTGGAGTCTGCAGGAACCTTCCATGCCACTTTACTCATGGAAGTTGGTGGTCAGCTCCATCACCCAGGCAGCTGCTTGGGAGAGAGGCTAGCATGAAACTGTGATACTAGAAAGTTGCATCTGTGTGTGTGTGTGTGTGTGTGTGTGTGTGTGTGTGTGTGTGTGTGTGTTTAGAAGCTTTTCAAAGCTTTTTAATGCTTTATGTAGATTTACACCAGACAATGGATGTCATTTGTAGATGGTAGTTTTGCTGTCCTATAGCCACTCTCAAATACTCAGAGGCTTAATATTACTTATAAATGTGAGCCAATAGGTCAGACTTGACACTACTTAACTCTTACATTTAAATAAACCTGTATTTCCTATCTACACTTTGCTATATAGTTCATGGATTGTTACCCCATTTTCTATATATCCTGCTTCTTCAGCAGCTGGCTGGCATCTCCTCTGATTTTGCCCATCTCCTTCCCATTCTCAATCTGGCTTTCCTGTCTAACCTGTATCTAATCAGCTATTGGCTAGTCAGTTTGACAATTAAACTAATCACAGCAACAAAACTACATAATGTACAAAGGGAAGATTCCACAGCATGAAACAGCAAGTATGGAGCCTGCATGGGTCTGCACTATGTCCCCTGCTTATATGTTGTGGTTGTTTAGCTTTTTTTTTTTTTTTTTATGTGACATCTAACAGTATAGGTGTCTCTGACTCTGACTCTTATGACTTCTCTTTGGATACCTTTTCTCCTACTGTATTGCCTCACCTAACCCAAATATGATGGTTGTGTCTAGCCATATTGTAACCTGTTATATCATGGTTGGTTGATATCCCTTGGAGGCCTGCTCTTTTCTAAAGGTGAACAGAGGAGGAGGTGATCTGGGAAAAGGGGAGTTAATGTGAGTGGGAGACAGACTGATAGGAGTATAGGGATCAGAAACTGTACTTCCCTTCTCCCCCAGATCCATTCCCCTTTTGTTTCCTCTTCAGAAAAGAGCAGGCCTCCAAAAGAGGACAGACAAACAGGGCACAAACAAGATACAGCAATATAAGAAATGAAACTCCATATAGAGGCTGGAAAAGGCAACCCAACAGGAGGAAAACAGTCTTAAGAGAAGACAGAAGAGTCAGAGATACACCCATTCACGCTGTTAGGAATCTTACAAATACACAAAGCTAACAATCATAACATTAGTAGAGGACTTGATACAGACCCACACAAGTCCCATATTTGCCCTTTCAGCTTCTGTGAGCTCATGTGAGTCCTGCTTAGTTGATTTAGTGGGACATGTTCTCTAAGTATCACTCTGACTCTTACACTTATATGTAATCCTCCCCCACTTCCACACAACTCCCTGAATTTCAAGGGAAATGTCCACATGGAGACTTCCAATTTAGACTCTCTCTGGTTGAAATCTTCATTTCTATGTTCTAGTCTCTGTGACAAGAGAAGGTCTCCTGAAGGCTATGAAAAGAGAACAATAGACACCAATCTACCCACAAAATCTTCCACTACAATCTGTCCAGCCTGAAAAAATGTGCTGGGGCAATGGTGGCTAAGAACTTGTGGGAATATCTAATTTAACTTGAGGTCCACTCCGCAAAAGGGAATCCATGCTCAACACTGCTTGGATGCCAAAAACAGGAGACTGGACAGCCAAGAGATCTAAATTAGAATCAAGCACAACTGATTAAAGCAATAAAAAAAAATGATTATTAATGATATTCTGCTATATTTACAAATTTCTGCCTTGTCTGGTTGCCATCAGAAGCTTCTTCAAGCATCAAATGAGAGCTGATATGAGAACCCCAACCAGATATCAGGGATGGCCTTTTAGGGGAAGAAAGCTTAGGGGAGCAGGAGATCCCAGCTGGATCAAGAACAGAAAGGGAGAACAAGGAATAACAGACCATGATAAATTAAGACCACATGAGAACAGGAATAGGCAGAGTGCTGGAGAGGTCCCCAGAAATCCACAATGACACATCCTCTGTAGACTGCTGGCAATGGTCGAGAGAAAGCCTGATCTGACCTAGTCTGGTGATCAGATGGCCAAACACCCTAACAGTCATGCTGGAACTCTCATCCAATAACTGATGGAAGTGGATGCAGAGATCCTCAGCCAGTCCCCAGGTGGAGCTCCAGGTATCCAATTGTCAAGAAACTGGAGGGACTGCAAGAGCGTGAATTGTTGAGACCAAGATTGGAAAAAGCACAGGGACAAATAGCCAAATGAATGGAAGCACATGAATTATGAACCAACAGCTGTGGAGCCCCCAGCTGGATCAGGCCCTCTGGATAAGTGAGACAATTGAATAGCTTGAACTGTTTGGGAGGCATCCAGGCTGTGGGACCCAGACCTGTCCTTAGTGCATGAGCTGGTTGTTTGGAACCTTGGGCTTACACAGGGACACTTTTCTCAGCCTGGAAGGAGGGAACTGGACCTGCCTGTACTGAATCCACCAGGTTGAAATGAATTCCCAGGGAAGTCTTGGCCCTGGAGGACATGGGAATGGAGGGGAGGGGATGGGGGAGAAGGTGGGGGTAGGTGCAGGAGGGGGGAGACAGGGGAACCCATGACTGATGTGTAAAATTAAAACACAAATATAATAATAATAATAATAATAATAATAATAATAATAATAATATTAAAGAAACTGCTATATTGTTTTACATTAAAAAATGGAGAAGGAAATATTGGCTCCAGATCATAACTGTTCTTAGTATGTTGAATTGGGATGGCTATATATTTAGAAAAGGTATTTTTTGAATGTAGAGTTAATGTTGGAATATTTTAAATTGGGGAAAATGGTGATGAGTTTAATGTGTTTTGCAGGGTGAATATGAATTTTAGAGGACAGAGTCAGTGTATATTAGGATGATTAATTCTCTCTGTCTCTGTCACTGTCTGTCTGTCTCTGTCTCTGTCTTTGTCTCTCTCTGTGTCTCTGTCTCTCTCTTTCTTTCTCTCTCCAAAAAAAAGAGTATCTTCCTGGAATCATAGAATGTGACTTTACTTTAAAATAGAGAATATAAAATGCCATTTGTTAAGATGAGGTCATAATGGATTAGAGTAGTCCTGCAATCCAATTATTGGTGCCCTTATAAAAACAGATAAGAACACAGAAATAAGTACACAAGAACATGACATAAAGACAGAGGCAGATATTGGATGAAAGCCTAAGAACTCCAAAGATTTCCCATGGTCAACAAAAGTTAAAAATATCAAAGTTCTAGTTATTACTTGGAGTTTTACAGAAAGAGAATGGTCTTAAGGATCTAGAGATTGGAATTTTATAAGACTATTTTGGGGCCAGAGAGATATTTTTTATTGCTCCAGGAGAGGAAAAAGGTCTATTTTCAAGTATCTACAACAGTCAGCTCATAACAACTTGTAGTACAGTTCTAAGGGACCCAGTGTCTTATTTTTGCCCCTACAGGTACTTAAATACACATAATGTTTATTTATACATTCAGTTCCATACACATATAATAAAATTTTTAAAAAGTTATAGAGAATATTATAAAAATTGAGATAATGTATCATTCTATTTCCATTGTTTTGAATAGAAGGAAGAAGGATGATATCACAAAGTAATAAAAATTGATTATTGTTTCCATAGAAGTTTAAGGTACTTCATTACAGAGAATTGGATAGACCAATGAATCTTTGTACCTTCTAGGAGAAGTAGAGTCATATCTTAGAAGTCATACAGAATTTTCTTTTTCAGGCACAATTTCTCTTCCATTGAGTGTGTGCATATTCTGTTTTTCTACTTAACCCTGAAAATAAGGCAACATGGGTTTCTATATCTACAGAGTGTACTCATAGCAAACCTATATAGTATCAGATTTTTATCACTATGGCAAAATCCATGACAGAAACAATTTAGTGTAGGAATGGTTTATTTTGGTTCACCCTTTCAGAGGAAGTCATGTATCATGTCAAGGAATATATGACAATGTGGTCAATTTGTAATGGTAACCATTGGTTTGGACTGCGAGACAGAGAGTGAAGCCAGAATAGCTCAGTCTCTATGGACCAGTCTTTGACAACCTGCCTTGGTTCCTAATGGCTTCCCAACTTCCCAAAAACTCTGCTAACAGCTGAAGTCCAATCATTCAAAATATGATTATATGGAGTATATTTCACAATCAAATCCTTAAAGCCTGAAATTGTGAATTAGAAACCAAAAGAAAACAATGAAGAAAAAAATCTAATAGACCTCAATTTTTTTTGTAAGGAAAAGTCAGTCTCTTGCGCCATTTAAAATGTTGCTCTCTCAATTTAAATGAGTATAAACAAGTTATATTACCTAGATTTAAGAAATATTTTCAGATAATTTTGAGACACTGCATTGAAAAAGTCACTTACAACATATCTGTAGTAAACAACAGACCAATTTATTTATTAGAACAATTCCATCTTCAAACTCCTTTACTCCTCCTATAAACAGCTTTCATCTTATGTTCTCCTCTTCTGCATAAGCCACAAGATCAGCTGCTGTGGTTCTGCTTCAAGTCACACATCTGCAGGTCTGCTTCAATTTTCATGAACACAGCTGGCCTCATCCTTGCTCAGCGGCTTGTGGCTTCAGGTTTGAGGGATAGGGGCTGTCTGGAGTGTTTCTTGACTAGTGCAAGGCCACAAGCACAAAAGCACTAATATCTAAGAATTCAGATGGATTTCATGCTGAGGCTTTTATTTTGGTGGCCAAAAGAAGTTGTACACCTTAGACAAATTTGAGTGTTTGAAATCTGTAGTGGCCCTCCAGTCAAATGAAAATGCTGCAAGAATGTGTCTTAGACTTCTGAGAGGGAATGAATGATGGCCATAAATTCCAGCTTACCACAGTGATTTCAGTGAGATCCAGCCCACCAAGGAGACCTGAAAAGACCTCTACTTAGGAATCTAAATTGTCAAAGATTTGTTTTTCATATTACTTATATATTCAAATCATTATTATAATTCTATAGGCATAGTAACTATTGATGCCTTTCAAGAAATTAATCAGAACCAGAGAGATGACCTATTTGCCAAGCTGAAATAACTTTGCTAGACATTCAGAGATATAGTTTGTCTTGTTCTGTAATTGTTTTATGCCTCATCATCCTATCACATATACAATCTCATTTTCTATAATCCATAGTCCAGATACTTTTACAGTAGAGTTCATAGTACAAAAATGTTGAACAGGGCTTGAAAATAACTGACTGACTATTTACAGATGATTATACCAGATAAAAATGGTCTAGTTAGAATTTTTTATATTTCATCATGAAAAATTTCTCATCAATGTATCATTAGAATGTTAGTAGTTTACTCTGAAAATTGGGCAGCTGATTTTAATAAGTTGACATAAGACAAAAATGCTAAAGGTGTTTAGGTCTCTCCCTCATTCTCCCTGTTCTTCTTCCACCACCTTCTTTTTAAGGGTTATTTTTTCCTACTGTGTAACATGTTAACAATGAGAATTTTATAACTTTGAATGTTCTATTTATTTCATATATTTCAATGTTCTTTTATCTTTGACGACTATACTATGATTAATACTTGAAAAATAAAAGAAAATAACACAGTACCTGGCATAAATGGCACACACAGATGGGACACGACCTTTTTAGATGGTTCTTCACTACTCTCCACAATTGCATCTATTAGTTCAGAAAATCAGTCCTTGATTTCTGTAATTTTCCTGACTTCTTTTATCAATACATGGAATCCTGGAATTATTTGAGTGAGAACCCAAAGCAAGGACACTAGGTAGGAGGTTACAGAGGTATGCATGGATCTGAAAGAAGTTTACGGGGAGGAACGAGGGCTAAAATGATCAAAATACAGCATAATATTTTAAGTATACTTTTATTTTTACGTAAGTAGCACCACTGCTATCAACAAAGTGAACACAATTATTTTTTGAGATTGAGTCTGATTTTCTTCTAGCTTAATTTAGGTCATTAGCATCTTATGTGATAATAGCTCTACCTTATACACATGCCTGCAATCATTACTTTAATCTTTGTGTTCATAAAAATGGACACTCTGTTATGTTTATTACTCAGATTCTGTTAAAATACCTTTTAAAACACATTTGTAAAATTTCATAAGAAATTAATACAACACTAACAGTTCAATATATTTTTATGTTGTTACTTGTAAAACACCTTTCCTGGAGTAGGGTTCCACAGAAAAATATAAGAACAGCCAACAAATACCTGGTTTTCAAAATAAAGCCTGATAGACCACTTCTAGGAAAATTACAGTATTTATATTCATGATGGAAGATAGAAAGATATAAAGAGTAACTACTGATGTTAACAGTACTTAATTTTTATCTAAGTTATCTTTTATCTTAAATTTTGTTTCACTTTTTTTCTGTTTTATTATACTATATTTTTTTATCACTTTTTGGCCTGTTGATTTAGATCAAGGGAAATTATATGTTTTCAACATTGCTGAAAATGTGTGTGTGTGTGTGTGTGTGTGTGTGTGTGTGTGTGTGTGTGTATGCATGAGTTTGGGTATGTGCACGTGTTGTGGGTTTTACTTTTTTGAGTTTTAAATATTTAATGTGTGGTATTAGAGCTATGGCTAAAAATTATGTTACACATCACATGTTTTAAAATTACTTATATTTTTGGTTGTGAGCCTAGCCTTTAATGGCTGAGCCATCTCTCCAGCCCATATTTTAAAATTACTAAAGACAAGATATTTTAAATATCATGTAAATTATGTATACAAGTGTTGATAGCTACATCAATCAGGTATGTATAATATTCTGTAATTTTTATTGAATTTAAAATCACACTATTGTCAATGAAAATATGCTGGCTCTGATGTCAATTATAAGAAGTGAAACATAAATAAAAGATGTAGCTTTTTGGAAAAGATATATCTTATTTATTCTCATAAAGGAATCCCCATCAGGTGGTAATCATGTCTATTTGAATTATACCTTATAATGTCCATTCATGCTTTTGTTATTTGAAGATTAGGTTATTGCAATCTCACACTGGCTTCTCACCCCAGAAGAAGCCGCACAATTTCTTTATGGAGTAAAGTAAGGCTCTCAAATTCCCCTTGAAAAGGACTTTAGTCTAAACATACTTTCATAATCCTTTTATTGGTTTTATTGTTATTTCAGATTAAACAGTTTATTGATTTTGAAAAAAAAAAAAGGTCTTTAAAACTTTTTAATGGCATTGGCTTGTTAAAAAATTAATGTCATTTTCTTTAGTTTTTTTATTTTTAACACACGGTGAAGCTATCATTCTGTCAAATTTAAGAATAACTTACATTTGTCAGATGTTAAAGCTTATAGAGTTGATATTCAAACAGAGAAATCAACTTATTGGGAACAGGTAGGGCCCCATCTCTAGACTGGGCAGACCAGGTACCTATCCCGTAGGCACAGGGGGTACATCCTGTGCCCATCCTTGAAGCCATTGGAGCTTCTTCCCCTGCCTCTTGCCAAGAAAACAGCCCCCTGCGACACTAGTGAAAACTGAAGTCACAAGCCCAACCTGCACTTGTTGGGAACAGAAAACAGCCCCCTGTGAAACCAGTGAAAACAGGAGACATAAGCACACCTGTGGTGGATAGCCATCCCAGCATTGGCCGGGAAGTTCCAACCCCCATTGAGGCTTCGGTAATGGTCATGCCCACAGGGCGAGGGCGGAGAAGGAAAGGGAAGACGGATCGAGAAGAGGCGCGCACTTGGTTCCGGGACACTGGATGCTGGAGGGAGACTGAGCAGAGTTCTCCAGAGAACACCGCCGGACTGCACTATACCTTTGCCAGACCCTGAAACCTACCCCTTCATTGTAAGTTACCCCACAAAATAAACCTCCCTTTTAACTACATGGAGTGGCCTAAATAATTTCACCAATATCTGTTGCCCAACGTGGGGCACAAACCCACAACCCTGGGATTAAGAGTCCCATGCTCTACCTACTGAGCTAGCCTGGCCGCGGCAGTGAGAGTCCCGAATCCTAACCACTAGCTTTTGTTTCCACAGGAGAAGAGAAGCTATGGATACAAACAAAATTAATAAAAATTCGATTTGAACAGGAGAAACCCCTTGATGAGGAGAAGTAAAGGATCATCCACCAATGTGACATCTCATCAGGTTGTAAGAAAAATTTAACAATCAAAGGTTGGGGTAGGGTTCTGTTTTTGTCTTTCCAAGATAATGGAAATACCCATCTTCCAGAAATCATAAGGCCTTGGATATCCGGATGTTTATAGCAGAAAGAAAGAATCTATTGGTACCAATGTACACAGGGTAAGATATCACTGTCTAATATCTATATCTCTATCAATCTAGAATAGTTGTGGTTCCAATTTAATTATAAACCAAGCTGGCTTTGGAAATGGAATTGGCTCCCTCCTTCTCTAAACCCAAGCATATTGATAAAAGAAAAGGTTGAGAGATTCTTCAGTCCCATATCAGAAGAGCCCTCTGGTGTGAGACAGAAAGAAACCAATTATAAGGGACCATTATCTTCAAGATTCTAATTCTCTCCATGCTTATTCATGATTTCTTGGAATCCTTTCTTACATGTCATGACATTTTTAAATCCAAACCTTCCATTCTGATAAAAAATAAGTTTTTTCCAATAGCAATCTCTGAAGTCTCCAGAAGGAAGATAGGGCCCCAGCAACAACAACTCTACCCAATCCAGAATAATGCCATGGTAAACATCATCATACTATACTTCTTGCCAGAATTTCAGACAATCTTACCCATTACTCTGAGAGTTGCTGCAGAATCTATAGTTAGTCTAACTGAGATTTAACTATCTGAGCTTTCTCACAATACCCAACAGAGATACCATCGCCCCCTAAACAGCAGGAAGCAATTTTAAGAAAACGATGCCCCTTATCCCTAAGGTTTCATATTTCTCAGGGTTATGGATAATGGTTCTAGGGTTGGGGGTGGAAGAAACTGTTAAACTCAGTACTCTCCTTAAGGAAAGAAAATATGTTTCAAAAAAAAAGGAAAAGAAGAAATGGAATGGATAGGTATAAGATATTATGGTAGACTACCATATACATTAGTAAACAAATTTAGTAATATAGCAGCCTTTGCACTGTTATGAATTCTTATATGTTGATACAAATATAAACCCTTTGTATTCCTATTTAAGATAATTTGTATATTGATACAAATACAGAACTATGTTTGTTATATTGTACACCTATTTTTACTCTTATTTGAAATATTTGTATATTGATAAAAATGTGAATTTATATCTGTCATACTGTATGCATGTTCTACTTCTGTTTAAGATATTCTGTATACTGATATATATTTAGGATTATTATCATATTGCATATTGCACTATACATTCCTACCTCTGTTAAAGATATTTTGTTTATTGTCACAATTTAAAGTCATTGTCCTTTTACTGTCCATTTGCTTACAGACTGTTTGCCTTATTTATAGGAAGCCTTAGTCCTTAGGTTGTTTAGGTAGATAAGACTTATAGAGTTATCATCACCTATGCTTGTCATCTCTATAATTATGTTAGTTAGGTTATCCACATTTATAAATGCATAGGTCAGATGGACAGGTAATCTTCAAACACTTCATGGACCTCGAGAATGTGGCATTTAAATAACTTAGAATTCTGTTGACGTGAGACACAATTGCTCCTGGCAGCACCAATTTGATCCCGAGAGAATGTTGGGCTTCTAAGACATTTCCATTTGGAAGTTTGTCTTCTTGGCACAAAATGGCCTACTGGGCAAAGAACTGCCCTTGCCTCAACTGCTGACAGTACAAATGCTGTCCTTTCTGGACAAACAGGACACAAGGAAAGTGACCACCATACTTTGCCAAGACAGGATAAGATGGTCTTTCAGAATTCCTGCTTCTGAAATGGTCTGTCAGATACTCTAGGCCTGTAGCCAATTTGAATGCACCAAGGATGCTGAGAAACATTAGGTGACTGTCCAGGCTGATAGCTGTCTCTGTCTACTCTTGCGAGACTCCCGAAAGTTGCTTGCGTCCTTCTCCCATTTCTCAGGTATTATTATATTCCTTCTCAGGTCTTTGATGAGTTTGGAGATTAGCAGTTATAGTTACAACTTAGTATATATACATATATAATATCTTAGATAGAATATATTATGTATTAGACTCAGGTTCTTTAGGATAGGACACCTTTTGGAATGATCTTTGTAACATGCCACCTACCCACGCTCTAGACTTCCCTGGATTTTACTATGTGTTTTTTGCTTGATATTGTTTGCACTTATTGTAATTCCAACTTATCTAAGTCATTATCCGTCATTATTCCTGGACAATATTTGATAACCATCTCTTTGTATATAGTCTTGTATTAGGTTAGAACTTTCTTATTTAGACAAAGGGGGGAGATGTAGTGGATAGCCATCCCAGCATTGGCCGGGAAGTTCCAACCCCCATTGAGGCTTCGGTAATGGTAATGCCCACAGGGCAAGGGCAGAGAAGGAAACGGAAGACGGAGGATCAAGAAGAGGCATGTGCTTGGTTCCAGGACCCTGGACGCTGGAGGGAGACCGAGCAGAGTTCTCCAGAGTACACCACCGGACTGCACTATACCTTTGCCAGACCCTGCAACCTACCCCTTCATTGTAAGTTACCCCACAAAATAAACCTCCATTTTAACTACATGGAGTGGCCTAAATAATTTCATCAATACACACCTTGCTGTAGACAAATTTCTTAACAGTCTTATTAAATAGGAAACACAGAGAAAAATACAGAGATAATAGCCAAAGAGATCAGAGCAATAGCCACCAACTAACCTTAGCTTACTAACATTATCTTAGCTTCCCAAGAGAACTTCTTCCTGTAGAACCTCCACTTTTAATTGCCTTCCTGTTCTGCCTTTTCATTGGCTCTAAGCCCAGCAACATCACATCCTCATCATTGCTTGTCTATACAGACCTCCAGGTCTCTTAGGTTGATACTGGGATTAAAGGCACACGTCACCACACTTGGCTATGTCCTTGACCACACAGAGACTCTGCCTCTCATGTGATCTAATTAAGGGCATGGGCTACCACCACCTGACTTCTGTTTATGGCTATTTGACCTCTGATCTCCAGGCAACTTTATTTATTAACATACAAATAGAATATCACATTTCAACACAAATAAAATATCACCACACCCTGCACTGATTAAGAACAGCACAGATTGGACCAATGCCCAGATTAGACCAAGAACTACCATTAGACCACAAGTATCAACCAGACTAAAAGAGGCTACCTCATACACAGACATTGAGTGGAGAAAGAGATGGGGAGACACCAGTGCAAAAATACAGTCAACAACATAAAGACCAATATGGCACCATCAGAACCTAGTGGTGCTACATCAGCAAGACCTAAGCAACCCAAAGCAGAAGAAGCAGAAGGATCAAACAGAGAATTCCATCAATGAATGTGTTCTATGTATGCAAAATACGTTCATCTTTTATAAGTATGGATAATAATTTAAAGATGTCACATAAACATAATTAGTAATATTTAACAGTGCTATAATTAACATTGCATTATAAGTTGTTAGATTACATGGTAGTGTAGTAATTTCTTGAATGGTATGGCATATGTTTAATTTTTAAGTGTTAGATTTAATATGAAAATAAACATTACATAGCTGACCCCCATTTGGTAAATGATATATTTATGTGAACCCCTTTTGAAAATAAATGATGCTGTATTTACAAATGAATAATAGTATACACTTGTGTTAAAATTAGTACAAAGGGCAAGAATAAAAATAAGACAATAATATCCTGTAGGTTTACAAGTGCATATTCTCTGAGAGACACCAGTGGATTTATAGGAACAATATTGCTAAATTCCCTGAGAGGATAGAGATGGATTAGGGTTAAGAGTGCTGACTGTGCAATCATGAACTCTGGGCTTTGTCTCCCTGTGCCCACATAAGAAGTCTCGCTTCCTATTTTTGTCTGACATCCTGACTTTTAGACAGGTGGACAAAGGATTATAAGTGGAACCTACTAGTTTCCCAACTTGTCAAAAAATAAAACAAACAAACACACAAACAACAACAACAAAAAAAACCAACCCTGTGAGCCCCAGCTAAGGGGAATTATAATGCCTTAAAGGAAAACACAGATGTTGATAGACAAAGACACCTGGTATCTCCTTCCAGCCTCCACCTGTACAGGTAGATACACAGGGCTGCATATACTCCCACAGACACAAACATATCAATAACTTGGATTGCTCTTTGTTCATGGTTATTAGAATAATTATTGCCCCCACTTACTATATAGAAAAAAAGGCATCCTTCAGAATGTTTCACAGAAGCATAAGTATGTTCTCCTATGCTAAAAATCACTTCAATTTACCTGTTGCTTTAACTTCCTAGTTTAACTAATATCCAGAAAACCACTTTTATTAGTCTGATTTAAAAGATATATACTATGTCCAACTCCAACTCTTGTGTTTATCCAGATAATGTAATTGTTGTTTTCATAGACTTCTTTGTGCCATGCTATTATAAATATAGGCTAGTCTTTATTTTACTCAGAAACATTTTAAAATTCAACACTCAAGCTATATTGCATACCCAAAACCTTTCAGTACAGGGTAGCAAAGAGTCTTGTTCAAGATATTAACAAAGGGCATAAATATTATTTTCATTTTTAGAGAATAAAGAGAATAAATTTGAATTGCATTCAGTTCTCTGTTCATGTATTTATCTTGCAATAAAAAGACAACAAACAGATACTCAATTTCAAAAGTATAGTTTCAAAAAAAAGTGCATTCACCATCTCAGTACTTTTGAAATGTTTCTGTTAAATTTTTCCTTTAGCGCTCAGAGCTCTGATTTCAACCAGAGCATGTGATAGCTTCTTTGCCTACCTTGTGAATAGCATTTTGTAGTATGCCTCTGAATTGGGGGTAAGAGTTCTACATAATTTATACACAGAAGCTCAAGAATGTGTTGCAATATAAATCTTATTTAGCAGGACTAATGAGATATTGACCGCTTCCTCCATTCTCCATAGTGTCTTCATTTTGTACTCTGCACAGGTGATAATGCTAGCAATTGGAGATTCTTCTCCTTGAAAAGATAGGACAATGCAAATCCTCTTATGAGGAAAAATATGAATTTCGTGACCATGTCAACCAAATATTTACATGGCAATGGATATTATTGCTGAATAATTTGAGAATGCATTATATGTTAATGAAAAACATTTGTTTCCAATAAATTGCTAGTACATTCTATTACATGAAATATCAATTGAAATTAGCAAATTGCTATAATGAAAACATAATTCTCAGTAGCTTAATAATTTATCTAATATTCATTATTTCATATCAGTAATATTTAGTGAATATCAAGTTCGTCTTGAACGCAAATTACTCACACATAAACTTTAATTAAATTATATTTATTGTTAAACAATGAACATCCAATATAGTTATTTTTGTTTATATATCAAAGTATCAGGATTTTAAGGGGAAATATATCTATGTTAGAGATAGGTTGCATTATTTCATTTTTTTTAGTTTCATCATTTTATTTTATTTTTTATAATTTAATTTAATTTTACATATCAGCCATGGGTTCCCTGTCCTCCCACCTCCTGCCTCCAGCCCCACCATCCCCGGAGCCCACCCCTGCTCCCATCTCCCCCAGGGCCAAGACTCCCCTGGGGATTCATTTCAACCTGGTGGATTCAGGACAGGCAGGTCCTGTCCCCTCCTTCCAGGCTGAGCAAAGTGTCCCTGTGTTAGCCCCAGGTTCCAAACAGCCAGCTCATGCATTAAGGACAGGTCCAGGTCCCACAGACTGGATGCCTCCCAAACAGTTCAAGCTATTCAATTGTCTCACTTATCCAGAGATCCTGAACCAGTTGGGGGCTCCTCAGCTTTTGGTTCATAATTCATGTGTTTCAATTAGTTTGGCTTTTTGTCCCTGTGTTTTTCCCAATCTTGGTCTCAACAATTCTTGCTCATACAATCCCTCCTCTTTCTCATCAATTGTACTCCTGGAGCTCCACCTGGTGCCTGGCCGAGGATCTCTGCATCCACTTCCATCAGTTATTGGATGAGAATTATAGCAGGACAGTTAGGGTGTTTGGCCATCTGATCACCAGACTAGTCAGATCAGGCTTTCTCTGGACCATTGCCAGTAGTCTAGAGTGGCTGTATACTTGTGGATTTCTGAGGACCTCTCTAGCAATTTGCTTCTTCCTGTTCTCATGTGGTCTTCATTTATCTTGATCTGTTCTTCCTTGTTCTCCCTCTCTGTTCTTGATCCAGCTGGGATCTCCTGCTCCCCTAAGCTTTCTTTCCCTCAAAATTTGTCCTTCATTACCCCAACTCACACCCAGGTTGTTTATGTAGATCTGATCCATTTCTCTGTCATTGGGCGATCCCAGTGTCTTTAATAGGGTCCTGTTTTCTAGGTAGTCTCCCTGGAGTTGTGAGTAGCAGTCTAGTCATCTTTGTTTTACATCTAGTATCCTCCTATGAGTGAGTACATACCATGTTTGTCTTTCTGATTCTGGGTTGCCTCACTCAGGATGATTTTTTCTAGATCTATTCATTTGCCTGCAAACCTCATGATGTCATTGTTTTTCTCTGCTGAGTAGTACTCCATTGTGTATATGTACCACATTTTCTTTATCCATTCTTCAGTTGAAGGGCAGCTAGGTTGTTTCCAGGTTCTGGCTATTACAAACAATGCTGATATGAACATAGCTGAGCAAATGCCTTTATGGTATGATTGAGCATTCCTTGGGTATATGCCCAAGAGTGCTATAGCTGGGTCTTAGGGGAGATGGATTCTCAATTTTCTAAGGAAGTGCCATTTTGATTTCCAAAGTGGCTACACAAGCTTGAATTCCCACCACCAGTGGAGGAGAGTTCCCCTTGCTCCACATCCTCCCAAGCATAAGTTGTCTTCAGTGTTTTTGATCTTGGCCATTCTGACAGGTATAAGGTGGTATGTCAGAGTCGCTTTGATTTGCGTTTCCCAGATAATTAGGGATGTTGTGAAATTCCTTAAATGTCTTTCAGCCATTTGAGCTTCCTCTGTTGAAAATTTTCTGTTTAGTTCTATAGCACATTTCTTAATTGAACTGTTGGGCATTTTGATGTCTAATTTCTGGAGTTCTTTAGATATTGTGGATATCAGCCCTCTGTCTGATGTGGATTTGGTGAAGACCTTATCCCATTCTGTAGGCTGTCGCTTTATCTTGTTGACTGTGTCCTTTCCTCTACAAAAGCTTCTCAGTTTCAAGAGGTTCCATTGATTGATTGTTTCTCTCAATGTCTGTGCTACTGGTGTTATATATTAGAACATGATCTCCTATACCAATGCACTCAAGACTACTTCCTACTTTTACTGTGGGATGATCTTTATGTCAAATATGTTGCTCTGATTGGTTAAAATAAATAAAGTGCTATTTGGGCAGTATCTAGGCAGGAAGGATAGGGTAGGAGGGACAAGGAGGAAGAGAATTGTGGGAAGTAGAAGGCTGAGTAGAGAGGTACTGCCAGCTGCCACCATGACAAGAAGGATGTAAGTTACTGTTAAGCCAAGAGCCACATGGCAACTTATAGATTAATAGAAATGGGTTAATTTGAGATAGAAGAAGCTGATAATAAGAAGCCTGCCACAGCCATACAGTTTGTAAACAATATAAGTCACTGTGTGCTTACTTGGTTGGGTCTGAGTGACTGTGGGACTGGTGGGTAAGAGAGATCTGTCCTGACTGTGGGCCAGGCAGGAAAACTCTAGCTACATAGTTTCTCTTCTATCAGGTTCAGAGTAACTGTATTTATATTCAGGTCTTAGATCCCCTTAGACATAAGTTTTGTGCAGGATGACAGATATAGATCTATTTGCAGCCTTCTACACCTTGATATCCAGTTATGCCAACATTCTTTTTTCCATTATACATTTTTGATTTTTGTCAAAAATTGTATGTTCTTAGGTGTGCAGATTAATATCAGGGTCTTCAATTTGATTCTGTTTGTCCACATGTTGGTTTTTATGCCACTACCAAGCTGTTTTTATTACTGTAGCTTTATAGTAGAGCTTGAGGTCAGGGATCGTAATGCCTCCAGAGGTTGTTTTATTGTACAGGATTCTTTTGGCTATCCTGGGTTTTATGTTTTTCCATATGAAGTTGAGTATTATTCTTTCCTGGTCTGTGAAGAATTGTGTTGGTATTTTGATGGGGATTGCATTGAATCTGTAGATTGCTTTTGGTAAGATGGCCATTTTTACTATGTTAATCCTGCCTATCCATGAGCATGGGGGATCTTTCGATTTTCTGACATCTTCAATTTCTTTTTTCAGGTTTTCTGTAGTTTTTTGTGTTGTTGAAATCTAACTTTAAACCATGGTGGTCTGATAGAATGCAGGAGGTTATTCCAATTGTTTTGTATCTGTTGAGATCTGCTTTGTGGCCAAGCATATAGTCAATTGTAGAGAAGGTTCCATGGGGTGCTGAGAAGAAGGTATATTCTTTTTGTTAGGATGGAATATTGTGTAAATATCCATTAAGTCCATTTGAGTCATAACATCAGTTAAGTCCTTTATTTCTCTGTTAAGTTTCAATTTGGCAGATCTGTCCAATACTGAAAGTAGGGTTTTGAAGTCTCCCACTATTAATGTGTGGGGTTAATATGTAATTTAAGCTTTAGGAATGTTTCTTTTACATATGTTGGTGCCCTTGTGTTTGGGTCAGAAATGTTTAGAATTGAAACTTCATCTTGGTGGATCTTTTCTATGATGAGTATGTAATGTCCTTCTTGATCTTTTTTGATTGATTGTAGTCTGAAGTCTATTTTGCTGGGTATTAGGATGCTACACCTGCTTTCTTCTTAAGACTATTTGATTGGAAAGTCTTTTCCAAGCCTTTTATTCTTAGGAGGTGTCTGTCTTTGAATTTGAGGTGTGTTTCTTGTATGCAGCAGAAAGATGGGTCCTTCTTTTGAATCCATTCTGTTAGCCTGTGTCTTTTTACAGGTGAATTAAGTCCATTGATATTAAGGGATATTAATGACCAGTTATTGTTCATTTTATTTATTTATTTATTTATTTATTTATTTATTTATTTATTTATTTATTTGTTTGTTTGTTTGTTTGTTTGTTTGTTTATTTATTTTGGTGTTAGTGTGTGTGTGTACTTCTCTTCTTAGGGGTTTACTCCTGTGGTGTTATCTATTGCCTGTGTTTTCAAGGGTGTATCAGACTTCCTTAGGTTGGAATTTTCCCTCTAGTGCTTTCTGTAGGACTGGGTTTGTGGATAAGTATTGTTTAAATCTGGCTTTGTCTTGGAATGTCTTGTTCACTCCATATATAATGATTGAAAGTTTTTCTGGGTATATTAGTTTAGGCTGGCATCCATGGTCTTTTAGTGTCTGCATTACATCTGTCCAGGACCTTCTGGCTTTCAAGACTCCATTGAGACATTGAGACTAGATGGGAACTCTAGGCTGTTTGGTGTTCTATAGGCTTCTTGTATCTTCATAGGCATTTCCTTCTTTAATTTGGGAAAGTTTTCTTCTATGATCTTGTTAAATACATTTTCTGTGCCTTTGAGTTAGTTTTCTTCTCCTTCCTCTATCCCTATTATTTGTAGGTTTGGTATTTTCATGGTTTTCCAAATTTGTTGGACATGTTTTGTCATGACTTTGTTGGATTTAGTGTTTTGTTTGACTAATGAGTCTATTTCTTCTAATGTATCTTCAACACCAGAGATCCTCTCTTCCATCTCTTGAATTCTGTTGGTTATACTTGCATCTGAATTTCCTGTTTCTTTACTCAGATTTTTCTATTTCTAACATTCCCTCTGCTTGTGTCTTCTTTGTTTTTTCTATTTCCCTTTTCAAGTCTTGGACCTTTTCCCTCATCTGTTTCATTGCTTTTTCATGATTTTCTTTCAGGGATTTATTGTTTCCTTCTGCTTTATTTGTCCTTTCCTCTAGTTTTTTTTTTTTTTTTATAGTGTTCCTCCCATGTTTTGTTTGTCTGTTCCTCCACTTTTTTTTTTATTTCTTCTATATAAAGCTCTAGTCTCTTCATGACGTTATTCATATGGTTGTTTTCTTCTGCTTCTTCCATTTTGTGATGTTCAGGTCTAGCTGTTGGAGGACAGCTAGGTTCTGGTGATGCAGTATTGTGCTTTATTTTGTTGTATGTACTTCTGCCTTGACGTCTGCCCATCTCCTCATGGATTCATTCTTTGTGTTATCAGCACACTTAGTCCAGACAGAGCTGACAGATTCAGGAAGCCTCTCTCTGGTCCAGATGGAAGCTCTGGGCTGTATAGGAACTCTGGTCCAGATGGGAGTGCTGGCTGGCTGGGAGCTGGGGGCTGTTCTCTGAGTCTCAGGAAGTGTCTGGGTTCTCAAGCTAATGGGTGTGGGGGCAGGGTGTGGAGATTACAGGGTCTGCCTGCAGTCTTGGAAAAGGGGAACCTTCCCAAGGGGCCACCAGATGGCCAGAAACTGGGGTCAAATTGGGCTGGTCTTCCCTGGGATGGCTGGTGCCCAGGGGTGGGACATAGGGGCAGGCCTTTCTGGGTATGACCCCAGGCACTCACCTCTGGTCCAGATGGGAGTTCTGGGGCAGGATGGAAGCTGGGGGCTGGTTTCTAAGTCTCAGGCAGTGACTAGGGTCTTGGTCAGATGGGTGTGGGGGCAGGGCATGGAGATTGTAGGGGTCTTAGAGAAGGGGAGCCTCTGGTCCAGATGGGATTTCCTGAATTATTTCTTATATTCTATGGTAAATTTTCATTAATTTTGTTACATCTATTTTAAGAGTTGATATTCTAGGTGTTGGGGATTTAGCTCAGTGGTAGAGTGCTTGCCTCACAAGCACAAGGCCCCGGGTTTGGTCCTCAGCTCAAAAAAAAAGACAATAAAAAAGTTGATATTATCAAATCATTAAACATAATGGGAAAATACAGATGTAGTTCAGTAGTAGAGTATTTTCATAACATCCTTGAAGCTCTGAACTCAGTACCCATCATCAATGAATAAAAGCCTGAATGTATTTCACTGTCTCCCCTCACTTGTGTCTGTGTTATCTGTCCATGAAGCCAATCACTGACAAAACTTGCTTGATCACAAGAACATAAAACCCTCATGCTGAGACAGGATAAAAAGGCAGATAATATCAGAACCTACAATCTGCAGTTCTCACCAACATGACTTCCTAAATATAAGCTGGAAACATGTTCACATCAATGAACTTGTTGGAAAAGGAAATATTCTCAACTCTACACAAAGTAGTATAGGCAACTAAGAAAAGCTGCACGTTGAAGAAGGGATCTTCCTGGGGAACAGCACAGCAATTGGTTGTCCAGTGCCAAATGATCAGCCCAGAAAATATATATACAATAACATAATATAGACAGAACAGGTTATATTTAAGAATATGTGTGTGTATGCACTTGCATGCATGTGTGTGTTTAGGAATAAATACTTAAATTTATACAAAGAACCCATATAAATACATATATTTACATATGCATGCTTGAATATAATAACAATTAGTGAAAAAAAAAGATACCATAGATTGAAGGAGAGCAGGGAGAAGTATGTCGGAGCTTTTGGAGAAAGACATGATAAGCAAGAAATATGATAATTTTGTTATAATCTTTAAAAAAAGAGAAAGGAAACACTAACAGCATACAAGAATAAAAAGAAGTCACTCTCCCTCAGGTGTAGTTTATATGTGAGAGTCAGGAACTTCGACACAACTGATGAAGTCAAGGAAAATTGCCTATACAGGTAGGAGTATGCTGATTAAAACAAATAATTAAAATTCAAATCAACCCATTGCTTAAGGCAAAAAAAAAAAATGCACCTTTTGGTTTCTCGTGACTTACAGTCCTTTTTCAATCCCAAAACCTAAACAATGCTTCTCTAAAACACTTAACACTTGAATGTACAAAAAGAAAAGAGAGAAATAAGTGAAAGAGGTTATATTTTTAAGTTAAGTTTTAAACTTCAAACATGGTTGTAAAATATTTCATTTCTGTATAATATGATTTCAAACCCCACATGCCTTTACTGTTAAAACTTGTAATGTTGTCTATATGCTTCTGTGTGAGTATTTGTCTTCATAATAGCTTGAGTTTTCTCATATCTTTACTTATTAATCCCTCTTTTTTTGCACAATGTATTGTAACAGGAATACTAACAGGTCTTCTTAACAAAATCAAACCTGCTGCCAGTTATTGGGGTGAATGCCAGAAGATCAGAGAAGCAGAACAAGCCACAGCTACCTCACCTCGCCAGTTCTTCAGCTGATCCTGTTTCCTCAGACTGGAAGCCTCTGTGTCCTCAACCAGCTGAATTGCTGCTCAAAAGCCTGAATGCTTAACCAGCCAAATGCTTCTAGTTTCTGGTCTTCACACCTTATATACTTTCTCTTTCTGTCATCAATCCCTGGGATTAACCATGCCAGGCTGTTTCCAATGTGGCCTTGAACTCACAGATATCCAGAAAGGATTTCTGCCTCTGGAATGCTAGGATTAAAGGAGTGTGCTATGACTTCCTATCCTCATGTTTAATATTGTGGCTATTCTGTCTCTGACCCCAGATAAGTTTATTTAGGTGCACAATATTTTCAGGAACACAATACCACCACGATGTATCACCTGAAGAGTTTTTTTCCACATCCTAAAAAAAGAGACTAGCTTAAACTTTGAAGAGGATGCATTACGGTTGGAGTGTGAAATATTCTCTATATTGCATGTTTAATCAACTAATCCCTAGATTGTGGTACTATTTGGAAAGATTTGTGGAATCTTTAGGAGTTGGAGCCTTACTAGAGATAGTGAGTCACTGGAGGTGGGCCTTGAGGATGTATACCCTGGCTGGCATTCCTGTTCATTCTGTTTGCGGACAGTTTGTGCTGTGTGACCAACCATCCTACTGCCCCTGTGGTATGTCTTCCTTGTCAGCATGGAAATCATTCAAATGAGTTATGAGCAAAAATAAACCCTTCCCTAAATTCTAACTTGCAGGTATTTTATGACAGAAATGAGAAAAATAATAAACCCATTTCCTGAGTGAGGGCCACTATAGTAATTCATCAGCAACAATGGCTGATATCCCATGAGTGTTTCTCCACTTGCTGCTGGTAACATTTGCAGAGGAAGGCATACCCTAAAGGACAAGGACAATCTCAATAGACAGGCTTTGTTGAATTTCTTACTTTTAGTCTGATACGATTATATCAAATATTTTACATCCTATGACTCTTGATGCTTCATCAAACATAATCACAAAATGGACATTTTTAATATTTAATCATTCAGAAGGATTTTGTGTCATGGGAATCTTTGATTACATAAATGACCTTTTCTCTTGTTAACTATCTATAATATCAGAAGAGATTAAAGGATCAAAAATACCATGAATTCTTACTCTAAGTAAGTTTTTAGGTTAGAGTTACTATTTCTATGATGAAACACTATGACAAAAAGCAAATTGAGGAGAGATGAGTTTATTTGGCTTATATTTCCACATTGTAGTTCATCACTGAAGGAAGAAAGGACAGGATTACAGGGCTGGAACCTGAATAGGGTATGTTGCAGAGGCCATGGAAGGGTGCTCTTTTCTAGCTTGCTCCCCATGCCTTACTCATCCTTCTTTCTTATAGAAACCAAGACCACCAGCTAAGGGATGGCTCTACTCAGAGTGAGTATGGCCTCCCCCATTAATCACTAATTAAGAAAAAGCCCTATAGCTGGATGTTATGGAGGCATTTTATTTCATTTGAGGTTTCCTCCTTTCAGATGACTGTAGCTTGTGTCATATTGACATAAAGCTATGAAGGACAATAGGTGTATATTTTAGAATATTCCAACTAGGTTGTCAGCAACAAAAATAGTAACCAGTAAGAAGTACTAAGTTGTTCTCTTTCATTCCCCGTTCCTTCCTTCTATCCCTCCCTCCTTCTTGTCTGTCCTCCTTTCCTTCCTTTGTTCCTTCCTTTGTTCCTCCCTCCCTCCCTTCCTTCTTTCTTTTTAAAGAGATTCTTGGACCACAAAAACCTAATCAATTGAGAAGAATCAGACTACAAGTGATTTGGTTCCTCAAGAGAGATGAAAAATTTTGAGTTCTTATTAGAATCATTTTACTTTGTGTGTGTGTATGTGTATATGTGTACTTGTAGGCTAATTTTTATGCAACTGTGTGTGGGCAATCATGTTCAAATTATAGTGTACCTCTGGAGTCCAACAAACAACCACAGATGTCTTCACCAACTGCCCAACTCATTTTCAAGATGTGGTTTCTAACTTACCTAGAGCTCACTGAGTCAGCTTTCCTGGCAGCTCAGTGAAGCCTAGGTTCCTACCTGTCTGTATATTACTAGGATTACAAGCAAGTAGCTTCAGGGCCAATACTGAATGTGGCTTCTCAAGATAAAATTCTTGCATGCATGCTTCTGAAGGAAAACTCCTGATGGAGACATTTCAATCTAGTTTATATATTGCACACAATTCATATTTTTTCCAATCAAATGAATGACCTACACATTGTAGTCCCTATATTTAGGCTTTACATGTTTCTTTGGAGGAAGAAAGATTCTAGGTTCTATGACCTGCCTTAATTAAAAGATAGTCTGGTTTATCTAGAAAATTTCAGATGAGCATCTGAATGAGATAGGACATTATGAGAATGGGAAAGAAAATTTGGTTCTGAGCCTGCTTCTAAGGTCATCTGATGACCTTTTATTCTTTGTTCCCAGCATGGCAAACTTCTACATTTGGAGTTATTGATTTTCTTTACTCCCATGAGACATCTATATTCATTGCAATAAGTTAAATACTTTATTGACAGACATACTTAGATTTTTCTTCTTTTCTATATTGTTCCTTTACAACTAAACCATAATTCTAAAATAATTTAGTGAAAGCTCACTACACAATTATTCCACTTGAACATTTTTCAAATTGTTTATCAAACATAAGCTTTATAAGACCAAATAGTAAATAACTATTTCCTAAAAATTCATTTTTTTCTTTTCATGTTGCAGCTATGTGACTCTTCTCTGTATTGTGGTAAGAGAGATTATTTTATTATCGTCAGTATTGCCAACTTTAATGCACAAGCATGAGCTGGAAGATACAGCTCAGTTAGTAGGAATCCTTGTCCAGCAAGCATGAAGTTCTTGGTTTAATAATCAGGACAATATTAAGCCAGTCATGATAATTCACGCTTGTAATCCTGGTTCTCAGGGGATGGAGGAATGGAAAGAGAACTTTAACTACATGGTAAACTCAAAGCTAATGTTTGATACAGGAAGCTGTGTAAAGAAAGAAATAGAGAGAGATTATATGAGAAATATACAACATAATGAGAGACATGAAAATTAAATGTATAATTACCTAAAACTTTAACTATTAATGGAATAAAGATATAGATAGATATAGATAATCTTCACTTGACACGTGACTCTTCTTTACTATATAATCTAAATTTGATATTGTGCTAGAGGATTCTAAATATGAAATAAAGAGAGCAGGGAAGAATCAATTATTGTATAATTGAGTAAATTTATTCTTTAACAATTTTGTAAACACATAGTTTCCATTATTTTCTGTTGTTTTTTCTATTTATAAGTTCCTAAGGCAAGTTTTAAAACATAGTATTCCAGAAGGCAGCAGAGCACATGAATATCATGGCTGGGACTATGGCATCAAGCAATAAGGCACAGTGCTGGAGCAGTAGCTGAGTGTTCACATGTTGAGACAACAATCACTAGGCTGAGAGAAAGAGAGAGAAGGGGAAGAAGGGAGGGAAGGAGGGAGGGAGGGAAAGGAGGCAGCAAGAGAGAGAATAGGAAATGTTAGCATGGATTTTTGAAGTTTCAAAACCCCCTCCAATACTACATCTCCTCCCACTTCCTAATACTTTCCAAAAATGTACTAGGAATAAACGTTCAATTATGATATTATATATAATCTTACCTTCCTCTCATATCTTTCATCATACCACTCCCTCCATAATTCCCCTCTTAAATTCATATCATATTTTTGGTGTTGTAATTCACTAACATCTTAAAATATTTTCATTAATCATTAATTTCTTGAATATTTCATTCAATGTATTTTGAAGATTTCCATCTTCTTCCAAAACTTTTTTCATATCTATCACTGTTGCATACTCACCTACCTTCATGTCCTAAATTCTTAAAACACACTGAAGCCAACTAGTGTTGTCTATATATTCCTATATATGTGTCTATACACTGGAGTGTGTTAGACCTACTGGAGTCCAAATACATAACTAAAGATTACTCTCCCACTCCCATAAGCTATCAATTGTTTACAAAGTTCATCAGCTAGGGATAGAGCTTTATACCCATCTCTATGCTAAGATTTTGTTTGTTTTCATCACTCAAACTTCTCTAGAGAAATTTCTTTTTGTACTACAAAGCCATTAATGAAGACAACCAAAACCATTCAAGGTGCAGATAATTGGTGACTCTGAGGAGAGTTATGTAGCAAATAAGAGACCTGTATCACATCCTCTACTTGTTAGCACCAGAGGAAATAACTAACTTCAAGAACAAAGTGTTTCATGATGATAGCAGAGCCACTGAGTTTTCACAGTAGTTTAGACAACATATAAAACAATCACTTTCTTTCTAAAAATAGTTTAATTTTTATATATTACTTTTCCCCTCTCATTCTTCCCTTCAGCCCCTCCAAGACCCCCAAATTCAAACCTCTCTTATGTCTCTCACCTCTCAAATTGATACCATCTTTTCCCTTCATTATTAGTGTTACATACATATATGTTTGCATTGAATGTATGCATATACACAAATTAAGTTTTAATGTATTTTAGACATATGTATGTTTTCCTTCATATATGTTTGTGTACTACACACATTCCTGTTGCCCAATGAACCAGGAGAAAGTTTCAGATCCAATGTTACATGAACTAAGAATGGTTTTAAGTCACAGGTGGGTGCTGCCAACTGAACCTGGTTCCTCTGGAAGAGCATTGGATTCTCTTTATTGCTAAGACATCTTTCCAGCCCTGTGACCCACTCACTGATATAAACAAAAACCATCTGTCTAGTCATGAATTTTTAAATGCACATTGAATTCGAATGGGCTAACATTTGGCAAACAAATGAAGGAGATAAGTATCACTATTGCAGAATCCATTAGTAGCTAGAAGTTTATCAGACAGGGTTAGGGCCCTGGGAGTCCATACCTGATCTATGATAGGCCATTAACACAGACAAGTCTTGGGTCAGGCGATGTGCAGACCACCATTATTACTGTAAGTTCATGTTTACAGTGGCTTTTATTGTGGCCAGATAATAAGGTTTCTTAGCCTTCTTCTAATGTTTTTGCCATTACATTATCTTTTTGTTATGAACTTTTTTATTCATTTTTACATACCAGCCATAGATCCCCCTCTTTTTCCTCCTCTTTCCCCTCCATGCATCTCCCCCAACCCACCTCACATCCCCTCCTCCAACAAGATATGGTCCCCCACAAGGAGTCAGCAAAGCCTGGTACATGCAGTAGAGGAAGGTCCAGGCCCCTTCTCCCTGCATCATAGCTGTGCAAGGTGTCTCACCATAGGTAGTGGGTTCCAAAAAGCCAACTCATGCACCAGCTATAGATCCTGATCCTACTGCCAGGGGTCACTTAAGCAGATCAAGCTACACAACTGTCTCCTTATACAGAGGGCCTAGTCCAGTCCCATGGAGGCTACACAGTTGTTGGCCCAAAGTTCATGAATTCCCACTAGTTTGGTTTGGTTGTCTCTGCAGGCTTCTCCTTCATAATATAATGCTCCGTGCTCATAGATTCCCTCTTCTCTCTCTTTGATTGCACTCCTGCACCTCAGCCTGGTGCTTGGCTGTGGATCTCTCCATCTGCTTCCATCTGTTACTGAATGAAGGATCTATGATGACAGTTAGGGTATTCACTGTTATGATTACTAGGGTAAACCCATTCAGGCTCTCCACTATTGCTAGTAGTCTAAGCTGGTGTCATCCTTGTGGATGCTGGGAACTTCCATAGCACCCAATTTCTCCCTATTCCAATGAAGTCTCCCTCTATCATGGTATCCCTTTCGTTGTTCTCTCACTCCATCTCAGTGCCAGCTCAACAGCTTAGTTTTGGCATAAAATCCAAATTGAATTGAAGACTCTGATATTAATCTATATACCTATGAACACCTGATTTTTGACAAAGAAGCAAAAAATGTACAATGGAAAAAAGAAAGCATCTTCAACAAATGGTGCTGGTGTAACTGGATATCAACATGTGGAAGATGGCAAATATATCCATATCAATTGCAATTCACAAAATTCAAGTCCAAGTGGATCCAAGACCTCAACATAAAACTAGCTTCACTGAATCTGACAGAAGAGAAAGTAGGAAGTAGTCTCAAATGCACTGGCACAGGAGACCACTTTCTAAATATAACACCAGTAGCACAGACACTGAGAGCAACAATTAATAAATGGGTCCTCCTGCAACTGCGAAGATGGTGTAAGGCAAGGGACATGGTAAATAAGACAAAATGACAACATACACAATGGGAAAAGATTTTCAACAACCCCACATCTGACAGAGGGCTGGTCTGTAAAATATATGAAGAATTCAAGAAACTAGGCATCAAATTACTGAACAATTCAATTAAAAAATGGGCTACAGAATTAAACAGAGAATTCTCAAACTGATGAATCACAAAGAGTCAAAAGACTTTTAAGGCATGTCTCAACCCCCTTAGTAATCAGGGAAAATAAAATCAGGAAGACTCTGAGATTCCATCTTATTCCTGTCAGAATGGCTAAGATCAAAAGCATTGTAGACAGCTTATGTTGGAGAGGATGAGGAGCAAGGGGAACACTCCTCCACTGTTGGTGGGAGTGCAAACTTGTACAACCACTTTGGAAAGCAGTATGGTGGTTTCTCAGAAAATTGGGAATCAATCTGCCTCAAGACATAGCTATACCACTTTTGGGCATACACCCATGGAATGCTCAATCATACCACAAGGATACTTGCTCAACTATGTTCATAGCAACATTACTTGTAATAGCCAGAACCTGGAAACAAACTACATACCCCTCAACTGAAAAGTGGATAAAGAAAATGTGAAACCTATACAAATGGAGTACTACTTAGCAGTAAGAAAACAATGGCATCATGAAATTTTCAGGAAAGAGGATGGAACTAGAAAATATCATCCACTCAGAGGGATAAACATGGTATTTACTCACTCATAAGTAAATACTAGATATAAAGCAAAGAATAGTCTTATTATTTTGACTCTCACTTCTGAAATGCTTATGAGACTTAGAAGGATTGCCATAATGGCCTGTTTATGGTTAAAGACTCAAGTGGCATTTTTTTTCTAAGCATATTAAGTAGTCATGACTCTGAATTTATCACCTTTCACTGCAAAGGTATTTCAGTGATTAAGAATAAGAGGAGCTAAGGCTCAAGGAATATTGCAGAAGAATGGGGAATTTTAAATGTCAAAGGACTAGGAAATATGCTTCAACTTACTGTTTACTTATGAAATCTTAACCTATGGTCATGTAAACAAGAGTTGTATAGTATATTTCCAGTTTATATCATAATGTGAATTGGGAACATTTCACAAGGCTCCACCACAAAACAAAGAGCCATGGGCAATTGATATTTGTTAAGAGAAGGAGACTCAATCTTTCCAAGATCAAGTTCCTTGAACAGTTATCCAGTCCTTATGGTCAGCCTTAAATACATAGAAATAGGAGCTGCACCAATTGCATTCAGCATGTTATATTTATATATAAATGTATGTATATTTATATACCAAAATAAATAAAGAAAAAGAGGCTGTGTATTTGATGTGGTGTTAGAAAAATATAGAGGAGCTGAAGGAAGAACATGGGGAAGAAATTATGCCAATGGAATACTCACCTATTAAATTATCAAAAATAATAAATATTAAAAATAAAAATAGAAGAAAGTACTTTTTCTATGAGTGTGAATAAAATTATTTCTGTTCTGAAAAGCATGGATTTAGCTAAACAGCAGTAGTGAGTTTCTCCCTAGGTCTATTACCTCCCAACCATGGGCTTTTGACCAAGAGCACAGTTCTTGGTGTAATTCTTTCTCACAGAGTGCATTCCCAATCCAATTGGAAACCAGTTGGTTACCCCAGTGATAGTTGTTTCAGTATTGTTCTGGTGAGCACCTTTTGCCTGGCAAGGTGGCAGTGTAGTTCACAGAATTCACAATTGGGAAAATACCAAACATGTTAGTATTGCTTCCCTTAACATGCTTCATAGTACTTTCTGACAGTATGAAAGTTGGCCAACAGAGAAAAAGCTTTTAGTACAGTACAAGTTTGAGTTTTCTCTATCTTGCAACCAAGGTATATGGTATTTTCAGAAATAAAATTTTATCACCTACTTATGATAGGCAACCATTATGAATGGCAATAGCCTGTTTTGTTGGGGTAGGGCTCTGGTTCTTACTTGATTTTGTTTGTTGAACAATGGATTCTTGGAGAAACATCATGCTTTCATGTAGAATATCTCTATGCTAACTATTTGTCCCACCTAATTATTTTTAAATTTTTTGCAATGTAGAATAATCATCCAAAAGTATGTCTGGAAAAAATGTAATCTAGTCTAATCTAACAATAGCCGAATTCCAGTAAACTGCAGAGAACTTTCAAAACCCTGTTACTATTTCCCCAGGCCTTTTGCCTTACTCCTGTACTGTATAGACCTCTCACTTCTGTACTGTACAGATCTGTACTGAAAAGAAAGTGAAGAGAAGAACATTTTTCCAGGTTGCTTCTTCTGTTTTCTCCATTCCATTTAGCATAAATACTCAATTACAAAAGTTGTCATATTTGAGTACATCATAATCCAATTCATGAAACAATCTAATTCCAGAAAGAAGTTTTAATTTGTGTAAAAAATAACAGTGGGACAGACCAACCAACACAAAGACTATTAAGTTCTCAGCCTGCAAAAACGGTATTGTGTTCCTACTGGAACTTGGATATTAGAAGAAATCTGCTGATGATAAAGATACCTGAGCACCTGGCCAATCCAAACCATCAGTGCTGGCAACAGTACTTGTAGTAGGATAACACAAGTTAAATGAGCATCCACCTCTACTGCTTAACCCAGGTTTAAGAAAGGTGGAAAAATCAATAGTTTAAATGTTCACTTAAATAATGAAAGTAATAATATCTGGAAATTATTTAGTTTTTAAAATTTAGTTATGTATATAGGCATAAAAATATTTGAGAATTAACAACAGAGCACAGAATCTGATAAATGAGAGGATCTCAGCCAATGCTGCATTAGAAAGAAACTGTGAATCCCATTCTTTTTATACTATGAGATGGAGAAAATAACTTCCTGGCCCTGCACTTCAGATCTTGTCTCAGTAAAGTGAGCATGCAATTTGATATTAATATGAGCCTGCCTCTGTAATTCTGAGGCAAATCACAAAGAAATGAAGAAAGATAGGGATACTTCTATGTTATTCATGCTAGAATATTTCTAGATATTAATATTTTCATTATTAAAGAGCAGTGCCAATTTCTGAGTTACATTCTTGTATTCAATAAGGTAGGTCTACCAAGTTATAAGAATATATATTATTTATAGAATTCAACAAAGCCCTTTAATTTATAGAGGAAAACTGTAGGCTATAAACATTTTTTACTTCAGTTATCCCTGCTTTATAAAACCATCCTCTACAAAGATGAAGAAGACATTTAGATTTCAGGGTCAAGGCCAAAGCCTTTTGATTTGCCTGTAAAGCACATCATTTATTAACCTCAGATTCTTTTGTGAAAATTCTTTCCTGCTACATACTTTTCCATTATGACATAGGTTTATTCTGCTGGCTTACTTGAAATCTTAAGGTTCTTTATCACCTATGACCATTTTGAATGAACTGTCAACCTACAAATCTCTTTCTGCTCTCCTGTGACTTACATCCCTGTAATATTTCAATAAAGGACAGACTATCCACTGTCTATTACATAGGGTCTCCCTATGAATTACATATGAAGTAAAATATTTTTGTAGTAATTAAAATATTGATACTGCCATGGTGAATGTGTAAAATTATTTCAAATATGAAAGCATGAGAATATCAAGTATATATCATTTACCATAAAGAATTGTAAAACATCTTTGCATATAAAAACAGCTTTCCTCCTTGGTAAAAATTTGAGATTAAAAATAGGCAAATTCATATCAATATGCTGCTTGTTGAAATCAATATTTCATAGATATTGTTCTGTGGGTTATTAAAAGTATTAACATTAAGGACTGGGAAGATAGATAAGTCAGGAAATTATTGCCTTACAAGCATGAAGACAGGGGTTCAATCCCTAGAATTCTTATAAAAGTGACTGGCAAGGTAATGTATGCATCTGATGCTATCACCAGGGAAGGTGAGACTGACTGATCTGTGGGCTCCCTGGTCCTATTTATCTACTTTACCAGGTTATGTCAATAAGAGACCTTATGCCATACAAACAAATGCTAATGCCTAAATCACAATACTTTTAGATAGTCTCTGATCCCCTCTCTATCTGTCTATCTGTCTATGTATCTATAACTATTTATCATATATTTAATCTATCTATCATCTATCATATATCTATCTCTAATATATATATATATATATATAAAATATGTCCACCTACATACACAAAAATTGGTGTTAGCATTTATTTTTCAGAGTTATATATACCTATTAAGACTTGATCCAGAGCTGGGCAGTGGTGGCACATGCCTTTAATCCCAGCACTTGGGAGGCAGAGGCAGACAGATCTCTGTGAGTTCAAGCCCAGCCTGGGCTACCAAGTGAGTTCCAGGAAAGGCACAAAGCTACACAGGGAAATCCTGTCTTGAAAAAAAAAATAAAAAAGACTTGATCCAACATATATATCTATTAAATCTTTATGGTATACTTCTAGAGTATTAGGACCAAAGAAATGTTAAAATTCTACATTGTAACTACCTCATATTGCCCATTTATGACCTGATTCATGATGAAACACATGTCTTCACAAATCCCATGTCCTCACAAATATACCAGTACTTAAGTTCTATTAGTGTTTTCATTACAAAATTTGGCTAAGAATTTTGCTTTTGTTTAACATACCAATTGGTAAGAGAGAGGAGGGATTACATGAGCACGAGATACTGAGACCATGATTGGAAAAAGCACAGGGACAAATAGCCAAACTAATGGAAACACATGAACTGTGAACCAATAGCTGAGGAACCCCCATGGAACCGGATTAGTACTTCTGGATAAGTGAAACAGTTGATTAGCTTCAACTATTTAGGAGGCCCCCAGTCAGTGGGACCTGGACCTGTCCTTAGTGAATGAGCTGGCTTTTTGGAACATAGGGCCTATGCTGAGACATTTTGCTCAGCCTTAGTGTAGGTAGGAGTGGACTGGACCTGCCTCAACTGAATCTACTAGGCTGGGCTGACTCCCCAGGGGAGACTTTGGCTTGGAGAAGGTAGGGATGGGGATGGATTGGGGAGGAAGGCTAGGGGGTGGGAGGAGGGAGGACATGGTAATCCATGGCTGATATGTAAAATTATAAAAGAAAATATATTAATTATAAAAGAAAATATAAAAAAGAACATAAAGCACATCATAAAAAATTAAAAATTTGATAGAAATTTTTTAGTTTATGTCTTGGTACTTAGACACACTTAATGTTAAAACTGAATCTGAAAGTTAATATTGAATAAAAAATCATTAGGAAACAATAAAAGTTTGTGTAAATACTGTTATAGTAACAGAACCAGTAAAAATCTACTGTAGGAGAGAAGAATCCAGCAGCAGTGTTTCTACTTTTTTCTTAGGGCCAAAATATACAGTGGTAGAAAATTACTAGGGAGCTAGCTAGTCTTGCCATCACACCTTTCTTTAAAAAGTGTTATTTGTAATCTGCCTCAAGAATGAAGTCATTTGGAATTAACCATTATCCAAAATCTATTTACAAGTTAAGAGCTCTCTGAGCCTCCAGCTATAGAATCCTGTCAGTATAATAGATGGTGTGCATTGCCTTTGGAAAGATGAAGGTTACTTACCTATAAGCCCGTTTTTCTGAGAATGTATCATTGCATATCAGCCATTAGAAAGCCATGCACCTCCCCAAAGCAGTTAACTTCATGATTGGTTTCTGATTATAATGTTTACGTGAGAATACTGATTGATTCTCAGCATTTCTTTCTCTTGCCTCCACTCTTAAGATGTCTACAGATAATATCCATATATGAAGTAATTTTTGCTGTTACTTTGTTGCAGCATGGGAAGTATGACTGTGTTCTTCCAACTGCTAACACTGTATAACTCCTTAGGCAAAAGGCCTAAATTATGTTCCAATAGGGAAGGAACCAATTCTGCTGTACACATTAAGAAGAAATGAATGCCAAACTCCTAAAACATTCCCACAATAAGTAAGATGTGAATGTTTCTTAAAGAAAACACAACAAGGTTCTGACAAGCCTGGAATGTCACTGTGATATGTGTAATGAACAGAGAATGATTTATGCTGTTTTAAACATGACCACAATTCTTCTGTGTCTAAGAATAATGCCAATCCTTTGTTTTTACAAGTGAAATTCTATATCCTTTTGTCAAGGGGATTATAAGGTGCTACTAGTGATTAATATTTTTCAGATAGACCTAGAAGAGCTAGGCAGGCTGTGCAGTGGTGGCACATGCCTTTAATCCCAGCACTTGGGAAGCAGAGCCAGATGGATCTCTGTAAGTTCAAGGCCAGCCTGGTCTACAGAGGGAGAGCAAGGACAGGTACCAAAACTACACAGAGAAACCCTACAAAGCGAGTTCTAGGAAAGGCACAAAACTACACAGAGAAACCCCATCTCAAAAAAACAAAAACAACAACAACAACAACAACAAAAAAAAAACTTCTAAAAAAAAAGTGTTAGGCAGTGATTTCACTCACTTTTAATGCCAGCATTCAAAAGGCAGAGGCAGACAGATCTCTATGAGTTCAAAGGCAGCCTAGTCTACAACATGACTTCCATGACAGCCAGAGCTACACAAAGAACTCTATCTCAAAAAAACAAAACAGAGCAAAGTCAGCATCCCAAGAGACAACATAAATTACTGGAATTTCTGTAGGCCATCTACAGAAATTCAGCTGTATTCATGTGTCTTCAGTCTACCTAAAGAAGGCCCACATATTTTCCTAAGCATTGCTTTAGTAATCTGATCACAATATGAAAACATTATTTCCACATAAAACCCTAGAATTTGTCTTGTTATTTCATACACTGAATAAGTATTTAGCACCCACAATACATTCTTTAAAACATGCATCCATTATGTAATTGCTATGTGAAGCTAATAATATCTACCATTCTTTATAGTTCTACAATAAGGATAAACATGAAGTACTTCATGCTAACTTAAACAAAATATACATACAGAAAATATATAAAAATTTGCTTGATTGCAGTTATATATGAAGTCTTAAAAGGAAAACGGATTTTAGAATGTTGGATACTGGAAACTAGAATAGCAAAATGTCGAACTGGGGAAGACATTGGTTAGAAGTTATACAACTTCAATTCAAAGAAATGAATATTCTCCAAATAGCTATTTGATTTATAGAGATACTAATTTTTTTTAAAAATAATTGCTAAGAGAACCAAAATTATTCATTCATACTTCAGTTTCAAATTGAGACCACATATGCCAGGGCTAATAAAATCACTAACAGTTTTATGGGGCTTCATTTATCAGACCAATTTATTTTGCAAAATGGCAACAGGTGGTAATCTAGAAAATGCAAGTGGGATCATAACTAAACAACACAATTATAGTGGTAAGTAGAAATAAGGCTTATAAGTGTGCTGAAAACGTGTGCACAATGGGACTACAGTGGACTGGCCGCTTGTGGAAATCTTATAAACAAAGGAAGAAATATTTGTAATAGATGACAATAAGAATAAAACATATCCTCTTTGCATTCAACAGTACTGGTTAGGAACTGTGCCATTAACACAATCTTTGAGATGCAGCAATGTTCACTCACCAGAAGGACATCTTTAACATCAGCTTCTTGAACATAACTAATAAAAACTCGGTCATGTTCTGTGCCCTATTGGCAATAAAGATGACATTTCTCTTTTCTTTGTTCAAAGGTTATCTTGTTCCTCATATTTTTAGCTGCTGAAAAGCAATATAACTCTAGTCCAAAAGGAATATGTGTTTAGTGCTTTGTTGGAAACTAATTAAAAATTGTTGCTTTATTCTTAAGTATATGGTTTCTGTGCCTAAATGAAGAAAATTGGTATGTACTGTTTTAATAACAAATAAAAATATTTTAAGCAGAAACATCATTGCAACCTGAGGAAAGTTTTGAAATACTGATGCTCATATAGGTCCAGAAGAAAATTAGTTGAACTTATTTAATTACTACTGGTGATTTTCATATGTTTGAGATTATAAGATAGAAAAATATACCCATTGTAGCTGGAGTTTTTCTCTCTATCTCCTGCCAAGCCCCCACAGTCCCACAGCCCATTTATAAAAAATCACTCAGACGTTTATATTACTTATAAACAGTATGAGCATGACAGGCTTCTTGTTATCTATTTCTTCTATCTTAAATTAACCCATTTATATTAGTCTATAAGTTGGCACATGGCTCATGGCTTATCAGTACCTTACATCTCGCTTGTCATGGCAGTGGTTGGCGATGTCTCCCTGCCTCAGCCTTCCACTTCCCAGAATTCTCTTCTCTGCTTGTCCCTCCTATACTTCCTGACTGGCTACTGGCCAATCAGTGTTTTATTTACTAACCAATCAGAGCAACACATTTGACATACAGACTATCCCATAGCAACCTATCATCCATCAGCCTCTAATTTTACTCCTCTGTCATAGCATATTCATACATATGCACATGTATATGTGTATGTATCTGTGCACATGTGTAAACTACAAATTTTTGGCCACAGTTCATTAAGGTTCATATTTGCCTGTAGTGAGCAAAAGCATATTTCTGAAATAAATAATTATTGTTGCGCTATTAACACAGAATTTTAAAATGTTTTATTTCATAAGAGTTAGTAAAGAACTAAACAGATGTGCAGTGACCTGGTAGACCATCCAGGTTACAAAAGATAAAAAGTCAAATAATAAAATCATTTCATAATTAGCAAATGTGGTAAGGTTGCAGATGTTGTATAGAACAATTTTAGGGAATTATTAAAACATTTTCCAAGAGATCTCATCTATTTGAGAATTTGTAGTAAAACTATTTGAGACAAACATGAAAACAAATTTCAAAAATTGATACTTTTTTATTAAGTTTTAGCACACTTCAGATTTGAAATTGTTCATTTACAAAGGACATATTTATTGAATATAAAATTATACTAGATATATTTCTATATGCTGCAGATGCAAGAATGAATTATGTGATACAGTTCTTGTTGCATTTAAGCCTGTTGTCTAGAACTATTTGGGCATTGTTCACTCTTCTCTTTTGAAAATGCCCACTTAACTTGGTAATAAAGCATGACTGTCTTCTTACCTGTGCTGTGTCATGCCTCTAAATTCATTCATAATGTGATGTGAACTAGGGAATTTAACTAAGATCAGAGAGACATCCTAGTAACCTTAAACACTCACCCTTCATTTTGTTCACTACATATTTCTGAGCTGTAACTGTGCCTGAACTAAATGTGCCTGTTATTTACAAGGAGGTCCACTGACCTCCAAAAGCAGTGAGAAAATGAATGTTTGATTACATTTCCTCTTCAAATGTCAATACTTGCAGAAATAGAGAAATGTTTAAAGCCATATTGACACGAATAAGAAAGTATTTTCATAGAAAAGTTTTTACTCACATAATATTCACACCTAAAATTATTTAGAGTAAGTGCAGTGTACAAACTTGCAGTATTCACACTACAAACAAAATAAAAAGGCCAACTATCCTGGTACATTTTTTATAGCCAAAATTCTATAAATGTCTTCTTTATTTCTTTTTTTTTAATTAAGCGAGTTTTTCATTCATTTCACACAACAATCAAAGAGCCCCCCTCTTCCCTCCTCCTGTCCCCCCAGCTTCCCCCTCCCAACCCAACCTTCTCTCCCACCCACAAGAAGGTGAGGCCTCTCATGGGGAGGCACATTCAGCAGAGGCAAGTCCAAGCCCTTCCTCCTGCCTCAAGACTGCACTAGGTGTCCCATCACAGGTAATTGGCTCCAAAAAGCCTGCTCATGCACCAGAGATGGATTCTGATCCTTCTGCCAAGGGACCTCCCAGGCAGATCAAACTATACAACTGTCTCGCCATGTAGAGGGCCTAGTCCAGTCCCATGTAGGCTCCACAGCCATTGATCCAACTTTCATGAGTTCCCTCTAGTTTGGTTTGGTCAACCATTCATGTTTCCCCATCATGATCCTGATGTATTTGCTCATAGAACCCCTCTTCCTATGCAGGGACACTTTGCTCTGCCTGGGAGGAGGGGAATGGACCTGCCTCTACCGAGCCTACCAGGTTGAGCTCAATCCCCAGGGGAATCCTTGCCTTGGAAGAGATGGTAATAGGGGGTCAGCTGGAGAAAGGGTGGAAGGGGCAGGAGGAGGGGGGACAGGGGAATCTGTGGCTGATATGTAAAATGAAATTAAATCATAAAATTAAAACAAATCACACACACACACATCAAAAAAGAAAACAATCTGTAAATAAATATACAAACTTAAAAGATTCCCTCTTCTCTCTCTTTGAATGGACTCCTGGAGTTTTATCTGGTGATTGGCTGTGGATTTCTGCATCTACTTCCATCAGTCACTGGAGAAAAGCTCTGTGATGACCGTTAGGGTATTAAACCAGTCTGATCTCTGGGGCAAGCCAGTGCAGATCAGGCACCCTCTCCACTATTGCTAATAGTCCAGGCTGGGGTCATTTTTGGGATTCCTGGCAACTTCCCTAGCACTGGATTTATCTCTATCCCCATGATATCTCTCTCTATTATGGTATCTCTTTCATTGCTTTCCCATCCATCCCTGTTCCAGCTCAATTATCCCATTTCCTATGTTCTCATCCCCCATCTCCTACTCTCAACTGGCCACTCCTCATCCCCAGTTTACTCATGGAGATCTCATCTATTTCCTCTTCCCAGGGCAGTCCATGCATCCCAGTTTGAGTATTCCCTGTTAGTTAGCTTCTCTGGAGTTGTGGGTTGTTGCCTGATTACCCTTTTCTTTATATCTAGTATCTACTTAGGAGTGAGTACTGACCATGTTTGTCCTTCTGAGTTTGGGTTACCTCACTTAGGATGGTATTTTCTGGTTCCATCCATTTGCCTGCAAACTTCATGATGTCATTGTTTTTCTCTGCTGAGTAGTACTCCATTGTGTATTTGTACTACATTTTCTTTATCCATTCTTCAGTTGAGGGGCATCTAGGTTGTTTCAATGTTCTGTTTATTGTGAATAATGTTGCTATGATCATAGTTTAGCATGTGTCCTTGTGGTATGATTGAGCATTCCTTGGGTATATGCTCAAGAGTGGTATAGCTGGGTCTTGAGAAAGATTGATTCCCAATTTTCTGAGAAACAGCCATCCTGATTTCCAAAGTGGCTCTACCAGTTTGTACTCCCACCAACAGTGGAGGAGCATTCCCTTTGTTCCACATCCTCTTCACCATAAGCTGTCTGCAGTGCTTTGATCTTAGCCATTCTGACAGGTGTAAGATGGTATCTCAGAGTCATTTTGATTTGCATCTTCCTGATAATTAAGGATGACGAGCAATTCCTTAAATGTCTTTCAGCCATTTGAAATTCATCCTTTGAGAATTCTCTGTTTCATTCTATGGCTCATTTTTAATTGGATTGTTTGTTATTATGATGTCTAGTTTCTTGAATTCTTTACATATTTTGGAGACCAGCCCTCTGTCAGATGTGTGGTTGGTGAAAATCTTTTTCCATTCTGTAGACTGTCATTTTGTCTTATTTACTGTGTCCTTTGCCTTACAGAAGCTTCTCAGTTTCAGGAGGTTCCATTTATTAATTGTTGCTCTCAGTGTCTGTGCTATTGGTGTTATATTAACATAGTAAACATGTTAACAAAAAAATAGTAAAAAAAAAAAATCTACAGATTCAATGCAATCCCCAGAATCCCAACACAATTCTCCACAGACCTGGATAGAACAATATTCAACTATATTTGGAAAAAACAAAATCCCAGGATAGCTAAAAGAATACTATACAACAAAGCCACCTCTGGAGGCATCACAGTCCCTGACATCAAGCTCTTCTATAAAGCTACAGTAATAAAAATGGCTTGGTATTGACATAAACAACTGATATGTGGACTAATAGAATTGAATTGAAGACCCTGACATCAACCACATACCTGTGAACACCTACCTGATTTTTGACAAAGAAGACAAATCTGTACAATGAGGGGGAAAAAAAGCATCTTCAACAAATGGTCCTGGCATAACTGGACGTCAACATGTAGAAGATTGCAAATAGATCCATATCTGTCACCAAGCACAAAACTCAAGTCCAAGTGGATCAAAGACCTCAATATAAATCCACTTACTCTAAACCTGAGAGAAATGAAAGTAGGAAATAGTCTTGAATGCATTGGCACAGGAGACCACTTTCTAAATTTAAATGTCTCTTTTATTTAAACAAGAAAGAATGGTATTGCTGTGGGATGTTCTCTATTCTGTGAATGTATTGCTCTGAATGGTTAATAAATAAAACACTGATTGGCCAGTAGCCAGGCAGGATATGCAGAGGAAAGAATTCTGGAAAGTGGAAGGTTGAGGTGGAGAGACACTGCCAGCTGTCGCCATGACAAGCAAGATGTAAGGTACCATTAAGCCAAGAGCCACGTGGCAAAGTATACATTGATAGAGATTGGTTAATTTAAGATAAAAGAAGTAGATAACAAGGAGCCTACCATGGCCATACAGTTTGTAAGCCATATAAGACTCTAAGTGTTTACTTGGTTGGGTCTGAGCAGCTGTGAGACTGACAGGTGAGAGAGATTTGTCCTGACTGTGAGCCAGGCAGGACCAGGAAAACTCCACTTACATGGTATCATTTTCTTTGTTATTTCCTACATTCCTACACTTATTATTGGGGTCAGAAATTTTGCCTATTACATTCGTAACATTGACATCAAGCACAGGTTTGAAATATGGTTTGCATATTTGACATGAGTAAATGACAGGTAGGATGACCAGGACAGGAAAAGAAGGAAGACTATAAAGGGGAATAATTTGTCAACAAATGAACAGGCTCCTCATAATGTATCAAATGACGACAATGCAAAGCTCTTTGGATTCTTTAGTAGAAACATTTTTATTAGAAAATGCCACGTTCAGAAGACAGTAAATATTATTTCAAAAATTAATGTCAAAATGTTGTTATAAAACCCTGGATAGCAATATGAGCTCTTGTAGCCATAAGACATTTTTTGTAATGTCTGCTTGGTTCTAGATAGTGCTCTTACATTTCTTAAATGACTATTACAACTGTTTCTTATGGTTTTCTTTTTAGCATACTGTAGAATTATCTATTTCCTGTACTTATTTCATTTTAATAATCAGAATGTTACCAATATTGCGATCATGTTTATCAACAATTTTAATAAGTTTATAGGAGATAAGCCTTCTTATAATACAAATTTCATAGTGAATATCAAGTTTAAATTAGGGTAGACTTTCCTCAACTTTAATTTTTAAATCTGTAAGATTACATTAATTTATGTTTGACAAAGTTGTATTAAATACACACTACTTATATGCTTCAAAAATTATCCAGAGTAACATTGAATTAGAAAAGCTTTTATTTGTTGAAGTCATGTTAAAAATCTAAGCAATCAACCTTATACAGTATCAATAGTTTATTTGAGAAAAAAAGTATTCATAGGTTTAAAATAATGAATTAAGACATTATGCATGACATAAAATATAAAATATAAAATTATTTGATATACTCACAGTTTCCAGATGTATGAAGAATAATTTTTAATTATTTTTGGTTTATACCTGGTTTGTTGAAAAGGTATCATAGTCAAATAATGTATACTATTACTAATAAAGTAATGCCAAGAAATTGATACTATCAAACTTAACACTAGCAACCTAACACTATATTTGCCCTGAACTGCTCTTGGAATCTTATTATATTTTAACATCCTAAAACCAGACCTATTCTGCCCAAGGAAGCTAATTAAAGAGTATCTAGACACCACATATACACAGAAGAGAAATGAATAATACATGAAGATTGACTGAAGTCAATTTCTTTATATTTTTATCTTTATTCATTAGGGGATTCTACAAAGAACGGGAGGTGGAAATGAAGAAATAAATCCTATAAACCTTGCAGTCATTTGTGGTGCAGCATTAGAAGCTTTATAACTGCACATAGGAAGGACATCAGGGCTGTAAAGTAAGCAGCCAGAAAGCCATTCGATTTGCTATTCTCACATATCTGTGTCCTGTAGCTTCTCTCGATTCATTATTGCTTATTTATCATGTCCTAATTGTCTTATATTTTATTACATCTGCCATTAGAAATGACTCGTACTTGTACACATGGGGTCGTGTTTATATCTCTTTTAATGTCTCACACTTATCTAAACATTCAGAAAATATTATGATAGCCTGAGCATATGGCAAAGCTTAGATACACAGAGAATAGAAAAATTAATAATCTGTGCCCTCATGAACCTTTCTTTTGATATTTTTGATGGAATGGATGATGTACATAATATGTAAGATGAACAGTATTTTACTGAGTAATAATATCAAGTATATGTTTAAGGAGAACAGGAGGAAAGAAAGTATTAAAGTTGGACTAATTTTTAATTGTTACTCATAAATAAAATGGGGAGGAAAGCACAATATTTCACCACTGAATTAGATTTATTTATAATTTACTTATAATTTATTTATAATTTTCTTATAATTGTTGATTACCAAATTCAATGTGAAGCTTCATTCTGATGCGGAACCTTTCAAACTAATGATTATTATTAACATGAACACTAATAACAAAATAACCAGACAAGCACACCATAAACACAAACAGGTCAACAAATAATGAAATACAAAGTATATACTTTCTTATTCCTGAATTGAGAGAAGTTAACTTTATCTAAGAACAAATAATATATAGTATTCAGGAAATGTTAGTGTTATTCTCTGAGCAAAATGACAACCTCTTTAATTTTATGAACTTATGAAATTCATTTAATGAACTGAAAGTATATAAGTGACTAATTTTTCCAAGATTGTGTTAAAAACTTAAGTATTAGCTTTATTTACATTTACATTGAGGTAAGCATATAGGCTTTATCTGCTGAATGTCTGTTTTTTGGCACTATTTCTGTAGAGACACGAACAAATGTCTACTCACACTAGACAGGGAGTATATCACAGACCAAAAATCAGATACCATCAAAGTCCTACTAGGTACACTGGTGAATTTTATAGATATTATTTATCTGAATATGACTGACTATCTTCTCACAGGAATAGAAATGACTCATAGACAGCTAGCTATGTAACCAAAGCCCATCCCAGCATGAATAAAGAATGCAGAATGGCTTGAAACCTGGAGCACACTGCACAGACTGAAGGTAGACTTTAACAGGTGAGAGAATGTCTTTTTCCTCCTTCTAAGCTGTTCAACTAAATCTCTGTTACTTTCAGGATGTTAAATTTGACTAAATGTGTTCTTTACCCATCCCTACAGCTTACAAATATTTGAGGAATGGGGGTCTAGTAAATCATGTTTGTTTCATGGAATTCCTAAAGTTTTTGAGATGTTTAATTCCTATGGAGCATCTGTGAAGAATTCTAATCTTCAACTCAATGCATTGCCATGACATCACTGTTTTAGCTCTTCTTCTTACATCCTGTATTTCAAGGAACTTCCTTCCGTGGTGAGTGGTTTTACCTCAGAGAATACTGCAACACAGCACTGACTGGAATTAATAACAGGTCTTCTCTGGAAAAAAATATTTCCATAACACAAGGTATTTTTCTAAGCGTTGTGGAAACTAAAAATCAAAACAAAACAAAGAAAACCTAAGTTCATAATCTCAGGCCCTACTGATATGTTGTATGTGAACAATTTATTGTTGTCTAGACAAAGAACAAGAAGTTTAAAATACGCAATGCGAAACAAACAGTGAATCTTCCATATGCTAAATCGATATAGATGAGCTGAATGAGATTTCAGGTGTAAGGGCTAGAAGAGATTTAACTGAGAATAGCAAGCATTGGAATTGCTGGGATTTCTAATAAACTTTCAGTTAATCAGCATATGTAGTTTTTAATCTTGTAAGCCTTTCTTATAATTTGAATATGTAATTTAGAAGTATGTTTTTTTTAAAAAAGAGATGTTTAATATTTCTTTAATGCCTAGATTTAAAATGATTGCTACTTTGCTTATAACTGTAGTGTGATTCTCTTGATTATTTATCAGAACATGAACCTAATGATTTTTGCCTTCAAAGTGGAAAATCAGTTCATTATAATATATTCTACATCCTGCTCCTCCTGCACCAATCTTAAATAGGAGCATAAATCATGCTTCACCTTGTTTGTGTCCTAAGAACAGGATTATTTTGTTACCCTTGACTTAAATATGTAGTGTCCCACAGAACAGCAGGCTCTTGCATTTTTAATATTAAAACTTAGAAACAAAGCTACCATTGTCTTTAGTGTTTAAATCATCTTAATATTTTATAAATTTAGAATGTATTGCCTAGCCATTAACTATGAATATGATTTTATATTGATACCATAGATGCACTAATAATTTCTTGTAATCCATTAAGAGGCAGTTTTAATGCATTAATTAATTAGAGAGTTATTTCCGTAATGAAGCCCATAATAAAATTATTTGGATGTGCTATGTCTACCTTGCATAACAGTGACTGGAAAAAATCTTGAAGTTTAAAGATGAAAGTTAGATGATGAATGAAAGATAGAAGTTTAACAAAACAAATAATTTGTATAAGATGAAATGTTTTGATGACTTTTTGACAAGGATACTAAAGCCAAGGAATAAAATATTTCCAAAGAATGACTCTGAGTCCATAGAGTATGACATATTTTGTTGTAATTTATTTTATTAATTTAATTAATAATTAGAAACTATGACATAAAACATTAGACATAGGGGAAACAATGGTTTAATTTTTATTTTGTATGTATGTTGTATAATAATATCATACTTCTAATAATGATAATTACTAAAATAGGATTTTTTCTAAGATGTTAGATTTAGATAAAATGTCTTACAGATAAGGTATAAGATAACCTTTAGAATGAAGGCCAAGGATGCCAGATAAATGGACTTCTTGTCTTATCCAGTTTTAGTGTAGTCATTGGGAGAGTAGGAGCCATTAGAAACAGTAAATTTCCCAAGTCAGGGACAAGTGGTCTAGTACCCATCAGAACAGCACTTTATTGAAAGTTTGCTGCTAAGCAACACAATGTATAAATGGAAGTGTGTTGCTAAGCAGCATAACTCATCTATCAATGCTGAAAGCATGTTTGTTAGTGCAATAAGAACATAGCCCACCATCAACTTCTCATGCAGCCTTTACATATATAAGCAGTTTATATGTACATATATAATCTTAATATAAGCCTAAGAATGAATTGAAATATTAAATGATATATAAATGCTTACTATAGAATAGATATTGGCAATACTGTATAGTCAACAGATTCACTTTTATTTTACACTTGGTTAAACAAAATTATAACACTGGGAAAAGTTTGGAATGTAATATATTTGTATTAACATGTGAATATAGAGATAGCATGAGCACATTTTTACAAGAACGTGTCAAATTTCCTGCAGGTAAAGTCATAATCTGTCTTTGTAGAAAAATAAAGTGGCAGGAAGAGACTGGTAATCATTTAATTAGGTATACATCATCACTACCTGGTTGTTACATAGCACATTTTTTCAGTGTGTTCGCTAACCTCTTCTGAATATAGCAGAGCTTCCTACTCTGCATAATCTCTTAGATATCTTGAAGACAAAGGTTTAGAAAAGTTTTGTGAACTCTAATATGTTATTCTTCCTTTGATCTTGACCCAGTCACCACTCAATGAAAATATTTATCAAAAAATTAATTGTCTTTAAGGAATTCCTATTATTCTACCACAAGGCTAAGTTCTTTTTTAATTATTATCTAGTGTCCCTACAATCTGAACAGCTTCCAAAAAAAAAAGGAAATAAAAAGTTATAACTAAAATGTCTAGTACATTTGTATTTGACAAATTAAGAGAAAATAATTCCATTATATATCCTATTTTGGTAAGTCCAAAATGTACCTGATTCACTTTCTATCCTAACTTATATTACTAATGGAACTGTCTTATAACGTCTTTCAAATTTATAGACTTACACCTCTAGTGAGATTCTTTTCTGAAATTCTTAACAAGGAAAACTATAACTAACTGATCTTCAACTCCCTCAGAGACCCAAGAAGGAAATAATATTACCTAATAAAAAATAAAAACAGGAAGTGTATGCAAGCAGCTTCCAAAAAAAATGTGAGTTGACAGAAACCACCAGCTGCCTGGACAGTCACCTGAGGTTTCTCCGCAGTGTTGGGGCATCATCTTCAGCCTATAGGCTATATAGCCTATACCGTAACTGACAGACTCATCTGTGAACTAGGATGTACACAAGGTCAACAGTTTGACCTCACATTTTGTGAGAGCAGTCCATGTACCAGAAACACCTGAATTCCATTAGTGTCACTGTCATGATTCAGGATTTTAAATTCTGGAAATTGTTGATGTTTGTTTGTTTGTTTGTTTGTTTTTTCAGCTGTCCATTTTTCTTGGCTGTGTATAAGTAGCTTCATCTCGGCATCCCATTCTCCACACCCTTCTATTAAATGCCAGTCTACTATTGAAAGGTGTGAGCTTAGTCACTCTTCAAGAATAACTGTTTCAGGTGCTGTTCCATTGCACATCAGAAGCCATTGGCCCACTGCCTGTTTAGCTGCCTTCGAAGAAAAGGGCACAGTACATTTTCCAGACTGCAAAGGCCACTCACTTCAGGGATGGTGCCATATTGTCCTTGCTTCAGAAGATGCCTTTTGTTAAAGCCACAACCACACTTGTTTTGGCAAGAATCGGTAGTCCTTTGTTTCATGTCCTGTCTGTCCTGTTTGTCAGCAGTTGATTTGAGGATACTTTGTTGTCCAGTGGCTAACTTTTGCCACAAAGAAAGTTAACTCCATATGCAGTTTCTTCAATGTCCATATTTTCTCTGAAGTAGATTGGTACTGCCAGGAACCGACATGTCTCATAGTTATAACAAAAAGGAAAAATTCCTAAGTTATTAAAACATTTTAAATGCCATATTCTGTAGCTCTCTGGTTGGGTGCCAAATGTAGATGTAACTGTCTTGTTAAATAAGAAACACAGAGCCAATTGTAGAGTTAAAAGCCAAGAGGTCAAAGCACTAGCTGAGAGCTGAAAACCTTACCCTTCACTGTTTCTGCTGTCTTTCCTCTCTATGAGAGACCTACTTCTTGTGTCCTGTCTTTTATATAGACTTTCTGTTCTGCCTTCTCATTGGTTGTAAACCCAGTCACATGACCTCCTCGTCACTGCCTGTCTATACAGACCTCCAGGTCTTCTATGGTTGGTATTGAGATTAAAGGTATGTGTCTGCCATGCTGGCTATGTCCTTGAACACACAGAGATCCTGCCTAGCTCTGCCTCCCAAGTGCTGGGACTAAAGGTGTATACAAGCATCACCCAGCTTCTGCTATGGCTTGCACTGACCCCAAGGCAACTTTACCAATATACAAATAAAATCACATTTCAGTACAATAAAATATCACCACAGCTTCCAATCTTCCTTCCCAAATAAATTCACCTAGAAAACTGAGGGGAAAGTGGCTTCATTATATGTAACATTTACATATGAAACATTCTGTAAATACACTATATAAACAGGAACAATATCCTCCAATAGGCTCAGTTTTCATAACAGATGCAATCATAAATTGAAGTCATTTTCATAAAAAAATTTTCTATTTAATCTTCTTCCATTTAAACATCCATACTCATGAACGAACTCAAAGTCATTGATGATAACTTTTTTTTGGCTCAGCCATTAAAGGCTAAGCTCACAACCAAAAATATAAGAGCTAACTTTCTAAGTAACTTGTAAGTTACTGGTATGTTACTTCAATGTTATTATAGTATGTTTTCCTGGTGTCTAGAATGACTTCCCTTTTTCATTTACACTGCTTCACTTGTATGTCAGCTGCTTTTGTTCCTAATGATATGGGTAATTCAATGTGTGGTTGCTTATGTTATACTGATCATAACCTCAGCTGTTTTGCATTGCTCTATTTTGGAGCTCTGAGTAGCTAGATGAGTGCTTCTTTTCTTGTGCTGTGAATTTGAGAAGGGGATCCATTGTTCCCTTTTGCCGATGGAATTGATGGGTTTCCAGTGTTTATCTTAACCTTCATGCTTTTAATACCCATTAGGAATTAAACAAATTAAACTCATGACTAATTAAACAAATGCAAACAACATAATTTTCCTAAAAAATGATATTATCAATATTTGCACTGAGAGTTTAAAATGCTATTAGCCAGAAAAAGAATTAACACATTTCAATGGTCTATTTCTTCTATAATTTACCCATGATGAAACATACCACAGAAAATGCAAAACCATGTAAAAGTTTCAATAGATAACTATATTAATTCTGACAACAAAATAGCTGTTTATATCTAAGCTAACAAATTTTTTAATAATGTTATATTTATTAGCTATTTTTCTATAAACAACAGAAATAAGGCTTACAGATCTTGATGAAGTGTTTAGTTGGAATGAAATAAAACGTATTTACATAGTTCTGATTTGTAAAATAAAAATGTTATGGAGATATATATATAGATATATATATATATATATTCCAAATTTTATTGTAATTACATTTATTTGTATTTTTAATTTCTTACTCTTCTGCATTGTAATGAACTATGGTAAGTTGTAAAGTAAAAGTTAGAAACATGACAGACAAAACTATGCTTGAAAGTATTGATATTTATGGTCAAGAAATATCTGCAAGTCAGAATAAATATAACAGTTCAGGAAGCCCCTCCCCCATTATAGAATGTGTATCATTCAGACAGATCTCCCTTAACCTTTAAAGAATAGGCTTTCACCCCAATCAAAATCTAAACTTGTGCAAACAAAAGCAATTAATTTGAAAACATGTCACTATCTGAATGATTTCTATTCATCCCATGGCATCTTGAACACTGCCCAGCAATTGTGCTAAGGGCAGACAGGCTGCAAAGCTCTGATCTCTATGCTACTCAAATGACCATAGACAGATATTCACTGAATTTTTTATGTGATTATCCTTCCTTGTTGAGTTTTATCTTAAAACTCATTTGTTTTAAACTTTTACAGCAGAATTATTTGCTATTGCCAGAACATGAAAATAACCAAGATGCCCCTCAACTGAAGAATGGATACAGAAAAATGTAGTACATATACACAATGGAGTACTACTCAGCAGAGAAAAACAATGACATCATGAAATTTGCAGGCAAATGGATGGAACTAGAAAATATCCTGAGTGAGGTAACCTAGACTCAGAAGGACAAATAAGGTATATATTCACTCATAAGTGGATACTAGATGTAAAGCAAGAGACAACCAGACTGCGGCCCACAGCTCACGGGAGACTAGTTAGTAGGAAGGACCCTAGGAAGGACACATGGATCACCCAGCAAAGGAGAAATAGATAAAATCTACATGAGCAAACTGGAGGTGAGGGGGGTTAATGGACAACAAGAAATGGATGATAAGAACATAGGGAGATAAATGTTTGAGCTAGAGCAGGAACAGAGTGGGAGAGAAGGAAAGAGATACCATGATAAATGAAGACATCATGGGAATAGGGAGAAACAGCATTAGGGAATTTCCTAGGAATCCACAAGGATGATCCCACCATAGACTACTTGCAATAGTTGAAAGAGTGACTGAACTGGCCTACTCTGATGATCAGATGATTGAATACCCTGTCATCATAGAGCCTTCACCCAGTGACTGATGGATACAAATCCAGAGATCCACAGCCAGGCACTAGGATGAGCTCCAGGAGTCCAATCGATGAGAGAGAGGAGGTATTCTATGAGCAAGGGACATCAAGACCATGATTGGTAAAAGTACAGAGACAACTAGCCAAACTAGTGGAAACATATGAATTGTGGATCAATAGCTGAGGAGCCCCCCATGGTACTGGACTAGGCCCTCTGTAGTTGGAGACCTTCTCTCCAGCCCCCGCCAAGCCCTATTAGTCCAACAACCCACTTGTAAAATAAACACACAGACATTTATATTATTTAAACTGCTTGGCTATTAGCTAAGGCCTATCATTGTCTAGCTCTTACTCTTATATTTAGCCCATTTCTATTAATGTATACTTTGCCACGTGGCTCGTAGCTTACCAGTACCTTACATATTTCTTGTCATGGTAGGGGCTGGCAGTGTTTCCCCCCAGCCTTCCACCTCCCAGAATTCTCTTCTCTCTTGTCCCGCCTATACTTCTTGCCTGGCCACTGGCCAAACAGCATTTTATTTATACAGAGCGATATCCACAGCAGCCCTCTGTGTAGGCAAGATAGTTGTTTAGCTTGAACTGTTTAGGGGGCCCTCAGGCAGTGGGATTGAGATCAGTCCCTAGTGCATGAGCTGGCTTTTTGGAGCCTAGTGCCTATGATGAGACACTTTGCACAGCCTCGGTGCAGGGAGGAGGGGCTTGGAACTGCATCAGCTGAATGTGTCAGGCTCTGCTGACTCCCCATGGGAGACCTTGCCTTGGAGGAGTTGGGAATTGGGGGTGTGATGGGGGATCAAGCTGGAGGACAGGAGGAGGGAGGACAGGGTAATCTGTGGTTGGTATGTAAAATGAATAGAAAATATCTTAACAATAATAATAAATAAATAAACTTCAATTGATTCTTTCCAAAACAGCAGTATCTACGTAACAGAGGCCAAAAACAGGATATTCAAGAAGAGTCCCAGTGAAAACCCATTATTGGTTGTGTAGTACAAACCAGAGGCCTTGAACCAAACCAATGACTCATGGCAATGAACCTTTGCATGTACAGATGAATGGACTAAGGGTAAATTGTGTGACTCAATGGGCCATTCTGTAGTTTCCACAACAAGACTCTCCTCTATTCTTGATGTATTTTTGTTTTGTTTTGATGTGTTTATTTTTTAGTTTCTGTTCCTGATTTGCTTTATTGTGTTAGGTTTCTCGTTTAAATTTGTTTTTTTTTTGGGGGGGGGGCGGGGGGAGTTGCAAGGGCAGATGCAGATGTGAGTGGATTGGGAGATAATGGGATTGCCATGCAAGATTTGAAATACCATGGCATAGAAGAAGGAAAGACAAAGCGCTCCCTGCTTCTCCCCTTGCTCCCTATAGCAGGTTGGAGGGCTGGCGGCAGAGGGGTTGGGTCACAAGAGTGAGAGACCTGACCATCACCAGCTGTAGCATACAGGGGAACAGGCCCTGCTACCCATTTAGGGAGCCACACCAGAGCTGACCCTGTTGTCAGAGGTGGGGCATAGGTGTGCCAACATTAAGGGCTTAAGAGCAGGAGTACTGATATTCTGCCCCTTTCATATGCCCCATACAGCAATCAGAAGAGAGGGCCGTTCTCATCACCTGAATAAAACAGAAGAGCTGGCCCTGGTGGTGTGAGTGTTGATGACAAACATCTGAGTACCTGAGAGCTGGAGAACTGTCCCTGCTCCTTACTTTAGGATGCCTTGGTTCACCTAGGCTAGGCAGGGTTGGAGAACCACCCGGGGAGAAAGGATGAGGGAAGCTGACCTTTTGACCAACCCAGCTACCACTCAGGCCCAGAACCATGGTTATGAGTTGCCCCACCCCAATATCCACCCCATCTATGAACTGTTGGAGCATATACAGAAGATGAACCTACAGAACTCATTTTTCTTTCACATCAATTGACCAACACTTTCTATCAATTTACATATGATTCTATCTATCACATTTTTTTAAATATGTCAATTTTTTCCTTGGGTCTGATATTTTTTCGGGTATGTATAAATCAAAAGAAATAAAATAAAGAAAATAATTCCATCTGACATATTGTAAGTAATAAAGAAATAAAAATATTTTAAGGCACTTCTGGAAACATAAAATCAAACTGAGAAAGAATCGTCAACAAAGAAATAGTTTTCAAATTAATTAATGATTTGAAATATAATCTCTGTACATCTTGCAAATTTCCAAAGGTTATACATGGAGATTGTAAGGTATATCAATCTCACACCTTCTTCTTGATAATTTAAAATATTAAGCAAATGTAGCTGGCATTATCATTCTACTAAATCTAGTAACAATTTAATTGAGATTTATTTTTGTTTAGTAGGAAATCAAATCTACAATTCTCAATTTGCTAACATGTAATCCAATTTACATTATTGTATTAGATTATGTTTCACTTCATAAGAACTCTATAGCCAAATATGCATTTGAAAATAGAAATTAAAAGTTCCAGATATTACTTTAATCAGACACATGCCAGTTAGTAAACACACACAAACAGACAATATATGTATATATATTATAATAGTATAGGTGTACATGCCTTCATCTGTTGTCTCTGCTTTAATGGAACTCAAACTACAAAAAAAACCAAAAAAAAAAACCAAAAAAAACAACAACACATTTTTAAGATCAGATTAGTCTTTTCCAGCAAAGTAATTTAGAACATAATAGTAAAAGCAGAAAATGCTGTGACATTTTTGTTCAAAAATTCCTTATGAGAATTTGTACAAGTTTTTAATATTCATGATTCCCTTTGCTCATAAACCTTGCAAAATGAATGGTGCATTTTAGAGAAGAAATCAGTGTATCAGAATAAAGTGATTTTAAATAAACATATACACCTACATCTGACAAAGTTTAAAAATCTATTTTAACCCACACTATAAAATACCTTGACATACAACTATAACTAAAGAAAACTATCTTAGGTAGCATTTGCAAAAGTAAAAAATGAAGATTGTGCTTAATGTCTTATTCATATTAACCTTGCAACATTACTTCATGATCTTATTTCTTTCCTTTTGAATAATACTTTTGAGAAAAAGACAAAAGTTCAAAAGCTACATATGCAAAGTTTGATCCTACTAATGAAATGAATAGTTTGAAGACTTCAGGATCAAGGTAAAAAAAAATCTTTACAGATGAAACAAATAAGTTACATTTCTAGTTCATGTATATTCATTGAGAATCAAAAAATAATATCAAAAGTAAATATGAAAGACTACCTACAGTATATTATCTTCAAATTAAATTTGTGATATGAAAAATACATTAAATGTTAATAAGCTCTTTTAAATGAAAAAGTCACAAATAATTACTGAATACTTCTGTTTTAAATTTATTAAATATGAAATATGCAATGAAAGTTTCTACATATATATTCATATATATTTGAAAGATAAATTGAAAAATAGTATATAATAGCAATTCAACTGAAATTATTAAAGTATAGACTTCATATTTTTACTTGATTGTGGTAAAAATATATACTTTCGCACAAGAAGAAAACAGAAAATTGGTAGTGAAACTGGAGATCGAAGAAATTGCAGTACAATTGCGGCCATGTTCTAGACATAGGCTAGAAACTTACTTAATGATTGTGCTGTAGGATTTTTTTTTTTTTAATTTCATCCAGTCCTGTCTTTCTTGTTTCTTTTTTGTTTTTTGTTTATTTGTTTGTTTTTGTTTTTTTGTTTTTTTTGAGACAGGGTTATTCTGTGTAGCTTTGTGCCTTTATTTCCTGGAACTCGCTTTGGAGACCAGGCTGGCCTCGAACTCACAGAGATCCACCTGCCTCTGCCTCCTGAGTGCTGGGATTAAAGGTGTGCGCCATCACCGTCCAGCTAGTCCTTTCTTATTATGGCCCATTTTACCTGACTTGAACGAGAACTTCTATTCTGTATCACCCTATCACTCTTTTGTTATTTTTATATATTGTTTGTTTGTTTGTTTGTTTGTTTGTTTTTAAACAGGATTAGTCACAAAGCTGAGAGTTTGCTTTGAATCTTAGAGCATGTTTTGGACTAATACTTTTGGTTAGTGTTCACACTGTTAAGACTATAGACTATAGACTTTTGAAGCTGGAGTAAATGTGTGTTGCATTATGGTTCTTTAGCAACCAATGGATAGTATGTTCTTGTTTATTCCTTTGACGATTTTTAATCACTTATTCACTATATTTGAAAGCCCACAGTGCTAGCTGGGTAAGAGGAGCACAGCACATATTATTAGGTGCAGAGAGGCGTGCCTCTGAAAGTTATAGTAACTTTGGGCTCTATCATGGTTGCTTACTCTACTACAATATCAGGAGTCCACTACCAAACACATAACCATGATTCCCTGATAGACACTTTTACCATGATTTTCTTACAATTTGTCTCTGAAATGATTAGAAAATGTAAAGTCTTCTTTCATTAATTTATATCATGTTTTAGACATACAGGTAAGAAAACAAACAATAATTCCAGAATGTATTTTCTTGGCTTGGGTGGAGGATAGATATTATATATTATGTGCTTTCCATATGGCATGAACTGTGGTATTCCTCCTAATGAGTAAATTATTCAAGTTGAAATAATTAATCTTTTTTCTGTTTATCAATGAATACAGCTATCTATGGATTTATTTATAGTTTCTAATATAAACAACTTCACCATATCCAGAATAAATGGTGCTTCCTTCTAATTTAGATTCATTCTTATCCTATGTCCACAACCCCAGTTATTTTTTAGGTACAATGTCAGAAACCATCCCATTTTTCTAGATGCTGTTAATTAACCATTATCTGTAAGTTGAATGAATCTTGAGAGTTACCCTAATTGGAAACTAACATATCTGCCCATTATGATTTCATGGATATTTGCAGAGGAATGATGATGTCTGTGTCAAAGACAAAAGAAGTAGCCAGTGATTGGTCACATCAGGTTTCTAATACCGCTAAGCTCATCGAGACATCAAAGCTTACTATAATGAACACATGCACCCTCAGTGGAGTGTGTTGAAAGAGGAAAACTCAGTTTTTGAAGGGCCCCTGCTTTTTTTTCCCCCTAACAATAGTTCTTTCAAATTTTCATACAAGTTTGGATCATATGCACTGCCTTCCCTCAAATACTTAAAGGTCTTTCTTACTTTCCCACTCACCCAATTATTTATGCTTTTCAGTATTTTTAACCCATCGAACAAATTTGTGTTGCCTAAATATTCCTGAATTGATGGTCTTCACTCACTGGAGAATATTTAACAAAGCAGAAACTACGAACTTGGAGAAAACTGTCTCTCCTTGTATCAGAAGCTAATAATTGCCAATGGTCCCTTGTCTAGGGCTGAGATGCAGTGTCAGGGAAGTTTCATACCTGGTTAGCTTTCATAGTGCCTGAAGGCGCTACATGTTGCAGTAGAGGAGAAAAGCACTCACGAAAAAACACATGCAGTTGTGAACCCTGTCAACTACAAGAATGTCTTAATCATTTAGAAAATGAAAAGCAATCCTATCTTTATCTGATAGTAGATATTTCATTTCCAAAGGTTTCGTTCTTAAGTACTCAAATCCTAAATCTTCAATTTACAACCAATCAATTACTTATTCCGAGTTGTCTCCAACTTATAAAGGATTTTTAAATTAACAATTGCTTTCGATTGTTGCTGTCACTATCCTAAGTCAGATCACCTCACTCTATCTCATTGTGATTACACAAATGGTTCTGATCAATCTCTTTTTATATTTTTCCTTTAAAAATAATTCCTAAGAATTCATGAGTCTTAGCTGTGTAAAGGATGAAGGCAAACAAAAATAGGATCTTTCAGGAATAACTTAGAAAAAACCATGAAAATAATTGTATTCTTCTACAAACCCTCACACATTGAGTATAAAATCTAAATCAGTACACCATTATATTAATCTCAATCCTGATTTTATTAGTTTTTTTCTCCACAATCTCATTAAAACAGATAATTCAAGAAACTTATCTATGTTTATATTTTATGATCCCTTTGTTTACTAACAAATATCTCAGTGGTGGAACTTCTCTTATTTCCTACTACAAACTGCTAAACTAAAATACACTCAATTTCCATATTTTATTTCTAAGCCCTTAGATATCTTTTAATTTATTAATAGCACTCACTTGAATTCAGCCTGATGACTTAAATTCACAAGCCTTTTTTTGATTCTAGCTTTACACTTAAAAATTTTCTGTCAAGACTATATCAAGATGTAAATATGCACTGGTTGCAATTTTCACATACTCCTACTTCACATATCTACCTCAGAACAGTGTGTTTCTACTTTGCTTTGGTTGTTCATTTTCCTCAGTAATAGAATGTTTGTTGTATTTCTCACTTTTTATTAGGGAATAATTATAATTAGGGTACCAATAGAGAAAGATTGTATCAGTCACCCCCCATCTATCAGAATCATACACTTTATATAGTTTTTTTGAGTCATTGTTACTCATAATTTATTGATAAACTTTTATGCTTCTCTAAATCTTTACTATTTTATCACCAATAGACTATTGTGAAGTACATTCCATACATAATTATATTTAAATACAGTCATTTTAATGTTTACAGTCAGTTCCAGTTACTCTTATCACTAAATTACCAAATCTTGAGACTTTATTTCTGTTGGAATGATTAAGTTGCTATGTGCCTTTGGTCATAACAATTTTGTCGAAAACTTAAAGCATGATATGGTTTTATATGTGTTCATCTTAGATATATATTATTCTTTAATTACTGTTGATTTACTACATAAATAATAAAAGCCTTAGAGTACAATAACTTGAGCCTTATGATTTCTGTGTAATAGGTTTTGTTTTGTTTTTCCATAAGGCATATGGCAAATTTTTGTCCCTTAGGAACAGGAGATGAGAAAAATATTCCCTTTGATGATGCATTTAAGCAACAAAATCATCAGCAAGTAAATAAAAGTATCAAATATAGTACTTAGAAGAACATTAAAAAGGACATCTTTATTCGTGGTGTGGCATCTAAAACAAGAAGGCAGAGTGACACCTTTTAGCATGATCCTAACTGGAATTATCAATAAAAAACAGTTGTCAGATATCATGGTAAAAGCTGATCAGAGAAGCAAATGAACTGCCACCAGTGACTTCTTATCTCTCTGAATCCTCCAACCAAAAGGACCGAGATCCTGTCTCTGCCCTACCTTATCACTTCCTTTGCCTATCTGTACAGACATCCAGACCTCTATGGTTAAGTAGTGGCTAGCTCTGCCCTCTGATCTCCAGGCAACCTTTATTTGTAAGAACACAAAGAATATATCATACAACACCATCTGATTGGACAATAGCTAAGCCTATAAGATTAGATGGCTTTAGACTTTTAACCACATTGGCATGCTTTTAAATGGCCAAAAAATGTTGAAAATATTGATTTACATGTTAACAATAAATATTAGTAGGGTCAAAATTACAAACCTTAGTTAATGAATATGGGAGTAGTGTAGTCAGTTAGCCTGATAAAACCTCAGCTGCCCTGTTCCCAGTAGTACACATTGACAAGACCTGTTAGCTACTTGCTGCTGAGCCAACTTGGAGTCTGCCACTGCACCTTATGATTGGTGATGCATGACCATCAGAATGTTGGGAGCCAATGAGGAAGAGACAACACAGCTAAGAGAGTCTCTAGCCACCAATGGGAAATCAGGAGAAGATACATAGGTTCTCCTCATATCTACAATCATTGCTTCTCACCTGACTCCAGGTGACTGTGTCACTGACACCACACCTTCTCACTCATCCCCCAAAGGGTGTCCAGAGAGGGAGACCTGTAACACATTAATACATTTTAAAAACCAGACCTTTAAAAGATTAATAATGTGTTTTCAATTATCAAAGACCATGTGTTTGGTTCCATTTCCACAGCAAAAACAACTGTCCAAGGTTCAGAGAATAAGGAACTTCAGAATTTTCAGTTCTAAGGGGAAAATTTAAAGCACAGACACTTCATCCAATGCTCAGGTATCATTCTAGGAGATGACACTGAAATATTGTAAGAGTAAAAAGATGTGGTGGATGAACACAAGGAAACAGTGTCTTCTGAAGAAAGTTGTAGTAACATGTATAAAATCTGTGCAAACTCAAGCTAGATAAGATAACAGCATCAAGAGAGGAGGTGGGTAATCATCTCACCCCAAACTGTGGAGGTATTGGTAACAGGTAGATGTACATTGAGGGTAGCCCCTGAAAAGTCATCTCTTCTCCAGTAGAAGACCACATATCCAAGATTCTTAGAATAGCACAAATTAGTCATGGAAGGCAACCATAAAAAAAAAAAAAAATAGGACACATAGTTGGCTTAATAGGGAAGGGAAGAAGGATGGATCTTGAAAGAGTTGAGAGTTATGATCAAAACATGTATAAAACTCTCAAATAACTAAAAAAGTAATTAATACAATCACCATGTAATATTAATGTAGGATGTAGAGAAAATAAGTTATAAAATGTGAATGTCATTCATGGTTTCACAAGTGTCATAGTGGGTGTGAAGAAATGCACAAGTCTTTGTTTGATTTTTCTTTCTTAGGATAGTGCCTAACATGCACAATCAATCCTCATTAGGGAACTTTTGTGGCTTCACATACTTACTGTGTTTGCTATGGATACCATTTGTCACACATTTCAAGTCAATTATGGGTAATATACCCACTAAGAGCCACAGATATCTCATATACCAGATATACATTTTCCTTTTGAGGTCAACTCTGCTTCTTGTTTATGATCTTATACTGTAAACAAGTACTGTTTGCATGATCTACTTTGTGCCATGTTGTTTATATTTTTGTGTGTTGCTCATTGTCGTTCTGTTCTGCTCTTTCACTCTGTTTGGTTTGCACCCGTGCATTTTTATCCTACACGTAACACTATTTATCACTTTTTATTATTATTTACAAATAATACTCAATTTTTAATAAGTATTCCATACATGCAGGGAATCTATGATGTTCTTCTGAGAGAAAGTTCCATCCTTAGATCATATTCCTTCTGGCATGAGTTATAGTGCTGTTGCTAGTGTTTTAATGTTACAGAAACAACCATACACATTAAACAAGATGTTTTAAATAGAAACACAGATAAAGGAAGATTAGGTATTAATTAGTTTATGGCAAAGCCATAACAGAGTCTCACAGAAATCTAATGTGACTTGGCATTTGTTAATTTTGAGTTTTTATTGGCTTTATAACACATGACTAATATAAATGAGAAGAACTGACCATAATTAGTTTACTTCAAATATTTTATAATCAACAATGAATAAAAGAAAATGGAGCTGGGCAGTGGTGTGGTGGCGCACTCCTTTAATCCCAGCACTAGGGAGGCAGAACCAGGTGGATCTCTGTGAGTTCAAGGCCAGCCTGGGCTACCAAGTGAGTCCCAGGAAAAGGTGCAAAGCTACACAGAGAAACCCTGTCTCAAAAAAACAAAAACAACAACGAAAGAAAGGAAGGAAGGAAGGAAGGAAGGAAGGAAGGAAGGAAGGAAGAAAGAAAATGGAGAATGAATTTACTAAAGACTAGCCTCTGAAATTGGATAACAGGATGTATAACCAGCTTATGGTTTTCTTAACAGAGAGGGAAAGAATCAAAAAGCATATTTATGTTATTAGTGCATGAGGAATATGTTCAAGATATAATTATGGATAACTCAGAATAATTTTAAAAGCTAGCAAAATCATTAGAAATGAATAGCATAATTTAGTAGGGATACTTATTCTATCACTTAACATTTACATGTATAAAGTACTGTAGATAAAGAAATATCTAAGATTTTTCTTTATTAAGGGAGACTTGAAAATTTAACAACTGTAAAGACATGATGAGGAACATGTATTTAAATTTCAATAAAATTAAAATTAGAATAACAAAGGGTATATATTACAACCATGGCTTATCTTTACAGGACTAGCTGTATGCCCAGAGGAACTGACAATATTCATACCGAATGAACAGTATTTAATTAACTCTCTTTTATATCAGGATATATGTATTTTTAAAGTTAGTAATTCACTATCCTGTTATTTTTTGGGTTTTCTTATATGTGTCTACATCAAACACTTCAACTCATTAAAATTGGCAAGTTTATCATACATGTAATCAATATCTCTGCAAAAATGCTGATATATAGACTTGTGCGGGCATGGACATGTACACACATTTAATATACCTTCTGTGTCTTTAAATCAATATTTTCATCTCAATATGCATTTTAATTTACAAACAGTATAAGTTGTAAAAATAAAACATTAAAAACATTTAAAAATATTTCTGTATTCTATTGCCATTTCAGCTGAATACCTAAGCTGGGACTTAGTCGGTCAGAATTACGTTTGCTGTTTTGCCATCTATATTGCATTTAGACGTTGTATTCTATAATGATGTTCATGGCTGAGTATTTGATTGGGTGATGACTTGTAAAATGCAAAGTACTGTTTGCACTGGTAGTAGTCAAAATCTTTTAAGTTATTTCAAATGTTAATGATCACAAAGTCTTTGATATAACATTTTATTACAGTATCAATGTAATTCATGTTTTGCTTCAAAGTTAGTCCAACCCCGAAAATATTCCACTTGCCCTCCCACTCCCGGGCCTCCTGTTGGACTATTTTAAACTTCTAAGTCCCTTTAACAAAGTTAAAACTTTAAAGCAGTCTGACCAGCTCTGAGGTCATGCTGAGAGCAGAGAAGGAATACATCACTTGCTTTAAAATTCAGCCTGTTGAGGAGCATGCTTGGGGAGGTTTAAAAGAAACCTCAGCTTCGCTGCTATTCTCAGACTAACACCATTTTCCATTTCAGAGAAGTCCAGTCATTTCATGAAAGATGGGAATCCTTTGGTGCACTTTGGGCATGCTCTCTCAACAGCTGGAGCACTTATGCCTTTGAACTGTAGATTATCTCTACCTCCAGAGAGTTTGAGTAACTCTTGTCATGAAATCTTCCTTCAGAAAAATGAGATTTCTTAAGAAATCATGGTCAGAACTAAACTACAGAGCAATATTGGCAATATTCATGAAATAGTGGTATAAGTATTATTAAGAAATGTTTCAAAATTCAATTTGATTCTTGATGAAGGCATGTTAAAATATCATAATACTTCCTCACAACGTGAATTAGTTGCTCTCTCTCTATTTTTATGTATGTTTATTTTTCTTGTTGGTTCTCAGAACAAACTTTCTTTTGATGGGGGTGGGGGGCAGGTTTCAGACAATGTTTCTCTGTGTAGCTTTGTGCCTTTCCTGGATCTCCCTCTATACACCAGGCTGGCCTGGAACTCACAAACATCTGCCTGCCTCTGCCTCCCAAGTGCTGGGATTAAAGGCGTGTGCCTGAGCCACCAGCACCTGGCTCAGAGCAAACTTTCAACCAAGGCCTCGTACATGCTGATGTCTCTCATGCTAGACAAGCATTACTATACTGAGCTGTATCTCCGCTCTTCTCTGAAATTACTATTTTGACAAAGAATCTCCATGAATTGCCTATCCTAATACTGTCTTCCTTGAACCAGGCCTTGAACTTGCTTTCCTGCAGCCTCAGAATGCTTAGTACTAAGGAGTATGATTTGCAACCAGGTTGGTTTTAAAGAAGGTACTTTGATATAGACTCAGAACTTGTAATTGGCAATATGTATGATAAATATGTTATATATTCAAGTTTGGAAAAACTTTTGAAACTTCAGGAACTGTAACACACACATATTATAATTGAAATTAGATTATTTTCTTACAATATATACTGACTAATATTTGCCCTCCCTCTATTAGTCCCAGCTCCTCCCAGGTCCATTTTCCCTCCATTTCCCTTCAGAAAAGAGCAGGCCTGGAACAGATAACAACCAAACATGACAAAACAAAATATAACAAGACAAAATAAAAGCCCTATATCTACTTTGGACAAAGCAAACCCATAGGAGAAAAAGAGCACCAAGAGCAGACAAGAGTCAGAGGCATACCTGAAACCACTGTTAGGAGTCCCACAAAAACACCAAGCTAGCAACCATAGCATATATGCAGAGGACCTGCTGCAGGTCCATGCAAGCCCCAGGCCTACCACTTCTGTTTCTGTGAGCCCACATGAGTCCTGCTTAGTTGATCCTGTGCATCACGTTTTCTTGGCTTCCTCCACCTCCTCTGACTCCTACAGTCTTTTCTTCCAGTCTTCCACAAGGTTCCCCAGCTCCAAGAAGATAAGGGACCTAATGGATGCCTCCAATCTAGACTCCACATAATGTTTGGCTATGGGTCTCTGCATCTGCTCCCATCTGCTTTGGAAGGAAGCCTGTCTGATGGTAACCAGACAAAGCATCAATCTATGAGTATAACAGAAAATCATTAGGAAACATTTCACTGAATTTTTTTTTTTTTGGCCAGTTGTTTTTGGTTCTACCTTAGATCTCTGGCTATCAAATCTCTGGTTAATGCTCATTTAGGAAGTGTAGGGCATGAGCCTCATGTTACACCAGACACTGGTTTGTCATTCCACAAGCTTTAAGCAACCATTACCCCAGCACACCTTCCAAGCAGGACAGCTTGAAAAGTCAAAATTTTTGTGGTTGCGTTGGTAGTCAGGTTTCTCTTTTGTTAGCCTTCTGAGAACCTTCCTGCACCAAAGAGACTTATCTTATTCAGTGGCAAAAAGTGTTTAAATTTATAAATGATTTCAAATATTGTAATAATTCTAACATTCTCCTATTTCAAGAAAATGTGTTATAAAACTGACGACACAAGTACTGAGGTTTTACTCATCATGAAGTTTTTTTGAGAAAGAAATCAAGTAGAAGAGGTTCTATGTGAAAGCTCACGGTAATTGATGCAAATTCACTAAAAGTGCATTCTCTTCAGTATTGTTGTTTGGTGATGGTAGAACATGTTCATGATGATGATAGAAATGATCCAACATAATTCATTTAGGGAAAGAGTGAAATGCCACATAAACTGGACATTTTATCATGGGAGCTTCAGTAAATCAATAATGTAAAATTTTTTAGCATCAGTAGATTACTCTGAGAAGAAAACGCAAAACTATGGTTCCCTCAGTTAAATGATTATCCCATATATGATAGACGGTCATTCTTGTGGTGGTATTGTGTTCCCCAAAATATTGTGCACCCTAATAAATGAGATCCGGCACCCAATGTTCATGGTACGATTTCACGAAAAAGCCTCTTGCCTGTGGCCTTATGACGCCCAGCTCAGGCCCGAGCTACACTCAGCTGGTTGTGGTGGCATCTTAGTTGGATTTACTGAAGATGGCAGAAGCAGGAGGATCCCAAGTTTGAGGCCAACCTAGGAGAAACTTCGGCCAGGGCCGAGCCACAAGCAATGGTGGAACTATGGAGGCAGTGGCTGCTGCTCCGAGTTGCAGGCTGTTTCTCATCATGTTGGTGACTGTGATGATGCTGCTACCTGAGATGAAGAGTTTACTGCTGCTTGTTCAGAGAAGAATTGCCAGGACCATCATGTTACAAGAGAGCATCGGCAAAGGTCAGTTTGGAAAAGTTTGGCAAGACAAATGGTGGGAATCGCTGTGAAGGTTTTCTGTTCTAGGGAAGAACATTCATGGTTCCAAGAGAGAGACATTTATTAACAGACTGTGATTTCTCCAAACCATAGAGGAGGCAAAACCAAAACAAAACAACAACAACAAAACCAAAAACAAAAAACAAAAAACAAACCAAAACAAAACAAACCAAAACAAAACAAAACAAAAACAAACAAAAAAAAAAAACCATGATCACATCTAACAGTGACTTTCAAAAGGATGACAGGATCTCACAATGATGATTCCACATGGACTATGATAAAGCCAATAAGCTTATTAACACCACGAAAAGATCGACTTTGGACTACAAACTGCTTAGGACAATTTTGAGATGGCTAGCTGAGATGATCCAGCCTGATAGACTACTCGAGCAAGGACTTGTGACAAGCCCTGCACTTTCTCATTATGCAGTAGTGGGACAAATGATATAGGACTCGATAATTAACCCAAAAATTGAGTTTTTGTTTAAAAAAGAAAAAGGAGAATATAGATATGAGCTAGATCACTGAATCTACCCTGAGAAAAAAGATAAAGAAATAATAGGATAGGTTGGGGATTTAGCCCAGTGGTAGAGCACTTGCCTGGCAAACTCAAGGCCCTGGGTTCGATCCTCAGCTCAACAACAACAACAACAACAAAAAAAAAAAAAAAAAAAAAGAAGCCTCCATTTGCCTTGTGGTGGTGGCACACACCTTTAATCCCAGCACTCAGGAGGCAGAGGCAGGCGATCTCTGTGAGTTCAAGGCCAGCCTGGTCTCCAGTGCAAGATCCAGGAAAGGTGCAAAGCTACACAGAGAAACCCTGTCTTGAAAAAAGAACAAGAAAAAAGAAAGAAAGAAAAATAATAAGATAAATGGTTAGATCATTGAATATACACTGAAAAGAAAAAAGGAAAGATATAAAAATGACAAAAGGTAGATTATTAGAACTTTTATGAAAAGAAAAAAGAGAGAATATGAATATGATAAGAAAAAAAGATCAATTTTGGAATCTACTTTTTAAAAGGAACTATTTGTTTTACATAGGATAAGTAATGAAAATTTTTGGTCTGAATTTATCAAATGTTACTGGACTGGACATTATTATATATAATGGAGTTTTTCACCTGAATCTGTCAAATGTTAATGGACTAGACATCATTAATGTAATCTTGACTGTATATATTGTATATACTTATTGTATATGATTTTTCTTATATTAGTTATAACCTTTTTTAATTTTAGACAAAAAAGGGGGAAATGTGGTGGTACTGTGTTCCCCAAAATATTGTGCACCCTAATAAATTTATCTGAGGTCAGAGAACAGACAGCCACTAGATACAGAGCATAAAATGGTGGCTAGAAAATGGGTCAGAGCAAGCCATATCAGAAGCTGGGCAGTGGTGTTGCATGCCCTTAATCCCAGCACTTGGGAAGCAGAGCTAGGCAGATCTCTGTGTGTTCAAGGATACAGCCAGAATGGAGACACGTGCCTTTAATCCCAGAAAGTGACGCAGAAAGAGAAAGATATATAAGGCGTGAAGACTAGAAACTAGCAGCATTTGGCTGGTTAAGCTTTTAGGCTTCTGAACAACAGTTCAGCTGAGATTCATTTGGATGAGGATTCAGAAGCTTGTAGTCTGAGGAAACAAGACCAGCAGAGGAACTGGAGAGGTGAGGTAGCTGTGGCTTGTTCTGATTCTTTGATCTTTCAGCATTCACCCCAATAACTGGCCTCAGGTTTGTTCTTATTAATAAGACCTGTTAAGATTCTTGCTACACATTCTCATTTACTTAGTAACCTAGAAATATTTTTGTTTAGATTTGTATTTTTTTAAAAATAGTATAATGTCTTTCCATTAACAGTTAATGTATTAGGATTAATTAAAATTCTAATATCAAACACTTGTACATGTATTATTTTAATATATAAACATAGAATATATTGACTGGGTATAAACTATAGTTCTCATGCTTTGCATAGGAATTTTAATATAAAATATGCATCAACAAATTTGGGTAAATTTTCTATTTTTTCTAATATATTATATTACATGTGTATTATTAATATATTCATGTATTAAGTCACAGGATTACTGAAAAAGTATATGATTTATGCATTTTTAAAATTTTGCATGTATATAAGGAGCAAGGATTTATTTATTAGGAATAGAACTACTTCAGAAACACTGGCCTGATGATTTATGAGACAGAAATAATTTATAGCATAGAGATTAAAAAGACAGAAATTATACATATTACTTGAATAACAATCAAATTTTTAAAAGATGTTCTATTGTGTTAATCATTCTTTTATTAGTTTACTGAGGCTATAAAATACATAGATTAAACTATTACAATGAAACTCATAAGTTGATAGAAAAACATGTATTAGTAAAGGGAAAAAAAACAAGTAAGAACACATACAAACAGTGACAGGTTTGTATTAGTTTTTCCAGTTATTTAACAAACTACATAAATTTTAAGGTCACAAAATAAAAGAATAAATGAAGAGTTCACAATGCATAGAATTAAACACAACATGAGTTCAGTTGATCTTGTCAGAAGTTAGAAAGTAACCTTGGAGCAATTAAAACAACCTCTTTGTGTCTAGACAGAATAGTAGCTCTCAAAATGCTAAGAGACAATTACAATGGAGACATTTTGGAAATATAAGCTGTAGTTACTACCCACCTCCATTGCACACATGTCATCTAACAGAGCCTTTTATTTTCAAACCATTCAAGATATTGCTGAATGGATTCTAAAATCAATTTTAGCTTCAATAATAACCAAACATTCATGTTATCATTAGAATAAATGTAATAAAATCTCAACAGAGCCATTCTTTTAGAATAATTGCAAATACTAATATTAACATGTTTGTCCATGTAATAATATATCTTTTTTTTTTCAGTGACTCAACCATCAACACCTAAAAGTCACTTAGAGTTCTTATTGTAATGTATTCCTGAAAAAAAAAATTATTCCATAACTTCCTTTTAGAATGCGCCTTTGTTTGAGGATCAGATACATGATGGCAGTGAATATATTGCTTCCCTTAGGAAGAGTAAAGGAACAGGTCATGGATAAGGCAAAGTACAAGAAACTGAAACACTGATTTTTAATTTTTCCTTTTGAACAAAATTACAATTTCTGCATGTTCAGTTTTCTACAATTAAGGAAGCACAGCATCTACAACATGTTTACAAGAAATAATTCAATGATGGTTTCTAATTCTATAGAGTTATAGTATGGAACATTTGTGTTTATTCCCATAGTGGAAAGTAAGAAAAAAAAATCTCTAAATTTTGAATAACTACAGATCTTAGAATATGTCATGCTGATTTCCCAAGCCAGTCTTGTTTTCTGTGTTATGATTCAAAATCTCAAAGTTTCATCTATTGTTGTTACTTAACTGATTTTAAGACAGAGCACTTATTTTAGTGGCCATGTTGGTGATTCAGCCTTTTTGAAGATACTTAATGGGTGTAACCTTTCTGACATTTCTAGGAGACATCAGCTGACTTAAAATTACTGTTTCTCTGGATCTTACAATCTTTGCATGCTCTCATCTGCAGTAATCCTTGAGCTGTTGATGCTAGAATCATCTTGTAGATGTATAAGTTAGGACTGAACTCCAAAATCCTGTATGTTGATCTATTTTGGCTTTCTTTACTTGTCCCTATCTGTTGCAAAGAGAAATTTCTCTGAAGAGGAGTGAGAATTACTAGACTTCTCTGTGGGTATAAAGATAGATATTTAGAATAAAGTGAGGCATAAATATGGGAGAAGGAGGATGGAGATTAAAATAAAACCTTCAGTTCAGTTTATTCTAAGCAAGAATCTACATTTTTTTCTTTTTATAAAGGAAGTAAAAGTGGAAATCCCATCACCAGGACTTTCCCGACAGAAATCCTAAGCAGCCTTTTGCTCTTTGTTGCAAAACCTGGGCATTCACACCTTTGTTATTTGCATGCTACTCTATTAAATCAGCATAATTTTTATACTTACTATTATATGTATTTTTCATTTATGGCTACAATCCCATTATTCAATAATGTATTTTCTAAATGATAAACAAAATCTACTGGGATTGTGTAATCATAGTAGAAAAGTTATCCTTTCCCATTAATCTGATTATTTCTCTTCAAAATAGTTTGTTTTGTTTTTTGTTGTTTGTTTTGTTTTGTCTTTTTTTTTTTTACTTTTAATAAATGTGGCCTTATTTAATTGCTGAAGACTATTTGTTCTCAAGAATGCTAACATATTTTTATTATTCCACAATCCTACAGTTTGAGGTGTCATTCTTAAGAATATGATTTTGTAGTATCAGAACCACAGGGTAAAATTTAATCAGTGGAGTAGCTTGTTCAAATGTGAACTCATTAGAATTTCTGTATCATTATAGCTACTACACCCACCTACTCTGAATGGCTAATATTATGAATGTACTTTATTAATCAAATAATTATAATTGCATGCATTTTGTCAAGTAAGATTATGTGGAAGAGGTAATACACTATCCAGATGAATTCTAATTTGGACAAGTTATTTCATTTTGCTTAAAACAATCAAAGCCACTCATATCCTTATGTTTATTATTTTTAGTGAGAATTAAACTTCCTCAAAATACTAATTGTACTGTTTCAGAGTCAGAGTCTTTTAATGCTCTGCAAACCACAGGACAATCGATAGAAAACCACGCTGAGTGTCTCCCTGGCTATTTGCCAGTCCCAAAGAGGGAAGAAAAGTAAGTGATGTGAAGTAGTATCAGCTTCCTCTGCTCAGAAACATGAGAAGCTCTCCTTAAGCCATCACTGGAAAAGACTCAGACATCTCATGACCTAACTTTTTAATGGACCTTCTCCTGAGACCTTGGCGAATTTACCAACAAACATTTGAGAAAAGAGATTTAATGATAAATAAAAATTCAGACTAGTAATACAGTTAGTTTTGATATGAGTAATGGAACTTCAATAAGTAATGTAATTGTGAACAATTTTAATGCAAGATAACTCCAGGAATATAATTTTGTGTAAGGGAATTTAGATAATACACAAGAATTGCGTGTACTTCTTGAGAAGTCAGTGAGCAATGCTGAGAATAGCAGACACACTTATCATTGCACAATTGTTCAACAACAGCAACCATAGGCAAGATGAGTGAGTGAGCTGTGTGTTCCTGTATGGAGGAAGGGTTATGTGACTTCTCTGATCCAGAGAAAAGAGCAGCATACACAAGCCAGCAACAAAAATCTATTCAATCTTTGTATTTATTGACTTAAATAATTTCCCAACATCTTTGAATGAGCAGAGTTATCTCATTTTATTTAGTAAAGCTGATAGCTAACCAGCCACATCTTTAGGTTTAGGAAGCACAAAGAAAATGGCTTTATTTCCTTTTAAAATTCAAGTGTGTTTATTATAGTTCTTTCGTTGTGTACATGTGTTGTATATAAGTGTGTACATGTTGCTTCTATGTGGGTTGTTATTACTCATTTCTGACTATGAACATGAACATGCTTGTAGAGTATAAACATCTATAGCAAGCTTTTCACCTTAGTTTTTAATTAAAGTTTCTCATGGAACTTGGAGTTCAGTGATTTAACTTGACCAGCAAGAAATCTGAAGGAAGCCTTGTGTGTGTGTGTGTTTGTGTGTGTGTGTGTGTGTGTGTGTGTGTGTGTGTGTGTGTGTGTGTGTACACGTTTCCTCTCAGGACTGGGATTATGGTTTCTGTTGCTATATCCACTTTTTATTTCAGTGTAAGCATCCAAATTCTGATGCTCATTCTTGCACAGGAAGCATACTGTGGCTGATTCCATCTGCCCAAACTGAAATTTTCTACATTTTGAAGTTATTCACATTCTATTGTTAAATATTTCTGCTACAGGGGATGAAAGAGTGGCTCAGAGGTTAAGATCACTGGCTACCCTTTCAGAGGACCAATTCCCAGCACCCATATTGCAGCTTACGCTTGTCTGTAACTCAGTTCCAGGGGATCTGACACCCTCGCACGGACTAAATACTGGCCAAACACAAATACACATATAAATAAATAAAATTAAAAAAAAAACATTCTGCTACAAATATTTTTATTGATTCATGGATTATATAACTCATGTGTTTATGTGAAAATAAAATACAAGCAAGGAACAAAAGAGGCCAAGAGGAAAGTAAAAGTAAAAATCTTTGAGGAGTTCCAGAAGATTTCACCTGAAACTCCCTCTGGAAGCCAACAACAGTCAAGGATGTATTCACTGGCAATCTATTTATCTTATAAAACACAGCAGTATAAAAATGCCCATTATGAAACATATTTGGATGTTTACTATTTAAACATCATTTGGGATCTTGCAGAGAAAAATATAGGGAGAACAGATACTATCTATAAACAAAAGTATACAAATTACTACTCAATATTTCTCATATTTCCTAAGGCATTGGGTCTTTGTGGCAGCCCACCATAAGAAGTGTTTTTATTGATGTTTCTGATTCATTTATATAAAGATTGTATGTGTCACTGATAATAATGTACATGTAATATAAACAATATAAATAATATCTCCATTTTAATCCTTCATTTTAGTATTTTGTTACCATATACTCTGTTTCAAACTTTGAACAAGAACCTTAGTTAAATGACTACACACCTACACATACAACTGAATTTCTTTATAATTTATTGGGCATATTAAAATAAATCTAAGTAATCAGGTAAAGAATTATCATGACTACAATAAAATGAGTGTATGAAAAACCATTTCTACTGAAAAAGCTTCTGAAAGAGCAATACTATAGAGTTTCCCTAGTACCACAGAAAGTCCGTTACTTTCTCTGCACTGTTTCAGGTTTGTATGTATTATTACTAAGACCTTAAGGATTTGTTTTCCTCTGTTTGGAGTATTTCACTGTTAGCATCCTCGAGTTTATAGTTATAATTTATTTTACTAATCAAATTTATCAATTTATTAACATGACAGGAAAATTCAACATAGCAATACTGACCTTTCTGTGGAAGGTAATTCTAGTTGACACTTTCCCTAATTTTCTCTACCAAAATATTAACATATAATTGTAAGATTTCTATAGAAAAATCAAAAATAAATGCTAAAAAAATATTTATATTGTATTACATATTTTTCAATAAATAAAGAGCACAGGAATCTTAGTCACAATATTTTAATTATTTATTTATTCATATTTAAACGTATGTTTTTTTTCTTTCTCATGTTATCTCTGGACTTTATTAGACAGCTTTTTAAAATATTTTTTTCTTTATTATTATGTGTTTTAAATTTTATACATCAGCCATGGGTTCCCATGTCCTCCCCCCTCCCGCCCCCATCCTCACCTTTCCCCCATCCCCTCCCCTCCATTCCCATGTCTTCTGGGATCAAGGTACCTCTGGAAATTCATTTAAACCTGGGGGATTCAGTACAGGCAGGTCCTGTCACCTCCTTCCAGACTGAGCAAAGTGTCCCTGTGTAAGCCCAAGGTTCCAACAGCCAGCTCATGCACTATGGACAGATCCTGGTCCCACAGACTGGGTGCCTCCCAAACAGATCAAGCTATTCAATGGTCTCACTTATCCAGAGGGCCTGATCCATCTGGGGGCTCCACAGCCTTTGGTTCATAATTCATGTGCTTCCATTCATTTGACTATTTGTCCCTGTGCTTTTTGCAATCTTGGATTCAACAATTCACACTCTTGTAGACCCTCCTCTATCTTGACAGTTGGACACCTGGAGCTCCACCTGGTATAGGTACCACATACCTAAGTTAAATCAAGACCAGATAAACCACTTTTTTTTTAAGCACAGGTTTCTAAGGAGGCCAAAATGGGTGTTGGAGCCCCTGGATGTGGAGTTGCAGGTGGTCGTGAGCCACCAGATATGGATACTGTGGAATGAACTGGTGTTCTGCAAGAGCAGATTTTGCTATTTATTGCTGATGTGACTCTCCATGCCCAAGCTCCACATATTTTATGAACAGTCTCATGACAGTTCCTAGTAGTGTTTTTAAAAACAATGATTGCCATTTGAGGACAGTTTTCTCATTAATGAAGATTATGACAATTTCTGTGGATAGTTTTCTTTCCACAACAGAGAAGGAAAGATTTGTGAGCATTTTGACACTGAGGCCATAAGTATTATGTTTTGTCATCTAGAAAACATAGGTTTATAATCCAGAAAAATTCCATATGATTGACACTATTTCCAAATAAGTATTTGGGGAAAAAATGCCCCCAAGTATGACACTCAGGAACTCTTGCTGCACATCAGCAGATAACAAGACTTTATTAGCTATGAAAATAGTATGATACTGTGAAAACTTACTGTGAAATTTTAATAAATCTGAGAACAGTGTACAAATTATGAATCTCTTGGTAATATTTAATCTTATGACAATTGAATTCATACATACAAGTTTCTCAGTAATATATGAGCCCGGTGGAATTTCAACTTGATCTTTAACCTCGAACCTGAAACTCATCCTTGTTAAACAACTTCCTTTTCATTAAATGTGTTGACAACCTTGTACAAATATGTGTAAAATGCATTCTGATTACCCTCACAACTCCTCTTCACTCAACAACCTCCCACATTGTGTTTTCCACAAAGCATGTCTTTTGTGTATGTTCGTGTGAGCACATGTGACCAATTTAGTTAAACACAACCACTGTTGGACTTTTTGGTTGGAAACTCTCCATTGAAGCCATGTGAGCTCACAAGTGTGTACACATCTGAAAACAACAACCACCTATATCCCAGAATATTTCTGTCACCAATACTTCAGAAGGGAGGAGAACTGTCTTATGCCCACAGGGTAATTCTTTTATATACAGACTTAGTGCAGGTAACAGCAACAGCTCTGGGTTTATGAATGCAATTGCTATGTCATGTCTAGATGTCATTTTGCAGCCCTTTCTCACAACTTCCAGCTACTAAATCTTTCTGTCCCACCCTGTACAATGTTCCATGACATTCAAGGGGGCACTACAAATGTCTTGTTTAGGGCTGTGCTGTTAGCCATCACAAATTCTCAGCACTTTTGGCGGGCATAAGCCTCTACATCAGTTCACTGCAAACAGAGGCTTTTCTGATAAAGAGTAAGGGTAGCATTGGCCTATTGGCATAAATTTTAGTATTACAAGCAGTTTGATTCTGAAAATTTAAGTAAACAACCATACCAAGTTCCTTCTAGGACCTATTCTAGGACCTATGACCTATCCAGGCATAGGACTTAGATGAAAATTACAATACCAGATATAGATTCTGTTCTGTGGAGTATGCCTCATCAAATTCAGAAGCACTTGCTCACTTCCATAGCAGTCAGGACATTATTGGACTAGTAGGCATGAAAATATCTTATCTGGCAGGTTGGTATTAGAGTTCATAGGACTCACAGCTGTGTATTGCTGTTGATGCTTCTTCTTCCTGAGTTGCCCATCATCACCTTGTGGAACAGTGAAAGAAAACCATCAAGAAGGACGTTTGTAGCTTAATTACTATTTAACTTATGTATATCTTGCAAGCTGGGTGAGTAGTTTCTTTGGCAATATTTTATCTGGGGGTTAATGAAGATGAATAGCAAAATTATACATATTTGGGGAGCCAATGGACTCTCTGAGGAATAGCTCATATGGAGGTCTTCTACACCTGGGTCTGGTATTTAGCTTAGTAATCTAGTATTTCTAGTAGCAGCAATATCTATAGGGTACCTCCTTTATGTTCTTTTGATTGTATATTTTAATCATGTTACAATATAGTAGGTATGTATGGCTTGTAAATGAATCTTTTATTTTGATTAACTCTCCCCTCTCTGATCCCCAATATTTTCTATACCTCCAATCCCCTCCCTCCTCACTTAAGTCTCTCCATATCTATGATTAACACACTAAGATTTAATTGTACCTCTCTTCTATTTTCCTTCTGAGCCTTCTATATGGTGTGACATAAAAAGAGATTGAGATTGAAAAAAAAAAAAAACCATTATTGTAATGACCTAATAACACAAGAAAAGCCTCATCATGTCAAAGGTTCCATCACTTCCTTCTAATCTCTGAATCATTACTTCAACTCTTAATCATTTAAGGGACATTCTTCCCTAGTCATTTTATGATTTCAAATGAAATGTGCACCATTACAGTTTTCTTTTCTCTAATAATCAGTGGAATTGGAAAAAAGTAACACTTCTGATTCCCACAGATGATAATCCATACAGGGTTGCTTTTGCCCTAGCTTCTGTCATGTTTCTTCCCGAGGCCCAACTGTGTATAGAGGGATCAATTAGAGAGGAAGAAAATGGAATGATGGTATAAGTCTTCTGTGGCTTGATTATATCTGAAGTTTCTTCTTTAAGCCAGTGAGGCACTCCCTACAGACATGGCTCACTGTGTCATGAGCATCACTGAGAGAAAGAGGAAAATTAAGAGAAAACAAAGGAGCTCTGTTGCTTGTGTTTAATGTAGTACTCTGTATCTCAACAACCAGTAGGAATTAGACCATGATTAAATACTTTACACATGCACCTTTCTTCTTGAAAGGATTTGATTAAATTAAAACCATATACTAAGAAATCCTTAATTCATTGTACAGTGCTGATCTCATTCGTAATGCATTGTGAAGGGACCAAACTTATTCACTGTTAACTGGCCTAAATCTTTTTTCTTAGGTCCAGGTCATTCTAAAGTTGAAATTTTAAAAAGAATAAATATGAAATTTTCCTAGCAATTTCTAATATTCGAATATTGCTCACTTTATCTTTATTCTGATTTCAGAGTATTTTAATAATTTTAAGAAAACATTTGTCAAAAAATAGAGAAATAAAACAGCAGTTAAGAGCACCTGCTTCCTTTGCTGAGATCCCAGGTTTGCTTCCTATCATGGATGTTGAATTTCTCAAAGCCATCAGTAACTAAAGCCCCAGGGTATAAGAGACACTCTCTTAGATAGCCTTCTTGAGTACCATGCATGAACATGGTACACATACATATATGCAGGCCAATACTCACAACATTAAAAAATAAATGGACCTTTAAATATTGGTGTGTTATGACATATCAATGAGGCTTAATAAAAGTTATTCATAAGGGGTAGAACGATGACTTAGCAGTTGAGATCACTGGATGTCCTTCTAGGAGGCTGGGGTTAGATACCTAGCACTCATAGGGTAGCTTACAACTTTCCAACCTCTTTAATTGCAGTCCTAGGTAATCTTGCATATTCTTCTGGCCTCAAGGTGCACTTAATGCTTATAGTACACACATATATACACATGCAAAACAATCATACACAAAAAATAATAAAATAGAAAAAAAGCAACATATCTCATAAATACTTTATTTTAAATGTGGAAACATTTTAGTATTGCCTTTTTCAAAGAAAGAAAGAAAAGTAAGTGATCCATAAGCAAATGTGCATAGATATTAATACAGAAAAACATAAACAAATAAGACAATGAAATCCATATAATCTGAATATTTTTAATTGTTTGCATCTTAAAGATTTTAGTAACGTGAACTGACTTTGAACTTAACAAAAAGCATATTTACAAAACAAGAAATTATAATTACTGGGTTATTTCCACTTGAACAGGAATGATTTTTAAAAATTCTGTTTGTTAAATATTGTATTTGTAGAGAGATGATGTGTTATGGCTCACTCTTCATTACACAGCAGCTTCCGAATTCAGACAATTGCTAATGGGTATTACAATTCTGCTAAGAGACTCAAAGTTTCAAGTGACGTGAAGATTTAATTGTGCCAATTTATTAGACACTGAAAGGATAAAAGGTATTTTAAGGGCTTATGGATGATTGAAGTTAGTCAAACAGTATAAGCATATTAATGCCATGAGTCTTCTATAACAAAAAGATTTGATCTATAATACTGCATTTGATACTACCTAGGATATGAAATTTACAGAAAAAAAATTGCATCTGAAACTTCCAAATGTAATTGACTTCATTGATTGAACCTCAAATGAACTTGGAATCTTTAGCTTTCTGAATATTTTGTTCACTTTCTTCATTTTGATGCTCTAAAATTTAATATTTTAAAATATATTACACAGACTTTAAGGCTCAATCAAAGAATCTAACAACTAAGATGACATTCTGAAGAATTCACTAGAGAAGTTTAGTAAGTTATCTATAAAACAAATACACAGTCTTTTATTTTTGGAACTTGGAAATAAAAATTCCTGTTTTATTTTTCCAAGTTCCTTAGGTTTGAAAAAAAATAATTGACCAGTAGAGATCAATTCATTCCAACAAGAAATAAATAAGTATAAAAAACTGACATATAAAATTCATGTAAGCTAATTATGAAACTACATGATAATATTTTAATGGAATAAATTGGTTAGTGTACTTAAAATATATAAAAGTGATTTCTAGTGAACTTATGATAATTTTGTTGTTAAAACATACACACTAATAAAAATGAATTTTTGAAATTTTAATCATATTTAAAGATTTTTTATTTGTTTTTGCTTTCATTTACATTTGATGTGTTACAGTATAGGAAAATATGAGACTATCAGCTGGTCCTAGGAACTTAACAGAGGCTCACAGAGTACTTTTTAAATACTGTATTTATTTAAGTTCCTCATTATTGTTTCAATGATGGAACCCACATACTAATACTGTGCTTTTTACTATGGGTTAAAAAAAAAAACAGAATGAAAGACCATGCTCTCTCATTCAATGTACCCTAAATGTATCATTATAGACCATAAATGCTGTAAACAACACTAATAAAACTTACTAAAACTTACTAGTTTCAAAAATAAGACTAAAATTTTTTAGAAATATTAATTGGAAAAAAAGAAGTGAATTAATAGGAGAAGGAGGGGGAGAAGCAAATATGGTCAAAATGTACTTCGAACATGTATTAACTTATAATATTAAAGTAGACTATTATATATAATTAACTTGTCCTAATAACTGATAACCAATTGTCTGTTTGTTGTCTTTCTTCTTTATACTGCAAGTGGAGAGAGTTCAGCACCATGTAAGTCCCATTCTTTTAACATTCATATTTATATTTTGAAAGTGTAGAGTTTATTTTTCAGACAAAGTAGGACTAAAGCATACTGAATGAAGGAATGAGTATATAAACCATTTAAACCTCCAAATAATGGAAGTTATTTTGAATTAATACCTTGGTAAAATCTGAATTAAAACTGACTATTCCATAAATCTAGCAAGGGAACACAAATATAATATTTACCATAAATATGACCATCCATCATGCTGTATTTTATATTCCCTAAAAATCATGAGGACAATTCTTAGTGTTCCAAGTAGAGTCACAATCATGCATCCTTACACAGCGTGTGAAGTCAAATACACAAGGTGTGTTGAACCTCACTATGAATTACAGAATAACATCACACCCTAAAATTTAAAGATTATCAATATTAAGGCTAATGAGTAAAAAGGTTAGTCCAAAAATTATATGAGAGCATATTCATATATCTATATACCCTACAATAATCCCCTAAACATTATGAACATAATTAAAATACTAAGGTCCTGGTAGATCAAAAAATATTCACTGACTATTAAATTTATGCATTAAAAAACTACAAAGGCGAGATCCCATGATATGACTCTAGGCTGCTGAGGAATAAAAAGCAAAGCAAAATTAACCAAAAGGAAAAATCACCATACTCAACATTCTAAGGATTACAGGGCACACACAGAAGGCTTTCTGTGTAGCACAGACTCATGCCTGGTGCACCATAGCTTAGAAGTGTCAGAAGTTCTCAATTCTGATGCCATCCCTTGGTGCAATATATCACTGCACAAAAACAAAAATGTGAACTCAAATTACATCTGCATTATTTCATGGATTGCTTGTAAAACATTCAGTATTGCAGAAGTACTCTTTATTAGAGCACATACTTTAATTGAAGCACATGAAGGAATATTACAGATTCTCCCTCCAATTAAGAAATTCTGTTTTAGACAACAAACCATCTTTGATATTAAATAGAAAGTCTTTGTTTCACCAAAAGGCAAGCTGCTATTTTTATTTTGTTGGAACTTTTTTATATTCTTAACATTCATAGTAACTCACATAGCCCAACATTAGCACGATTTCCAATATAGAAAAGAATTGTATAAAAATATAGTTTTTATGCATGTATGTTAAAACAATTATTTTCCCATTAGTCATTAACCATGAACTTGTTGGTGACTAGGGTATCCAGGTGTTTTCTTAAAACACTTAATATTATTCATCTGATAAGACACAGAAGGAGAAAATGACACAATCTTAGTCTCCAATTGTAGAAACAGATAATTTGACCCAAATACTTACATCTGTTCTTTTTTCCTTGTTTTGTAATACTTTAAAGAATTTTTATTATTAGCATAAAATAGTTTTGTGTTTTACACATTTATTTAGTATATACTTGGCATATGCAGAGATTGCATCAAGACACCTTGTAATATCACATCCACAGGTGATCAAATATCTTATTTAAAATAACACCGTTCTTTAATATTACCAATGAACATTCTCTAAATTACATACATTTTCTAATGCAATGTAAATCCTACCTATGTAATCATTGTTAATTTGTTAATTGTTCTAATACTTATGACAATGTATAAATTATATATAAACAGTTGTTTTAATTAAACATGAATGTCAGAAGAAACATAAACAAATTCAAAAATATTCCTTGCTTGAATGTTCTCTCAATTGAGTAATAATAATGAAGTTAACTGTTTTCAACATGAATCTTAAAGGGTCTTATTAATAAAAAACTTGGAACCAGATATTGGAGTGAATGCTGAAAGATCAGAGAAAAAGAAAAAGCCACAGCTAACCTCACCTTGCAAATTCCTCAGCTGATTTTGTTTCCTCAGACTGAAAGTCTCTTGATTCCTCATCCAAATGGATTGCAGATGAACTGCTGCTAAAATCTAAAAGCTTAAAAAAAAAAAAAAAAAAAAAGGCTCTAGTACCTGGTCCTCACATTTCCGCTTCCTGTCATTACTTTCTGGGATTAAAGGCAAGTGTCACCATGCCTGGCTGTTTCCAGTGTGGCTTTGATCTCACAGAGATCCAGAGGGATTTTTGCCTACTGAATGCTAGAATTAAAGGGGTGTGCTACCACTGCCTAAACCTATGTTTAATATAGTGGGGGGGAGGACAGGGGAAACCATGGCTGATGTGAAAAATTAAAACACAAATATAATAAAAAAATAGTAAGTGACACAAATATTTGATGCCATTGGCTGTGTATTTGATATCTTGCCCTCAATATGAACTACACAAAAGAGTAATTTCAGTGCCATTTGCATCTTTTCATGAGGAACATATATAAATTGAAACTGTGTGAATACACATCCTAAAATACACACACTGTGAAGCTTTTGATGATAATACACAGATTTGTATTTTATAAAATAAGAGAAGTCAATTTCTCATAATTTTGTTTCAGTAGCTTTGGTTATTTGACTGCTGAAAAAAAAAGTTTATTGATTTAGGTAAAACCAGAAAAAATGCATTTGATTTTGCAAGTACAATTAGGGAATTTGAGTCACCAAGGCAGTGCAAGTGTAATCCATAGGGATGACACCAAAGCTCAGAAGTACGAAGTCTCTTGTACAAGGAAAAAACAGGAAGCAACACTCTAACTCCTGTGACAAACACAGCTTACCCTGTCTCCTTAAATTGTTAAGTAACAACAAATGTGATAAATGTATTCCTTTACCCCACATTTCTTCCTGCTTAAAGATGTTAATTCATTCATCCACATGCAATCAGAAGACCCCTGTAAATCCAAAGTCTCATGCTCAGATGAAGGAAAGATGTTTGAAATCTAAATATTCTAGAAAATCCTTTGAAAGGGCAAACAGAGTTATAAAATGATCCCTTTACACCCAGTTTTAATTTCAATGTTTTCCCAGTACACTCACATGACACTTCAATTTATAAAGACAGACATTGTTGGAAAATGCTAGAGCAGTGCATTATAAATATTCATATAAGATAAACTTTGCTGTATACCTTTAACTCCTCAATCACGAGTCTACACTGTCCTTTTCCTTTTTTTTTTTTTTTAAGTTGTTTGTTTATGTTTTTTTTTAAGACAGTAACTAAGAAGTAGCTGAAGTTGGGGGTGTACCCACACTTCTTCAGTGTTTTCTAACTGAGACAAAATGATTAGAAATCTAATACTTCCCTTCTTGTTTGTATTTAATTTACTCTTCTCTCATATGCTGCATCATGATAAGAGTTTCCCCTCCACTCCTCCTTCCCCTCCTTCAGATCCACTCCCTGTTTCCTTCTTGAAAGAGCAGGCTTCTCAGGGTTATCAACTGAACATGGCATAAAAAGACACACACAAAAAAAAAAAAAAAGAAAGAAAGAAAGAAAGAAAAAAAAGAAAAAAAAAAAAAGAATTAGGCAAAACCCTCATATCAAGGCTGGACTAGACAACCCAATAGAAGGGAAAGGGTCCCACAAGCAGGCAAAAGAGTCAGAGAGATCCCACTACGACTGTTTGTAGTCCCACAAGAAGACCAAGCTAAACAACCAAAACTTATATGCAGAGGACCTAGCACAGACTCCTTGATGTTGCAAAAGTCTTGGAGAGCCACTATGGCCCCTGCTTTATTGATTATGTGGGCCCTCTTCTGTGTCTTTGACCGCTGTGACTCCTAAAATTGTTCCTCTCCCCAACCGGGTTTCCTGAGCTCTGCCTAATATTTGGCTGTGGGTCCCAGCACATTATTCCATCTGTTGCCAGGTGAAGCTTCCCTGATGATGACTGCACAAGGCACCACAATCTATGAGTATAGCAGAATATGAGGAATTGGGGAGGGGGGATTTGGAGGGTTATTTGGCAACCTTGTGCAGTGGGAACTCCCTGGAATCTGGAATCATATAGCAGAAAATGATTCCTAATGAGGAATCGTTTCATTGATTTTTGTTGCTGTTGTTGTTGTTGTATCATAGGACTCTGTGCTACCCAGCGTCAGTTGCTGGCAGTGGAAGCAGCATCTCACATGTGCTCCCTCTCATGGATTGGACCTTTAGACCAGTCACTGGACAGCCACTCATACAGGGTCTCTTCCACCATTGCCCCATCATGCTGCAATCCACAAACCCGAGAGACTAACAAACAGGGAGAACTCCAGGGCAGACGCATGGATCTCCCTGGGAAAGAGAAATATATTTTCCAGGAGGACTGAGAGCAGGAGGGGATGGGAACAGGAGGGATCATGTGTGTGGGGGGTGATGGAGGGAGAGAGTATGGAGAGAGATGACTGGAATTTGGGCACATTTGGAGGGTAATGTGGCGACCTAGTGCAGTGGGAAATCCCTGGAATCTATGAGGATGACCCTAGTGAGGACTCCTTGTAACAGGGTATAGGGAGCTTGAACAAACCACTTCTGTAACCAGGCAAGGCTTCCAGTGGCAGGACTGGGACACCTACCCAGTCACAAAAGTTTTAACCTGCAATTGTTCTGCCTGAAAGTTGTGATTCAAGGTTTACAATGCCTTTGTTTATAATTGTAAGATTTACAGTGTAGTAAGGAAAACATTTAGCATGCTGTCAGATTGGAAAACACTGGAGACCACTGATGTCTTACCTGAAACAGGAAGGTTAATTTGTTTTTGTTCACTGCTCACTGAGTTTCCCTGTGTCATCTCTGTAACCAGATTTGAAGGCCTTATGGTATGGTACTGAGTAGCAAAGTTGGAGCCCCGTGCTAATCTTTACTTTCATAATTTAACAATTCCTGTAAAATATTTTGTCACCTGTAAAATTAGCCATTGAGGCTTTTATTAAATTATTGACCTCATGCACCCAATTAAACTGTAAATAAAGCTGAGAGATACCAACAGGCTGCTGACTACATCAAGAGGCAATGGTCAGTCACCCAACAGTTAGCAAAGGTGAAGCAGGTTCTTTCTGAATACAGTTAGTTAAGCAGTCAGCTTGCCTAAATGACTTGATGTGAAAAAATAGATCTCAGTACAAATTAAATATATATCTCTCTCCTCTGATTTGTGCCTTCAGAGCTGATATAAACTTCTGAGTACAAAATCAGGCACTCCAGTGTGGCTGGAAACTTATAGACAGAACGATATAAACATAACCTGAATATTTAAAAACTGTGAAACCTACATTTATTTGAATAGCAGTACTTTTGTTGCATTTTGGGACTGTTGTCATTAACTATAAGAGTTTTAATATATATAAAACCAATGAAACAGAATAAGTGGATCTATTTTACATCTTTGTGGTTTTCCCATTGTTGGTCAATGTCAAGGTGTATGTCAAAATCATCTTTATGACACTTCGTGATTCATACTGATTATATCCAATGCCCACTACATCATTAAATAGTATGTTTTATGTTTGTGGGAGCAAATGTTGTGTCTTGGAGTTAGAAATTATAAGTTAATAATAAAAAGACACATCTTATTAACAATTTCACAGAATTAAAAGTATCCAGTGTAGTTTGGTTAATTTCCTCATTGTTTTTTCTAAAGTGTTTCCAGAGAAGCTGAAACAAAGGATAACTGAAATACGATGTGTTAGAATATTCCATATGTCGTAATAGCCTTTCTTTCTTTTACCATGAGATTTGCCTGACTTTGCCAGTCATATTAAAGGGTGAAAAAAGCATAAAGATGAGCAGATGGTTTTGTTGGTACTGTCTCAGAAAAGATGCTGACCTAACTATTTAATAAATTCTTAATTTTCTACAAATATTGATAATAAATATCATTCCAGCTTACTACTTTTCAACTATTTTTCTCTGTAATTCACTGCAAGCCAAGTCTTTCTCGATGGATATTCTATAATTGTGCCCCACCCCATCCCTTTGGCAATGTTTAAAATGGTATTGCCTAAGTTTTCTTCAACATTATCTCCATCTTTTCCTAGATAAATCTTTTATTTTCTTCATTCAATTGCAACAAAAATGAGAAGTATATGAACAGCAACATTTCATGTAGTTGAACTTAACAAAAGCATGTACAAAACTGTTTTCTCATCTTCTGTTGCAGAGATGAGGCAAGTAATGCTTCCCAACCATCAAACTCACTACCTGGTGGCTTGCATATCATTTATGGTTGCTCTTCTTCTATAAAGACAGAAGTGAACAACTGTGTCTGAAATCATGCCACTTACAAAACTTACTTCCTAAGTAGTAGTTTGCAGAGAATTATTGAACCCTACTCTAGATACTTGATTTGCAGATACAGTTCAGATCACTGTACTCTGAAAACATCCAGAGAAGCACTGATTCGTCCCTTCAGAGTCAGAATGCTGTTAGCCCCTCTTCACCATTATGTCATATTAAGTCTCCTATTTATTGTGGAGGTATCTTTGTGGGTATCTGGGGACCTCTCTAGCACTTTGTTTCTTCCTATTCCCATGAGGTCTTCATTTATCATCTTCTCTTTTTCCTTATTCTCCCTCTCTGTTCCTGATCCCGCAGGGATCTCCCACTCCCTTAAGTTCTCTTTCCCCCAAACTTTGCCCTCCAATACCAACCCTCACCCCCAGTTTGCTCATGTAGATCTCATCCATTTCTCTGTCCTTGGGCAATCCCTTTGTCTTTCTTAGGATCTTCTTTCTAGGTAGCCTCCCTGGAGTTGTGAGTAGCAGACTAGTCATCCCTTCTTTTACATCTAGTATCCACTTATGAGTGAGTGCATACCATGTTTGTCTTTCTGAGTCTGGTTATCTCACTCAGGATGATTTTTTCTAGATCCATCTATTTGCCTGCAAACCTCATGATGTCATTGTGTAAAGATACCTCCACAATAGACTACTGGCAATGGTCAAGAGAAAGCCCAAACTGACCTACTCTGGTGATCAGATAGTCAAACACCCTAACTGTCATGCTGGAACTCTCATCCAATGACTGATGGAAGCAGATGCAGAGATCCATGGCCAGGCCCCAGGTGGAGGTCCAAGAGTCCAATCCGAAAGAAAGATGAGGGATTGTGTGATCGAGAATTGTTGAGACCATGATTGGAAAAAGCACAAAGACAAATAGCCAAACTAGTGGAAACACATGAACTATGAACCAATAACTGAGGAGCCACCAGCTGCATCAGGCCCTCTGGTTAAGTGAGACAGTTAATTAACTTGAACAGTTTGGGAGGCCCCTAGGCTGTGGGACCAGGACCTGTCCTTAGTGCATGAGCTGGCGGTTTGGAACCTGGGGCTTATGCATGGACACTTTGCTCAGCCTGAATGAAGGGAGGAGGTGACTGGACCTGCCTGGACTGAATCTACCAGGCTGTGCTGAATCCCCAGGGGAGTCCTTGCCCTAGAGGAGATTAGAATGGGGGCTGTGGGAGAGTAGAAGGGGGAGGAAGAAGGACAGGGGAATCTGTCGCTAATATGTAAAATTAAATTAAATTGTAAAATAAAATAAAAAATTCTCCTATTTATCACTGGTATATAAACAGTTGCAATAGGATCTTGAATATTTTCTTTACCTGGGCAGAGGGTTCTGAGATCCTGTATTCAGTCAATTTTTACCTTAGTAAAAGTCAAGATTGATGCCTTACCACAAACTTAAAAATGTATTTACAAAGCTGAATCTATTGTTTCTCACTTTGGTTTTTTAAATCAAATTCAACTAAAAATGTAGTAGAATTATTTTCATGCTGCTATTTTTTCACAGTTCTTTAAAAACAATTTTAAAGTACTATGGACACATTTCAGATGATACTAAAATGGCTTTCTTAGTTAGTGAATTTTAAAGAAAAAAGATTTATTCCCAACTTTCTGATAAACTGCCATAATGATTTCCAAAGTGTCTGTATAAATTTGCACTCCCACCAACAGTGGAGGAGTGTTCCCCTTGCTCCACACCCTCTACAACATAATCTGTCTTCAGTATTTTTGATGTTAGCCACTCTGACAGGTGTAAGATGTTATCTCAGATTCATTTTGGTTGGCATTTCCCTGACAAATAAGGATGTTGAGCAATTCCTTAAATGTCTTCTGCCCATTGAGATTCTTCTGTTGAGAATTCTGTTTAGATCTGTACCCCATTTTTTGTAATTGGAATTGTTCAATATTTTGATATCTAGTTTCTAGAATCCTTCATATATTTTAGAGATCAGTTCTCTGTCAGATGTAGAGTTGTGAAAATCTTTTTCCATTGTGTTGACTGTTGTTTTGTCTTATTTGCTTTGTCCTTTTCCCTACAGAAGCTTCTCAGTTTCAGAAGGTCCCATTTATTAATTGTTGCTCTCAGTGTCTATGATGCTGGTGTTATATTTAAAAAGTCGTCTTCTGTGCCAATGCATTCAAGACTATGACCTAATTTTTCTTCTTCCATGTTCACTGTAACGAGTTTTAAACTGAGGTTTTTATCCACTTGGACTTGAGTTTTGTGCATGGCAATAATAATGAGGACCAAAAGAGGGACACATAGATCACCCTGGGAAGGGGAAATAGATGAGATCTCCCTGAGTAAACTTGGGATTAGGGGTGGGCAATGGAGGGTAGAGGATGGGGGATGAGAACATAATGGAATGGGATGGTGGAGCTGGAACAGGGATGCAGTTGGAGAGCAATGAAAGAGACACAATAATAGAGGGAGACATCATGGGGATAGAGAGAAACCTGGTGCTAGGAAAGTTCCCAGGAATCCCCAAGGATGAACCCAGCTTAGACTACTAAGTGGAGTAGGGTAGTGGAGAGGGTGCCTGAACAGGCTTACTCTCATAATCAGATTGGTGAATACTCTGTCATCATAGAGCCTTTCTCCAGTACCTGATGGAAGTAGATGCAGAGATCCACAGCCAAACACCAGGCCAAGCTCCAGGAGTCCAGTCTAAAGACAGAGAAGAAAGATTCTAGGGACAAGGGGCATCAAGATCATAATGGGGAAACCTACAGAGACAACCAAAACAAATGTGGGAATTCATGAAACTTAGATCAACACCTGTGGAGCCCCCATGGGACTAGACTAGGCCCTCTGCATATGTGAGACAGTTGTATAGCTTGTCTGCTTAAGGGGCCTCCTCATAGTGGTATCAGAATCCATCCCTGGTACATGAGCTGGCTTTTTGGAGCCTACTACCTATGACAGGACACCTCATGAAGCATCGAGGCAGGGACAGGGGCTTGGACCTGACTCTACTAAATATAAGTTTCTTCTGACTCCCCATGGGAGGCCTCATCTTCTTATAAGAGGAAATGGGAGGGTTGGAGAGAGGCTGGAGGGATGGGAGGAGGGTGATCTTTCATTGGTATGTAAAATGAATAAAAAAATTTCTTAATAAAAAAAGAAAATAGAAGAGTGACAATGTAACACTGCCCAATTTATATCATTTTCTATATTGTGTGTCCATGTCTAAGGAATAAACTGGTATTTCAAGGTCTTTTCCATTTTGAGAATATGTCAAACAACTCAGCAGTCTTAAAAGGTCTTATTAATAAAAACAAACCCAGAGCCAGGTATTGGGGTGAATGCTGAAAGATCAGAGAAACAGAACAAGTCACATCCAACCTCACCTTGCCAATTTCTCAGCTGATCTTGTTTCCTCAAACTGGGAGCCTCTGAATCCTCATCCAAATGGATCTCACCTGAACTGCTGCTAAAAGCTAAAAGGCTCTCGTGCCTGGTCCTTATGCCTTATATACTTTTCTGCTTCCTGCCATCACTTCCTGGGATTAAGGGCATGTGACCATGCCTGGCTGTTTCCAGTGTAGCTTTGAACTTACAGAGATCCAAACGGATTTCTGCCTCCTGAATGCTAGGATTAAAGGTGCGTGTGCCACCATTTTCTGGCCTCTATGTCTATCTAGTGGCTGTTCTGTTCTCTGACCCCAGATAAGTTTATTAGGGTTAATAATGTATTGGGGGACACACTATTGCTACATTGAGCCTATATTCATACTGTAATCTACACATGAAAGCCAATCCTGTTATTATTTTGACGTGAGAAGTATGTGAAACAGCACTTTATAAGTATTTGTAAGTTATTTCTCCATGTAGTCTGTTATGCACACAATTTAAGCATCAAGTTTGAGATAAATATTAAATATCTTGATTATGGCATCATAGCAGGAACAGATAATCCAACTTGTAATAATTAGATGGTTAAGTCATGTTATAACCTGAATGAATGTATGTCTCCTTGGAAATTCACAAGTTAAAATGTACACCTCCCAATGACAGATTTGGGGGTTAAGTAGTTTTTAAATAAATAGTCCATTAGGCTGGAGCCTTTGTGAATCAGCTCAGGGCCTTTAAATCAGATCTCAGTGACCTGAAGCTCTTTTTTTTTTCCCAATGGTGACAATAAGCAGATTGCATTCTATACCCAGAATAGGCAGAACCCCTTCTAGAAATGAGAAAGTATTGTGTTCTGATGTCTAATATCAATATCTAGCCTCCATCCTTATGAAAGATACATGTATCTTGTTGACAAATCATTCAGGTTACAGATCTTTGTTAGTGCATCCTAACTAAGATATACATATTCACTGAAAGACTTTCTTGGGATATCAAGTGTCTAAAGCTCTAGGAATAATTTCATTTTCCTTATTCCACATAGACAAGATAATATGTCATGAACTTAATGCCTATTTTCATAAGGAACAAGCATAAAATTCCCAAGGGTCTGATTGTACACATGAGAATTTGCTATTAGAGAGGGAAAATACCATTTAAGGAAAATAGCATTGCCTTTATTCATTTCTTCTGTTTAGTCATTCTTCAACATTTACCCTGATTCACTTTAGGTGTTTTCTGCATGTGATACATTGAATAGGTCTTGACAAGTCTTCTTCTGAAAAGTTTTTCATAGCTACAAGCTACAATTCTACTATGAAAATAAATATGACTTACTCTTACCTAAATGAATAGAAAAGTACGTGTAAATTAACGCCACATGATTGCAATGAAATAAACATGTAAACCATTACAAAATATCTGTACACAAAGACAGAATATATGGCTTTTGAAATACCTTAAAGCATATGTTGGAAGTAAATTTGAATTTTGTTATTTTTTCATTTCATGTACCATACCACAATTCACTACAATATAAACAATTTGGCACATTTCCCAATTTATTTTAAACAATTATATATAGTTCATGGAAAAAGCTCAGGTGGTAAAGTGCTTGTCTTTTAGCACAAGGCCTGAAATTGATCCATAGTACTCATGGTTTTAAAATAGCTAGGCATGGTTGTGCACATTTATAATCTCATTTATGAATAGATAGGGAGTTGTAAGGCCCTAGGGATAACTGGCCAGGGAGCCTAGCTATCCAGGCAAATGAGAGATCTGTCTCCAAAAACAAGATGAGGGGTCCTGATGAATGATATCTGCGACTGCTACACAAGTACATGCCCCCGACACATACACACACACACACACACACACACACACACACACACACCCCATAAAATAAAATAAAATCACAGTTTTTGTAGACTTAAATGACATGAATTTGGAACTTTGAAAAGTTAACTTTGCATTTTCATACATGTCTGACCTTTTTCACGCTTATCAGCAATAAATTGGTTTTCAGCAATCTCTTGATTACTTACCAATCTCTATATCTAGTGACGAAAACAGAGGGAGCAATCAATATCTTATCCCAATATAGCAGACAATGGCATTAAATTTTATCTAGTATAAAATGTGAAACAGTAAATATATTTGAGCTGAGGTAAAATGTGAACTATTTTTATTCACAGCTAGCATCTCTCCTTTTAGGTGATTTCTATTTTGCTTAATTGCCTTGAATGGTTTGTAGACCAAGTGGGGCAAACATACATACCTATACTTCAAGTCATACTCATGTCCACAAAATTGCTTAAGGTCAGTAGTAACTCAATGCTTCCAATAGCAACTTCATTCTGCACAGAGAAGATCCTTCAATGAGGAATATGATAAAAAGCATCAGAATCCTATGTACCAGTTTTGAGGTTTCCTATTGATATATTAAGATTTATCTGAAATATTCTTTCACTACCACTTTAACATTCCTTTGAAAGTGGGACAGGAATTGTATATTCAAATTACAAAATGAAAATACATTTTCCAGGAGAAATTTTCCACATATGATCTTATTTTTAATTACTTAGTTAACATTTTAAAATTTGAATAATATGATTTGACCAAAGTCAGAAACCCGTTCTGACTTAGGAGACTGAATTTCATGCTTCCTGAAAAGATAACAATAAAAAGCTGCAAAATCCAAAGTTGACCTGCTGAGATTTGTGTGAATAGTATCACTATTTCCACATTCTCTGCATTAGCATTTCCCTTCTAGGTTTTCACTAAACACAATCACTTCCTTTGCCAAAAATATCCAATCGATGCATTCAAGTCTATCTGTGGGATTTCTGGCAATTGGCATTTTATGATAAGCATGAAAATATAAAGTGATAGCCTTAGTGTTGGCAACATTCAGGGTTTGCCTCATACAAAGGAATATTGCTTTTGCTCAGAAAACCTTGAACACATTTTGAACAAATTTGAAAGAAATTAGTTACCATAAGTGACATTTCAAAAATGTGCATCCTAAAGATTGTTTCCCCTATCTTTCTGAACAAAACTCTATCAAAAGCAAATTGGTAGACTATAGATCCAGAAAACAGGTTCAAATATCTAGAGACAATTTTAAAATATTTCCTTGTGCCCAAAATTTTAAAAACTACATACATATGTAAATGTTTTAGATGCAAGAAAACTTAGTACCCATATATGAGCAAAAATTTCTTTGTACTCTTATATAATTGTGTTTGCACTTATAAATGCTACTGGTTTACTTAGCAAGCTATATCCTTACTTCCTTTTTTCCTTCCTTCTTATTTGTTCTTTTTCTGCTTCCCTCTTTCAGTCACTCTGCACTTCTGGCTTTCTCCCTTTCTCTCCCAGTGACTTTTTGGGAAAAAAAAAAAAGGATGTGGTATCATTACTTTAAATGAAGATAAATTTCTGGTTGCCAGAAATAACTTTTCATCATTTCTTTCCCTCAGATACCACACCACTGACAGTGACAAGATAAAATAAAATGGAAATGTGGGGAATGCTTTTTTTTTAAAGCTGCTCAAGTTGTATTCGAATATTTTATGAGATGTTAAATAAAATATAAAGAATTAATTTTGGACTAGTGTTGGACAGCGATCAGACCCTTGCTTAGAGGAAATTACTTCAGCTGCATTATGAACTTCAGCTGGAATTAAAGCAACATTTTCATGCCATTCATGATTCTCTTCTGTAACCTCTTCCCTTTGTTACCACTTTCTCAGTTTGTAATTTGGAAGTACCGATTTCTGAAATAGATAATTGTATAAGACCATAACGTTACTGCATCTACTTTTTAAAGTGGCAATATACCAAAAATGTGTATATGTGGAGTTTTATCAGAATTCCAAGACTGAGGTTTACTTTCACCTTTTTAAGGAGAAAGGAATTTTTTTTTTTTGTAAATCAGTACTTCCACCGCCAATCTCCTGATGCTTTAGACTAATAGTGAAAACCTCCAAAATCTGTTCACCTAGTACATACGATATTTGAGAAGAAATGAAGCAGAATATACGACTGAACTCAGAAGAGATTAAAATTTTGAAGAAACAATCCCTTCTGTGAATCTATGCTTTCTTAGTAAGAAAACTGATATTCTGACAAGCCTTAAAGAATCAGTTTCCATAATACTCCCAATTACATTTGATAAGACACATAATGCACATGAACAAACTCTAAGGAAAATAAGATGGAAATCTAATAATATCCAAAGAAAAACAAAAGTAATTGATGATGCACACATTTCTTTTTATAGCAAGAAATTCTTGAAGCAGACAAGCCCAGCACAAACACTCTCAAATGTCATTTTTGAGAGTGATATTGATGTCAAATGTTTCTGTTCATAATCCCTATCTTACTGATGTAAAGTATGAGCTAAATTAAAACACAGTTTTCATCCTTTTCAATTAGAAGAGAATATAAGATGTATAAAAAGAAAACAAATGTCATAATAATGTGAAGAAGCAAAAATTATACACATAACTGCTAAATCCCCCCAATTAAGTTATTTATATGTTTCTTTTCCTGAATCTGCTCCAAGGCAACAAAGTGAGAGAAACTGCTAGGAGTGGAGGTATTCTCTTCCTCCCCTAACTTCATTATCCTGATTTACAAAGTCACTTGAAGTAGTATCAATTTTGTTTAGTTATGTATTCCACAGTATAAACTTCATGGCAAAGCATTTCTGTGAACTCTGTATTCTTGTCTGGCTTCTTTTGGGGTGCATTTCCATAGAAAGTAGAGTTCACCCCTTTTTCTGAGACTCTTGTTAGATGAGACTTCAAACTAGCTGTGGAATTCCATATTGCTAACTCAGTTTACTGACTGCAAACCAAAGCCAGGACTTTTATCATCTTGAATTAAGTTGTAAGCATGAGCTTCATGCTCCTTTGTTTTTATCATATGGCTACCATAGCATAGACAGGCTAATATAAAAAAAAATGGGCAGATGTTCTATCTCTTTCTGAGTTCCTTTAGATGTCTGCTTTTGTTGTTGTCACTGTTTTCTGTTGGGTATTCTCTAAATTTTCATGACTGGAGTCCCATTTCCATTTGGCGAATTCTAAGAAGGCTTTTACAGTCTAGATAGCTCTCTATAAATGAAAAGAAAGTCAGTGGAAGTCATGTTGTGCCTTCTTCTTATTGAAGATTTTAAAATGCAATATGGAGTAACAGACTAAGAGAATGGACACAGATCAGGAAGTTCCTAAGGCTGAGGAATGCCCCCTTCTATATCACCTTACATTCCTATCATCATTGACCAGACAGGAACTGTATGTCAGGCCATGGTCATTAGCTATCAATTATTTAAACTACTTATTTGAGATATGCTGGTCTCCTACTCCCCTGTGTATGAGAAAAGAGGTTATTTTACATCAACTCAAAGAATAGTACCTTAAGCCATTATGACACTTTGGGGAAAAAGAGAAAAGAAATCAGTCTCATAGAATGTGTGCACTTCTCACCTTAGTATGCTCATTTCCAATTTAGATGATAGGGAGACTAAAGTATTTTTTGAAATGGTCGTAACAGAAATAATATGCAATTGGAGTGTAGACATGGATTGGAATAAACACACTTACACTGGGAAAAGATACTGAGAGAGTCCTGACGGGTTATATCAACTCCTACCTTCTTCATTCTTGTCTCTGGAATGTCACTCTGGATGTTCGACTGAGAGATATAACAGAGAATATATAACTTTCCATCAATCATTTCCATCACTTACAGATGTGGACAGAAGTGTCCAAGATTCCTTTTGAAGACCCCACTGGTTTGCCTTCAGAACAAGTGATACAAAGTAAGGGCCTACCATCTTTTTGGAAGAAAGTCTTAATCATTTCTTTGCTCATACATGACATGAAAACCACCTGTGAGGATGATTTATACAGCTTCTAAAGGGAGAAAGAAAAATCCAAAAACTCCCTCAAGTTCAAATTTTCTTTTACCTGGAAAATCACCCCCAAAGTCACTCAATATTATAGACATATACAAACATATTGTGTGTACAGCTTCAAAAGAGGCTGCTTATCATCTCAAGACTAGCCCAGACATATCTCAAATTAGACACTTGTTAAAGGCAAATACTTCTTTCTGCCACACCATGCTTGATCATGAGTTCAGACTATCTTGTATGAATGACTTTATCAACCTTAAGGAAATCAGAGAGTGATACTTTAAGATCAAGTGATCAACCCCTTATAGCTCTCCAAACTGGAAGAAAGTATCTTCTGGTTTTTTCAGTCCCCATTAGACTCAGCAAACAAGACTCCTTTGGAGCATGTTATGAGGCTAATAGGAGGACTTGGGCTTTGAGCTCAGACAATTGTTACTAGACTCCACAGCATGGTTTCTAACCAGTGTAGACTACTGTGTTATGATTTATAAACAAATCTGTGCCTTTGTATATAGATTTTATTTATAAACCATGATGTGCGATTTCAGCTCTCTGAGAAGCCTATAGTTACAGAGGACCCTGGCATGGCAGTGGACCCTAATGACAGGCGCTCAAGGTGGGTAGAGCAGGAAACTGAGAACTCACATGTTCGAATGTAAACATAAAGCAAAGAATGAATTAGAACTATGCTGAGATTCTCAATGGCTGTTCCTAGTGTCATACTTCCACCAGCAAGGCTGTGTCTCCTAAACCTTCAAAAAAGGAGATATCCACTGAGGACCCAAGTGTACAAATACATGAGCATATGGGCAACACTTTTGTATTTAAGACATAACAACATGTAAGCATTGATGGCTTTTTGTGCAATTCTTTTCTGCTTTTCAAAATGTGTGCACTAGCTGGGTGGTCTTAGCATATGCCTTTGATGCCAGTCCTTGGGAAGCAGAGGCAGCAGGGGTCTAAAATACAAGAAAAAAAAATACACACACTAGCAATTGGAATTGGTTGCAGCAACTTATGTAGTTTAGATTCATTTTGCCTTCATTACAAAGAAGTTCCAATGCACTGCTTTTCCAGCTGTCATAATTTAGGTTCCTATTGTTATGATAAAACATCATGATCAAAAGTAGACTGGAAAGGAAAGGGTGTATTTCAGCTTACACTCAAATGTCTATCATGAAGCCTGGCAGTAGTGGCATATGCCTTTAATCACAGCACTCAGGAGGCAGAGCCAGGCAGATCTCTGTTCTCTGTGCATTAGAGGCCAGCCTGGGCTACAGAGTGAGTTCCAGGAAAGGCTCAAAGCTACACAGAGAAACTCTGTCTCGAAAAAAAAGCAAACAGGCAAAACAAACAAACAAACAAACAAACAAAAACAAAAACAAACAAACAAAAAAAACCACTTTGCTCAGCCTGGAAGGAGGGAACTGGACCTGCCTGTACTAAATCTACCAGGTTGAGCTGAATCCCCAGGGGTGTCTTTGCCCTGGAGGAGATTGGAATCTGGGGGAAGGGCTGGGGGAAGGTAGGGGGGCAGGAGGTGGGGAGACAGGGGAACCCATGGCTAATATGTAAAACTGAAACACAAATATCCGTATTTAAATTAAATTAAATTAAAAACTAAAAAAAAAAAAAAAAAAGGCTATCATGAATAAATTCGGTATAGAAGCTCAAGGTAGGATCATGGAGGTAAGAACTGAAGCAGAGGCCATGAAGGGACACTTACTAAATTGTTCCTTATGGCTTGCTCACTGTTTTCTTCTATACCACAGGACACCTGCCAAAGGGTGTCACTTCCCCTAATGGACTGAGCACTCCCACCACAATCATTGATCAGGGAAATTCCCAATAGTCTTGTCTCCAGACAAACTCATGGATGCATTTTCTTGTTTGAGATTCCTCTATACCAGATAACTCTAGCTTGTATGAAATTGGAAAAAGACTAATAAGGATACCATATAAATAAGTGACTGTCACCTTTGTGACATTAGCCTCTCCTTCTTAACAGTTGATATGCCTTTACAGATGTAGAATATCCAACTGTTTCTCTCTGGCAATTGTAAGAAATTCTTCCTAATGTGCACTGAGCCTTCATTCTCTTGAAGACTGTATAGTATTAGGAAATACTAAAAGGAAGTGAGTTCATGTGTTTTGCTATAGGAAAACCATGATCCATGCTCAGTGAATACTCTGAGGAAACTACTTTGGGATCACCTACATTTCTGTCATCACCTCCTCACTCATACTAGGTAAGTGAACCTTATATACTTAATTTATTACCTGAGTGAACTTTGAAAAAATAAATGGGAAACTTCATTTGGTCATTGGGACCTTATAAGAAGGGAGTGGACATTGCTTATTTCCAGTAGGGAGAAAATTCTAAGAACAGATGATAATGTTTAGCAAAGGTTAATATTCCTCTTGATATAAAAAGAAAAAATGAAGATTCAAATATTAAAATAATATCAAAATGAAAAGACTTTAAGAAGATGCGTGTATCAAAATGTGTGAGGTCAAAGATTTATATACTGATGTGCTGTGTCCTTGTACAATGCGGGTCATGGAAGCCTGAACAGGGCAAGCGAGAGAAGGAACAAAGGACATGGGCACTCAGATACACAAAACCTGGAACTGAATTGGCTGGCATCTCAGTTGAAAAAACTAAGAATCCTCCGAAGCTCAAATATTTAGTGCAAGGAGGCAAGGATTGTGGTACATAGTTGAATCAAGGATCCAGAATTTATGCTATACTGTTAAATCAAGGAATCAGGTTTAGCTAATCTTGTTAGAAACAGATTCTGTAGGGTGTGGTCAGTCTTTAGGCTATAAATATCCTGGGGAAAAGCTATTGTGGATATTTTCTGCGGACTATGAACATTCACTTACAGAACAAAGGAAGGTTTTGTATTCCTCTGAACCCCATCAGGAGAGAAGGCTTTGCCAACTTCCCCTAAGTCTGAGATTTCAGGCTTTGTCATAATGAGCTCATGTCAACAGCATGCACCCAATCAGAATCTTATATACTGAAGGATTTATCTGCTCCCAACACTGACATTAACCTCTATTTAAATCAATGGAATTCTCATTAGTTATTAATCTACTCTTTGTTACATTTGTAAGTATTGATATACAAATGTATGTCAATCAAGTTTTATGTAAACATTTTTTTTTTTATTTCTTCCCAAATTTTATCTAAATATTACGTAGTAGTTAATAGCACCAGACTGGTGCAGCTGACCTTCTGGGCGGGTACATAACCACACAGGGATTCCTGTATTATTGTAGAAAGAGGAATAAAAATTTAAAGTTATTTCCTTCTTGTCCTCAATGGTCAAGTAAATCACAGGAAACTTAAAAGCATCGCTCAATATGTCCTGCATTCCTGGCAAACATCACCAGTCCTCTTTTTTAGAGAGAACATGGAGGTCTCACAGGGCACAATCTAAGAAATATTTAGTTTTAAAAGTACAGAGTCAAACAGATGGGAAAAAAAACCTCCATTATCTAATAAAAAACAAATGAAGCAGGAGCTTTGATTTATGCACACATAGGTGGATGCTTTTGGGAGGAAAAGACAGAAGGAATGAGATAGTTTGAATGAATATTTCCCCATATCATCCTAGTAGGAGTAACTGTTTGAAAAGAAATGGGGGTGTGCTCTATTCAGAGGTGTGTCATCAAGAGCAGGTTTCGAAGTTTCAAAAAGACTTGCTATCTCAAAAGTAGGTATCTGTCTCTGCCTTCTACTGGCATAGTAAGTTGTAAGCTCCCTGAGGTTATTGTCTTCATGCCTTTGCTTGGCCATCATGGACTATAAATGTATGCTAAATTAAATGTTTTCTTTTCTTAGTTGTCTTAGTCAGAACATTTTTTTATGGCAACCGAAAAATTAATGAAAAACCAGAGGCTTCATTCAAACCCAAATATCTTCAAAGGACCAAATTCTCAACTGGCTTTGACATTAAAACAAAAGAATGGGTTAATTTTGGCAACCTGCTTGATCTTAAACACCCCTCAGGAATATATAACCAAAGATTAAAATGATAGGTATATTTCTTTAACAGTCAAAGGGCTTGCAGTCCTCTAACATTCGAGTTTGCCTTAGTAGAAGTTGTTTAGATAACTACTGTTATCTAAACTCATTATCACTAGTGATTTTTCTATTCTTGATAAGGAAAATCCTGCCTAGATGTCATTACATTGGTTCAACTAACCACTTCAGTGCCTAACTCTAGCTTGGAAAAAGAAGCCCATTTTCTAAAATAGTTAGGTCAAGTATAAAAGTGTGTTTTACACATTGTGAACCACTGTTTGTCTCTGCAACACTGCTTATCATAGCTGTAACCTATCCAGCACTCTAATCTCCGGAATAAAGAGAGGCTCATATTTAACATTTTCAATCTCTTGTCTGGAGAAATTATTTAGGACATCCACGTGATTTTCATGGGGCATCTCTGGAATGACTTATAGGACCTACTGGGTTTGCATGTCTCTCTAAGATTCTCAATTTGATGATAGAGCTGATTGTGTGCCTTCAAAAATCATGGGAATCCAGATTTAACTCAGGTTTGACCTATAGTGTTAATCCTAATCAGGAACGACAAATTACAACTGATTTTTTTCTTTTAAAGTGTCTTGTCATTCTTTCACTGCAGGAGTCGGGTGCAGCTAGCAACTGATTGCTTAGATACATTTTAATCTGTCAAAACAACACAAAACCTCCAACTTCTGTAAATATAGATGTAGAGAAGAGTAGTTCTAACATTTTCAACCTATGGGTGTTGGTCCATCTAGTTGCATGATTATATTTTAGCTTATTAAACAAGGAAAATTAAGCATGATGTCAAGAAATTCTGCTGACTAACATAAACATACTTGTCCCATTGATCATCTGCTCTGTACCTAGCTATGTGTGCTTCTTCACTTTTTTTTTTAAAGATTTATTTATTTATTTATTGTGTACACAGAAGAGGGCACCATGTGGGTGCTGGGAATTGAACTCAGGACCTTGGTGCCCTTAACCTCTGAGCCATCTCTCCAGCCCAGTGGCATAGAAAGCATGAGGTTTCTTTCTTTTTTTTTTTTTTTGGGGTGTTGAGACAGGGTTTCTCTGTATAACAGTCCTGGCTGTCTGGATCTCATTCTGTAGACCAGGCTGGCCTCGAACTCACAGAGATCCACCTGTCTGCCTCCCGAGTGCTGGGATTAAAGGCTTGCACCACTACTGCCTGCTTCTTCACTTTTAATAAATTTGTGAACATTTCCTGTCTGTCACATCTAAATGTTTTCCTAAATTTTATTCTTTAATTGGCAGAGAACATGAACATAAGCAATACCCTTAGAGAATAACTATTCTCAGAATTTCCCACCAAATTTTATACTTATGAAACTTTGTTTTAAACAGAAGATTCCATAAAAGTTTTTAATTTTTTCCTCTATATGATCTATTGGAGGGAGTTAATCTTGTATTTCACTGTTTTTTTTTTTTTTTTTTTTTTTTTTTTGTTTGTGTGTGTGTGTGTGTGTGTGTGTGTGATGTTTGCTTTCTGAAATGATTCAGTTGTTGAGAAATTTTAACATGAAAGCATTTGTTTTAATAGTAGGTCAAGATACTACACAAAGAAGATGTATTTTGTCTAATCTTAGATCTTACCCAAATAGTCAGTAAATTATACCAAGATACTGGACTCATAACAAGGAATAGTGTTTAATACATAAGCATTATTATGTAAAATGACCTTGGTACCATCATAGCTGAGAGGTGATTTGCGTCTATTATAAAGCACAAACTTAATCTGAAAAATATATAAGAAAAAAGGCTATTTACATGTATTATATATTATAATACATATTAACATGATTAAATTTTGCAGCAAACTGATATTGTATTATCTGCATCTTGCTTTTTGAGACTTCTAGAGAATGTGTGACAGGTAGTGTTGTGTTTTGAATGTGAAATGTCCCCCATAGGTTTACATGTTTGAACACTTGACCTCCAGGTTTCCATGTTGTTTTGGAATGCTGTGAAACCTTTAGGATGTGGGGCTTTACTAGAGGAAGTTAAATCTCTAGGGTTGGGCCATGAGGTTTTATGGCCTGGCCATCTTCCTATTAACACTTCCTGGATGGCCATTCCATTTGTACAGCCATCTTCATACTCCTCTGGCTGTTCATTTGCCACCATGATTAACAGTACCTTCAGAAACTGAAAGCTAAAATAAACTCTTCCTCACTTAAGTTGCCTCTGGCAAGCTATTTTTACACAGCAAAATGAAAAGGAAACAGGATACTAAATCATCTACATGATGCTGAAATTCCTCAGGACACTGAGAATATTTTTTGAAGATCTCCAGTTAGAATGTGCTTCTAATGATAACATGACTCTGTTTCCTACATTAACAATTATAATTCTCCAGACCACATGCAGAAAGTTTGACCCTGTGCTGACATTGCCTTTTTATAGCATTCTTTAAGTGTCTTTCTATTTTTATGTTCTTCTTCAATTACAAGTCTTCATGTCAAGGCCTGAAAGAATAATCAAAGAGCTTTTAGGAAACTAAAATAGAAAAATGTCTATGTACTCATTATAGAAATATATAGTTTTTAAAAATATTTTATTTCTCTTTTTCCAAACATTACATTTTTATTGATTATTTGGGAATTCCACATCACACACACTTCAAGTACTCCCACATCTTTCCTCCAATCTTCTTATCTCTTTGCCACAAAAAATAATCTAATTTGTGTTTCCCATACACCCATTATACCATAGCCAAACTTCCAATGGCTACCCCTTTTAACTAAATTGAGTCCTTCCCCACCTGCCCGCCAGCCAGAAGCCATCAATTGTGGAGAACTACACTTCAGCAACCTTATCACATTTTTTAAGAGTTCTCACCAGTGGCTTTCAGACTGGGCTGTTACATTTTGGGGATGGCTTAGGGTCATTCACATAAGCCTCCTATGTCCATCTTTCTCTACTTTATTTGTGATCATTGATACAATCCAAAAATAACTTCTTTGCCCTTTACAGTCAGTTGGAGCATGGACCATGGGCTTGCATACAGTTTCTTGTGACAGCACAGACCACACATGGTCTCCAGTATCAGCAGCTGCCACATACCTCAGCATAGCCTCTGGTGTCATTATAGACCACAGGCATGAAGAGGGCCCTCTGCCACTTCACAGGAACAACATTATAAACCTCTGTAGCAGCACAGGTCAGGGGCATCAACACAGCCTCTTGGGAAACCCAGGTCACCAACACCTGTATGATCCCCAGCAGTAGCCTGGCCAATGGACATCAACCTGGCTGCAGGCCACTGACATCCACATGGTCTTCAGTGGTAACATGGGCCAAAGACATAAACACAACAACCCCTTTCTGCAACATGACATCAGACCCAGACATGGCCTTTGGCAGCAGCACAGACCACTTACATTGATTGTGTGTATAAGCATACTTTTGAGTGTGGGTTCCTTTATATGAGTGAATTACCTCTGGAGATCCATTGAATCTGTGATGACCAGGTAGTAGTTTTGAGCCACCCAAAGTAGGTTCTGAGAACTGAACTCTGATCCCCTGAAGGAGGAGTGTCACAACCCCCTTGACCAGCAAGGAAGACTCAACCTTGACCAGCAAGGAAGACTCAGCACCAAGTTCTTCTTTCAGCAGTTTACTCAGGAACCTTGAACAATCTTCTGACCCTGGGGAAAGCCCGCCCACAACCTAAATAGCCCCAGGGTGGCCAACCCCAGCCTGCCACGTGGGCACTGCAGATAGGTCCAGGTTCACAGAAGCAAGCCAGATCCTAGGACTAAGCCAAATATGGAGTTGTTTACTCCCGAGAGCACTCACCATCGGGAAGGTGGGGGCAGAAGCCAGCGCCATCTTATGGGTGCGGCTGTGTGCAGCTCTCTACAGTTCCCCCTTTTTTATTATAGCAACAGGTAAGTGTAGAGGCCTGATCTCTGTAAGAACGAATCAGGGACAATGTACTGACTGTCACTTAGGCGTCAGCCACCCAAGGAGCGTCAGATCCGTCCGATACCCTTTTCACAGAGGTGGGACTTGAGGTATCTACCCACATGCAATCAGGCGTGCTCTCCTTAGGATCCAATGTGCAATGGACCCCAAGTGCAGTGCTCAAGCCTTGCATCCTGTGCTAAGGAACTTAGTACTTCATGGTGGCTAGCCATGCCTGGAGGGACTGTCCTGCCTCAACAGCTGTAAAGGCCTGAATGATCATGGCTGCATTGCAATGCTGGGAAACCTTAATCCGACAAATACACCACAGACAAACTAAGGAGACCAACACCAGAAGGCCCGTCAAGGCTCCTAGACCGCCCACTCCTTGAGATGATTCATGGCATTAGAGATCCACAAAAACAATCCCTCCGCCAATCCAGCATCCACCCGGGTAGAGTTCACCATGACAATAGCCACCCTCAGCTGTTCTATCAGGTTGTCAAACTCTCCAGTCCAATTACAATGCTAAATAACCATGGAAACAACTTGGCATCATGGCGAACTGGCATTGGTCTCCGGAACACTGACAGTATCCCCCATCTTTTTTCCAGCATTCCTGGCTGCATTGTCACAAGGAAGAGCAGGAGGATCGTCATTTCAACCATCGTGGATTTCCCCATACTGGACTCTTCTAGTGAGGCATTCAGGCACCCACACCGGATCTTGTTGAGCCTGAGGGAAAACACAAATAGAACCTCGTGCCCATGTCAGCACGGGATCGGGCCTGCACCAGAGCCCTGTCAACACATCTTTCCATTTTACCATTCCTTTAGCTGTACCATGAGACTCATGATGCCTATCTGCTGCGGAATGGCCCTGAGCATCCAAATTTAAAAAATTGATGGTAAATAAAGCAAGAGAAAGTCTTTCCTTTGGGGTATGGCTGCGGCCTATTGCCCCTTTTTGTTTTTGCAGGCATTCTTTTAATGTGCGGTGAGCACATTCCACAATGCCTTGACCTTGGGGATTGTAGGGCAAGCCATGTACAAATTGCACCTCCATCTGATAACAAAAGGAGGCAAACTGTTGTCCCGTGTAAGCAGGTCCATTGTCAGTCTTAAATTGATGAAGTTTTCCCCAGGCCGCCTAGGCCTCCAAACAATGGGCAATAACATTGCATGCCTTAACCCAAAGCAAAGGTGTGGCGTGCATGACGCCTGAGCAGGTGTCCACAGACACGTGCACATATTTTATGTGTCCAAATTCGGAGATGTGTGTCACATCCATTTACCAAACCTTTAGCGGGGGTAGACCCCAGGGATTTACCCCAATACTGGGCGGATGTTGATAAACTACACATTGAGGGCAATCTAGAATCACTTGTCCAGCATCAGCTCGAGAAAGTTGAAACTTTTGTTATAACGTTTTTGCATTGACGTGAAATGTTTCATGAAAGGTTCTGGCTCTGTCTAAGGCAGAGCTAATGAATATCCATTCCTTTCGAGTCCATTGATCTACTATATCATTACTTTTGCTCAGGGGCCCTGGCAGGTCTGTATGAGCTCTAATATGTTGGGGATAAAAGCAGGACTTCCTATGCCAAATCAATTGTTGCAGTTGTTGAAACAAAATGCAGACCGTACTGGAGCTTTTAACAGGTCCGGCTACTTCCAAAATTTTGAGGGCATTAATAACGTAGGCAGAGTCTGATATCAAATTAAAAGGGTTCAATCACTATCTTCAATTCTACAATCTGAGGGGAGCCAGGTTGAAATTGGTGTTGTACAGGCTCTTGTGTATCTATCATGTATACACCACATCCAGTCTTAGATCCATCGGTAAACACATTTAGGGCATTAGGGATGGGCTGCGATGAAGTTATCCTAGTGAATATCACCCGGTGTTCCTTAAAGAACCCTAATAGTGGGTGTTTGGGGTAATGGTTATCCATGCATCCAGTGAAGCTACGTTGCAAAATGGCCCAATCATCTATTGTAGCACACAATGTTTGAACTTGATGACTGGTATAAGGCACTGTAATGGTAACCAGAGCAACCCCCGAAATACTGTAGGCATTGTTGGATTCCAATCATGGCAAGGTTTGCCATGGAAGTAGGGTAATGTTCAATGGATTTAGTTGGCAAAATCTTTGAATAAATCCAGAATAATGGCCCATCCTGCCATAACAACCCAGTGGGCTGGTAATAGGTAGGAAGGATGCACAGGATAACATCTTTACCTTCTTGTATCCTCTGTAAGAACACATCCCTGTAACCTCTCTTCCACCTTTTGTAAAGCCTTCCATGCCTCCTCAGTTAATTGTCTCGGAGAATCTAATGCAGAATCCCCTTTTAAGATGTTGTAAAGAGGCTTTAAGTCATAATTTGGTAACTTTAAATAACATCTAATCCAATTTATATCTCCTAACAATTTTAGAAAATCATTTAGGGTTCGTAAATTATCTTTTCTCAATTCCACTTTCTGTGGGATGATACATCTCTCATTAACCTTTGCTCCTAAATAATTAATAATTTTGTCCTTTTGTACCTTTTCAGGGCTATAAACAGCCCCCTCCCTTCAAGCATTTTGACCAGATCTACATAGGCTTGTTCCAGCATTTGTGTTTTTTCTTAACCTTTAGGTCTTTAGATCTAAGCAGCTCATAAAGAGCCAAAAAAATTGGGTGCGAAGTGGAAGCGCCCATGTCTAAAACTTCTCAACCTTTTAAACAATGTTTCACTTTCACTCTTGGCAACCTTTTAATCAATGTTTCACTTTCACTCTCTCTTTGTCTACAGAGAAAAGCAAAAACCTCCCAGCTTTTGTCACGGGTTCCCAATTCACCCGGGAATTCCTTTAACCCTGCTTTTGTCGCAGGTTCCCAATTTACCTGGGATTTTCTTTAGCCCTGCTTTTGTCGCAGGTTCCCAATTTACCTGGGATTTCCTTTAGCCCCGCTTTTGTCGCGGATTCCCACCTTACCTGGGAACTTATCAGTGCACTGCCCTGACTGCAGAAAGTTCTGGGCCCTCCTTGAAAGTAGTGAAGTTCCCCGTACCGGCCAACACTTGTCGCGACCGCCTCGACCAGCAAGGAAGAGGCAACACCAAGTTCTTCTTTCAGCAGTTTAATCAGGAACCTTGAGCAATCTTCTGACCCCGCCCACGACCTAAATAGTCCTTGGGTGGCCAACCCCAGCCTGCCACATGGGCACTGTGGATAGGTCCAGATTCACGGAAGCAAGCCAGATCCTAGGACCAAGCCAAATATGGAGTTGTTTACTCCCGAGAGCACTCACCATCAGGAAGGTGGGGGTGGCTGTGCGCAGCTCTCTACAGAGGAGTACATGTTCTTAACTTCGAAGCTCTCACTCCAGACCCATAATATAATTTTACACGTCATTGGAAACATGTACCATACCTGTTTGAAAGAGGGCAGTCTATATTTAGCATAAATTCCTATTTTTTTTTTTTTTTTGGACTAGCCTGTCACAATATTGTAAAGCACCTGTCAGAGTCATAAAAGACCAGAAGCATTTTATTTTATTTGTTAACATTAAAAGGAATGATCATATTTGGGTCTTCAAAATCAGTCCTCACAAAAGTTTAGTTTTAGGATTATATATTTTATTTTAAACTTTCCTTAATATTGAGCATGGTTTGAATGGAGGTATTTCCTGAATAAGAAGCTAGGGTTTGCATTAGTTACTATAAAGTCAGGCAGGCCAAAAGGGTATACTTTTTTCACCAGAGATATAGACTGGAAAATTTCAGACTTGGAATGAGGCACTATTTTTGCCAGTTTTAAATCAGTAGTCCTTCATCAAGCAAAAGCACAATCCATCATGGAAATAGGAAAGCAATGACCAAGACATACTTAAAATTCATTGCAGGGAATTTTTCATGAAACTCATTTCAGTGAATTCAAAAGGACCAAGGCAGGGCCTCTTGTGCATACTACACTTTTACCAGTTTACTTTGGACCAAAGTGCTGACAAATTATACAGAAAACAGAGAACCATCACCAATTTTAGTAAGTCCTCCAACTTCAATATAAATTGAGTGCAATGTCTCTACAAGGGCCTTTGTAGCTAAAAAAAAAAAAACCCAGTAAAACATTATTGAAATTGGATGGTATGTAGGAGGAGGGGGTGGATTAGACAGTAAGTCGACAATCAGAAAGGACCAGAGATTATTTTCAGGAAATTTACAGGATGTTTCTTTTTAGTCTTTTTTTTTTTTAAGTGTGCTATTAGTTACTGACATTACATAAGACCTTCTTTGCATTTATTTAAAAAGTGGTTTTCAGATATTAAATGTACCTCAATCTTAATTGAAGTTCCCATCTTTTATAATTATCTAAAATCTTTCCACTTTTTTAAGTATTATTTCTTTAGTGCAGAGTCCTAATTTTAGAATGACTATATACTCTGAAACTATCAGGGAATAGAGTTTTAAACCTACTAAATGTCTAATTCAGAACTGGAAATATCAAGAAGCATCATTGTTTCCAAAGCCTTGAAGTGTCATATATTCCATGCAGTGCCTTGAATCACAGTTACGAAAGGTTATAGCATCTTCCACAGTGGTACAGGTCCAAGGAGTACACTGTATTGTGCCTCATGGGCCAATTGTATCTTCACTGAGAGATCATACACTTCAATTATGATTTGACAAATTTCCTTTTGATATATTTTGAAAATTTCCTGTTATTGTCTTGTTAATTTTATTCATTAAAACTTTAATATAAATAACTTAAAAAGAAAATATTATGTACTTTAATTGACCACATCCAGTGTCCATATCAACAAACACTCCAGGGCATGCCCAATGCTCAAAAGTAGTTGGTCAACACAAAACAAACTTCCTGTTTTGTTTTTGTTTAATTTTTCTTTTTTGCTTTGAGTATGTGTATCTGTGATATTTTTGTTTAGTTTTGATTTTTCTTAAGGTTTTGATTTAGAGGAAATATGTTTATTATTCATATAGCAACACTGAGGGAAATTACATAAAATAAAAAAAAATATTTTTCTTTAAAGTAGTCTTAAATACTCTAAGAATGCAAGTCTTGGGAAATGTGGCTTTTCAGGTCAGACTTGAAAAATGTTGCTATTACATATAAATGAAGACAAATCCTTTTTTTATTTTTATTTTTTTTAGAAATTTTCTACTCACTCTACAAACCACCCACAGATCCTACCTCTTCCTCCTCCCACCCCACCCCCTGCCCCCAGCCCTGCCTCTCAAGCCACCCCCCCATTCCCACATGCTCCAAATCAACGTTTCCCATGAGGAGTCAGCAGAGCCCGGCACACCAAGCTGAGGTTGTCATTTTGGTTTTTGTTTTGTTTTGTTTTTTTTTTGGTCTTATTGGTCTGTAGCTGAAAGGTTTACTGATCCTGCCTGGCTCTCATGGTCCCACAGCCCCTCAGACCCAAATGAACACACAGATGCTCATATTAATTTTGAACTATATGGCCTACTGGCTCAGGCTTCTCACTAGCTAGATCTTACATTTTAAAATAATCCATTTTTATTAATCTATACTTTACCACATGGCTCATGGCTTACCAATGTCTTCATATCTTTCTTTTCATGGTGGTGGCTGGCAGTTTCTTCTCCATTTTGCCTTTCTCCTTCTTCCTCTCTAGTTAGAAAGTTCTGCCTAATCTTATTCTTCTTCCTCACCATTGGCCAAACAGCTTTATCAATCAACCAATCAGAGTAATACATATTCACAGCATAAAGAACAATATGTGTGTGTATAAACACACACACACACACACACACACACACACACACATATATATATATATATATATATATATATATATATATATATATATAAACCCATCATTAGTCTCTTGCTTGCTTGCACTGATTTCCATTTTTTTTTTTTTTGTGATTTTGTGATTTTGTAAAAGGAAAGAGAGAATAAAGTTGAATTTAGTAGAGTGTGATGGATCAGGGAGGACCTGTGGAAGAGTAAAATTATAATCAAAATATATTATATGAAAATAGTCTTAAATAAAAACATATTAAATTAAATTTGTCAATGATCTTCTATTTACTTAGAATAGGCATTCGGAAGCTGTGGGGTGCCTTGCTAGAATTCACAGTTTCACTAGCAAATGCATATTTAGCCTTCCATTTCTCTTTGTGACAGATTATACTGTATCCAAATGTCCATATTTTCAAGTACACACAAACACACCTAGTAAACATAGATACCATGTTTTTTTTTAAATGACTTCCCTTCAATGAAGGGTCATTGAAAATATCACCTGCACTCTAGAGCAGTCCCCATGCCCAGGAATTATTAGGCCATACAGTAAAAAAAAAAAACTTTGACTTGGTTTGTGGGCTTTTTCTTTCATTTCAAATTATTTTGGCTCCCTCTCCCATACTTATCTGTCCTTTGATTTTGTTTTTAATTATCTTTATTGTCTGCTTATGGGTTTTATTATTTGTGTGTGTGTGTTTCATTTTTTTTATTTTTTATTTATTTATTTTTTATGGTCCTGACTTACATTAATTATTTATTTATTTATTTTTATTATAATTATCATTATTATATTTGTGTTTTAATTTTTCACATCAGCCATTGGTTCTGCTGTCTTCCCCACTCCCGACCCAGCCCCCACCCCCACCATCCCTCCCAGCCCCTCCCCTCCATTCCCATCTCCTCCAGGGCAAAGAATCCCCTGGGGATTCATTTAAACATGGTGGATTCAGTATAGGCAGGTCCAGTCCCCTCCCTGTGTAAGCCCAAGGTTCCAAACAGCCAGCTCATGCGCTAAGGACAGATCCAGGTCCCACAGCCTGGATGCCTCCCAACCAGTTCAAGCTATTCAATTGTCTCACTTATCTAGAGGGCCTGATCCAGCTGGGGGCTCAACAGCCTTTGGTTCATAATTCATGTGCTTCCATTCATTTGGCTATTTGTCCCTGTGCTTTTTCCAATCATGGTCTCAAAAATTCACGCTTTTATAGTCATTCCACTTTCTCAACATTTGGACATCTGGAGCTGCACATGGGGCCTGGTTGAGGATCTCTGCATCTGCTTCCATAAGTTATTGAATGAGGGTTCCAGCTCGACTATTAGGGTGTTTGGCCATCTGATCACTAGACTAGGTCAGATCAGGCTTTCTCTCGACCATTGCCAGAAGTCTATAGAGGATGTATCATTGTGGATTTAAGGAGACCTCTCCAGCACTCTGCCTATTCCTGTTCTCATGTGGTCTTCATTTATCATGATCTGTTATTCCTTGTTCTCCCTTTCTATTCTTGATCCAGCTGGGATCTCTTGCTCCCCTAAGCTTTATTTCCCTCACACTTTGCCCTTCATTACTCCGACTGTCATCCAGGTTGTTCATGTAGATCTCACCCATTTCTCTGTCATTGGGTGATCCCTGTAACTTTCCTAGGGTCCCGTTTTCTAGGTAGCCACCCTGGAGTTGTGTAGCAGTCTAGTCAGCTTTGTTTTACATCTAGTATCCTCCTATGAGTGAGTACTTACCATGTTTTTCCTTCTGAGTCTGGGTTACCTCACTCAGGGTGATTTTTTTCTAGATCCATCCATTTGCCTGCAAACCTCATGATCTATTTGTTTTTCTGCTGAGTAGTACACCATTGTGTATATGTACCATATTTTCTTTATCCATTCTTCAGTTGAAGGGCATCTAGGTTGTTTCCAGGTTCTGGCTATTACAAACAATGCTGACATGAACATAGCTGAGCAAATGCCCTTGTGGTATGATTGACCATTCCTTGAGTATATGCCCAAGAGTGCTACAGCTGTGTCTTGGGGGAGAAGGATTCCCAATTTTCTAAGAAGCATCATATTGATTTCCAAAGTGGCTGTGCAAGCTTGCATTCCCACCAGCAGTGGAGGAGAGTTCCACGTGCTCCACATCCTCTCCAGCATAAGCTGTCTTCTGTGTTTTTTATCTTAGCCATTCTGTCAGGTGTAAGGTGGTATCTCAGAGTCATTTTTGATTTGCATTTCCCTGATAATTAGGGATGTTGAGCATTTCCTTAAAGTCTTTCAGCCATTTGAACTTCCTCTGTGGAGAATTCTCTGTTTAGTTCTATATCCCATTTCTTAATTGGACTGTTGGGCATTTTGATGTTTAATTTCTTGAGTTCTTCAGATGTGGGGTTGGTGAAGACCTTTTTTTCATTCTGTAGGCTGTTGCTTTGTCTTGTTGACCATGTCCTTTGTTCTACAAAAGTTTCTCAGTTTCAACAGGTCCCATTGATTGATTGTTTTTCTCAGTGTCTGTGCTACTGGTGTTATATTTAGAAAGTGATCTCCAGTGCCAATGCATTCAAGAGTACTTCCTACTTTCTCTTCTACCAGATTAAGAGTAACTGGATTTATGTTGAGGTCTTTGATCCTCTTGGACATAAGTTTTGTGCATGGTGACAGATATGGATCTATTTGCATCCTTCTACTCATTGACATCCAGTTATGCCAGCACCGTTTGTTGAAGATGCTTTCTTTTTTCTTTGTATATTTTTGGCTTCTCTGTCAAAAATTATGTGTTCATAGGTGTGTGGGTTAATGTCAGGGTCTTCAATTCGATTCCTTTGGTTCACATATCAGATTTTATGCCAGTACCAAGCTGTTTTTATTATGGTAGCTCTATAGTAGAGCTTGAGGTTGGGGATCGTGATGCCTCCAGAGGTTGTTTTATTGTTCAGCCTTCTTTTGGCTATCCTGGGTTTTTTGATTTTCCATATGAAGTTGAGTATTATTCTTTCCAGGTCTCTGAAGAATTGTGTTAGTAATTTGATGGGGATTGTGTTGAATCTGTAGATTGCTTTTGGTAAGATCACCATTTTTACTATGTTAATCCTGACTATCCATGAGCCTGGGAGATCTTTCCATTTTCTGACATCTTCGTCAATTTCTTTTTTCAGGGACTTAAAGTTCTTGTCATGTAGGTCATGCTTAGTTAGAGTAACTCCAAGGTATTTTATATCATTTGTGTCTATTGTAAAGAGTGATGTAGCTCTAATTTCCTTCTCATCCTGTTTGTCTAAGGTATATAGGAGGGCTACTGATTTTTTTGAGTTGATCTTGTATCCTGCTATGTTGCTGAAGGTTTTTATTAGCTGTATCAGTTCCTTGGGGTCACTCATGTATACTCTCATGTCATCTACAAATAGGGAGAGCTTGACTTCTTCCTTTCCAGTTTTTATCCTTATGTTGTCTTATAGCTCTAGCTAGAACTTCAAGTACTATATTGAATAAGTACAGGGAGAGGGGACATCCTTGCCTTGTTCCTGATTTTAGTGGTATTGCTTTGAGTTTCTCTCCATTTAATTTGATGTTGGCTGTTGGCTTGCTGTAGATTGCCCTTATTATGTTTAGGAATGTTCCCTGTATTCCTGATTGTTCCAAGACCTTTATCATGAATTGGATTTTGTCAAATCCCTTTTCTGCATGTAGTGAGATGATCATGTGGATTTTTCCTTTGAGTTTGTTTATATGGTGTGTTACATTGACAGACTTTCATATGTTGAACCACCATTGCATCCCTGGGATGAAGCCTACTTGATCATGGTGGACAATTGTTTTGATGTGTTCTTGGAGTCTATTTACCAGTATTTTATTGAGTATTTTTGCATCAATGTTCATGATGGAGATGGATCTGTAGTTCTCTTTCTTTGTTGCATCTTTGTTTGGTTTAGGAATCAGGGTAATTGTAGCCTCATAGAAGGAGTTTGGTAATATACCTTCTACTTCTATTGTGTGGAACAATTTAAAGAGTAATGGTATTAAGTCTTCTTTGAAGATCTGGTAGAATTCTGCAGTGAAACCATCAGGTCCTTGGCTTTTTTTGTTTGTTTGTTTGTTTGTTTGTTTGTTTGGGAGACTTTTAATGACTGATTCTATTTCCTTCGGGGTTATTGGACTATTTAAATGGTTTATCTGGTCTTGATTTAACTTAGGAATATTGTACCTATCCAGAAAATTATCCATTTCTTTTAGATTTTCCAGTTTTGTGGAGTAGAAGTTTTTGAACTATAACCTGATGATTCTCTGGAATTCCTCATTGTCTTTTGTTATATCCCCCTTTTCAATTCTTACTTTGTTAATTTGGATGCTCTCTCTCTGTATTATGGTTAGTTTTGATAAGGGCTTGTCTATTTTGTCGATTTTCTCAAAGAACCAACTCTTTGTTTCATTTTTTTAATTTTTCTCTTTATTTCTATTTTATTGATTTCAGCTCACAATTTGATAATTTCCTGGCATCTGTTCCTCCTGAGCTACTTTGCTTCTTCTTGTTCTAAAGCTTTCAGGTGTTTTGTTAAGTCACTAGTGTGAGATTTCTCCATCTTCTTTATGTGGGCATTTAGTGCTATGAATTTCCCTCTTAGCACTGCTTTCATAGTGTCCCATAAGTTTGGGTATGTGATGTATTCACTTTAATTGATCTCTAGGAAGTCTTTAATTTCTTTCTTCTTTTCTTCCTTAACCCATTGGTGGTTCATTTGAGCATTATTCAGTTTCTATGAGAGATTGTAAGTTTTCTGTAGGTTTTTTTTGTTTGTTTGTTAGTTTGTCTTTTTTGTTGTTGTTGTTGAAATTTAACTATAAACTATGGTGGTGTGATAGAACACAGGAGGTTATTCCAATTGTTTTGTATCTGTTGAGATTTGCTTTGTGGCCAAGTATGTGGTCAATTTTAGAGAGGTTCCATGGGGTGCTTAGAAGAAGGTATATTCTTTTTGGTTTGGGTGGAATGTTCTGTAGATATCAGTTAAGTCCATTTGAGTCATAACATCAAGTAAGTCCATTATTGTTCTGTTAAGTTTCAATTTGGCAGATCTCTCCAGAGGAGAAAATGCGGTGTTGAAGTCTCCCACTATTAATGTGTGGGGTTTTATATGTGATTTAAGCTTTTGTAATGTTTCTTTTACATATATGGGTACCCTTGTGTTTGGAGCATAAATGTTCAGAATTGAAACTTAATCTTGGTGAATGTTTCCTGCTATGAGTATGTATTGTCCTTCCTCATCTCTTTTGATTGATTTTTGTTTGAAGTGTATTTTGATGGATATTAGGATGGCTACAGAAGCTTGCTTCTTAAGATCATTTGATTGGAAAGCCTTTTCCCAGCCTTTTATTCTGAGGAGGTATCTGTCTTTGAATTTGAGGTGTGTTTCTTGTATGCAGAAGAAGGATGGGTCCTGTTTTCATAACCATTCTGTTAGTCTGTGTCTTCTTATAGGTGAATTAAGTCCATTGATATTAAGGGATATTAATGACCAGTGATTGTTTGTTCCTGTTATTATTTTTATTTTTTTGGTGGTAGTGTTGTGTACTTCTCTTCTTTGGGGTTTACTGCTGTGGTCTTATCTATTGCCTGTGTTTTCGATGGTGTATCTGACTTCCTTATGTTGGAATTTTCCTTCTAGTGCTTTCTGTAGGGCTGGGTTTGTAGATAAATATTGTTTAAATCTGGTTTTGTCTTGGAAGGTCTTGGTTACTCCATCTATGATGATTGAAAATTTTGCTGGGTATATTAGTCTAGGCTGGAATCCATGGTCTCTTTGTGTCTGCATTATATCTGTCCAGGTCCTTCTGGCTTTCAAAGTCTCCATTGAGAATTCGGGTGTTATTCTGATGGGTTTGCCTTTATAAGTCACTTGGCCTTTTTCCTTTGCTGCCCTTAATATTCTTTCTTTATTCTGTACGTTTAGTTGTTTAATTATTATGTTGCAAGGGGATTTTTTTTGGGGGAGTCTAGTCTGTTTGGTGTTCTATAGGCTTCTTATATCTCCATAGGCATTTCCTTCTTTAAGTTGGGAAAGTTTTCTATGATCTTGTTTAATATATTTTCTGTGCCTTTGAGTTGATATTCTTCTCCTTCTTCTATCACTATTATTTGTAGGTTTGGTCTATGGTGTCCCAAATTTCTTGGATATTATGGGTCATGACTTCGTTGGCTTTAGGGTTTTCTTTGACTGATGAATCTATTTCTTCTACTGTATCTTCAACAGCAGATTTCATTGCTTTTTAATGATTTTCTTTCAGTGACTTATTGTTTTCTTCTGCTTTATTTGTCCTTTCCTCTAGTTTTTTATAGTGTTTTTCCCATTTTTTGTTTGTCTGTTCCTCCAGTTCATTTTTGACTTCTTCTATATAAGGCTCTAGCCTCTTCATGATGTTACTTATAAGGTTGTTTTCTTCTGCTTCTTCAATTCTGTGATGTTCAGGTCTAGCTGTTGGAGAATGGCTAGGTTCTGGTGATGCTGTACTGGTCTTTATTTTGGTGTATGTACTTCTGTTTTGATTCCTGCCCTTCTACTTGTGGATTTGTTCTTGGTCTTATCAGTGCACTTGGTCAAGAATGAGCTGACAGATTTAGAGAGCCTCTCTCTTGTCCACATGGAATCTCTGGGCCAGATGGGAGCTCTGTTCCAGATGGTAGTGCTGGCCGGATGGTGGCTGGGGGCTGGTCTCTGAGTCTCAGGAAGTGTCTGTGGTCTCCTTATCTTTTCCAGATGGGAGCTCGGGCAGGATGGGAGCTGAGGGCTGGTCTCTGAATCTCAGGAAGTGGCTGGGGTCTTTGGCAGATGGGTGTGGGAGCAAGGTGTGGAGATTGCAAGGTCTGCCTGCAGTACTGGAAAAGGGGAGCCTTCCTGGAGGGCCTGCCAAATCATGAATGACAGTGTTAATCACTATGTCCTGTAAACACATGTTCTTGGATGATGATTGGGAGATATTTTGATCTAAAAGTAGTAGATTAAGTCATTAGAAGTTAGTTAAACACTGTATCCATTAAGTAATAGTAATGGGTTCTCCCCTAGAGACTATGACCTGTCTCCAGGCTTTACTATCCTGATGATTGTACCAGGTAATTGTTTCATCTTGTGGAGAGTGATTTGAATTCAATTAAAAAGTAATTGTTGTTCCAGTGCTGTTTATGCCACAATTGCCCCAGGGAACATGTCTTTCCAGGCCAACCATCATAGCTCACAAATTTCATAGCTAGATAAAACTGATGGTTGATTTTTCTCTTCAAATAGCATGCACAGCACCTCCCCGCACCTTGAAAGCTATCCAGTAATGATGAAGATTCCCATATTCATACCAACTTTAGCATCATGTTCTGTGACTCATGTCTAGGTACGAGGCTCTAGGTAGAGACTTATTGTAATGCTCTGGAAGATATGCAAAAATAATGTAAGATTTAGGAGTCTAGAAGAGTTCATTGCCCAATGATTCCAAAAGAAGTAACCCTACCTAGCACTTGTCTGTTTATTTTAGGCTCTGGTGTGTAGTAGTTCCCTTTTCGACCCTTTCAGACTAACCTATTTATGGAAGCTTCTAAAGGAGTGCATTTTCATATTTGTATATAAATGTCATCAGTGTTTTTGTTTTCATTTTGTGTTGTTTTGTCTTTTTAAGGCTTCTTAACATGTCTTTTTAAGTGCATGTTTATTCACAACAAAGAGACAGTTTTTGCAGGACTGTTTGTAGATGGGCAACATGCCTAGAAAAGACCATGAATTATTGCCCCTTATGGTACAGAAAGAGCTAGCTTAGCTTACCTTCTTCAGGAACTGTGCAGAAAGCTGTCATTCCTAACTCTAAGAGGATATAAAAATGCAGGCAGAGGCATTATAGCTGGGTTTTGTTTGTTTATTTTGATGAAAAGGGTCTTTGTTGGAGAGGGTAGTTTTGTGTCCATTGAGGAGGGTACCTTCTGATAAGGTATTATATAATATAATATACAATGTATATATTATATAATATAATGTACATATTATAAAATAATATATAATGTTATATAATGATATAATATATAATGTATATATTATAATAGAATAGAATATATGATGTCTGGTAATCTGAAGTGACTTGGAATATAATTATTCGAGGGCTATATACAGATGATTTGGTTACAGAGTGGAAGTGAGAGATTTTTCTGCAAAGTCTGTCAGCAGGAGAGACAGAATGGGAAAGTGAGGGACAGGGGACATAGACTTGATTAAGCATGACAGTGACTAGTTGCATTGCATGGGTTTTTGCAACAAAGTAAGCTAGCAGAAGTAGCAGGAAGCTATAGAGGATCAACAGAAGTGAACAGAAGAAAATGTAGAACTGTTGTAAGGAATAATTGTGTCTGGTCTGAGGTGAAAGGTGTGAAGGTCTCCTTTAGCCAGATTTTCTCCACTACACCTAAAAGATTTGTTGTTGTTGTTTGTTTATTTATTTGTTTTATCTGATTTATCAGGAACTAATGGAGCTGTTGGAGGTTGAAAGCTATTGGGAGAGTGTGCTTGGAATATTTATTTATGTGTTGGGGTAATTTCAGTAATTAATACATTGAGAAAGGACAGGGTAAAAGCATAGGTAGTATTTTTAAAAATTAGGACTATTAACTTTAATGGCCATATCTAGTATTTGAAAATACAACTAATACATATTTTTGTTGGCATCAAATTGTAATAACTATATTTCAGTATTATACTGTGTCAGGCAGCATGAAGAGACATTTCTTATAGTGTCTTTAGTAATATTTATCTCTCTCCTAACTCCCTTTTCTGACTTATGCTTTGCTCCCCGACACCATAAGCTTAATATAGAGCTACTTCATGATCAATTTAAACTACCCTGGGATATATCCCAAAACACACATACTACTCTGGAGATACCTGCTAATTTACTCACAGTACCTAGGAAAGAGAAAAACAAAAACAAAAAAACAAAAAACAAAACAAAACAAAAACCCTTAAATTTCTGTTAATTGGTGGATAGATAATTAAAATGCAGCTTATTTACATAATTGAATATTATTCAGCTATTAAAAATAAAACTTGCTGGTGAACCAATGGAGCTGGAGACAGTATTTATGACTAAAGCAACTCAGACACAGAAAGGAAAATATCATTTGTTTTCTCTTTTACTTCATTTTTGTCTCTAATTTTTATGTGTCAAGTTAATTGATTAAATCGCTTATTTATTGGAGGCACTATACATCCCATTATCAATTTGTTTATCTAGACTAACCTATAAAACCTTCTTAATGAATAAGTATCCATGGGGTGACCCATAATTTTTCTTATTGCCTGATTGATGTAGTAAGTTTTCCCCCTAAGTTTCAATATCAAACCACCAAACATTAATTCTGCACCATATTTTAATGACATTTTCAAAGCAATAGAGTGAATGTGTCTTCATAATAAGCCATGACATTCTCTGTCTACCCTCTAATTTGTTTTAAAGGACACCTGAATACATTCCTCTATTTCTTGTTTTCAAAATCAAAATGCATGGTTATATACATACTTCTGATTTTTATATTATCAAAATACTTCTGGCTTCTTGTTTGATTTAATAATTCTTGGTTAGCTAAGATATGAATCAAATCCAAAGGGTATTTGAATAAATTACTCTTTGTCCTTTCCCTTTGACCTACATCTCTGCAGTGTCTCATGTACTGATATATTCTCTTCACTGTTACACAGGTGACATTTCTGATTTCCAGGAGATCAATGTGTCACAAGAGATTTGATGGTGAATGAAAAGTAGCTATCTGCAGCAAGCATCTAAAACAATGTCTCAACTGTATGATGCCACACCATTATTCTTTTTATAGAACATCGAGTTCTATAGACTATTACCTAATTATGTACACTAATGGAAATATTTTCAACTATTACCTGCTTTCTCAAAGGCTAAATTTATGAAAATTTAAAGATTTTATATTACAAAATCTATAAATTTTGTACATGTGAACAGAATTTGTATTAATGATAAAAATGCATAAAGAAATCTAGATTTAAGTTTTATTTGCTTATTGGATGGATTGTGATTTTAAATATGTATGATGGCATTTTGTTCATACATCTATTATAAACAATGACTTCACATAACATAAATTTTCTTTTTAAATGTTAATGACTGAATATTTAAATAAAATTTAAATTGATATGTCATACCAACACATTCTCATTATTTGTGCACAAGACTCTTCCTGTACAATGATTTAGAAAATACTAGCTAATGTGAGAATTCAGAAATTTGCAAGAAATGCCTTATTTTTCTGTTGTTTGCATCATGCTTATAATCTCATGGCTTTTAAGAGTGAAAGTGATAAATTGCTATCAGCCCATGACAGCTTTTTGATATGTCCTCTTTTACATGAGAAACTGAGTTGAGACCACCTGAACTCATTTTTCTTGGGCTTTTTGAACATCTATAAAAAATGGTTTTGTTTTGGACTTTGTAAGGCTCAAAAATGAAAATGCCATTATGTCAAGGACAACACATCAATCTAATTTGTTACCTAGGCCTGCAATCTCATCTTTCCACACTTGAAGCTGTTTCTCAATATGTAAGATATTATCAGTCTCACTGCATATTTCACTAATATTCTCCAAGTGGTAAACTCATGTTCATGTTCAGTTTTAAAACATAGCAGAGTTTTTATTTTAATCATTAATACTTTTGTGTACATGTTTGTGTATGTGTGTGTGTGTCTGTGCATGTGTATAATGACAGAGGATTGAAATAGTGACTTCTATAAGGTGAGAGTCCAGTAATACACTTCAGGGAAGGCAGAAGCATAGATATAAACAAGGGTGTCTATTATGCTCATTATGTTCTGCTTTAAAACACTAAATATTTTTACTATGTATTCGTATTGTTCAGAAGAGAAGCAAACGTACTTTTCTTCTTATGTTTTTATCTTTGTGATAAGACATAAACATGATATGATTAAATTAACAGATACAAGTCTAAAGCACGTTATTGTACCACAATTTCTCTCCTTGATTGAATGTCTGTTTTCTCAGCAAGAACTATGCTTACTGGGAATACCTATTGCTTTTAACATTTTGTACAAAATTATATGATATAAGTATGTTTATGCATGTGCAAGTATGTATAGTGTAAAGTTATGATTATGATCTTCATATAAACACTAATCAGCCTAAAAAAAACCAGGAACTTTGATCTCTAATGTAATGTTTATCTAGAATCGCCATCAATGAAATTACTTAACTAGTAATGCTAAACTAAAGTATAAAGTATTTTCGGAATTACCAAAGTATGCACAGGCAAATGCAAGGACAATCCACAATTTCACTCAGTTACCTTTTACTTAATATATTTTTTGAATCCTTCCAATTAAATCTAGTTCCTCACACACACTAGACAAGCACTCCTTAATGTGCTGTACCCACAGACAAGAACTCCTTAATGTGCTGTACATATAGACATATGTCCAATGCATTTGGTAGCCCAGGCTGAGCCTAAACTTGCAAGACTACTTCCTCAGCTTCCAATGATTTCCTAAAAAGACCAGGAACTGATCCCCAGGATTTAAGAATCATTATTGTAATAATAGAGAGTAAGTTGTTTTGTATGACTTTAATTTCTCTGGGACTAAAGAGGAACAGAAATTACCTTCCACAGCACATCCCAGAATTGAGTTATGGTTCCTCCAAGTTGCACCCTCTTTCATATATATACTAGATATGAAGGTTTGTAGAATCAGATCTCTCTCTTTTCCTTTGTATTTGCTCTTGCTGTACCACCATTGGTTGGAACCAATGATAAGTCAAAAGGGATAGATCACAGCGTTACCTTAACTGTGGTGCACAATGTTGTAGATGAATTTCTACACAGTCTTATTAAGTAAGAAACGCATAGATCTCATCCATTTTTCTGTCATTGGGTGATCCCTGTGTCTTTCCTAGGGTCCCGTTTTCTAGGTAGCCTCTCTGGAGTTGTGTAGCAATCTAGTCATCTTTCTTTTACATCTAGTACCCTACTATGAGTGAGTACATACAATTTTTGTCCTTCTGAGTCTGGGTTACCTCACTCAGGATGATTTTTTCTAGATCCATCCATTTGCTTGCAAACCTCATAATGTCATTGTTTTTCTCTGCTGAGTAGTACTCCATTGTGTATATGCACCATATTTTCTTTATTGATTCTTCAGTTGAATGGCATCTAGGTTGTTTCCAGGTTCTGCCTATTACAAACAATGCTGATATGAACACAGCTGAGCGAATGTCCTTGTGATATGATTGAGCATTCCTTGGGTATATGCCTAAGAGTGCTACAGCTGGGTCTTGGGGGAGATGGATTCCCAATTTTCTAAGGAAGCACCGTATTGATTTCCAAAGGGGAGCAGGAGATCCCAGCTGGATCAAGAACAGAAAGGGAGAACAAGGAATAACAGACCATGATAGATGAAGACCACATGAAAACAGGAAGAAGCAAAGTGCAAGAGAGGTCCAAGAAAATTCACAATGATATATATCCACTGTAGACTACTGGCAATGGTCGAGAGAAAGCCTGATCTGACCTAGTCTGGTGATCAGATGGCCAAACACCCTAACGGTCATGCAGGAACTCTCATCCAGGACTGTAAGAGTGTGAATTGTTGAGACCAAGATTGGAAAAGCACAGGGACAAATAGCCAAACTAATGGAAACACATGAATTATGAACCAAAAGCAGTGGAGCCCCCAACTGGATCAGGCCCTCTGGATAAATGAGACAACAGAATAGCTTGAACTGTTTGGGAGGCACCCAGGCAGTGGGACCCAGACCTGTCCTTAATGCATGAGCTGGCTGTTTGGAACCTTGGGCTTACACAGGGACACTTTGCTCAGCCTGGAAGGAGGGGACTGGACCTGCCTGTACTGAATCCACCAGGTTGAATTGAATCCCCAGGGGAGGCTTGGCCCTGGAGGAGATGGGAATGGAGGGGAGGGGCTGGGGGGAAGGTGAGGGTTGGGGTGGGAGGGGGGAGAACAGGGGAACCCAGGGCTGATTGTAAAATTAAAACACAAATATAATAAATAAAAAAAGAAAAGAAACAAAAAGAGTAAATTTCCTAAAAAAAAAAAAAAAAAAGAAATATAGAGCTAAATAAAGAGGTACAAGCAATAGAGATCAGAGTAACAGCTGCCTACTAACCTTAGCTTACCACCTCCTTGTGGCTTCCCAAGAGAATCTCTTCCTGTCTAACCTGTGCTTTTTTTTCATTGCCTTCCTGTTCTGCCTTCTCACTGGCTCTAAGGCCAGTCATGTCGTCATTACTGCCTGTCTATACAGACCTCCAGGGCTCTATGATGGGTACTAGAATTAAAGGTGTGTGTCACCATGCTTGGCTTTGTCCTTGACCATACAGAGACTCTGCTTGCCATGTGATTGGATTAAGGGCATGGGCTACCACCGCCTGACTTCTCTTTATGGTGGACTATGACCTCTGATCTCCAGGCAAACTTTATTTATTAACATACAAATAAAATATCACATTTCAGCACAAATAAAATACCACCACACAGTTTTATGCAACCTGTGTTGTACATAATCTGCCCAGCCTTAGATCAGGAAGAAAGAAAAGAAAGAAATGTACGTGTTACTACATAAATAATAATGACCATCGCATCATACTGTTTTTTAAAGGTGACTCAGATTTACTTCAAATAGATCAAGTCAATGAAATTTTCTGGAATAAGAAGTCAGAGTCTGTGTCTTACAAACAACACCAAGATGAACTTAGACATTTTGATCACTGAAAATTTGAACTGTTCCTTGCATATAAAGTATGTATTTACATATTTTTGTTCAAGAACCCATATTTAAATATGTAAAATTTACATATTTTTCTATAAGAGAACAGTCCCAAGCAATACAGCTACAAACCTTTCTCTCGTATCTAAGTGTCAGAGAATGTTGCAGGGGAAAAATGATTACAAGACAGAGAATATGGAAATTTGTGTGAGATGTGTCACCTAGTAATGGCAGAAGCTACCTTCATGAACCTCTCAGTAACATGAACATCTATCTGTACGTGAAGTGATCATATACAAAAACAATAAATATGTCAAAGCTAAAGACCAGGAGGCCTAAAGACAGGGATATTAAACCAATTAGTTCCCTATATACTCAAAGAATTACACCCTTTTCAGGAAAAAAATTCTCATACTTATGACAATCCTTTGAATAACAGAGATTAACTTAAATATTACAATGTGTGTGAAGATAATATCAATTTAGTACAATTACTGGCATACTACACAGTCTGACTTTTTTCTAGCAAAAATAAATCTTGCTTGCAAATTGAGTATAAGCTTTAATAAAGCACCAATATCAATTATGGTCTCCTAAGAAAACAATTCTAAAAAACTAAAAAAAATTTGACTTTCGTGCAAATTTATGAAAAAATGTGTCAGTGATATTATTTAATTATTAAGAGAACCAATGAGATGTTAACAATGGTACAAAATGCATTTTAAAAATTAAGCAATTTGAGAAAGAAATATAAGGTTAAGGTCAAAAACTTGCATTATTGGGAAACTCCTCAATGCCCAACAAGGACATGAACCACAATCCTTGGTGTTATTAGTCTCAATACATGAAAAATACTTCCATCTCCAGTGGCCAGTAATTACAAGTTAACCTCTGTCACTACAGAGTTATAAAACAGACAATAACACATCAATTTCAACACTGTACTGTCAGAACACCCAATATCACCTCTTGCCTTTTTCTCCGTTTAGAATAATTTCTCTAATGCTAATAGTCACCTCTACCATAAATCTTAAGTCAAGAGCTCTTACAAAAATATTTAGGAGCAAAGGCACTTCATCATTATGGAAACGCGAAGTTAAAACCCCACATCGTGTGATTTATTTAGAGATACAATACACCGAGAAAATTATATTCAACTCTAATAACATGAAAAATGCCAGTGAAAATCACACAGGGGAAAGGAAGATGCAAGGGCATTTTTTTGAAAATAATTTTTAGCTCCCTGTGACTGTTAAAAAGACCTTGAAGGATATCAAGGTAGAGGTGGGAACAGCATTGAAACTTACAGAGCAAAGTATAAAAGATGAAATTGCTCTGAAGAGTTTACAAATACAGATAATATTTTCAGCAAATACTGTGAATCCAATCATAATACCTAACAAATTAGTCATGAAGAATTGCCATGAATTTGGTGATGCTCAAAAGCATAGCCAACCAGCGTGGTCAGATAGATGTAACTGAACGAGGTACTGAGGAAAGCAGAATTTGAAACAATGACTTCCAGAAGAGTAAAATTTGATTAGAAATGATTTTTTCTGGACAATGTCATGAAAGAAATTATCAATAATATATCTTAGATTGTTTGTTATTGTGCTGATAAATATCTGACTAAATCTAACTTAAGAGAGACAATGTTATATCAGCTTAAATCTATAACCCTAGTGAAGGGAAGCCAGAGAAGGAACTCTGGGTAGGAATCTGGAAAGTAAAATTCATAAGGAGGACAATGGGAAACACTGCCTACTATCCTGCTGCCTTCTTTGTTTTGGGGATTTGTTGTTGTTGTTTTATTTTTGTTTTTGTTTTAGGTGTACAGATTTTTGTTGTTGTTTGTTTTTGAATTTACATTTTAAATACATTTCTCCCTTTTATTTCCTCACTCTAAATTCTCCCATATACATATCCCTGCTCTCTTTTTAATTCCTGCCCTATTTTTTTCACCATGTGACTGCATACATATCTGCATATATATTACTAAATATAACCTGTAGAGTTTATATACTGTTAATGGTGTACACATTTTCAGGACTGACCCTTTGGCACTAGACAACCAATTTCCTGTGAGGCCTCAACCATACACAAATAAGTACAGGAAGACCCTGTTTCCTTATATCCCCAAACAACTGCTCAGGGGTGGAACAGCTCACATGGAGCTGGGCCTTTCCACATCAACCATCAGTCATAACATTTTCCCATAGACTTAGATTTACCTACAGGAATCTGATTGAGATTTTTTTTTTCAGCTGAGGTCCCTCTTCCTAGATAATTCTAACTCATGCTAAATTAAAAAAACAAACAAACAAACAAACAAAACAACAACAAAAAACAGCTATCACATGTCACCATCTATTTGTTGCTGGTTAGTTTTTCTCCAGGTCCCACCAAGCCTTCACAGTCCCACGGCCTACTTATAAATTAACTACTCAGATGCATATATTACTTAAAATTGCTTGGCCCACTAGCTCAGGCTAACTATTGACTAGCTCTTACATCATAAATTAACCCATTTCTACAAATCTATACCTTGCCATATGACTTGTGGTTTACAGGTATCTTACATGTTGCTCATGACGCAGCCTTCCTGTTCCCAGAATTGTCCCCTCTCTCTGTCCCGCCTACTCTATACTTTCTGCCTGGGTACTGGCCAATTAACATTTTATTTATCAATCAATCAGAGCAACACATTCAGAGCTTAGAGTATATCCCATTGAAAGTGGGAAGGCAACTGGATTTTTTTAAACATGAAGTTTCAAATAAAAAAATTTTGAGATGGTATAGCTAGTACCTGGAGAGACTGTGTTCCAGGGCACTTGAGTTATTTCAATTCCTGTATAAAAGCCTGTATCAGGTGGCGCATAACCACCTGGAACTCCAGTTCTAGGAAATTCAAAAATATCTTCTGGATCTGCAGGCACCTGTACTCATGTGAATACAAACACACGTAAAAGAATAAATTTTACAAATGTTCAGTTTTGTAAAAAATAAACAAAATACAACAATAAACATCAAAGATAATAATAGTAATTATAGGTTTGATATGTTAATTATTGTTGTTTTTATTGTGGGAGACTTCTGGGTACTACAATGCATATGTAAAAATCAGAGGATACTTTTGTGCAACTGGTTCATTCATTCTGCATTTATGTGGGTTCCTAGGATCTAATTCAGATTATCAAACTTGCACAGCAAACACTTAACCCACTGATTATCTCTATGGATCTTAGGTTTACATCTTAAAATCAATTAAAATTATGTCATTTGACAATAGTGGTTTTATGGGTGGGTTTTTTTTGTGTGTGTGTGTTTGTATGTACATTTATTTTATTTAAGTCATGTTGCTTATAGGATAAATGGAAAACCCTGGCATGCCTCTAGAAGGGATAGAACAATACAAAACAGAATATATTGATCCAGCTTTGGCAATTTAGTTGATCATGAGAATCCTACCAAATTTAACTATTAACCAGAAGAGACAAAACCTTCTTTCACTTTTCTTGACACTGTTAACTGCATAGGTTGCCAACTGAGCACACTGTTCTACCTGTAGGCATGCCTATTCAAAAAAGTTCCTTTGCAGCTTACAAAACTGCTTAGGTTTCTGGCACTAGAGATACAATAAAAGAGGTAATGGCTACCGGTGGGAGAGTTGGCAAGACAGAAGGGGAAAGAGGCATGGAATGAACTATTGTAACCACTTGTAGAAACTTAGGAAGTAGAGACTGGCTGTAAAACTGTTCATACAAACCACTGAGAATGTATAAATGAAGATGGCTCAAGACATTTGAGGCCACTTTTTAGAATAACAAGTGGTCATAATCTCTTCTTGGCTCCCACTCCACACATCTATTCCTGGTAATAGAATTGTCTGGAGCAAGGCCTCCGGCAATAAGAATTACAGCTCTTGAGCCAGTGTGTCTTAGACCTTATGCCATTCAGGATTCCCATGCATAATGTTTAGTGATGCGATCTCTACCTCTGGCTTCGCTTCCCAACCACCTCTTCTTCATAGGATGTCATCTTCCTAGGCTTCTCACATTCCATACTATCCATAGTGTCTGTTGATTCTCTAGGACTCTTTATTTTCATCTATTTATTTATTTATTTATTTATTTATTTATTTATTTATTTGCTTACTTACTTACTTACTTATTTATCATTTACTAATTATGGGTTTTTTGTTTGTTTGTTTGTTTGTTTTTTTTTTTTTGAGACCAGGTCTCTTTGTGTAGTCCTGGCTGTCCTGGACCTGTACTGGACCTTACTGTGTAGACCAGGCTGGCTTTGACTTCACAGAGCTCTGCCTGCCTCTGCCTCCCAAATTCTGGGATGAAAAACATGCAGCATCAACACCTAGCTTCCCTGGGATTCTTAACTATTGCACCATGCTGCTGTCACCTTCTCTGGTACCATTGTCTTAGCTATTTCTCTGTTTCCTGTATCTTCAATTGTACTTTCTTAATATCAGTGTAGCTGTGATCAAGTTATCTTAAGCTTTTTCTACTGGTGACGCCTTTTCATACCAAAACGTTTAATGTGAACTAGTCCTATAACAATACAAAGTTAGTATATAAATCAAACATTGACTTATAAACTCATCAGGAATTTCATTTTTAAATCATTCTTTTGTATACATATAAGTTTTCACCTATTAAAATTGAAAACAAATTTGAATACTAAAGAAACATTAGATATTGGCTGTATATTTGATATTGCAGGATCTAGAGTATTTTAACTTTTTCTGAGTTGATTTATATTTTTAAAGTTATCTGTGTTGAGAACGCCATTTCACACAACAAAATACCATAGGACAAAGTGATAGAAGTGTTTTTGGAACCATTTGAGAAATGTTTGTAACTTGTCCTATAATCTCAACTCAAAATTAATAATTTTTAGAAAACTCAAACAGTTCAATAGTCAAATATTTAAATACACATGGCCCAAACATATATTAGTTCAGTATGCCAATATAGTATTGAATATTTACATACTGATGACTGGTGACAGGACACTTCTAAATTATTGTTTCCTATTCTAAACCATGATTTTTCCAAGAGAAAATCAACAATTCATAATATACAGTAGTGTAGAATCTGAACCAGGATATCTCAGGCTACATTCATTGACATTACAGGTGAGATCACATATAGATTGTAAAACATCATATTTTGTGTCCAAAACGAAGAGTGTGGTAGAAATGTATAGTACAACATGGGTGAACATTGATGAAACATCTTGTATTTATGACACACTTGGTTTTGAATTAATTTCAATCATTATGTATCCAAAAAACAATCACTATTGCAAAATTTTGTGAATCTATCTATCATAACTCCATACGGCTTAATTACCCATAAGTATAAAAGGTAGCAATGAATCAAAAAAAAATTGCAAGTGGGCACAGAGACAAGTACAGGTTCTTTGCCAGGGTCAGCTGAGGAAGGTGTTTTGAGGCTGTGTCAATATGTCTGTCAGCCCCTATTCACGTATGTTCATGTGAGCATTCACAATAAAACTCTGTGGTGCGTGTGCACATGCACACACACACACACACACACACACACACACACACACACACAGAGACAGACGGAGAGAGCAGAAACCAAAGCAGGAGGGAGCATGTTGGGAAGAAGATAGCTCTCAAGAAGAATGGTATATGAGAAAAGAAAATGCTGTAAAATCACCTTAATTTATTACATATATATATATGAAATGGTAAATGATCAAAAACTAAAATAAGTGAGTTGCTAATGTCCCTTTGCATTTCTCTTTAGAGATGGTGAAAAGCCAGTTTAATAGTTTATGTAGCCAAAAAGGAATTGTCACAGGGCTCTTGTAGCAATATAACAGACCTTCATAAAAATGGAGCCTTGGTTTACATTGAAGAAAGGCTTTCTGAAGGGACAACATAGGAATTGTCCCAGATTGAGAGAATTTAAAAGGAAGGCAATTTGAAAAAAAAAGAAAAGACATTGTGTATTACCTACCATACCATACCAATCAAAACATAAGGCAAAATAATTTAATTACTACAACAAAAGGGTACTTAGAGATACATAGCTTGCCAAGGTTGATATTTAATAATCCAGTAGATTTTTTTCATGAGCTAAGGAGGTGTGTGTACTTTATTGGAAAAAAATCTAGGGTACAGTAGTCATGCAGAAAAGCAGGCAATTCACATTTACTTTTTAAAAATATATCCAACAGTGGGAGTGGGTTGATTTTATTTGAGGCTCCTTCTTAACCAGACAAAAATGAAGTCAATTAAATACACCCCAAGTGTTATTCGCCAGGGTATGATAATTATATAAAGCATTCAGTAGGTGCCATATCAAATTATTCAACAAATGTCAGATATTATCTTTGAAGCACAGCTCCTACACTGAATTCAATGAATGGCACATACTAAAATATGTATTTATTTGTCATTTAAAAATATTATAATCTCTACCAGTGCTATGCAACACCAAAACACATTTGGTATAAAAGCTCATGCTACTGCTAAAATATTATAATTATTATATTTTGTAGTTATGAAAAAACATCTATGATATTTTATTCTCATTATTGCAATTTCTTATTTTGTAGGTTTAAGAATTTAATCATAGAGATTTTAAAAAATTAGCAGGGCCCTATAGGCCATTAAATAAGCACTAAAATTAAATGTCTGCAATTTCCAGATTTCTTAGTTCCTTGTGGAGTTAGCATTTCATTAGGTCTATTGTGACTTTTTAAAAAATTAGTTGCCATGGCACCATAAGCTTCCAAATGTTTTAGAGTTTTAACACCTCCTACCTTACATCCATAAATTAACCTCAGAAATGACTTTGCTGCCTTTCAATATTAAGTATTCAGATAACTATGATTTTACATACTTCCTTTGGAAATAATAACCTCCTGTTACAAAATAGATATATTGACACTTTATTTCTTTATTTATTGGGTGGTATTTTTCGACATAGGTTTTCATTTTATAGTCCTGGATGTCCTGAAACTCACTCTGCAGACCAGGTTGGCCTTAAACTCATAGAGATACACCTGCTTTGGCCTCCCAAATGCTAGTATTAGAGGAATGTGCTACCACCACCCAGCTCATATTGACATTTTAATGATACACTGATGTATATGAAATTGATGTATATTGTATTATGGGGAGGAAAAGTGGAAGGAGTAGGGGTGAATATGATTAATATACAGTGCTCAAAATTCTCACAGAATTAATAAAAACAGAAATGTATTTTTCAGTAGAATTTTTAATTTAGCCTTTTCCAAATTTAATAATACAAATTTATATTTCCAAAAGTTTAATTCTGTTTAATATATTTTACTTATTCTACAAAGTGATTGAAGTAGTCCTTCTAATAATATGTCAATGGTAAAATTATTTTTAAAATATCAAATATTAATCCTTCAATTACATTTAAATATTTTAAATATCATACTTTGAAGACTATCTTCTATAAAGAATAAACTATGACTTACCTGATTTAAAAAGAATTCTATGCAATTCTTAAGAATTTTTTTTGGCTTTTCTAGACAGAGTTTCTCTGTGTAGCTTTGGTGCCTGTCCTGGATCTTGCTCTATAGACCAGACTGGCCTCAAACTCAGACATCTGTCTGCCTCTGCCTCCTGAGAGCTGGGATTAAAGTCATGTGACACCACCGCCTGGCTTTAAGGTCTTTTTAAAAAATATTAATGATTTTAACTACAAATTTATTAGGTACCATACAATAATTTAGTACTATTATTAGTTATGCAATAAGTAAGTCAGTACAGCTAACATTTTTACTTCAGTATTTTTGAAATTTTGATTCAAATATTTTTGTTCACACTATGAATCTGAATAGAACATTTCAATACATATATGTACTAATATGTACTGACTATGTCAGTTGTTTTTGTTTGAAGACTGAAAGTTGCTACTATCTTTAGTTATTCATAAAATATATGAAATGTGGAGAATATTAGCCATTGATGACTCCAGAAAGTCTAGGCAATATTCTTTCTATCTAGTTGTACTATGTATCTTCTCACATTTACCCTTTCCCACATGCATCCTATTCTTTAAAATTATTCACATTTCTCATTATTTTGGCAAAAAAAAATATATAACAGAACCCAATGTAGGGGATGGAAACAATATTTTGGCTTACATAATCAGAGAGATTCCAATGTATCCTGTTAGGGGAGGATACATAGTCTGACATAGACAGAACACTGCCAAGGTATGTTCACATCTGTCCAGAAAGCAGACAGCTAAATGAGACCCAAAAGCTGCTATACCTTTGAAAGTCCAACCATCGAGGGCATATGACCAATGGTGAAGCTACATATCTCCAGCTGTCAACACCTCCAAAAGCTCAGAGCTATTTGCCTAACCTGAGCCTTTGGAAGACATTCCAGATTATACCATCCAAACTATCATGCATTCTGATTTCACCTTTCTTTGTTTTGTTGGTGGTGGTATTGATGATGTTGTTTGTTTATTTATCTTTATTTTGAGTTTGTCTTTTCTTGTTTGTGAGAGGTAACATCCACAAATTTTAATTAATAGTCCATATTTTTGTGTACTTGTAATTATCATGTGCATTATGATCTCCAGTTCTGTAACTTTTACAGTCAATAATAAATAACTATTGTTTAATAATTTGATATCCTGTCACATGAATGTCACAATTTTAAAATTCATTCACCCAGTGATAGCCAGCTAATTTCATTTTATAAATGCTATTAATAACCCTAAAATAAACATAGAAATGTCAATTATTTGATACACTGGTAACATTTTTAGTATATTTTTCCACTTTTGGAATGATTGAATCAAATGACAGGTATAATTTAGTTCCTTTTTCAATTTTTGATTTATTGGTTTTGGTTAGTTTTGTGCAGTATATTTTAATCACATTCCTTGACCTAACCCAACTTATCCAAGATCATTGCTATTTCTTTTCCCTTTCAGGTTCATATTCTTTCTCTCTCTCAAAATAAACAACAACAACAACAAAAAAAAAAACAAAAAACCCCAAATTCAAAACAAACAAACAATCAAGAAAGCTAATTTTACAAACTCCACCAAATTAAGACAAAACACACAAACAAAAATTGAGTCTTTTTGTGCTAGCCAACTATTGCTGGGCATGGGCCTACTCTAGAATGTGATTGATCCACTTAGTGCTACTTCATCAAAGACCACTAATTTTCCTTTGACCAGCATCTATTATATTAATTGTCAATAGGTTATGGGTTAAGGTTGAGAATTGATGCCAACTTCCCCTTCTCAGTACTTGGAATTTGCCTTGTTTGATTCTGTGCCTATTTTCAGAAACCTTTATATTGTTTTCCATAATGTCTGTAACAATATTCAACACTAGAAAACAAAATATGAAAAGTTTCTTGCTCATCTTGTTCGTGATCCTTTCTATGGTGTGGTGGTTTGAAAGAATGAGTGGCATGATTTGGAGGTGTAGCCTTTTTGGAGTAAGTGTGGTCTCATTGGAGGAACTATATCATAGTGGATGTGGTTTTTGAGGTCTTATATATACTCAATGCACTGCACAGCATCTCAGTTGCCTCAAAAACTTCTCTAGTAACATGTCTGCCTGCATGCCACAATGCCCTACCCTAATGATAATGAATTGAATCTCTGAACTCTAAGCAAGCCACCACAATTAAATGTTTTCCTTTATAAGAGTTGTTGTGGTAATGGTGTCTCTACACAGCAGTAGGCACCCTAAGACAGAATTTGGTACCAGGAGTGGGGTATTGCTGTGATAGGTCTGATCATGTTTTTATTTGAAGGAATATGGACCTTGGGACTGTGGATTAGAAAAGCAGTTAAATATGATAAAACTATAAGTGCTTTTTAGTGGGCTATACAAGTAGGAGCTTGGAAGACAGTGATGCTGAGTGTGATTTGATGAACTGTAGTGACTTGGCTCAAGAGGTTTCAATGGCAAAGAATATTAATTTGTGGCCTAGAGATAATTCTTTTGATATTTTGGTGAGGAATATGGCTGCCTTTTGTTCTGCAAGAAAAAGTCTGCTTGAAGCTAAAGTGAAGAGTATTGAATTAATTCCATTGGCAAAGGAAACCTCAAAGCAACCAAGTATAAACTCTGTTGTGTGGTTGCTATTCATAACTCTAATGAAGATTCATAATGAAAAGGAACAAGCTGAGCATGGCAAATTACACAATATAAAATTTAAAGATAAAAGAAGTAACAAAAAGTGGACTGGAACGAACTCCTGTGTTCAAGCAGACAAGCAGATTAAGAAACTGAATATAGGGAGTGTTGAATTCAGGGAAAGATCCCATTCAGCTAAGTTTCCAGACAGTAAATAGCAATTAAAGAAAAGATTAGACCTGGGTGTATGCCTATATCCCCAGCACTAGGGATGTAGAAGCTGGTAGATCTCTGATTTTGAGGCCAGTGCGGTCAACAGAGCAAATTTCACAATAGTCAAGTTTAGGCAGTGAAAAAAATCAAAAACAGAAATATGGTAAAGATGTAAATGAAAGAGAGGGGTAGGTTCTAGTCCTGGCAAACAACAGAACTTGACATCTTTGGCAAGATAATTCTGGTTTTTGAGTCATTGAGTCTCTTTAAAAGTGCTGGGAAATTGTGGGAATATCATTCAAATTGGTGTAGTCATTATATTCACTTTCTGCTCTTGACCTATAGCAGATTAGATTAGCACTGTCAGGAGCACGATAACCAGCTAATGAGTCCTTCAGTGACATTAATCTGAAAAATAAACCTGCAACAAATAAATTTATACTGTTAAAGGGTCAAACTTACAATTGTCAAATGTTATCTGGTGAAGAAAACTCATGTACAGGATATTTAATGAGTTTTATTTATTTTACTAATTGTGTTGTAGAGTGGTTTGCAATGAGGAAAAAGTTTTCTCTTATTAATGGGCATTTGGTAGCTATGTATATATTCATATTTTAGATTGTTGTTGTAGGAGTTATGTGAGTAGTTATGCTCCTTGCCACCAGGCCTGGTGATGTGAGTTTGATTCCTGAGATACACAGGATAGAAGAGAGAAACAGTTTTCCAACTGTTTAATAAGTAGAAAGGAGATCAAACTCCTTCAATTTGTCTTCTGACCCACACAAACTAAACACACACACACACACACACACAAACACACACGAGAGAGAGAGACAGAGACAGAGACATAGTTCAAATTAAAATAATGATTAAAAAATTAAAAACATGGTTAAAAATTTTACATAATATAGGTTAAAAACAAATTATTCCAAGAACCAATATACATTCACACTGAAGTAACTTGTTACAGATTAACAGAGTGTAAGCAAGCAAGTATCCTTATATTGGCAGGCTACATTTTGCAGTTACAAAGAAAGAACCAATCACCTTATTACTTATCTTGAAAGGTAATCTTATAAAGAATCTTAAAGAAATCACAAACTTTTATACATAAAAAGAATCAGTCAGCTATTTTTTAAATCTTTAAGGTACCTACCCAGTCAATAGCTTTTTTGTTTTGTTTTGTTTTGTTTTGTTTTTTTATGTCAGGAGATGGAGGTAAAAAAAGGAGTTAGTTTCCACAATTAGTCATCAATCAGTCCTAGCATGAATGGTACTTCAGCTAATGACAATTGGGATTTTTTTTTCTTGTTCCCTAAACTTGGATATTCATCACTCAACTATGTGCTTTTCTAAAATTTCATATTGTCTTCTTGTGTTTTTCACCTCAAAGCTATTTAATAAAATATTGTAGTCTAACTTTTAGTCATTTTCAAAGCTTTGTTTCAGCTGTGAACACACATCTCAACCTCAAGGCTAAAAGAATTTAACCCAGCTGGGCTACTGGGACTGTATTGTTTTTCTTAATCAGTAAACTAAGCCACAATCTATATGGCTCCTCAATAGAAACTCATGTGTTCTAACTCTTTATCTAAGCTTCCTTATTTATATTTTTAATCAGCAAAACTCTATTTAAACTAACAAAGACAGTACAGCTTAGGAAAACAATCTTCATAATAAACCACAGGTAAAAATGGTCAGTAAAATGAGTTATTTCCATGAGATAGACACACTAGATTGTAGGCAGTGGGATCTCACACCCATTAACACCATGCCATATACCAGAGAAAGATGGCAGCAACAAAGATGTGAAGGCACAGCAGAAGCAAAAAACCATTCCAGGGTCTGTGGTCTCAGGGACTTGCCTATCAAGATATACCCATCAGTGATTGATATCTCAAAATCAAATATCATCTCTTGCTCCTCTAACATGGCTGCTGGCAGGGCTTACCTGAAAGACTGTCCAGATCATATTAGACTATGTCCATATTTATGAGAGATTATTTTGACTGATGATTGATGTGGGAGCGCCAGCCCACTGTGAGTGGTGTAATTTTTAGACAGAAGCACTTAGCCTATTGAAGAAAGCATGAGACAGTGAAAAAGCCACTGAGTAAGTCAACAAGTATCATTTCTCGTTCATTTATTTTCCAGGTCCTCAGTTGAGTTCTGACCCCGAATTTCCTTGGTGCTGGGCCATAGCTTGGCATTCTTCCTCCAAGTTGATTTTGTTCAAATCACTTTATCACAGAGAGAAAAGGAAACTTGAGCTATTAATTTTAGTGATTCATCTGCCATATTTATATTTCTTCTGTTTTCCCAAGTCTTTCCAGATCCTCTTCTCTTCCCTTCTCACTCAACTACTTTAAGTTCTCAAAAAAAACAAAAACAAAACAAAAAACAAAAACAAATCGAAGCCCCCAAACAAGCCCCTCAAAACCTGGAAAACAAAGTTAAAAAGCTCACAAAAAACAAAGAAAGAAAACAAACAAACAAACAAAAAAAACCAACAAATTGTAACCAAATAAAACATACAAAAACCCTGTGGAGTCCATTATTTGTAATCAATTACTCCTGAAAATAAGACAATTCCTGGAGTGGTTAATATACTCAGTGCCATTGTACTGGAGTGTAGCTGAAGTTTTTCCTCTCCTGGCAGGTTTAAATGAGAGTTCTTAACCCTAGTAGCTAGATTTTTGTTCATTCATTTTATTTTTAAATATCACAAAATAGAATACAATAAGATAAACCAAAAACTATTATGTTGAAGTTGGATAAGATAAAACCACAGAAGAAAAGGCGTCCAGGAGAAGGCACAAGAGTAAGAGACTCACTTCCACACTCAGGAATCACATAAAAACACTGAAGTGAAAGCCATACTATAAATGAAAAGGACCTGGTGAAGAAATATGTAAGCCCTGTGTCTCTTTGGGTTCATATGATCTTTGATACCGAGCTTTGATTTAGAGGGCATGGTTTTCTTGGTATCCTCCATCCCCTCATCTTTCTTTTTGACCATTTTTTATAGTACTACTCTGAAATATCTTTGTGCTGAGCCCAGATCCATGCTGCATATCAAGTCATCTCTGTTAATGTTGTTGGCTGATATTGTTTCTGATTTCTTCTCTTTACCACCTGTACTTTCATTTCTTGATGACATTCACTCTATTTTTTGTATATTTATATATAGTTGGCTACCTATTACAGCATTTCTGATACTGATTACACTTATTTAAGAGCTTAGTGGTAGATGTTTATTTATGCAGAAATTGGGCTTGATTGCTTTAGAGCATGAAACTTTGTTTGAACTCTAAAGCATTTGGTGCTCATCAGAGATTGGACTTGTTGCTGTTCAGTTGACCAACCATGAACGTATTTTATACAGCACACATTGACCTTAGTTTTCTCTGTTGAAATATTATCTTGTTAGATTCCCACATATATAATATAATCCATTAACTTCCAACCAATTTGTTTAATTTAGCACAGTGCATAGAGATATAATTTGCTTTATAATGTGGACCAATTAAAATTGTGCTTCTCTACACAGATAATTTTGAAATTGACCTTTGAATATATCCTAACCACTAGAGAAAATACCACCTCCTGCTTTCTTTATTTTTCTCTTTGTGAATTAACTGGGTTAAAGTATATCATACAATTTTTTTCATGGAGCTATACCTTTACTACTTAATGTTTAGCACAAAATTTCCCATTATTTTGACTTCACCATAGTCCTTCGACTTTTTTTATTTTATAATTTAATTTACTTTTACATATCAGGCATGGATTCCCCTGTCCTCCTTCCTCCCACCCACCCATTCCTGCCTTCCCCCCAGGCCACCCCCCATTCCCATCTCTTCCAGGGCAAAGACTCCCCTGAAGATTCAATTCAACCAGGTGGATTCAGTACAGGAAGGTCCAGTCCCCTCCTTCCAGGCTGACCAAAGTGTCCTTGTGTAAGCCCCAGGTTCCAAACAGCCAGCTCATGCACTAAGGACAGGTCCTGGTCCCACAGACTGGGTGCCTCCCAAACAGTTCAAGCTATTTAATTGTCTCACTTATCCAGAGGGCCTGATCCAGTTGGGGGCTCCTCAGCTATTAGATCATATTCATGTGTTTCCATTAGTTTGTCTATTTGTCCCTGAGCTTTTTCTATTCTTGGTCTCAACAATTCTCACTCATATAATCCCTCCTCTTTCTTGCCAAATGGAGGATCTCAGCATCCACTTCCATCACTTATTGGATAAGAGTTCCAGCACGACAGTTAGGGTGTTTGGCCATCTAATCACCAGACCAAGTCAGATCAGGCTTTCTCTCAACCATTGCCAATACTCTACAGTGGATGTATCACTGTGGATTTCTGGGGACCTCTCTAGCACTTTGCTTCTTCCTATTCTCATGTGGTCTTCATTTATCATGGTCTGTTATTCCTTGTTCTCCCTTTCTGTTCTTGATCCAGCTGGGATTTCCTGCTCCCCTAAGTTTTCTTTCCCTCAGACTTTGCCCTTCATTACCCCAACTCAAGTCCAGGTTGTTCATGTAGATCTCATCCATTTCTCTGTCATTGGACAATCCCTGTGTCTTTCTTAGGGTCCTGTTTTCTAGTTAGCCTCCCTGGAGTTGTGAGTAGCAGTCTAGTCATCTTTTTTTTTACATTCTTCAACTTTTCAACATGCTGCTTCAAGTAAAATTAATATCTGTGATTACTTTTTCTGAGATTTTTATGTGTGTATCCTTTATTTCATTCATAATATTTTAGACAAAGTTCCTGAACCAAGGAGAGAGAAGATGTCCACTTTCTTAGAATGGCATTTTTGTTTTGTGACTTCAGTGCTCAGTAGGGGAGTAATAATGCTTCCTATAAGTCTGCACTGCCCAATGCCATTATTATGAAAGAAATTGGTGCTACATTACTGGTGAACCATTGTGCCTTATACAAAAATCCTGCACTACTGGGAGCTTTTGTGGAGAAGATTTTCCCATACTTTTCATCTACACTATTCTAGAATATAGCCATTACAACAGGGAGCTGAAATAGGTTAAAAAAATTGATACTTGGATTTTACAATAAGGCAATATTTCACTTGAATTGGACAGTCAAGTAAAAGCAGTTTCATCCTAGTGGCCAAATCCCCCTGGAATTCATCTTCTTATATGCACACATAGGAAATGGCAAGTGGCTATGGCTCCATTACACAGAACCACACTGCTATTTACTACTTTCTGTATATTTCCTTTACTAAATACTTATTTATATTGCATTTATCTTAAAAATCTTTTAAGGGTTTGATTTTTCTTTGAATTTTTTTAAACAATTTCTCAGTTCTTACACTGTGGGTCAGATCCATAGTATTCTTTTTTTTTTTTTTTTTACTTTATTATATTTGTGTTTTATTTTTACACATCAGCCATGGGTTCCCCTGTCCTCCCTCCTCCCGCCCCCACCCCCACCTTCCCTTCACCCCCTCTCCTCCATTCCCATCTCCTGCAGGGCCAAAACTCCCTTGGGGATTCATTTAAACTATTCAGTACAGGCAGCTCTAGTCCCCTCCTTCCAGGCTGAGTTTGAATAGCTTGAACTATATGGGAGGCACCCAGGCAGTGGGACCCGGACCTGCCCTTAGTGCATGAGCTGGCTGTTTGGAACCTTGGGCTTACAAAGGGCAATTTGCTCAGCCTGGAAAGAGGCGACTGGACCTACATAGTATTCTTAATATTGAAATTGAGTATTTGTTCTAGGATATTTTTTGTTGTGATGCAGATATTCCAAAATTGACCTGAGTTTAATATTACAACTTTGTAAGAAGAAATTGATATGTAAATAATTATATTCTTTAGAATTAAAACACCAAACCAGACCTTATTGGTTATTCAAATCTATCTGTCGGAAATCATTCCATAATACATATGCTTTTAGAAAGGATTATAGCTCTTGACTTTCTCCCTCATTTTGAATAGCATAGTACAACTCTATCAGTTCATATGTTATATACATATAAATGTGGGGAGGGGGGAGAAATGCATACTACGCTATGGAACGTTAGTGATAGAGCCTATTATTACTTCTCATTGATAAAGCTATTATCAAGTTATTGTTACGAAGAGACACCATCACCAGAGCTTATAAAGGAAGATATTTAATGGAGCCTGGCTTAAAGTTCAAATGTTTAGTCCATTATCGTGATGAGACAAAAAGCAGCATGCAGGCAGACATGGTAGTGAAGAGGTAGCTGAGAGTTCTACATCTTGATCTGTGGGCAACAGGAAGAGACCGCCAGACTCAGCATGGCTTGAGCATACTTAAGACCTCAGAGCATGCCTCCTCACTGAGACACGTCTTCCAACAAGACAACATTTATGCCAACAAGGCTATATCTCCTAATATTGCGACTCCGTATGGGTCAAGCGTTCAGTCTTTGATGGCCATACCCATTCAAACCCCCACAGTTGTTTTACTTATGTACGAAAAAGATGAACTGAACATTTCATTTTTTAAAACCTTTCATATAAAAATTTTAAAGTATTTTAAAAGTGCTTGCCCTAGTAGTACTCTGAGTCTAAAGTTAAAATTTATAATTAACTACTAAATGAACAGATTCGGTACAGTGTGCCTGAAAATCTTTTAATCAGTGACAATAACTCATAGCTTACTCTGACGCTGTTTGTCATTCCTTCAAATACAAGAGTTTTTAAACAAATTTTCAAGTAATTTGACTTAAAGATTATACAGCAACTGCAATTTCCATAAAACCAGTATCCCACAATGAAAACAGATTATGTAACCATATGGCACTGTCAATTTGACAAAAAAATCAATTTAATTCAGGCTTGAGCTTCAAACTCTCAGTTTGAAGAGTTTTTAATTAGAGAAAGGTTAATGTCCTTGTTATATCTTCTTTGGGTGTGTATTTGTTTCATTTGAAGTTTAGCACTTTTCTTACAATAAGATGGAACAATGAACAATATCAAGTCTTGAACATAGATCAGTATTTTCATTGGATAATGTTTGTCCTGCAGCAATTGGGTTGAACTAGTTAGGAACCAGATATACAAGAAAATGTTTCAGTTTCTAAGTCAATTACTCAGATTTTCTATTTTATTCAGCAACAAATATGCTCCAAAATACATTAAACACGGTTATTTGAGTGATGAGTATTACTTTACTGACATATATCACATGCCTATATAATCTAAGATGATATTTAAAGTTAAGGGATAATGTTTTTTATATTTTAACTTTTTCCATTTTTTAAAATTTACTAAAAGGTCTATTTTGGATAATTATATTTGAATTATAATCATAAAGTGGATCATTTATCACAGACAGAAAACCCATATAACATTTTTTGATTATGGGTAGTTCTTGATTTGTAGATGAAGTAATTGAGGCCCTGATAGTTACCTTAATTTCTTATGTTCATTAGACTGCTGAACGATAAGTTGGAAATTTGAAAATGATTTTGCTATTCCTCTTCCTGTAGAATCAGGGAATGGAAGTGTTACACAGCTTGGTAGACATAATTAAGTGAAGCAGGCAAACTTAGAAAACTTTTCTTCTTTGCTTTTGGAACAAATCTTAATTGTGTATTAATCTCAAGTTTCAAGATCAATATTTAATACAATCTTTTTAAAAGTACAAATCAATAAACATTCATACAGACAATACCAATATTTTCAATAAGTAACATCTTTTTTTTTCTAATTACTCCCTTTGCCCAAGGATATTGTACATTTCCATGGTAATAGATATTCAAGTTTTCAGCCTGTATTCAAGATTTCCTTACTTGACGTCTAATTCTGACACATACTGAAATTAAAGTAAAGATATGACTACACATCTGTAAACCTAAGTTTTCTCATCTAGGAAATACTAACAACATTAATTCCTTATTGAAATACTTTGTAATGGGCTTGCTTACAAACACTCAATATATAACATGTAATTGGGCTGGAGAGATGGCTCAGCTGTTAAAGGCTAGGCTCACAACCAAAATAACATGCAATTATAGTTTTGTGTCATATCTATATATGCTGTTAAATATAATATTTGTGAGATATATGACTGCATACATACATTAAACCATAAATATGTAATAAGAAAAAAAAACATGACTATCAAACAATGAAACAGTATGTATTCTGTCTATAGTGCTTTCTACAGAATTGTGGTAATCTCTCAAAACATGCAAAGCAGAAGATGTGCATATTAGACTTAGGCTTGATTGGAATCACTTAGGGATATTAAGTAGAAAAAATTATTTGAGATGCTGGGGAACTGGGAGATATCTTTGAATTGGGGACCAGAAAGATGCAAGATTACAGACAAGAATATTGGTATGTATAACCCCAGAAGTAAACCATTCAGCTCTTTTACATATCCTCAAGAATTTCTTAGTTTTGAGAGCATATGGATAAGATATTCAACATTTTAATTAACATTGTAACCTATTGTGAAGAAATATTGTGATCTTTATATTTAGATCTCTGTTTTTATATACACTTGCACATATGTGTTGTGCACACAGGGGTATAAGAACTATATCTGGTTGATAAGAAACAAGTATGCATGCAAATGCTATGGGCAAATTCATTACTGTGCTTGCTGATTTTGAAAACTGAGTATCCATCTATAACATCTAATCAAAGAATGCCTGCTTTAAAAGATAGTTTAGATATTTCAGGCATTAACAAATACTTGTGCCTTTTTTTTAGTGAGCTAATAATATGTTTTAAAAAACAAAGCTCAAGAGAAATTTTACTTTTCTTTCAGTAGAAGCACATTTAATTAAAACACCTAGGGGGTTTTGTTGTTATTGTTGTTGTTTTGTTTTGTTTTTTAAATGCTGCCAGTTGTATCACTGAAATAGCAGGAAGAGACACTATGGTGATGCTTAAGACTTAGGTGACCAAGTTTCATTCCTTGGAAAGGCCTGTTTTCAACAAGATAAAATCAGCATCTTGTTACTACTGAACTATAGAAGGAAGAAGTTCAAATACATTCCTACTAAAACAATTTAAACTTTGGCCCTAATAATTTTTAAATTTAAAATGGTTCATTGTTATTATTCTTATTATTACACATTATTGAATGTATAATATGAGGAAATAAGGAACAAATATAATTTGGATTAAAAGTTTAACTTTCTTGTGTATGTTTTTTAAGCTGTAATACCACTGTGTTTTGTTTGTTTGCTTTGTTTAGTTTGTTGCTACTATTCACGGTCAGTGCCCGAAAGGCCTGACGAAAGGTTCCAAAGATTTTACATTACTATACAACAGAGTTGAAATTTATATCTTAAACATAATTGGTAAACATAGATACCTGAAGGTACAAAAGTATTTAAATGTTCCATATTAAGATACAAAAAGTAAAACAAAAACAAAAACAAAAAGATATTCCAACATAACATTAAGAACCACAAATCTAATATTCTTATAAGCCTAACTTTCATGTTTATATTATGCTGATACGTGCTATATTGACAAAAGGAATAGCATGAATTTAAGAAATTCTAGGAATTTAAGAAATTCTCTCTCTCTTTCTATTGGTGGAATTGCTTTATATTGTTTCATGGAATGTTTTTTAAAAGAAACTGATAGCATGATGTTCAGAGATAGATCCAATGGCTTAGAAACAAGATTCACTTTGTAATTTTAGTAATAAGACATAGATTCTTAATTATTATTTAAAAACCGTTTTCTGTGCAATCTATTTTAATCATGTTCTTTACCTTCTAATTCATATGGATCCTCCCACATCTATGCTCTTCCAATTTCAGAGTCTCTCTCTTTCTCCCTCTGGATGTGTGTACAAGTCTGTGCCCATGTACATGCCTGCCTAAAACAAACAATCAGAGCAAAAGAAACAAACAGCAACAAAACCCAAAGCTAGTCCATGTGTCACAGACCTTTAATTTCAGCAGTTGGAAGCCAGTGGCAGAGTGATCTTTGTGAGTCCAAGGCAAGCCTGGTCCACAGAGCTAGTTCTAGGACAGCCAAGGCTTCACACAGAGCCTTGTACTGAAAAACAAAATCAAATAAAAACAAAACAAAGCAAAAAAGGAAATCAATGACAAAAAAACCATAAAGCACACACACACACACACACACACACACACACACACACACACACAGACTGAAAGAAATGAAAAGAAAACCCAGAAGCCAAAAAATAACATAACAGAGAAATAACAAGAAGTCCTTTTGTGTTGGTGAGCTAATCTTGGGCGTGGAGTGTGGTTAACATGCTCAGAGACACTCCATTGTAGAAAACGAATTTTCCCATTCCCAGAAAGTATCATTCACAAATATAATTCTTGATTAGGAGTTGGATTTTTGTCCATTTATCAGTATTCAGATTTTTGTCTTGTTTGAGCCTATGGAAAATTTCTGTGTATAACTGTACTATCTATGACTTCATATGTGCATCATTACTTTTGTTTCTGGATGATGACTATTCCATGGTTTGGTCTATAAACTCTGGTTTTTATAAACTTTCTGTCTCCTCTCCCTAGGAGAGCTCTGATTCTTGGAAAAGCATTAATTAAAAAAAAAACAAAAACAAAAACAAAAAAACAAAAAAAAAAACCCACAACTCCCTATTTAGGACTGAGTTTTGCAAATGTCCTCAAACTCTGAACAATAATCAGTTGCGGATCTCTATATTAATTGTCATCCCCTGGAAAACAAATACTCTCTGCTCTGCTCTACAGATGCTGTGTTCTACAGATATATCAGTATTCCATTAGGAGTTATTTTATTTCTGTATTCCTTTAGATGAATAAATAAACTTTATTCCCTTAGACTTTAGATCAATCTAGACACAAATTCTTGACCACATTATCAGTGGCAGGCATGGTTCCATCTCACGGAATGGGCTTTAAGTCCAATCAGAAAGTGATTGTATGATTTTACCAGCATATCTTGCAAGCAGCTCTCTGTTGTAAGACTTTCCAAATAAGTAAAAATTATCATTTCTTTTCTCCTTTAGAATCATGCAAAATACTTCTTAGCACCATGATGTAGTTATTAAGAATGAAGTTTCTTGTAGGGAACCAGCTTAATTTATTCATAGTCAATGAAATAAGTAAGTTGTGTCTTCAGCAGTAGGGCGTTAATATCAGGATGATGGCCTTGGCAATATCCTTTGTTTTGGGAGGAGTCTAAGGGACCAGTTTGGCCAATAAATCAGGAATATGTAACTGACTCCTGGAACTGGATGTTTTACTTGATGTTATAAGGTAACTATCTGTAGGATTGTCTCTGCCATTGATTAGTGATTTAATTTAAACTCCTTCATATGTATATATTTTAGGAGTCTTTTACAGTTTTAGGTTCACATATGGCTTTTATAAGTGTCAATAGCGTTAATTTTCCATCTTCATATTCCTTCCTCCCACACACCTCTGCATTTACTTCTCCTATTCCAATTTCTACTTTATCTCGTTATAACATTGCATTCTATTACCCCTTCCTTAGAAAATCCTCCTTCCTTACCCTAGTCCCTCACTAGATACTTCATATCTGTAGGCATTCAGAATGAAACCCACATATCTAAAGTTTGAAAGCTAACATCCAGGTATAAAAGAAATAGAAACATTTAACATTGTCTTTCAGGGTTTGGGTTATCTCATCTTCAGTGACTCTGTCTAGCTCCATTAATTTACCTGCAAATTTTATAATTTCAATTTGCATAACAGCAGGATAAAATTCCATTGTACGAATAGGGCACATTTTCACTATCCATTTATCAGTTGAGGGCATCTAGACTGTTTCCAGTTTCTGGCTATTATGATTAAAACAGCAATGAACATTGATAAATATCTAACCCTTTAGTAAGATAGAGTCTATTTTAGGTATATGCTTAAGAATAGCTAAGTATTTTTGTAACCTGATTTACAAGTATTTCATTGAGATTTTTTGCATCTATGTTCATAAAGGATATTGGTCTATAACTTTATTTTTGTTTAGTCTTTATACAGTTTTGATAACAGGGCTATAATGTATGTTCCTTCCATTTCTGTTTTGTGGAGAAAGTTGAGGAGTAGTGTGCCATTTCTTGTTTGGTTAAATCTGAGGAGTACTGAGTACCATTTCTTTGGTTGTCTGGTTGATTTTGATGCTTAATCCCACTGGCCCCGTGCTTCTTATTTTACTTTTTAGTTGTGAAACTTTTAAGAACTGCTTATGTTTCATCAGCAGTTGCAGATACTTTTTTTTTTTCCATTCCATGTTGTTTTAACTTCGTTATGTTGTGACTATCAAGAAATTAATTATTTTTTGGGGGGGGGGATTTTCCAGTTTGGTGGAATACAGAATGGTAAAGTACATCCTTAAGAGTCACTAAATTTCCTCACTGTCTTCTAATGTCTCTGTTTTATCACAAATGTTGTTAAATTGGATCTTATCTCTTTGTCTTTTGGTTAACTGAGCTAAAGATTTGTCAATCTTGTTGATTTTTCTCAAAGAACCAATTCTTCATTTCATTATTTTTTTCATATTGTTATTATTTAATACATTTCAGTGCTGGGGTTTATTATTTACTCCCATGTGCTCTGGTTTTTGTATAATTTCTTGTCATTTTCTAGAGCTCTCAAGCATGTCATTAATGTATCAACATGAGGTTCCTTCATTCTTTTTCTTTTCTAATGTATGAAGATAATGCTATCCACTTAGCTCTTATAATTGCCTCAGTTGTGCCACATAGTTTGGGAAATGTTATTTTTCATATTCACTAAAATCCTAAAACATTTTCATATCCTTCTTGATCTGTTTTGACCCATTTTTCATATAATAGTGAGCCATTCAATTTCCATGAGTTTATATAATTTCTGTCATTTCTATATTTGTTGATACCCAGCTTTAATCCATGGTGGTCAGACAGGATAAGGAGTGCTATTTCCATTTGATTTTCATTGTTAAGACTTGCTCTGAGTCCAAATATGTGGTCAAATTTGGAGAAAGTTCTAGGGGTTTCTGAGAAATTAATTTATTCTTTAGTGTTTGACTAGAATTTTCTATAGATATCAGTTAGGTACATTTGATTTATGACACTAATTAACTTCAGCATTTCTATTTATGTTTTGTCTGGTTGACCTGTCTATAGGTGAGATTGGGATACTGAAATCACTTACCATCACTGTCCTAAGGTCAGTTATGTGATTTTTATTGTGGTAGTGATTCTTCTATATACTTGAGTGTCCTTACATTTGATGTATAAAAGTTTAGAATTATGTATTAGCAGATTGTTTCTGTAATAAGTATGTAGTGTCCTTCTCTATCTACTGAATCATTTTCTTTTGAGCCCTTTTTGTTGGATATTATAGTTCCTACAAGTGAATTTTTTTTTTTTTTTTTGGTTTCATCTTGGAATGCCTCATTCCTTACTTTTACCTAAGGTAATGTCTTTCCTTGGTGATGAGCTTTATCTCTTGGATGCAGCACAGTGATGAACCCTCTTTTCTATCCTTATCAGTTATTTTATGTCTTTGTCTTCAACATGACTGAACACTAGTGTAGTTGTTTAATTTTTCTTGATTGCATTTTTTAGACATGTCTCTGTTGGTAAAATTCTTCTCCTGGAAGAGACTAAGCAATGTCTACTACTCATCTCAAGGTCTTGATGAAAACCAAGACATGCTTCTACCAAAGTTCACTCTGAGGAACCAATGAATTTATTGTGCTTCCTTACAGAGCCTACATGAGGAGTTACTTACAGGGATTAGGGAGCTCTTCCCCTAAACCAGCTGTTCCTAGAAAGCCTTACACAACTCTAATGAACTATTCTCCATAGCTATGTAAATGGAGCAGCTCGCTAGTCTTCACTGCCTTTATATACTGTAATCTGTCCTTTAGGCTACACATAGAATTGCCACATGAAAGGGGAAAACTGAGTGTTATAGTGCCTTACTCTGAAATCCATATGGAAGGGTGTCAACTGTAAACATGCCATCTGAGGTTATCTTTCCTAGAGGGGATGTGGAATGGCAGAGCTAAACTTCAAGATCGAGGTTGTTTGGCTCAGTGGACAGTCACTCATGACAGTCTTTGGTATATTATATCTCCAGTATCAAGTCCTATGTAATATTAAATATGATATAAATATGGAATTATGTACATGGGTGATGTCAATTTTGGTGTCAGTTAAAATACACATTCCATCAAAGCTTATCAAGAGTTGATAGTGAAGATTATCTTGAAGGTTCAAAAATAATAAACCAATACGTTTAAAAAAAAAGACATTATATGTGTTTCAATCTTCCTAAAATTGTATGCTGGTCAACTTTCTATTGCTGTCACAAAGTATTTTGTAAATTTGCTTCAGGGGAAGGGGGATTTATTTTGGTGCATTATTGGATTCCATTTAGGAACCCTTATAACCGGGACTATAAGAGACAGAACATTTTAGCTAGCACTTTGCAAGACATAGAGCTTCTCATCTCATGGCTCCTGGAAGCATGTATTGAGACATAAGAAGCCAGTGACAAAAACAGAGTCCTTTGAAGATGTGTCCTAATAACCTTCTTCCTCCAAGTAGGGCGCAATCAAATTAACAAATGGGCAAATCCAATCATGAGGTTCAATCTTCAGGATAAAATGATTTGTAAGACTTTCTACCTCTGAGCAAAGGTATTGGTGCTGGGAGTACAAAATGCATAACATATAAGCTTTGGGGAGAGATTTTAAGAAATATTCAGTGATGGGGAAATGTACAGAAACAAGCAAACCAAACTAGCAGGAACTCATGAACTGTGGATCAATAGCTATGGAGCCTCCATTGGACATGCCTAAGGTGAGATATTTTACACAGCCTTTGTCCAGCAGGAGAGGCTTGGAACTGCCTCTACTGAATGTACCAGGCTCTGCTGACTCCACATGGGAGGCCTTGCCTTTGAGGTGGAATGAGGGTTCAGATGGGGGGGAAAGTTTGGGGGGGGGAGGAGGGAGGAGAAGGGATCTGTAGTGGGTATGTAAAATGAATATAAAGTTTCTTAATAAAAAGAAAAAGAAAAAAATATTAAAATAGAGTAAGTAAAAGTCAATCAATCATTTAGATATGGGTCTCTAGTGTCTCTAGCCTCAATACATGAAATAGAACTACAGTAGCATCCAAGAAGTTGAGAAACATGGATGCTTGACAAATTATTGGTAGTCATTTTGTTTAATGTTATAGTTCAATAAGTCAAAATTGAAGAACACAAGGCTAAAGTAACAATAATTAAGGATAACCTAGGCAAATTGACAAAGTTAAGCTAGAACATATTTATCTTGTTTCTTGTTTTACTAATTTATCCAAAGCATAGGTGTGTTTTATAGTAAAAGGATAGTTATTCTAATTATTGTATAATAAGAAAAACACTTCTTCAGTCCACATAAAATAAATGTTGTACAATGAATGAGGTCTAGGGCCAGAAGAAATAGGCAAAAACATCCCAAAGCGCTAGTACTTATTATAGGCACATGTTCTCAAATATGAGAGAAATACAAGTCAAGAATCAGATTAAAGATTTCTGGTCTCCTTTTTGCCTTTAAATGAACCTAAACCCATAGTATTGACATGCTCAAGCTGAAATCTCCAACCCCTTTCAACCCAATCTTAAAAAAATCTTCCCCTATATCTTAAAATCTGGCCATATTGAGATCTCACCAGGCCTAATTTTAAAGAATATAATATTCAACCTTGTTTTTAAATTAGTCATTCATATTTCCATTTTGTTTTAAATCTCAATCAATTTTTATTTTTTGTTTCATCTTAAACATCAGTATAATTTAGTTTCTCTAGAATGTTCTCTCTCTCTCTCTCTCTCTCTCTCTCTCTCTCACTCTCTCTCTCTCTCTCTCCTTTCGAGACAGGGTTTCTCTGTGTAGCTTTGCGCCTTTTCCTGGAACACGCTTTGGAGACCAGGCCTCAAACTCACAGAGATCTGCCTGCCCCTGCCTCCCGAATGCTGGAATTAAAGTCATGAGACACCACCGCCTGGTTAGAATATACTATCTCATAATTTTATGCATTAATTGCATAGCACTTATAATTTTTATTATATTCTGATGTGCATTATAGCTAAAAACCTTTGCTGGCCATTGACTAAAACTCCAGAAAACTATGCACAAGAGGATTTTGTTCACTATCACATAGTCCATAAGTAACAAAAGAATGCTACAAAGTCAATACACAACCCCTGCTTACTAAAATATGTCAATGCCATGTCTTTCTTGGGAGTATGAAGTTTCCTGAATTCTTGGCTTAGTCATTTCAGTATTGTATATAATATCTGAAAATTGGTTAAAAATAACATAGCAACCTTTTCCTAGGGAAGGTGAGTATCATGATTCCATGTACTCTGATTGCCTCAGTACTAATTACATAAATTTAGACTGGTCCAGAGACTCTCAAATTTTTTAAATTATTAAAATTTAAACTTTTAAAATCATCCCCCTGCTGATAAATTTCAGGTCTATCATTTTAGAGGGAGAGCAACTTGTATAGTACCCTAGTTTCACAAATTGTTTAAAGGGCCAGTTTTATCATTCAGAACAATCTTACTTTTATCATAAAAATTGCACAACTCCTTAAACTGAGACAGAAGGACAGGGGACATATTAAAATCGTGAGATAAGATAAATGTGTCTATTGACTAGTCATCACAGTGTTTGCTAGAATTAAAATCAGTAAGCTTATACTTCACTTCAGTGGCAAATGACACTTAAGATAAGCAAGGTGAAATTCTGATGAAAAAGGATAGGTTTTTCTAAAAGTGCCTGTCTCCTAAGAACTTTATGTCAGGTGGAATGCTGCTGGAGAATGTAGGCTATCATTTACATTTCTATTATCACTAAAATTTTAAGTTGATGTTCTACACTTTTATTCCAAAATTATCCTAATAGAAAAACCACAAAGAATGATACATTGAAGAATAATTATGTATTATTACTTCAGACTGAGGATAATAGATCAGTTTTAAATGAAAAGAGACAATTAATAGACTACATTTTGACACATTTTATTCAAAATTGAGTGTTTCCACATATCTGCATTTTTAATGGTTTTTCTAAGGAAGAAATGTCTCACTTGAAGGTCAAAATAAAAGATAAGAGAAACTCAGGCTCATTAACATCTCGAACATTTCTAGTGCCGATTTAATTAAAGATCATGGAATAAATTGTGTGGTGTTCTTGAAAAATCTACTTTCACAAAACCCCGTTTGCATTTTTATCTCTTCTTATTACCTGAAAATTTAATTCACTGTGTGTTAAATTTTCATAAGGTAAAGGATGTTGAATACACAAATGAGCAAATGATATAAAATATGAAAAGCTGCATTTGTAAGACACTTATAGATAAATGAGGAAGACAGATGATAGATTGTTATAGAAATTTAATATTTTATACCAAGAAGCAGGCCAAGAAGTAGAAAAATTAAATTTGAATACCTATCCCAAAGTAAAGTGTAGCATGAATCTTAACAGGTCTTATTAATGAAAACAAATCCAGGAGCCAGATATTGGGGTTAAAGCTGGAAAATCAGAGAAGCAGAACAAGCCACAGCTTCCTCACCTCATAATTCCTCAGCTGATCCTGTTTCCTCAGACTGGAAGCCTCTGTGTCCAAATGGATATCAGCTGAACTGCTTCTTGAAAGCCTGAAGCTTAACCAGCTTAGTTCCTGATTTTCATGCCTTATATACCTTTCCGCTTTCTTTCATTACTTCCTGGGATTAAAGGCATGAGTCCCCATGCCTGGATGTTTCCAGTGTGGCTTAAACTCACAGAGATCAGGATGGATCTCTGCCTCCCAATTGATAGGATTAAAGGCATGTGTGCCACCATTTTCTGGCCTGTATATCTAGTGGCTGTTCTGTTTTCTGACCCCATATAAGTTTATTAGTGTGCACAATATTTTGGGGAACACAATACCACCACAGTATAGTATTTGGTAATTTCCTGATTGAGCTAATTTAATTAAACAGAATAACAGCTTTATCTTTGAATTACAATGTAGTTTTGGAAATCAATATCTGAAGAGGAATTAGTCACTTCATTTTTCATATCATATAAGCAAATGTAATAAAGCAGTAATCATGTCTATCTTGTTAGCAAACTCAATGATTCATTCATTGGATGGGATCTACTCACCATGTGACAGAAAGACTAATACAGAGTACACATGGAAGTTGACTTAGATTCTGTTTATGGGAAATGGTCCTTCATATTTTTTTCTATGGAATATGAGTTTCCTCATTTTCTCAGGCTTGCTTATTCTTTTCTTGGGGATATCATGAAGAGAGTAGAGATTTATGAGTATTGTGGAAAAACACACAGAAAGAGAACACCAAACTCAGTGTAATGTTTTCAAACATGCCTCATTCTCTAAATAACTAAGAACAAGGAGATCACTGCCCAGTGCATTCAGGTAACTAGGAAATGTATCTCTTCCTCTTGTATTATAATTTCATGAGTGATTGTACTGTTTTTTTTTTTTACCTTCTAATGTTGCCCATATATTCTGAAGAGCACAGCATAGTCATCACGCATTATGGCAATGCCCTACATAGTCAACTTATATTTTCAAAAAGAAAAAAATGAAGAAAGAAAACAACATAATCATTTGTGTAATTCACAAAGGCTTGAGGACTTGAAGAATCCTCCCATAGAGACAAAGCAATTGCAGCTTATCTAAACATTTATTGTAAACAATTTTGATAAGAAAAACACTTATTTTGGCATGTTGTGATTCTTAGAAACCTAACTTTTTTATTCTTCTTTAAATTAAGATTTTTTTCATCTTATATACCAATCACAGATCCCATTCTTCCCTCCTCCAGTGGAGTAGGCCCCTCCAGTCTCCCCCCCCCCAGCCCATTCCCCATTCCCTCCTACAAGAATGTAAGGTATGGGGTGTCAGTAGAGACTCATACATTCAGTAGAATGGGGACAGGGAGAAACCAGGTGCTAGAGAAGTTCCCAGGAATCCACAAGGGTGACTCCAGCTTAGACTACTAGCAATAGTGGAGAGGATTCCCAAACTGACCTGTTTGTTTGTTTGTTTGCTTTTTGTTTTTGTTTGTTTGTTTGTTTTTAATTGAATTGCACTTAAGGATCATGTTAATAAACCTATGCCTAAGTTTTCCTAGGGACAAGAGACACTGAGCCCCCAAAAGAAAGATTATGAGAATGAAAGTAATTAGAATTAAATATGAAAGTGAAATTTTGCTTGGAAATGTTTGACACAAAAGTTTATTTCTGTCTTTTGCCAACACTGTAGGATAGAGAAAAATCACCGTTTTTAATTTTTCAGGTAACAAAGGACTCATGGAAATTTGCCCAGCTACAACAGGAGGCCTCAGATGCAACTGAAACCTGGCTCCTGTTTATTTGCTAGTTTTTGAAACTGACATTCAAGTGTTCTAGGCTTGCCTAAATTCACTATTTAGCCAATGATGACCTTAAACTCCTGATTCCCATCTCTCCATCTCCTGTGTTATTGGGATTACAGGTATTTACCACGAGCATTGGTTTTATAAATTATTGGAAACTGAATTCAATGCTTCAGGTATAGTGGGCAAAAATTCTGCTAACTGAACTATATCCCTAATCCAAGTCTGGCTGTTTTATTCTCATTATGACAAAAAGTGTAATGCTGCCTTGCTTTGGAAAACTGATTGATGGATTTGTTTCTTTCTGAATTATTTGCCTTTATGCTAGCTTGGTGTGTCATCATGTCTTTTTAAAAAAATTCAAATAAATTTTATTTCATTGTCATTTTCTAAGTGAGTTATATAATACCCAGAGTAGACAAAATAGAGAAACAGAACAGTCAGCTGCTGGTTCTTACCTCTACAAAATCCTCATACACAAGACTTTCATGGTTACTGACATAGCAATTAAAGAAAAATATTACATATGTTTATTTAATGTAGAACAAATTCAACACATAAAAACAGTTTATTCTATTTTGGACAACTTTGCTGTTGTTGTTTTTTGTTTGTTTTTCAAAACAGGGTTTCTCTGTGTAGTTTTGTGCCTTTCCTGGAACTTGCTTTTTAGACCAGGCTGGCCTCAAACTCACAGAGATCTGCCTGGCTCTGCCTCCCGAGTGCTGGGATTAAAGGCGTGGGCCACCACCACCAGGCCTATTTTGGACAATTTATATGCATTAATAGATAAATAATATTCTCATGGTAATAAGTTTATAAATGATAAGAAGTAGTGTTTTCTTTGCTTTTTCTCTACCCAAACCAAGTGAGGTTTGATGGCAATATCTGAATATTATGTCTTATTCAGACAAATGAGGGAGGGAGTACTTGATGTTCATTTTTGGTGTCAAATGATTGACACAGGTAGAGATACAAACCCTCAGGTGTCATACATATTTTCAGATGGTAATCCACGACTCCTTCCTGCTTCAATACCACCATCACAAGTAAAGTGGCTATAGAAAACTCAGTACTACTATATTAAGTTAAGTAAAGTGGCCTAGTCCACTGATTGGTGGAAGAAAATACACTTTCATATCAAAGCCACAGGGAATCAGACCCAGGCCTTTTGGGTTTTAGCAAGTTTAATAAGCACAACACATAATTACCCCAATATACTACAGTCAGTTTATTTACATTTCTCATTTGTTTTAAGTCACTGTTGATGAAAAAGAAAGTGAAACTTAAATATCATTCCAGGATATGAATCATATTTTATCAGGAATATGAAATTCCTGTAGTTTCGTGTCTGTATAAAAAATAAACACATAATAATAAATCTTAAGTAATTACTAACATAATATATACCAACATATCAATGTTCAAACATATAATGGCCACTAATATTGTTCACAAAATAAACAAAGAATAGCAAACTACAACTAATCCATGATTGATGCTGAAATAAATAACAATTTTATAAGAACAGTCAAATGAGACTTCTTGTATTTAAAATTCTTTGAATGATCATAGCAGTATGAAAGGTATTAAAATATATGAGTTCAACATAAACATCTGATATTCATATTAAAGTAAGCTTTATGAAAAGTTTATTAATAAAAATTGAAATTGTCTGCAATTGTCTACTGAATGTAACAGTTTTATTCTAAATACCTTAAAATATAGATTATCACTTAAAACAATACCCATATATCAATGTTTAGATTAGAATATATAAATACATGTTAGTGAAACAGGAAAATATCTTTCCATAAGTAAATAATATAGTATGGAATCATATTTTTTCTGGTATGTTGTAAAAGAACAAGACAAGGTGTACCCGTACTATGGCACATGCAAGATACACTCACAACTGGAGGTAAGAAGAGAGAGAGGAATGTCAATACTTTTTTGTGCTTAAAACTGTGTAAGTTAGTTTCCAAAATATTATTTTGGAAAAATATGAAATCTATTATAAAAATAAATATAAAGTCTACTTTCTTTCTTGTAATTTTTGTTATTTAAACTGCAAACACTTAATGGCTGTAATTAGAACATTTTTATTTATGTCCAATGATTTTACAATGGATATGTGATCAAATTAATCAGGTGTATATGCTCAACAATCCTATCCTCCTGCTTCAGGGCTACAGATAAATGCAGTGTAATGATTTGCATATTGAATGTATTTTATTGTTTCTCAGTAAAATTCAGACATACATTCATCCATGCACATACTACACACATAGAGAAAGAAAATACATTCTACCAATTTTACTATCAAGAAAGCTGGACATGAAGCATTGTGTAGTTTTTTACCATTATATTGATGAGAGCACACAATATCAAACTGAAAACATAAACTTTTTTTTTTTTTTTTTTTTTGGCTGCAAACTTTTCTAAGCTCAATGGTAAAGCTAGATTGATGACTGTTTATAATAGCAATAATCCTGCAAAATCTGTCATTAGCACAGTTAACAACTAATTTGTTCAAGTGTTAACTGCCCTTGGCTTTGCCTCAAGCTGTTAGCAAACTGGTCATTAACTGCTGGTTACAATTGATTTCTTGGGGCCCTATTTAACAGAAATTTGATTTCAATTCAACACCCACAGAGGCTAATTTTGATTCAGTAAATAAGTACGTCTCTTTCCTTAAGATTTTCCTTGGTACAGTATTGTCTAAAAATATTTCAAAATATCAGTGTACAGACAAAGAATATCTGATTCATAAAGATAACTATACCATTAATTGATTTTTCAACCTAGGTGCTAAGATTCTTAAAAGTTACAAGAAACCATTGAAGAATGAAAATGTCTACAGTTAAATGTGTTTATAAGCTACATGTTTACAATAACATTAAGTTGGATAAAATGATAGTATAAAGTGGATGGTATTATACAGCCAGTTAATTGGAAAATGAATGTATAATCATAACCAAATGTGAAAAAGTCTGTTGATATTAAAAGTGAACTCAACACTCACCAACATATAACCTGTGATACAATGCCAAATAAAACCCAACATTCTTCTGATGAAAATGATTACTTAGTTTAAGATTTGATATTTTTAATTATTCAAACAATATTTGATGACTATGGCTATGATAGCTTATATTTATTATCAATTTGGATTCACGATCACCACAGGAAAATGACTCTTTTGTATGTCTATGAGACTATTTCCAGAAATATTTGACTGAAGACAGCTGATATATAAGGAGCACCATCTAACTGACTTCTGTTGAGGGCTGAAGAAAAATGAAAAGATAGTCAAGCATCAACACTCTATCCCTGCTTCCTGACTACAGATGCAATGTAACCACATCATTGCCTGCCATGATGGACTGCACCCTTGAGAACAGTCAGCCCTAAGAACTCTTTCCTGCTTTGCTTTGCTTTGAGTCAGGAACTGGGTCAATGTGAACAGTGAGTGATGGAAGGGTGGATGCATCCTCCTAGTTATGATTTTGTAAAACAACTTTGACAAGTTTGTGGTAGCTTTCATTTTTGGTGGGAACAAGAAAACATACACACACACACACAAAACAACACAGCTTTCATGTAACTAACATTAGAAAACATGAAAATTGAAAATGAGAAAATAATATCAGCAAGCAAATAAAGTGATTCTGCTGGAATTTCTATTTATGCATTGAACAATTAGGTGTAGCTTCATTTAGAAATAGATTCAATAGCTGTGCGAAGTCAGATAATTCACCCCACTGTTATCATAGGGATCTGTACTAGGTCCTCTGAGTAAATATTATAGCTTTCAGGTTAGTGTTTTATGGGACTCTTGATCTTGTGAAAGAGTGAGTATCTTATTCTAGTGCTTTCTCTGATTATGCATTTATTTTTGCTAATTTTGAATTTATTTTCCATAACTTTAAAATTTATATTGAAAATACTTTATTTTCATATGACATATTCTGATTAAAGTTTCCTCTTCTCCAACTCCCTCCAGATTCTCACCATCTCTCAAACTCACACAAAGTCAAGATTCTTCTCCCCTCATTTGAAAATATACAAGAAGCCAGGCGTGGTGGTGATGATGGGTCACACCTTTAATCCCAGCACTGGGGAAGAAGAGGCAGACAGATATCTGAGTTTGAGGCCAGCCTGGGCTACATAGTAAGTTCCAGGAAAGGTGCCAAAGCTACATAGAGAAACATTGTCTCAAAAAAATAACAAAAAAGAAAATAAACAAGAAGTTAATAATAATGGTAATAAAAATAGTAGTAATAATAAATAATAAAATCAGATGTGATAAAAGAAAATAAACCAGAATAAGACAATACAAACATTAAAAAGAGCCAAAAAAGCATATTACTATCTATTCTATTTGCCTTTCCCAAAAGATCTCTCTGTTACCTCTCTACCCTTACTTTATACCTATCCATTGTGTTTCTATGCAGCTTGATTATCATCACCTGCACAGCTAATATAGGTATACACATATTATATTTATCATTAAATAATAACTTATTTGATTTAAGGCTGACTGTAGCATGAATCTTAAGTTTTCTTATTAATGAAATCAAACCTGAGGCCAGTTATTGGGGTGAATGCTGGAAAGTCAGACAAACAGAACAAGTCACAGCTATCTCACCTTGCTATTTCCTCACGTGATCCTGTTTCTCAGGCTGGAAGCCTCTGAATCCTCATCCCAATGGCTCTCAGCTGAACTGTGCTTCTCCAAAACCTAAATGCTTATCCAACCAAATGCTTAACTAAGTACATGCTTTTCTCCTCCAGTTCCTGGTCCTCACGCCTTATGTACCTTTCTCTTTCTGCTGACTCCACAAAATGTAACCCATACATGGCATTGCTTTGGTAACCAATAACCTGAGAGTAGATAGCTCAGGGACCTAGGGGAAAACCAAATGATACTGGATTTAAAAAAATGTAGTGCTAAATTGACTACTAATGATATTCCATATTTATAGATCAGTGTCTTGTTAAACCATCATCAGAGAAGTTTCTTCCTGCAGCAGATGGGAAAAAATAAAGAAATCAAGAGTTGGACATTATGTATAAAATGAGAAAATTGGATCATTCACTAATAGGATGGGGGCTAGAGAAAAACCAAATACATATGTTCTGCTAAAGAAACAAAACTGTAAAATACTCCTAGTGACATTCTATTAGACTTGTAGACTAATGACTTTGCAATCAAAATCGCAGAAACTTCTTCCAACATTAGATAGGAAAAAGTACAGAGACCTACAACTAGACAAAACAGTGATATAATTTGGAACACTCAGTCATAAATGGGATGCTGTGTCCTAATATGGAATATTAGTTTTTCATTTTATATTATCTTTTATATATTATTGTTAATATCCTTTGTGGATTCCTGTTTTGTTTTGTTTTGTTTTGTTTTCTAATAAAAGAAAGAAAAGTTGTGGATCTGACTGGTAGGGAAGTTGGGAGGGGGCGATTAATTGGAGAAGAAAAACCTTAATGGGAATTGTTTTAGTTAGAATTTCTGCTGCTGTGAGGAGACACTATGACCATGACAAACTTTATAAAGGAAAAAAAATTAATTGGGGCTACCGTACACTTCAGAATTTTGTTTATTATCATTGTGGTGGGTGGCATGGAGGCACATGTTGCCCGAGAATGAGCTGAGTGTTCTAAGTATTGATTCTCAGACAACAGAAAGTGAACTAACTATCACACTGGGCACCGCTTGTGCATATAGGAAAGGTGAGAGCCCACCTCCACAGTGACACACTTCCTCCATCAAGACCACACCCATAACAACAAGCCACAACCCCTAATCAGTGCCCCTTCCTATAGGGACCGTTTCCTTTCAAATCACTGTAAGATTTCATTATATATATAATTTTCAATTAACAAAAGTCTATTCATCATCTATAATTCCAATTTACTAATCCTTATCCTTTGAAAGAGAGATGAATACATATATATTTCATATATATTTAAGTAACTAATAGTGCACTTCTTTCATTTAACAAATTGTTTCTACACCTTGTATATAATCTCCAGTTTTTTCCAGCCACTTTTTTATGTCATTAGTTTCTTTTGAAAAAATATATTTTGATTATTTATTTCATTTTTCTGTATCTTATATTTTCTTAGTATTGATTTAATACCACCTCTACTAGCAACAAATTACTAAGATTAATGTCAGCATAGTATTTTTTAAATAAACATTTTTTTCAGACAGTTTATTCTTATAAAAGGCTCCCTTCTCCCAACTCGTCCCAGATCCTCCCCACTCATATTCCATACTCCATCTTTTTCTCATTAGAAATAAAGAGGCATTTAAAATAACAATAATGATAAGATTTTTGAAAAGGGTTAAACGTATCAAGTATTCTGCTCTTTTTGTCTCCATTCATTTTTTATGCTTTTATTACCATGGGTTCCATCTTTATACATTGTATTATTTTTATAGAGATTTATAATTCCCTCCTTATACATTTCCCATTTAGATCACATAAAATATGAAAGAGGAGTTAAAAACAGTAAATATAATGATATTGGTATTCCTATTTGCCTATGTGTCACCTCTGTCAATATGCTTTATTTAATGGTTTGCATTACTGCCTATTATTCTGTCATTTCAGTGTGAAGTACTCCCCTCGGTATCAGTTATGAAGCATTTAAGCTACTTTTAATTCCCCTTACATTCCATTTACAAGGAAATGTCATAATTTCTCCATCATATTTAGAGAATACTTTTGCTAGATACTGAGTAGGTGGTGTCTGCTTTGTCTTGTTTTTTTTCTTGGTATTAAATATGACATTCCATACTTCCAGATTCAGTCATTTATATTTAGAGATCAGATTTTAATTTTTTAAAAAATTCTTTTTCATGACAAGTGTTTTCTCTCTTAATGCTTAATTTTTTTTAATGTTTTTCTTTGAATTCTGATAATCTGACCACACCGTTCAATGATTTCATCCACTTTGGTTAAAATATATTCTGTTAATTGTCTTTTGACCTTTTGTGGTATGTCAGATTCTATCTTACATACAACTCAGAAAAAAAAATGGCCATTTTCACTAACCTTTTTTTTTTTTCTTTCTATTTTGTTACTCTTTTTTCGCTGTATCTGGTGGATAACTTGTTGTACCTCTTTTTGGAAATGTGTTGTGATGTAAGTTCTAATGGACTTGGGTAGCAACACTCCTAATATCTGTAACATTACACTCTTTTTCTCCGGTCACCCTTTCCAGCTGACTGATCACTCTCCAAATATGGCTGCACTTACCATTTGCACCTTTCCTTTGCAGACTTCTCATTACACAAGCACCTCCAACTTTCAGGGGTTGCAACTATATTTTATCTTACTTCTGAAACTTGTATACTTCATTCTCCATGAAGCTGTCTGAGAAATTTTAATGCTGCCACTAAGTGTGTTTCTATCAAAGCTTCCATTTGATGTCCTTATGAAAGTTGCCATGCTGTCATGATTCTTGCATTTTTTTATGACTACAGAATAATCATCACATTAGCAATACAAAAAGCCCCTGCACACTCTGACAGAAGCTAGATCTTTTTGCATCACACCTAGAGTATGCTCTGAGGACTAGATGACTAATTGCTGAAACACATGCCATTGTGAATCTACTTAGCAAGGTACCATGGATCTCCTTTCTTCTTGACGCATACTACTTCAGTCCAGTTAATATCATCACACCATTGAGCCTGTCTTGATTGAAAGTCTTGTGATTCTTTGAGCCATCATTCAAAGTTCCCTAATTCAGGCTAGCTGACTTTGTTTTAATGGTCCTAATCTCTTCAACTGGCACAACTTAGTTGGCCCCAACTTTAAAGGTACTCCTTTTGAGAACAAATCACAGTTTATAAAATCTTCAACTGTGCTTTTTGCTTCCAATTCTTGCTGTTAAACCCACTAAAGGCACTCGTAAATAAGCACACTCAATCAAGGGCCATGTTGAAATATATTCCATTTAATTAGTATATCACTTTTAAATTAGATTTCTACAAAGTTTTGCAAAATGGGCATAGTAGAGATAGATTTACCATATAACAAGAATATCCTCTGAGCCACTTCCCAATAGACTGGTGACTGATTGTTTTGTCTAATATCTACAATTCTAGTAACATGATGGACATCTAGTCTATAACCAGGCTAGTTGATGAACTGCTGATTATTGCAAGCTAGGCTTCTGTAGCCTGAATGTTTCCAAATTCCTTCTAAAAAGTGATTCAAACCATATCTGAAAGCACATTATAAAGATAAACAACACACACACACACACACACACACACACACACACACACACACACACAGTCCTCATAACAGCTGTATGTGGTTTTATTTTGTAATTGTGACACAACAGACAAAATAAGATGAGAAGCAGGGAGAAGTGGAGGTGCGTAGAGAGACTAATGGATTAAGAGATTTCGGTCTCCATCCAAGAGGGAGAAGGGAATGGTTAAATAGAACAATTCATGTCATATTGGACAAGAAGGAGGTGAAACATACAGTGTTCATGTTTGCTCTTTTTCTTCTTTTATTCCATCAGCCTAAAAGATGATGACAACCTCATTCAGTGCACAGATTCACTGTCCTGTCCACAAGATACTTCCTTACTGTGATACACTGTCTCTGGCTCATAATTGTTCCTTTCCCTCTTCTGCAATGATCTCTGAACCTTTGCAATGGAGTACAGTACATATATACTCCTTAGGGATAATGCTTTATAGTTTCTTGTTTTCTTAACATTGACAGGTTGGAAGTCTCTATGTTAATCCCAGTAGCATGAATCTTAAAGGGTCTTACTAATAAAAACAAACCTGGAGCCAGATATTGAGGTGAGTCCTGGAAGATCAGAGAAGCAGAAGAAGCCACAGCCACCTTGCCTTGCCAGTTCCTCAGCTGATCTTGTTTTCTCATACTAGAAGCCTCTGAGTCCTCACCCAAATGTATCTCAGCTGAACTGTGCTGCTCAGAAGCCTAAAAGTTTAACCAGATCTAGTTTCTTGTCCTCACCCCTTAAATACCTTCCTGCTTTCTGCCATTACTTCCTGGGATTAAAGGCATGTGTCACCATGCCTGGCTGTCTCCAGTGTGGCCTTGAACTCAAAGAGATCCAAGTGGATCTCTGCATCTGGAATTCTAGGATTAAAGGCTTGTATGCCACCATTTTCTGGCCTCCATATCTAGTGACTGTTCTGTTCTCTGACCCCAGATAAGTTTATTAGGGTACACAATATTTTAGGGAACACAATGTCACCACATTTCCCCTTTTTTGTCTAAAATTTAAAAAAGCTTGTAATTAATACAAGAAAAACTATACCCAATAAGTATATACAACATATACAGTCAAGAATTACATTAACAATGTCTAGTCCATTAACATTTAACAGTCAGGCAAAAAATTTTCATTACTTATCCTATTTAAAACAAGTAGTTCCTTTTAAAAAGTAGATTCAATAGTCTCCCCTTTTATCTTATCATATTCATATTCTCTCTTTTTTTCTTTTCATAATACATTCAATAAGCTGCCTTTTGTTCTTTTTATATCTTCCCCTTTTTCTTTTTAGAGTAGATTCAATGATCTACCTATTTATCCTATTATTTCTTTATCTATTTTCTCAGAGGAGATTCAATGATCTACCTCATATCTATCTTCTTTTTTCTTTTCCTTTTTTTTAAACAAAAACTCTGAATCTAATCTCTTTGTTCAGTTTTTTTCCTGACCATTAACAATTAGCAACTTGTAACCAATCATCATAAAAAAAATGACAATATCCATAACTCATTAATCAACCAAAAACTTCCCATACCACCTCTTGGGAATGTGGGTGTTGTTTTCTTAAAATTACTTCCTGCTTTCTGTGGGTAAAGGCATCTTTAGGGAATCCTGTAAAGAAAATTTTGGGGTTAATTGTCAAGTCCTAAGAAATTTAGCTGTATCATTTGTCTAGTCTCTGCATAATGGGAAAGTACAGGGCTTGTCTGAAGTCCTTGTTTGAGTAGTCTATGAATCTGGATCATCTCAGTTAGCCATCTTGAAATTGCCCTGAGCAGTCTGTAATCCAAAGCCAATCTTTCTGTGGTATTAATCAGCTTAATGGCTTTTCCATAGTCCCTGTGGAATCATCATTGTGCGGCCCAATCTTCTTTTTGAAGATTTCAAAGTTGCTGTTAGACATGATCATGTGTGTGTGTGTGTGTGTGTGTGTGTGTGTGTGTGTGTGTGTGTGTGTGTGTGCCTCCTCTGTGGTTTGGAGCAATCACAGTCTGATAAATGTCTGTCTCTCAGAACTATGAGTATTCTTCCCTAAAAGAGAAAATCTTCACAGCAATTTCTCCCCAGCATTTGTCATGCCAAATGTTTCCAAACTGACCTTTGCCAATGCTTTCTTGTAACACGATGGTCCTGGCAATTCTCTGAACAAGCACCAGTAAACCCTCCATCCCAGGTGGCAGCATCATTGTAGTCACCAACAAGATGATAAGCAGCCAGCAACTCAAAGCAGCAGCCGCTGCCTCCATGGTCCCACTGACAATGTTTGTGGATCAGCCCTGGCTGCAGTTTCTCCTTAGAACGCCTCACAGGCTGGCCTCAAACTTGGGATCCTCCTGCCTCTGCCTCCTTCAGTAAATTCAACCAGTGTGCTACCACAACTAGCAAAATGTAACTCCAGTCTGAGCTGGGGCCAGCCAGGCCACAGGCAAGTAGCTTTTTTTTCCGGATTTGTACCACAAGTGTTGGGTGCCGGATGTGGCATGAATCTTCAAGGGTCTTATTAATAAAAACAAACCTGGTAGAGCCAGGTGGTGGTGGTGCCCGCCTTTAATCCCAGCACTCAGGAGGCAGAGCCAGGTGGATCTCTGTGAGTTTGAGGTCAGCCTGGGCTACCAAGTGAGTTCCAGGAAAGGCACAAAGCTACACAGAGAAACCCTGTCTTGAATAAACAAACAAACAAACAACAACAACAAAAAAAAACCTGGAGCCAGGTATTGGCGTGAATGCCTTGCCAGTTCCTCCGCTGATCCTGTTTCCTCAGACTGGAAGCCTCTGAGTCCTCACCCAAATGGATCTCAGCTGAACTGTGCTGCTCAAAAGCCTAAAAGTTTAACCAGCTCTAGTTCCTTGTCCACACCCCTTAAATACCTTTCTGTTTTCTGCCATTACTTCCTGGGATTAAAGGCTCTAGTTACCAAGCCTAGCTGTTTCCATTGTGGCCTTAAACTCACAGAGATCCAGGTGGATCTCTGCCTTTGGAATGCTAAGATTAAAGGCTTTGTATGCCACCATTTTCTGGCCTCCATATCTAGTAGCTGTTCTGTTCTCTGACCCAAGCTAAGTTTATTAGGGTGCATGATATTTTGTGGAACACAATATCACCACAAATCCCCATCTGCAAATATATGCTTCTCAGACAAGGACTGAGAAGTATATTGGTCTTTGGATAAAATGACATCATTAGGATTTGTGTTAATAGTGTGTTGCTTTAGCAGGATAATAACAGGAGGCTCCTTCTGAGGGTCTATGTCCTGTCTTACCATAGGTTCTTGACCTGATATTGAATTCATCTTATATGGTGGGATTAAATGAAACCATAAATTAATTACCCTTTTCTAGATGTTTTTAAGCTAATCAATAGTTTCATAGGCCTCATATTCTAATTAGTGAACAATCACCTTGGGTTTTATAATGTATTATTGAATCCAATCATTTTGTTTTTATTAATTTTAAGCTTTTTCTTTATTTATCTAACCTTCATTGCAAATTTTCTATCATTTAAGTTCTTTAAAAAATCATAATTCATTGTTAATTTTCGTTTCTAAAGTTTCCTTTGTTCTACTGATTTTTCCATAAGTTGTTTTAATTTCTTAAATGCTTTTCTGCATTTGTTTCTGTTGTTACGCTGTATTTAGAAAAATTAATTTAGAGAAATAATTGAGAAAAGATACAGCTATTCATCACATACTGTCTTTCTCTACCATTATGAAATGACTTCTTTGTCAAATTCAGAACTTCAGGGCCTCAGTCTGTTTTGACAGAGTTCATGATGCTGTGCTCCTCTTACAGCGTATAGAAACAAGTCCATCTCCTCTTTTTTCCTTGGATGTCTGGCAAAGGCTCCACAACAGCTCCTGGTTTTCAGCTGCAACATTCAGATTGTGGAATGTCTGTGGAAGCAGAAGAGTTTCCATTGTTGGCTTTTCTTCCTCAATTCTGTGTCTTTCTAAAATACTTATTGATAATTATTTATATTTCAATTATTTGTGACTTCACTTTTTCCAAGAAAATGAATGTGTTATGTTCAGTAATCTGTTTGGAAAAAATGATACATACCCATGTATTGTTTATAACAGTAAAGTCAATATTAAGTAAATGATCCATTTGTTTCAATGTGATGCTATTTGTGTATATGTGTGTATACCTGTGTGTATATGTGTATATATACACTTGTACATGTGAATGTGTGTGTGTGCGTGAGTGTGTGTGTGTGTGTGTGTGTGTGTGTGTGTGTGTGTATGTATGTATGTATGTATGTATGTCTGCCTGTCTGTCTGTCTTATTCTGAGTACATTCTTGTAATTCAGTTCTTTAATTTGAAGTCAAATCCATATTAATCTCAATATTTTCGGAAGCGTGATTTTGTCTTATAGTTCTTAATACTTTAAAAGCAAATTAAAATTACCAGAATTTCATGTGTTAACTTAGGAAGATATCATGAGTAATCAACCAAATTAAAGGAAAAACATTGAAAAATATATTAAATATTTCATGTTAAAGTTAAAATCTTTCTATTCAATTAGAAAGAAAAGGGGAAGTGCTCTGGGATGACTTTCTATACCCTGTAAATATGTGTTGTTGATAAATAAAATGCTGACTGGACATTAGCCAGACAGGAAGTATAAGCAGGGCAAACAGACCAGGAGAATTCTGGGAAGAGGAAGGCTGAGTCAGGAGTCTTCAGAGGAAGACAGAGAGGAAGCAAGATAACAAGGCAGAACTGAGAAAAGGCACCAAGCCACATGGATAAACATAAATAAGAATAATGGGTTAATGTAAGAGTTAGTCAGTAATAAGCCCGAGCTAATAGCTGAGCAGTTATAATTAATAAAAGCCTCTGTGTGTTTACTTGGGGGATGCAAGTGGGAGAGATTGGTCCTGACTTCTGGCCAGCTGGCTGGTATGCAAGAAAACTTCCACTACAATTACAAGTAATATCCTATCCTATTAAGTTAAAATTGGAATGTGGAAGAATAAAATACAGCACACATCTTTCAGCCATCATGACTTTTTGCTTTTAAGTATTTCTGAATGTGTAAAGGGCCTTGACTCTATTTCATAATAACATGTCTCTGAGAATCTTCCAAATCATTGCCTTTTCATTTTCACCATCATTCCCCTTTCTGATAAACCAGTGGAGTTGCAGAACCTGCACATCTCCAACTGTGCCACTTGTGAGCCTCTAACTGAAGAAGCATCTTAGTGCCCAAATGTGAGAGGCTCCCAACGCTTAGACTTTCTGTCCTTCAAGTCAGAGATAAGTTCTGAGATCTTAACTTCAAAACAGTGCACACTACATTATTTTTATGAGCATATATATAAAACATTTTATATTATACAATTCATATCCTTTTGAAAAGGAAAAGGATATGACTTAGTTTTCTTTTGCCTTGGGCAATACGCCACTGTTTGATTTATCTTTTGTACTTGTCTTTCTTTTAACAATATGAACTTTTTCTCAGACAAGTGCAATGCTATGTTTGACCCAACAGGGAAATGGATTTCTTTTTAAGGAATGTGTACAAAGTACTTAATAAGTCATGTCATTCCATGATTTACTGTATATTATACTTTCAGTGACTACAGTTAACTTTCTTGGTCTCTAGATGCCAACATTTTAATGAAAACAAGACATTTTCAACAAAATGTCAGAAACAAAGTGATCAAAGTGCTCTGGGAGCCGTTTGGCAACAGTGTGAGCTTTGAATTTCCTATTCGCTTTCCAAAACATTCACTTAAAAAGCGTTTATTGAAGCTGAACTGCCTTTATCAGCCTGATCAGAGCTCCATAAAGAGCATGCATGATTCAACTGCCTTTCCAAGCTTTAAAAAATATAACTTTGATATATGCCTCACAAGTGCAACACAATAGTTTTCATGCTCACGTTTGTTAAGATTTAGTGCCACTATTAAAGAACAGAAGGGCTCTTTGGTGGCAATCCTCAGACATTCCAAATATCCCAAAGCAAAACCTTCTACAAATCAGAGATTAAGATACTGACAAAAATTTCCACTTGATTGCAGTTTTCTCCTTTAAACCTTATATCAGGAGTGACTATCTTTTCGATCACATCTTTCAGAGAGGTGAATAGATATCACCCCCCAGAAGAAAATATCAACTGAGAGATAAAAAGTGACATTTTATGTGCCTTGTCCAAGACTCAGTCGATATATTTAAAAGACAGTGTGTGAGTCTGACCTATACATGAAGTTAGTGGCATGTCTCTTGTCAAGTATTGATCACTTGAGTCCTTACTGTTTGCCTACTGCAATGTAGCTAATAATCTCTTTTTATTTAGTTTGTGGCTTTGAATTCTTATCATGGCTTTGCTGATTTCTCAGGGACCTATTAGATCTTGCTTTTGCTGTGCAAATGGCTATGGAAATTAAGCTTGCTGAGGCACTTTTCCTGTGCAAACACTCTTTGTTTTCCATCAGTTCATGTGTCAAGTGGTTTGAATGCAGAACAGGGTAACTTTGGAAGCAGCTGGGCGCCATCAATCTTCATGACTTTGCTGTATACACTATTTCACCTCTACCTGGTTCAGTGGGTGATTGTAAAGGATGGCTGAGCAATCAAGCTGTTCCTTGTGACTGACATAGGCAATTCTATCTAACTCACCTCAGAACTGCCGGGTCAATGCTGGGCACTAAGAAAATTGGACACTAGGTGATGTGGCAAAATGTCCTTCACATTTTAACACACTGCTCATGTATTTTTGGATCCAGACTTGTATTTTTGAACTTGATCCACAAGACAAAAAAAAAAAAAAAAAAAAAAAGAATGTTTTTTTTTCTTTTGTTGTATATTTAAACATATAATTGGTTGAAAGAATTTATAAGGTTATTATAATGCCTTTATTTTCTGAAAGACATTATTTGTCATGGAATCTAAGAGAGAAATTTTCTAAAATACATATATTGGTAGAAGCAATTATACTTACTTTGTTTACATTTTAAAATTATCTACAATAAATGCATATCAATCATTTTTCAAGATATATGTATAGCTTGATAAAATTGTGTGAGTGTAGTGCTTGCTTCGGCAGCACAGATACTAAAATTGGAATGATACAGTGAAGATTAGTATGTCCCCTGTGCAAGGATGACACACAAATTCATGAAGCATCCCATATTTAAATATATTGTGGGAGTGTAGTAAAATATGTAACATATAAAACATTATATATAGTATGTTACAAGGAATGTTTTATTTCATAAAATATTATTTGTAAGTATCTATGTACAGATGTGTTTTAATGTGTATTTGTGTATTAGTACAGGTATAGAAAGATATTTTAAGTAGTTGGATGTAGATATCTAGATATATAAAATAGTTGTTGTTCTAACCTAAATATAGTTAATAAATTGATCCAAAGTGTTCAGAAACTTACAATACAATATGGCATGTATAACAATCCCATTTCATAGTTGAAAAGAAGCAAAAGAGTAAATTCATGTTTCCTTTTGCCTATATATAATAGGTTCACATTTTCACTTTATTTTCTTTTGAAAAATCAAATGGTTTCATTTTTTAAAAGATTAACTTTAAATTATGTACCTCTATGTGCATGAATATGAAGGTAGTTTCTCATGAAGAGCAGAAGAGGTTTTTGATCTCCTGGACCTAGAGGTATAGCAAATTGTATGCCACCAGACTGGAAACCTAACTCAGGCCCTCTGCAAGAGCAGTATGTGGCCTTAATCATTAATCCAGTCATGCTTTTATTTGTGAATCATTTCTGCGTCTCATTTTCATGATTTTAGCCAAAACTGGGACCATATTATAATAATGCAACAGTGAGAACAGTGAGGGAAGGAACTAAAACGTTTAGCTACACAGATATATGTTACAATCAACTCTAAAAATGAAAAAAAGGAACTCTCACAAAATTAGTAAACAGTATTTACTACAGTGAATGCTATAATTTCAGAGTCTAGAAATAACTATATGCTGAAAATTTTGGGAATACCTCCTAAAAGTATGCTATATGAATTCTGAAAAGGTAAACAAAGTCAGGATAGAGTAAAGTATGTGTGTGTGTACACGCGTGGTCTTGTTTGTAGAACCACTAATGAATATATATATATATATATATATATATATATATATTTATATATATTTATTTATTTATTTATATAAAATTTATTTATATATATATATATTTATATAAAATCCTTGATGATTAACTACAAACAAAAGTTGCTAGTGAGAATATGTAAATTGTGTTTAGTCTACAATACCAGAAAACAGAGCAGTGTGTGAGGGATTGAGTTCTGAGGGGTTCGATTAAGAAGTTATTTATTGATTTAGGTGCATTGACCTGGAATAGTGTTTAACAACTTGGAAAATACATCATTACACAGGGTAAACCTACTGGGTCAAATCATAGAAGAATTGAGGCCTAATCAAATGATATTATGTCAGGTTTTTCTTTCCAAACAGTGAGAGAGGTGATTAAAATATTAAGAAACTGTTCTGGATAGAAAGGCTGTTTTATGTGATTAGATGATTATGCTGCAATGCAAAATCTAGATAGTCCACCATTTGTCATGTATGCTGAGAAAATTGTAGAGAGAGGAATTTCATCATCAAATTGGTTTATGGGAGTTTTTCCTGTATGTTACACCTACCAATGGAAGAGGCCATTGTGACTTGAGTTTTTTGAGACCAATTAGGCTAAGAGGACACAGGAACAATGGGACAATGGTACCTCTGTAGTGGAAGATAAAAATAGATGTAATTTTTGTGAAATGTGACATAATCAATGAAGAAGCTCATTTCACAGTTTAATATTGCCTGCCATAGTGATAGAATATCGTATCTCAAACAAACAAACAAACAAAAAAACAAAAAAAAAAAAAGAAAAGAAGGAAGGAAGGAAGAAATAAAAGAAAATGAGCACCACATGATGATCAACCCATTCTTGTACTCAGTTTAACTAAAAGATTAGTGACTCCACAGGAGAGCTAGGAAACCAGTGTGTGTTTCTCAGTTCTTCAGACTTAAAATACATTTAAACACAGACTCCTTGAGGTAAGAGTAGGGGGGATCCTGTTCTGCCAGTATGGTTGCACATATAACTCATTTATCTACGTAGCAGAGAAGGAGAATATTTAAGTATGTTTATAGCTGTAATCATCTACTAATAACTGAGACTATGGAGAATAATAACTGTCTTTTGGTTAGGTTAAAATAAAATACAAATAAGAAATTGAATATTGCCCAAATTAGACTATTTCTGTGAATTCTGTAATGTACTCAGAGGCTGTGTTTCCAGTTCTTGAGTTCATAATTAGAACAAACATAAATGGTAATTGGCATGAGACCTCTGGGTTATGAGGTAAGAACATGTAATAGCTCTAGTACCTGAACTCAGACACCAACTATCTTCCAATAAAAAACAAAACAATTATAAATTCCTTATTACCACTTATTAGAGTTATGCAAGAAGTAGTAGAGTTTTGGTCACATCCACATTTAACTCTCGAGAAAGAGTATGGAGAATAATGATAGTGGATTAGTGTAGCTAGAAACCAAAATACTGTCCTCAGTTACTTCCACCAGCCAGGTCGAGGGACTTTCCTAGAGCATATTAACACAAACTTTGGTTGCTACTTTGGTTGCTATCATTCACTTTTGAAATATGTTTTGTTGGCTTTTATTTCCTTTTCAGTTGAGAGGATAAGGAAACATGTCCATATCTATGTAATATGCAACTCTGTCCTATGCTTCAACACATGGGTGAGCCTGCCATTTATATTAAGAGTTCAAAGAATTCAACATTCCCTCGTTGTCTAATGGAGAATATTATTTTAAAATGTGTTACTGTAGATGTAACCGGCTTGTTAAATAAGAAACACAGAACTGATTGCAGAGTTAAAAACCATGAGGTCAGAGCAAGAGCAGAAAACCTTACCCTTCACTGCTTCTGCTGTTCTTCCTCTCTGCCAGAGACCTACTTCTGTGCGTCTTATCTATTTAAAGACTTTCTGTTCTGTTTTTTCATTGGTTGTAAACCCAGCCACATGACCTCCTCATCACTGCCTGTTTGTACAGACCTCCAGGTCTTCTATGGTTGGTATTGAGATTAAAGGCGTGTGTCTGCCATGCTGGCTGTGTCCTTGAACACACAGAGATCCTCCTAGCTCTGCCTCCCAAGTGCTGGGATTAAAGGCATGCCCCACTACAGCTCAGCTTCTGCTCTGGCTTGCTCTGACCTCAAGGCAACTTTATTGACATACAAATAAAATCACATTTCAATACAAATAAAATATCACTATATTTCCCCTTTTCTATTTTAATAAAAAGAAAAAAAAGGAAAAAGTTATAACTAATATAAGAAAAACTATATACAAAAGTATAATAACTATATATACCATATATACAAACAATAAATACCTAAACAATGTCTAGTCCATTTGTATTTGACAAATTCAGAGAAAATAATTCCATTATCTATCCTATTTTGGTAAGTCCAGAAGGTACCTGATTCACCTTTTATCCTAACTTATATTGCTAATGGAACTGTCTTATAACATCTTTCAAATTTATACACTTACAGCTCTTAGTGAGTTTTTCTGAAATCCTTAACAAAGATAATTATAACTATAAATAACTGATCTTCAACTCCCTCAGAGACCCAAGGAGGAAATAATACTACCTAATAAAAAATAAAAACAAGAAGTGCATGCAAGCAGCTTCCAAAAAAAAAAAATGTGAGTTGACAGAAACAGCCAGCTGCCTGGACAGTCACCTGAGGTTTCTCCGCAGTGTTGGGGCATCATCTTCAGCCTATAGGCTTAGCATATCTGACAGACTCTTTTGTGAACTAGGATGTATATAAGGTCAACAGTTTGACCTCACATTTGGTGAGAGCAGTCCATGTACCAGAAACACCTGAATTCCATTAGTGTCATGTCATGATTCAGGATTTTAAATTCTGGAAATTATTGATGTCTTTTCAATTCAGCTGTCCATTTTTCTTGGCTGTGTATATGTGGCTTCATCTTGGCATCCTGTTCTTCTCCATATCCCTCTATTAAACGCCAGTCTACTATTGAGAGAGGTGAGCTTAGTTATTCTTCAAGAATAACTGTTTCATCTGCTGTTTTGTTTTGTTTTGTTTCGTTTTGTTTTTTCGAGACAGGGTTTCCCTGTGTAGCTTTACGCCTTTCCTGGAACTCACTTGGTAGCCCAGGCTGGCCTCAAACTCACAGAGATCCGCCTGGCTCTGCCTCCCAAGTACTGGGATTAAAGGCGTGCGCCACCACCACCCAGCTCAGAAGGACAGAGAGGCAGATTAAAACCATATGTGGCTAACATAGCCATGAACCTGTGGGGTTGAGAGACAGAGAGAAAGAGAGAGAGAGAGAGAGAGAGAGAGAGAGAGAGAGAGAGAGAGAGAAAGCGTAGCCACATTCTGGCTAAAAGCTTGAATCCAACCGCTTCAATGTTCCCCTTTGACCCGAGTCAAGCCTGGGCTCTGGCTTCCTTAAGCTCCGACTGACCACGTGCGCTGGCATTTCAGCCAAAAGCAGCCTATCTGCAGTTGCTTGTAGCTCCTGCAATTAGCGGTAGCTCCTGCAGGCCTGAGTTGTTCTCAGCACTGGCTTTTTAAGTAAGTAACTCCAGCTGCAGCGGTAACTGCTCGTAGCTAAGGCAGGTTGGGCCTGAGTCCTAAGCTGAGCTAGGCCCAGGTTAGGTCAGGGCGAAGCCTGAGCTAGGGAGCTGGGCCCGCCCAGGCGGGAAGCCGGACCCACTGCCAAGGCAAGTGGTTTTTTAATGAATTCTTGCCCCATGTTGGGCGCCAAATGTAGATGTCACCTGCTTGTTAAATAAGAAACACAGAACCTATTGCAGAGTTAAAAACCATGAGGTCAGAGCAAGAGCAGAAAACCTTACCCTTCACTGCTTCTGCTGTTCTTCCTCTCTGCCAGAGACCTACTTCTGTGCGTCCTGTCTATTTAAAGACTTTCTGTTCTGTTTTTTCATTGGTTGTAAACCCAGCCACATGACCTCCTCATCACTGCCTGTTTGTACAGACCTCCAGGTCTTCTATGGTTGGTATTGAGATTAAAGGCGTGTGTCTGCCATGCTGGCTGTGTCCTTGAACACACAGAGATCCTCCTAGCTCTGCCTCCCAAGTGCTGGGATTAAAGGCGTGCCCCACTACAGCTCAGCTTCTGCTCTGGCTTGCTCTGACCTCAAGGCAACTTCATTGACATACAAATAAAATCACATTTCAACACAAATAAAATATCACTATATGTTACATTTATTCATGCTGTGGAACATTTGTTTAATTGTAGGCAGAAGTTTCTCTATCATCTGCCTGTTCCCAAATAGCATGAAGCTCCTTCCCAAATAATTGACTTGAAGGTTTAATATTATTTATTAATACTTGCTGGTAGCTCAGGCTTATTACTAACTAGCTCTTACACTTAAATTAACCCATAATTCTTATCTACATTTAGCCATGTGGCTTGGTATCTTTTCTCAGTCAGACATTCTCATCTTGCTTCCTCTGTGACTGGTTGGTGACCCCTTGACTCTGTCTTTCTTCTTCCCACAATTTTCCTAGTATAATCACCCTGCCTATATTTCTGACCTGAGTACTGGCCAATCAGCATTGTATTAAACCAATTCAAGTAACCAGTCTTTACAGTGTACAGTAGCATTATCCCAAATATTTCCCTTTTTATTGTCTAATTAAAAGTTTATTTTATTTTTTTTTATTAAGAAAATTGTAATAGCCAGAACCTGGAAACAACCTAGATGCCCTTCAACTGAAGAATGGATAAAGAAAATATGGTACATATACACAATGGAGTACTACTCAGCAGAGAAAAACAATGACATCATGAGGTTTGCAGGCAAATGGATGGATCTAGAAGAAATCATCCTGAGTGAGGTAACCCAGAATCAGAAGGACAAACATGGTATGTACTCACTCATAGGAGGATACTAGATGTAAAACAAAGATGACTAGACTGCTACACAACTCCAGGGAGGCTACCTAGAAAACAGGACCCTAGGAAAGACACAGGGATCACCCAATGACAGAGAAATGGATGAGATCTACACGAACAATCTGGATGACAGTGGGAGTAATGAAGGGCAAGATTTGAGGGAAAGAAAGCTTAGGGGAGCTGGAGTTCCCAGCTGGATCAAGAACAGAAAGGGAGAACAAGGAATAACAGACCATGATAAATGAAGACCACATGAGAACAGGAATAGGCAGAGTGCTGGAGAGGTCCTCTTAAATCCACAATGATACATCCTCTGTAGACTGCTGGCAATGGTAGAGAGAAAGCCTGATCTGACCTAGTCTGGTGATCAGATGGCCAAACACCCTAACAGTCGTGCTGGAACTCTCATCCAATAACTGATGGAAGTGGATGCAGAGATCCTCAGCCAGGCCCCAGGTGGAGCTCCAGGAGTCCAATTGTTGAGAAAGAGGAGGGACTGTAAGAGTGTGAACTGTTGAGCCCAAGATTGCAAAAAGCACAGGCACAAATAGCCAAATGAATGGAAGCACATGAATTATGAACCAAAGGCTGTGGAGCCCCCAGCTGGATCAGGCCCTCTGGATAAGTGAGACAATTGAACTGTTTGGAAGGGAGGCACCCAGGCTGTGTGACCCGGACCTGTCCTTAGTGAATGAGCTGGCTGTTTGGAACCTTGGGCTTACACAGGGACGCTTTTCTCAGCCTGGAAGGAGGGGACTGGACCTGCCTGTACTGAATCCACCAGGTTTAAATGAATCCCCAGGGGAGTCTTGGCCCTGGAGGAGATGGGAGTGGAGGGGAGGGGCTGGGGAGAAGGTGGGGCGGGGATGGGAGGGGGGAGGACAGGGGGATCCCATGGCTGATGTGTAAAATTAAGACACAAATATAATAAATAAAAAAAAGAAAAATTTTTGTTCATTTTACATACCAATCAAATATCCCCCTCTTCCCTCCTCTCAAAAAGCTAGGTTTTAATCTTAATATAGTTAAATAAAAAGTTATTAATTAAGATGGCCAAACACCCTAACAATCATGTTAGAACTCTCATCCAATGACTGAAGGAAGCAGATGCAGAAATCCATGGCCACGCCCCAGGTGTAGCTCTGGTTTCCAAATGATGAGAAAGAGAAGGGATTGTATGAGCAAGAGATGTCGAGACCATGACTGGAAAAAGCACAAGGACAAATAGCCAAACTAGTAGAAACACATGAACTATGAACCAATAGCTGAGGAGCCCCCAACTGGATCAGGCCCTCTGGATAAGTGAGACAGTTGTTTAACTTGAAAGGTTTGGGAGGCCCCCCAGGCAGTGGGACCGGGACCTGTCTTTAGTGCATGAGCTGGCTGTTTGGAACTTGGAGCCTATGCAGCGATACTTTGCTTAGCCTGGGTGAAGGGAGGAGGGGACTGGACCTGCCTGGACTGAATCTACCAGACTGGGCAGAATACCCAGGGGAGTCCTTGCCCTGGAGAAGATGGGAATGGGGGGGGCGGACTGGGGTGAGCGCAGGGGTGGGTAGAGGAGGAAGGATAGGGGAATCCATGGCTGAAATGTAAAATTAAATTCAATTATAAAATAAATTAAATAAGAATTACAATAACAATATCCAATACATTTGCATTTGATAAAGTTAGAGAAAATAATTATCTGTCTTATCTTAGTGAGTCTAAAGTTTTGTATCTTATTTATCTTTTACTATAACAAAAGAAAAATATAACTGTCTAGTCTTCAACTCCATCAAAGACTACAGAAGGATGCAATGTTACCTAATGACAGGGACGTCAGGCTGCTTGGACAGTCACCCAGAGTTCCTCTGCCATGTTGGGGCATCCTACTTTGGCTGATAGGCCTAACATATCTGAAAGACTGATCTGTGAAGCAGGATTTTTGGAGGACTCTCCCATCTTGTCTTGGCAAATTTCTGCAGCAACTTTCTTTTCTGTCCTACTTATTCAATTTGTACAGCGTACTCTCAGCAGGTAAGGCAAGGGTAGTTTCTTTGCCCACATGGCTAGCTTTTGCCATAAAGAAAACAAATTCCATATGGATTTTCTTTAATGCCCATCATCCTCTTTTAAGTAATTGTTGCTGCCCGGAGCAAACCTGTCTCACTGTCTGCAAATGTCTAAGTTCTCAAAACATTTTAAATGCCATATCCTATAGGTCTTTGGAGTGTTTGAAGATTGCCTGTCTGTAATATATCTCTGTATAACCTTGGAAACACAGCTAGCATGACTATAAGTTTGCTAGTATAGATGAGTACTAATATATATTTGTAATTATATATTACATTTTCAAATGAGCTGAATGAACATAAAATCCTAAACAAGAGCAAAACTAGTCATAAAGTATAACCAAATTAACATTAAATTTGTATCAATAGATCTAAGCTTTTCTTTAGTTCCTTTTCACAAGTCAGAAACTTTGCTGGGTAGGATTTTGCCCTGAGTCACCACTCTCTTTATTCCACTTTTCCTCCAATTTTTCTTTATTAAGAAATTTTCTACTCATGCCACATACCACCCACAGATCCACCTCCTCCCTTCTCCTACCCTCCAACCCTTCCTCCCAAGCCACCCCACTTTGCCACATCCCCAAAATCAAGGTCTCCCATGGGGAGTCAGCAGAGGCTGGCACACTGAGCCTAGGCGGGTCCAAGCCCCTTCCCACTGCACCAAGTCTACACAAGGTGCCACACCACAGACAACGGATTCCCAAAAGCCTGTCCATGCACCAGGGATGGATCCCGATCCCTCTGCCTGCTTGCCCCCCAAACAGTTCAAGTTAAACAACCCTATTCCACATCCAGAAGGCCTAGTGAAATCTTTTTTATAAGATAGTGTGATAGAAATTAAAGTACAATAATGGCTGTAAATATTCTTTCCCTTTAGATAATTATGAAAATTAGCACACAATTTTGAAAAAGAAAGTGACCTGTTCTTTGTAAGAAATTATCCAATAGACTAGAAGATATGCCATCCTGTTCTCTCATAAATTTACAGCATTAGCAGAAAACATAATGTAGAATATAATTACAGAATTATTTCATAGGGTGCTGGGGGACACATGACAGGTGAGCACTAAGTACACACACACACACACACACACACACACACACACACACACACAAACACACACACAGAGAGAGAGAGAGAGAGAGAGAGAGAGAGAGAGAGAGAGAGAGAGAGAGAGAGAGATTGAGATTGTTCTCATAGTGGTAAGTGCTAACTTGTAACATCTAGGTATGGGGGATTAGAACCATTCCTCCTAAGGCCAGGCATTATCTTTACTTCCACAGTTAAATAGTGAGGGTAGCTGCCTGTTTGATCCTCTTCCACTCAGATCTCTTTTTCTCAAAGAGGTGAACTGAGTATTCTCTTAAAATTGAGATGCTGTTGTTATCCTAATGTTTCCCAAATATGCAGAATTATCACATTAATAGACACTCTCCTTCGTGTGTGTGTGTGTGTGTGTGTGTGTGTGTGTGTGTGTGTGTGTGAGAGAGAGAGAGAGAGAGAGAGAGAGAGAGAGAGAGAGAGAGAGAAGGGGGAGGGATAGTAGAAGGGAGAGAGAGGAGGGGGAGGAAATATGGGAGGGAGGGAGGGAGGGAGGGAGAGACAGAGAGACAGAGAGTCAGAGCCCAAGACTTAATGAATGTATTGAAACATTAACTTCATTTTGAAATTTCAATCCTACTGCAGTATTTCCTGATGAGGCCTCCGTGAACATTATAAAAATATTGTATCAATAATCTAAAATGCATACCAATGTAAAATATGTAAGATTAATAGTTTTTTGGATTAAAGCAGATTTAATAATCTACCTTTTTATCCCATCATTTCTCTATCATTTAATGATGCAAAGTTAAGTTGTATTCTTTCATGCTATACTTGTTTAACTCTGTGAAGCTGTGTTACTGTGTCTGTCTAAAATACCTGATGCTCTGACAAAGAGCTGAATGGCCAATACTGTGGCAGGAGAAGGGGTAGGTAGGGCTGGCAGGCAGAGAAAATAAACAGAAGGAGAAATATGGAAGGTGAATGAAATATGGAAAAAGAAAAAGTGAGAGAAAAAGAGAGGAGGATGCTTTCGGCCAGTCACCCTGCTGCAGAGCCAGCCACAGATTAAGAGTAAAAGTAAGATATCAAAAGTAAGAAAAGGAAAAAGCCCAGAGGAAAAGGTAGATGGGATAATGTAAAATTAAGAAAGCTGGCAAGAAACAAGCCAAATTAACATCAGGCACTTATAACTAAGAATAAGATTTTGTGAGTGATTTATTTGGTAGCTGGGTGATGATTCCTCCAAAAGAGCAAATAAATCAACATTTGTCCATCAGACAATGAAATAGAGTCACTTTATTATTTCCATCCTGAGAATCATACCAAAGGAGTAGAGTATATTATGTGCTGTTATCTCAGAACTTGAGAGACATGGGAGAAGATCAAATTTTAGAAGCTCCCTGAGCTATACAATAATTCCCAGGGATACCTGGGCAATAAGAGACCATATCTAAGTGGGAAAAGTAATATTAACAGACTACTGAATGGGGAACATTGTGTGCTGTTACTCTTCTGTGGAAAGTTGACCCTGCTATGATTCGCCTGTAAAACTCACAGTCTGAGGAGAACCAACAGGGTAAAAATTGAATCCATTGCAGACATGAATTAAATTGCCTTTACAAAGGAAATTTTCCAATATTTCATATTCCAAATCACAAAGGAGCTATGTCTGAGACACTGATTGTTTCCCTGAAGCCACTATTTCACATCTGATGAAACTGTTCCACACCACATAGTGAGCATAGAAAGTCATTGTCAGTCCGTGTCAAAGGCTGAGCAGAGAAGCACTTAGACATTTTTCCTGTTCAGTGTATGACAGGAGGATGAATATTCAATGAGACTAATTGTATGTAAATATGGGAAGAGTTTGAGATATCAGTCTTGTAAAGAAGACTGAAGTAAGACTCCTATTTACAGTAATCATTTGGCTTGTTTTGTAGAAAAACACGAATAAGAATTATAGGCCTCTGAAGGAGTAATTTAAGAGCAATACTCAGAGATTACTATGGATAAATATGGGTACAGAACAAAAGTACGAGAGAACTCATAGTAGATGTAGCTTGTTTGATTAGAAAATTGCAACAGTATAAAGATAGACAAATGAAGGTGAGGTGTGAGAGCTATTTATTTTATTTAATAGTTATTTATAGGGTTTTCAATGATATTTAGGCCATGAAGTTCAACATGTCAAAAATTAAATAGAACAGGCTTCACTCAATAACTTCCTTTTCATAGATGCAAAACAGTCTCTGGCTTTTGTAACCTATCAAACATACCCTGGCTTTCAGTGGGGTGTTTACAGCATGTCTGCTATGGATGAATCTGCTAACAAAGCAGGTGGTGCTATCTGTTTATTTATGAGGGGTACAATAAGAAAAAAAATTGAATTTATTGAAGGACAGAGATAAATAATTTGTTCTAAAAAGTAACTTGCCTTCTATATTTTTTTAACTGTGCTTAGGGGAGCACAGCAAAGAATAAATGAAATCTATGAAATGTCAAGAATAATTAAGAAAAATGATAGTGTTAAATACCAGCAAAGAAAATACATCTATCCTCCTATTGTCTTTTCTTCCCAGTTTCTCCCTTAGTGTTAAATGTCATTTCTAATTATTTAAAGGGCCATATAATTTTTATGTAATTTTATGTATATCATTGATAAAATTAAAGTATGAATACATCCCTATGCATTACTTTAATGAGGAAATTAAACATTCACTTTCTTTGAAATAAGGGAATTAAAATTCAGTTAAAACTAGCCAAACAAACAACCATAACAGCAACTTACATCAGCTTTCCAAAAGGATTGACTGAATTCATCTTTTAAAACTTTTATCCTTAAAATCCTATTTGATTAATTTAGGATTCAGATATAATTTATCATTATATGCATGCATTTGCCAACCCTGACAACATGAGTTCAATCCCTGGTACCTACCTGATAGATGGAGATAACTGACCCTCCCAAGTTTTACTCTGACTGCCGTACATTTAACAACATGTATGTATAACACACACACACACACACACACACACACACACACACACACACACACACACAAACACATACATACTAAACTAATTTCAAACCTATTTTGAATTTAACATTTTCTATAATAAAGCATTAAAAGTGAAATAATTAACAGATAATAAAAGAACAAAGGAGCTCTTTGAAGTAACACAGATACATTGTAAAAGGCTTGAAATGAAACTACTCAGAAAATAAGTTTTAGAATCTACATGATCAAAGATGTATGATTTAAAATGAAGTAGCATATTCATTTTAAATTCAGATCATTTGAAAAGTAATCACTAAAAATGTAAATTTTATAAGAGAAAAGATGTAGAACACCAATTCATTTGACAGACTATAAATATAAAGTAAATGATAATGAAATTTAATTACTATTTATATTAATTATTGATCATCACTACCTGCCTGTACTAAATCCACCAGATTGAAATGAATCCCAAGGGGATTCTTGGCCCTGGAGGAGATGGGAACGGAGGGAAGGGGCTGGGAAGAAGGTGGGGGCGGGGGCAGGATGGGGGAGGACAGGGGAACCCATGGCTGATATGTAAAATTAAAACACAAATATAATAAATAACAAAAAAAAAGAAAAAAGAAAAAAAGACAAGGAAACAATGACAGAGGAGTCATGTGAAATAACTAAAATATTTTTTTAAAAATAAATTTTATTGTGCACATTTGAAATTTATAGAATAATGATGAGCAACTTACTGATAGGGAAAATAATCTTATCATCATATCTACCATCTTTTGGAACAAGAACATAAAAACCCTCTTAATAAGAATTTTTAAGACTTTAAATAGAAATATATAGATGGTAAAAGTCAACCATGAGTATTTCTGGCAAAGAAAAAATCAAAGGAAGGTTAGGTACAAGTTCAGAATGTCAGAAAGCATATGCAGTATGTTGAGCTGAAAAACCAAAAGAAAAAAAGAATGTGGGCCGGGATTAGTAAAGAGGTAGAAAGTGAAAACTTTGAAAGGTTTTCTATACTATACAGTAACTAGATTGAATGTGTATGTATGTACTTAAAAGACACAAAATACTTTTCAAATTATTTTAAAAATTTTAAATCAAATTGTTACACAAATTAAGAGTGTAGGGATACAGTGTGGATGAGAAATGTATTTATAGTTAATTTTCTGTGGAAAAATACAAACATTTCTTGTATTTATTCAGAAACTTGGATAAAAAAATTTAAAGAAAACTCCCCAATAATTATTTCTTTTATGTAATTATGTTGAGGGATACTACTTGACTAGAGAAAATGATATCAATGACGTTTAATCTTTATGATTACAGGTTTGTGTGTCCTGTTCTGCCTATATCTCTGACTTTCTGTTGCTACCCAAATTTGTCACTGTTCTATGTCTCAAGTTGTCAAGTTACTTGGTTTATCATTTGATAGCTTTAGTTCTATATTTATGTTCTCCTTTTTTGTAGTATTGAAACCAAAGGTAAACGTGTAAGTGCAAGAAACCTAGAAAAACTACTATAATGAGATCAAATTCACACTTTTAACCCAGATTTGAAGGTTTTCTTCTCTGGGTGTTTAACTAAGGAGTTTAAAAACATAAACCTTGTGATCCTGTTAGTTTTAATCAGAACATAAACAAGTCAGTTTTCTCATATACTGACTGGGTGTTCTTTTATATCCAGTTGAATATTTGATTATGAGACCTTGTGACAGATAGACAAGTTTTGAAACATCTCTGACTTCCCTATATTTTCATGAATAATAATTTTAAATACTATATCCATTGAATTACGTATAATATATGTATAGAGAGAAATAGAACAAAATACATGTATAAAATAACAAAGATACCATTCTTATAAGTTTTGTTATGATGGTTCTAGTTAAAATAAAGTACTTAATTAAAAAGCTCCTCTCTATTTTTAGTATATTTAGTGGCAGGACTGGGTTGCATTCGACTGAGCTGTTGGCCAAAAGTGTTCCGTGGGAATCTCCAAGCGACCCAGGTGGTTGCTGAGATAAAAGATTGTTCTCCACAAACTGACAACAGGGTCGCATTGCTGAGGACAACACTCACACAACAATTGAACATGAAGAAGTTGAGCTGCTGCATGTATGGAGACTTCATTGCTACGTTTTAGTCCCAGAAGGTACTCTGCAAGCCACCAAAAGAGACATAAGAAATATGGACACGAAGCCACCCACAAAACCCCTGCAAAATATGCTAGGGCAAAGGTGGCACAAAACTTAAAGGAATAGCCAACCAATGCCTAATTTGACTTAAGGTCCACAAGAAAGACCCAATACCTGCCTGATACTGCTTGCATAGCCAACAACCAGAAACTAGATAGCCCAGAGACCTAGGGTAAAGCCAAACATTATTAGTCTAAAAAATTATCAGTAATGTAACTCCTGTACACGTGGATCAGTGCCTTACGCAGTCCTTCCTCATCACAGAGGCTTCTTCCAGCAGCAGATGAAAAAAGATGCAGAGACCCACAGGCAGACATTATGTAAAGAGAGAGAGTCTAAATGAGAGGTATTACTCAAATCCCTCCCTTCCTCGCTCAGCTAATCCTATGAAGGAGGAGAGGGAAAGATTTTGAGGCAGAGGGAATGGAGGATGCCAGGAGAAGGCCCTCTGAGTCAATTAAACAAGTTGTATATGCACTCACAGGGACTGAAGCAGCGAGCAAGAGGTCTACAGGAGATTCCATCAGATCCTCTGCATATATTTTATTTCTATTAGCTTAGTATTTTTATGAAGAATTTTTTATTCATTGTACATTCCAATCACAGATACCCCTCTTTTCCCTCCTCCCCCCACCTCAGCCTTTGCCACCAACCCACGCCCAATTCTCTCCACCAAAAGGCCTCCCATGGCGAGTCAGCAGAGCCTTATATTCACCTGAGGCAGGTCCTCTCCCTGAAATCAAGTTTGCACAAGTTGTCTCACCATAGGTAATTAGCTTAGTATTTTTATGGGACCCTTAACTGTGATAACAAGTGGGTCTCTGACTCTTGTGCCTACTCCTGGGACTCTTTACCTCCTATTGGGTTGCCATAATGTGATAATAGTATCCTAGTATATTTTATTTTGTCATGTTTAATTGTTATCTCCTTAGATGCCTGTTCTTTTCTAATGAGGGACAAAAAGGAGAGGATCTGGAGGGGAGGGAAGATGGAGAGGGACTAAAATCTGAGGGAGGGGAATCTAAAATCAAGATATATTGTATAAGAAAGCGTCTCTTTTAATAAAAGAAAAAATTAAAAAAAAAACAAATTGATGTGAGGCAGTTAAAGTGTCTAATATAAATTAATATATATTTGATACTCAGAGAACCTCAGTAAAAGATGTATGAATATTCAATTTTTAGATTTTGCTAACATCACTGAAAATGAGAAGTCAATATAAAACTTTCCAAAGAAAAGCAACTAAGTTCCTTGTGTTCATATTTTAAATGAAATATGTTGAAAAAGAAAATATTCAATTGTTTATCAGAATTTTTGATTCTGCAGCTATTTTTCACGATGCGCAGAGGATGCAAGCCTGGAGTAACCATTCAGCCTATTCTGTGTGTGTTCCAGTTTGTGGACTTTGTGGCTTAAGACTTCACAGTTGAGTAGGAAATGAGGTCTGTATTGATACAGTATAACTCCATGGGAGAACTTACTGCTTTCCAAGACCCTAAAGACACAGTTGTAATTGTTTTCCAAAACAATTTTCAAGAAGCATAAATGCAAATTTTCTTTCTTTCTTTTCTTTTCTTTTTTTTTGGTGGCATACACCTTTATTTATTTTTTTGTTATTTATTATATTTGTGTTTTAATTTTACACATCAGCCATGGGTTCCCCTGTCCTCCCCACTCCTGCCCCGCCCCCAACTTCCCCCCAGCCCAGCCCCTCCATTCCCATCTCCTCCAGGGCAAATTTTCTAAACAAGATATTGCAAACAAAATACAAAAGCACATCAAAGAGATGATTCCCAATGATCCAGCTGAACTCATCTTTGAGATGTAAGGATGGTTTACTGTAAACAAGAGAATAAATGTAATACAATGTATAGATGGTCTTAATATAGAAAAATATTTCTCCTCTTAATTATTGCACAAAAGACTTTTGACAAAATCCAACATTTCTTCCTGATAAAATCCCTGTAAAAATAGAGACAGAGCACACAGATCGCAACATATAGGAGGCTGTGTAAAACAAAACTATAGTCAATACCATGTTAAATGGAGAATAACTTGCTCTATTTCCATAAAATCAGGAACAAAGCTGGGATCCCCATTATGCCTACTCCTATTTTTGTTGTGCCCCATTCAGGTAAGAAATACAGTCCCTTGAGTTATTTAACAAAGAGTGAGCTCAATATGATGTTTTTCTTCTTCTCTCTGTGTCATCCATCTGCCTCCGTTTCATCTGCCACTGACAAAGAGCTTTACTCAATCTTTATTGATTAGCACATAAAATGTGGTGTGGATAAGGAATGAGGAATCTTTTGTCTTAATCATTGTTTACTAGCATTTACAAAGGAAGAAGTTATTTCACAGACCCACATAGCAATCAACTGTAAAGGAAAGTTATTAACCTATATTCTCATGTTGCTGCCAATGTTTATTGTGGCTATTTGTTTCTTCAAAGTTAATTTCTGTTATCTGCTTCAACAAATGATTTTAATAAAACACACACACACACACACACACACACACACACTATTCTGTTCTGCATCAGGAACATGAAAGAGTCCATAACGTAAGGTTAAAACCATGTGTTTACACTTCTTTTTAAAAGATGGATGTATGAGAAGCCTGAGTCTTACTAAAATTGATTACACTGCTCTTAAAGACAAGTTAAATACTGAGTACATAGTAGGGAAGGAAATTGAACACATAGTTTTACATGGTGTCCAGGTGTATTTTTCACTTTGTTATAAGGTTGAGCAAAAGATCAACTTCTGACTCAAAAAGGTATTTTCAGAAAATTTATTCGACAACAGCATCCAAACTTGAGTAGTAAGACAAGAGAAAGCCAAAAATAATACAAACCATCAATAAAAGTCAAACAGTCCCTGTTTGATGATGATGTTAACATATATTTGAATGATTCTAAATATTCACCCAGAAAACTCCCAGAACTGATTAACATTTTCAGTTAAGAGGTAGAGTATAAATCTGACCTACAAAAGTCGTTTATTTTTTTCTATGTACCAGTCATACTCAGTACCATAAAAGGAAACTCATAGATGTACTCTCTCTGGATAAGAAACTACTAATGCCAAAATTTTTAATCTACATCATCAAATAAATATATAATAGAATTCCATTCTTATTCAAATTTTCATCCTACTGACCAGAACACTTAATAACCACTCATTTTTTAGTAACTGGGAAAATCTTTCCATAGTCTTTACATGTAGTACCTTATTGAGTCTCAAAACTGTAAATATTAACAGGTATTTTTAACATTTATCCATAAAAATATTTTTTGGCCTTGTTTTGGTGTGAAAGATAACAATTTTATTACTTAAAATTTGAATTTCCACCTCTGTGTAACAATAGGAAACCAACATTTCATTATTCAAATTTCCAATTCTAAATTTTTAATGAATGTCAATAGTGCCACCCCAAAACAAACATATCTTGGGAAGATAGCTTGAAGTTACAAATAAATAGCTAACCAGATATTACTAATTCAAAATACGTAACTAATATATGGACACTTTTACTGAACCAATATTCAAAACAAGGGTGAATGATCCTAGCAGATAGATTCAGGGCTGCTCGCTGAAACAGCCTGAGCATCAAACAACTTCTCTCTCTGTTCTTTGTCAGTGCAATTTCCTTTCTGAGGAAACATCAGATAATGCTGAAGGTGACACAGGCAGGTTTCAGGCCCAGGAATGTGTTTGCAAGCTCCACACATTTATTTTATGGGCACTGTTGGTTTCCTTTGTTAAAATAATTTGCATGCATTTTTTCATAGAATATATTCTGATTATGGTTTCTCCTTCCAGACTCCTCCCAGATCTTCTGCATTTCCCCACCCACCTTTTCTTTCTCTTTGTCACTAAAATGTGGACATATAATAATAATACTAATAACTAATAAAATAAAAAGCAAAACAAATCAGAATAGGTCAAAATAAACAAACAGAAGAAACGTGTCAAGAATAGTACAAATACACAAATAGATGACAAATACATATTCACACACACACATAATTCCAATTTTTTTTTTAATAAAAAAGAAAAACCGACAAGACATTGGAACAAAGCATCTACAAAAGTTACATTGAGTCCATTTTCTGTTAGCCATGGGCTATTGGGAAGGAACTTGTCCTGAAGGGTGGTTTCTGTATTCAATGAGACTTACTGGTGAATCTTAATTGTTCATTTGAAAGCGTTTAAGAAATGGGGAGAAGTTCTGGGTTAGGGATAAGGACTTGGATGCACTTCCTCTCTGGGTATTGGGACCCCGCCAGGCCCAGAACTATGCAGGCACCGTGCCTGGTGCCATAGGCTCTGTGAGTTCTTGTGTCTATTGGTCCTGCCGTGGTTTGAAGGTCTTGTATGCCCTCGTCTCCCTCAGGGCTCTTGCAATGTTCCTGCCTCCTTTTCCGTGGGATTTCCTGAGCACTGAGTGGAGAGGTTTGATGAAGCCATCCCATTTAGAACCGAATGTTCCATGGTCTCTCATTCTGCACACGTACTGTATTGCTGTGCATTTCTGTATTTTTTTCTTTCTACTGCAGGATAAAGCTTCTCTGGTGATGGCTAAGCAAGTCATAGATCTATGAGTATAGAAGAATGTCAATAGGAATCATTTTATTCATACAATAATCATACAATAGTTTAATCATCCACCTCTGCCCTATCTATTCTGAGATTTCTAACCACTCAAGCAGTTTCAGAACAGGTTCCATCTCATGGAATGGGTCTTAGTTGAATTACACATTGGTTGTTTAGTCCCTCAGACTTTGTGCCCACTATTGCGCTGTGCACCCTTAATCAGGTCACCATTTTAAATCACAGTTTGTAGCTGGGTAGGCTTTTACCTTTCTTCTTTGGTAGTGTGCAGAGTACCTTCCTACATCGTGAACACAAGTCAATAGGGATGAAAGCTCTATGTAGGCACCAGCTAGACTTGTCCATGGTCAGTGAGTTTTCTACGTGTTGTCTTCAGCAACAGAACCTTACCATCAGTCTGTGGAGAGTACAAGCCTTAGCAATAGCTTGCATTGTTTGAGTTTCCCATGAAGGACAGTTGCCCAACAACTCAATTTGATGTATCCCATCCCCAGAATCTGAGCTACATTTGGTTATGAAAGATATCCAGTTGCTGCACCATCTCCTTCTTTACTTGTTGATTCTCTTTAGATTACCTAGATACATGTATGCATCCTTTGCCTTACATCTAATATCCACTTATGCGTGCCTAGGGTGTGACAACTTGCACAGACTTGGTGCAGAGGGTAGGGCCTTGAATCTGCCTCAGCTGAGTATGCCATGCTCTGTTGACTTCCCATGGGAGACATTGACTTGGGGAATGTGGGGATGGGGGTGGCCTGGGGGGAAGACTTGGAGGCAGGAAGAGGGAAGAGGGGGAGATCTATGGTTGGTAGGTAAAGTGAATAGAAAATTTCTTAATAATAAAAAAGAAAAAAAATGTATGTATGTATTTTAGGAAGCTGCTGCTGTATTGGGTTTTCCTATGAGGCTTCAAATGTTTTTTATGTTAATCTGTTCCTCTGTGTATTCCCTTCTTTCAGCACTCACTTATGTCTTACTCCCCAGTTGAATCCCCTATTCCGGTCCTCACACCATCATGCATCCATAAGCATCTATTCTATTACCCCTTCCTAGGGAGGTCCAGACACCCACGCACCCTCAGTCCCTTACTTTCCATGGAGCTTCTGTGGTTATATTGACTAATGCCTGTTTATCAAAGACATACTATCTATGTCTCATACAAGGAAGAAATGTACATAACACATGTGTACTTTTTGGTCTGTATTACCTCATTCAGGATGACTTTTTTTTTTATACAAACAAAAAGCATTTTAATTTTTAAAACATTCAAACTTAGTGCTATTTTTGTTTGTTTGTTTTTTTCATTTTTTTAATATTGTATTTGTGTTTTAATTTTACACAACAGCCATGGGTTCCCCTGTCCTCCCCACTCCTGCCCCCACCCCCACCTTCCCTCCAGCCCCTCCCCTCTATTCCCATCTCCTCCAGGGCCAAGACTCCCCTGGAGATTCGTTTAAACCTGGGGGATTCAGTACAGGCAGCTCCAGTCCCCTCTTTCCAGGCTGAGCAAAGTGTCCCTGTGTAAGCCCAAGGTTCCAAACACCCAGCTCATGCACTAAGGACAGGTCTGGGTCCCACAGCTTGGGTGCCTCCCAAACAGTTCAGGCTATTCAATTGTCTTACTTATCCAGAGGTCCTGCTCCAGCTCGGGGCTCCACAGCCTTTGGTTCATAATTCATGACCTTTTTCCAATCTTGGCCTCAACAATTCATGCTTTTACAGTCCCTCCTCTTTCTCGACAATTGGACACCTAGAGCTCCACCTGGGGACTGGCTGAGGATCACTGCATCCACTTCCATCAGTTATTGGATGAGAGTTCCAGCTCCACGGGTAGGGTGTTGGACCATCTGATCACCAGACTAGGTCATATCAGGCTTTCTCTTGACCATTGCCAGCAGTCTACAGAGGATGTATCATTATGGATTTAAGGGGACCTCTCCAGCACTCTGCCTATTCCTGTTCTCATGTGGTCTTCATTTATCATGGTCTGTTATTCCTTGTTCTCCCATTCTGTTTTTGATCCAGATGTTATCTCCTGTTCCCCTAAACTTTCTTTCCCTCATACCTTGCCCTTCATTACTCCCACTGTCATCCATGTATTTCATGTAAATCTCATGCATTTCTCTGTCATTGGGTGATCCCTGTGTCTTTCCCAGGGTCCCAATTTCTAGGTAGCCTTCCTGGAGTTGTGTAGCAGTCTAGTCATCTTTGATTTACATCTAGTATCTTCCTATGAGTGAGTACATACCATGTTTGTCCTTCTAAGTCTGGGTTACCTCACTTAGGATGATTTTTTCTAGATCCATCCATTTGCCTGCAAACCTCATGATGTCATTGTTTTTCTCTGCTGAGTAGTTCTCCATTGTGTATATGTACCATATTTTCTTTATCCATTCTTCAGTTGAAGGGCATCTAGGTTGTTTCTAGGTTCTGCCTGTTACAAAGAATGCTGATATGAACATAGCTGAGCAAATGCTCTTGTGGTATGATTGAGCATTCCTTGGGTATATGCCCAAGAGTGCTACAGCTGGGTCTTGGGGGAGATGGATTCCCAATTTTCTGAGGCAGTGCCATATTGATTTCCAAAGTGGCTGTACAAGCTTACATTCCCACCAGCAGTGGAGGAGAGTTCCTCTTGCTCCACATCCTCTCTAGCATAAGCTGTCTTCTGTTTTTTCTATCTTAGCCACTTGGACAGGTGTAAGGTGGTATCTCACAGTCATTTTGAGTTGCATTACCCAGATAATTAGGGGGTGTTGACCAATTCCTTAAATGTCTTTTCAGCCATTTGAACTTCCCCTTTGAGAATTCCCTGTTTAGTTCTGTAGCCCATTTTTTAATTGGACTGTTGGGCATTTTGATGTCTAATTTCTTGAGTTCTTTATATATTCTGGATATCAGGCCTCTGTCAGATGTGGGGTTGGTGAAGAATTTTTCCCATTCAGTAGGCTGTCGCTTTGTCTTGTTGACCATGTCCTTTGCTCTACAAAAGCTTCTCAGTTTCAGCAGGTCCAATTGATTGTTTCTCTCAGTGTCTGTGCTACTGGTGTTTTATTTAGAAAGTGATCTCCAGTGCCATTGTGTTCAAGAGTACTTCCTACTTTCTCTTCTATCAGGTTCAGAGTAACTGGATTTATGTTGAGGTCTTTGATCTACTTGGACTTAAGTTTTGTGCATGTCGACAGATACGGATCTATTTGCAACCGTCTACACTTTGACATCCAGTTATGCCAGCACCAGTTGTTGAAGATGCTTTCTTTTTTCCATTGTACATTGTTGGCTTCTTTGTCAAAAATTATGTGTTCATAGGTGTGCGGGTTAATGTCAGAGTCTTCAATCAATTCCATTGTTCCACATGTCAGTTTTTATGCCAGTACCAAGCTGTTTTTATTACAGTAGCTCTATAGTAGAGCTTGAGGTCAGAGATCGTGATGCCTCCAGAGGTTGTTTTATTGTACAGGATTCTTTTGGCTATCCTGGGTTTTTTGTTTATCCATATGAAGTTGAGTATTATTCTTTCCATGTCTGTGAAGAATTGTGTTGGTAATTTGATGGAGATTGCATTGAATCTATAGATTGCTTTTAGTAAGATTGCCATTTTTACTATGTTAGTCCTGCCTATCCATGAGCATGGGAGGTCTTTCCATTTTCTGACATCTTCTTCAATTTATTTTTTCAGGGACTTAAAGTTCTTGTCATACTGTTACTTAACATGCTTAGTTAGAGTAACTCCAAGGTATTTTATATCATCTGTGGCTATTGTAAAGGCTAATGTATCTCTGATTTCCTTCTCAGCCTGTTTGTCTACTGTATATAGGAGGGCTACTGATTTTTTTTTTTTTTTTGAGTTGATTTCGTATCCTGCTATGTTGCTGAAGGTTTTTATTGGCTGTATCAGTTCCTTGGTTGAATTTTGGGGTTACTTATGTATGCTATCATGTCATCTGCAAATAGGACGATTTACTTCCTCCTTTCCAATTTGTATCCACTTGATCTCCTTATGTTGTTTTATAGCTCTGGCTAGAACTTCAAGTACTATATTGAATAAGTGGGGAGAGGGGACATCCTTGCCTTGTTCCTGATTTTAGTGGTATTGCTTTGAGTTTCTCTCCATTTAATTTGATGTTGGCTGTTGGCTTGCTGTAGGTTGCCTTTATTATGTTTAGGTATGTTCCCTGTATTCCTGATCGCTCCAAGACCTTTATCATGAAGGGATGTTGGATTTTGTCAAATGCCTTTTCTGCCTGTAGTGAGATTATCATGTGGTTTTTTTCTTTGAGTTTGTTTATATGGTGTATTACACTGATGGACTTTCATATGTTGAACCACCCTTGCATCCCTGGGATGAAGCCTACTTGATCATGGTGGATAATTGTTTTGATGTGTTCTTGGAGTCTGTTTGCCAGTATTTAATTGAGTATTTTTCCTTCGATGTTCATGAGGGAGATTGGTCTGTAGTTCTCTTTCTTTGTTGCATCTTTGTTTGGTTTAGGAATCAGGATAATTGTAGCCTCATAGAAAGAGTTTGGTATTATACCTTCTGCTTCTATTGTGTGGATCAATTTAAAGACTATTGGTATTAAGTCTTCTTTGAAGATCTGGTAAAATTCTGCAGTGCAACTGTCTGGTCCTGTGCTTTTTTTGGTTGGGAGACTTTTAATGACTGATTCTATTTCCTTAGTGGTTATTGTACTATTTAAATGGTTTATCTGGTCTTGATTTAACTTAGTTATGTGGTACCTATCCAGAAAATTATCCATTTCTTTTAGATTTTCCAGTTTTGTGGAGTAGAGGTTTTTGAAGTATGACCTGATGATTCTGTATTTCCTCATTGTCTGTTATTATGTCCCCCTTTTCATTTCTGATTTTGTTAATATGGATGCTCTCTCTCTGTCTTTTGGTTAGTTTGGATAAGGGCTTGTCTATCTTGTTGATCTTCTGAAAGAACCAACTCTTTGTTTCATTAATCCTTTGTATTGTTCTCTTTATTTCTATTTGATTGATTTTTTATTGATTTTAGCTCTCAATGTGATAATTTCCTGGCATCTGTTCCTCCTGGGAGACTTTGCTTCTTCCTGTTCAAGGGCTTTCAGGTATGTTGTCAAGTCACTAGTATGAGATTTCTCCAGCTTCTTTTTGTGGGCATTTAGTGCTATGAATTTCCCTCTTAGCACTGCTTTCATAGTGTCCCATAAGTTTGGGTATGTGGTGTATTCATTTTCATTGTTCTCTAGAAAGTCTTTAATTTCTTTCTTTATTTCATCCTTAATCCACTGGTGATTCAGTTGTGCATTAATCAGTTTCCATGAGATTTTAGGTTGTCTGTAGTTTTTTCTGTTGTTGAAATCTAAGTTTAAACCATGGCAAATAGGTGTGGGGGCAGGGTGTGGAGACTGCAGGGTCTGCCTGCAGTGTTGGAAAAGGGGAGCCTTCCCACAGGGCCTGCAGTTTGGCTGGCGACTTTTTTCCCCCTAATCCTATTCATTTGTTGCCAGGCAATGGTGGTGCATGCCTTTAATCCCAGCACTATGGAGGCAGGGCCAGGTGGATCTCTGTGAGTTAGAGGCCATCCTGGTCTACAGAGGGAGATCCAGGACAGGCACCAAATCTACACAGGGAATCCTTGTCTCTAACCCCCCACCCCACCAAAAAATCATATTAATTTGTTTGTAAATCTCATTTTGTTTAAGGGCTTAGTAATATTCTGTTGCATGGTTACACTACTTTTCTTTATCCATCCACTTATTCATTGGCAGACATCTAGACTGTTTCCAACATCTGGATATTATGAATGGAGCAGCAATGAAAATATATAAGCAAATGTTTATGAAATAGTAGGATATAGCTATAGTCCATTGGTTATATGCCAGAAATGGTATAGCTAGATATTGATCCATACCCAGCTTTCTGTGGAACCACCACATTGATTTCTATAGAGGTTGTACAAGTTTACATCCCCAACATCCATGAATGAATGTATTCCTTGCTCCACAAACTAACTAACAAGAATGAGCTGTCATTTGGATTTGGTTCTTAATCATTCTGGCAGGTATAAGATAAAATCTCAAAGTAGTTTTAATTTCCATTTCCTTGATGGTTAAGTGTAGCTGGAAGTTTTGCTGTGTTCCAGCCTGCTGGCAGTCATGAAAAACATCTTCCACTCATATCCCACAAGTAAGCACACAGAGGCTTATATTAATTATAACTGCATGACCTTTTGCTCGCTAGCTATTATACCTTAAATTAGTCCATAATTATTAATCTATGTATCTCCACATGTTCTGTGGCTTTATCTGAATCCCATTACATGGTTCTCCTTGGGCAGCTTGCTGGTGTCTGTCCCTGCCTTCTTCCTGTCTCTCTCTTTGAATTTCCCATCTGCCTCTAAGCTACCTTGCCATTGGCCAATCAGCTTTATTTATCAACCAACCAGAGCAACACATATTTGCAGCACACCGAAAGACATTCCCCCATCAGTTAAGGATATTGAGCATATCTTTAGTTTTTTTTTTAGTCATTTATGTTTCCTCTTTTGAGAATTCTATGTTTGGATCTACACCACATTTTTAATTGAGTTATTTCTTTTATATCGAGTTTGGAATTCCTTATGTATTTTAGATATTATCCCTTTTTGGTGTAATTGGTAAAACTAATTTTTTGATCCTCTATCCTGCCTCTTTGTCTGAATGATGGTATCATTTACCATAGAGAAGTTTTTCAGTTACTTGGGGTCCCATTTTTAAATTCTTAGTGCCTGTGCTATCAGTGTTAGGTCTTTTCTTGTGCCAATGAGTTCCAAGGTATTCTGCACATTTTTCTTTCAACTTCAGTGTATCTGCCCTTATGTTGAGGTCTTTGATCCTTTTGGAATTGAGTTGGTACATGGTAATAATCATTCATCTATTTGTATTCTACTCTATGTAGCTATCCAGTTTTATCAGCACCATATATTAAATATGCTTCTTTTTTCCAGTGTTTCTGTCTGTCTTCTTTACTAAAATCAAGTTCCTATTACTGTAGGAACTTATATCTATTATTGCTTTGTAGTGCAGTGTGTGTTTTTGGAGGATGATACCTCCAGCACTTCTAGTATTATTGAGGATTGTTTTAGACATCTTGGTTTTCTTCTGATTCCATATGCAGCTCTACATTATCCTATCAATTGTTATGAAGATTTTTGTTATGGTTTGCAATGAATCTGTGAATTACTTTTGGCAGGAAGGCAATTTTTGCTATATCAATCCAGCCAATCCATGGGAATGGGATATCTTTCTGTATTCATATATGTTTATTAAATTCTTTCTTAAATTTCTTAAGCTTTTTGTCACACAAAGCTTTTACTTTGTTAGGGTTTCTCTAAGATATTTTTGAGGCTATTTTTGAAGGTACAATAAATTTTACTTCCTTTTAACTCCATTTATCATTTGTATATAGCAGGCTGCTTATTTTTATGTGTTAAGTTTGTATTTATTCACTGTGCTGAAAGTGTTTAACCAGCTGTAGAGTTTTCTAGTAGAACTTTTAGGATCACTTATGTATATAATTGTATCATATACAAATAAATATACATTGTCTTTTCCCCTTACCTTTCTTTTTGTATCCACTTTATCTATTTCAGTTGTCTTATTATTCAAGCTAAGACTTCAAGTACTGCCTTGAATAGGTATAAAGAGAATGGAAAACTTAGCTAGTTCCTGATTTTAGTGGAATTCATTGATTTTGTCTTTACTTAGGTTACTATTGACTGTTGGCTTGCTATAAGTTCACTTTATTGCTTTGAATTATGTCCCTTGTTTCTGAAGTGGCATTGGATTTTTTCCCCAAAGGACTTTTCTTCATCTAATGAGAGATCATATCATTTTTTGTCTTCCAATCTGTTTGTGATGGATTACCTTTATTTATTTATATATATTGATTCATCCTTGTATGACTGCATTGAAGCATACTTGATCATAGTGGATATATCTGTTTGATTTATCTTGGATTCAAATGAGTATTTTTGTGTCTATGTTCATAAGGGAAATTGTTCTTTAATTCTCTTTCATTATTGGGTCTTTATGTGGCTTTGTTATCAGTGTAATAGGAACCTCATAAAAAGAAATGGGCAATGTGTATTCTGTTTCTGTTTTGTGGAATAATCTGAGGAATATTGGCTTTAATTTTTCCTTGTAATTCTGGTAGAATTCTATGCTAAACCATCTGGACCTGACTTCATTATGGGAGGTAGATTTTAATTATTGCTTCTATCTCTACTGCAGTTGTAGTCTGTTTAATTTGCCCATCTGCTGCTGGCTTAACTTTGGTAGGTGGTATATATCAAGAAAATTATCCATTCTTTTTAGATTTATCAATTTGGTAGATTATAGTTAATTATAAAATATGTCCTCAGTGTCTGTTGTTTTGTCCCATTATTTATCTAATTTTCTTAATTTAGATTTTTCCCTTTACCTTTTAGTTAATGCATTTAAAATTTTGTCAACTTTATTGACTTTTTTAAAGAACTAACTCTTTCATAGATATTTCCCTTTTTTCTCTTATTATTTGTATGTTATTGAATTTGATTATATCTTGATATCTATTCCTTTTGAGGGTCATTTTGTCTCTTTGTTCTAGAAATTTTTAGTATTTTAATAAGTTACTAATAGTTGATCTCTCCCTTCTTTATGTTGGCTATGAACTTGCTTCTTAGAACCACTTTCATTGTGTACCATACGTTTGGGTATCTTGAGTTCTTTTTTTAATTTTTACTCAATTTTAAAACATTTTTAATATCATTCTCAATCTCTGTTTTGACCCATTCTTCATTCATAGTGAGTTTTTCAGTTTCCATGTGTTCATAAGCTTCCTGTCTTATTTTTGTTGTTTTTGATATAAAGCTTTAGTCTTTGGAGGTCAGATGCTTGGTTTTATTTCTGTTTTCTTGTTTCTGTTGAGGCTTGCTTTGTGTCAAAGTATGTGACCAATTTTGGACATAGTTCCATGAGCTGCTGAAAAGAAGGTACATTCTTTTGTATTGGGGTGAAATGTTCTGTACCTATATTTTAGTTCATTTTTTTTTAACGGCAACCTGTATCTCCACTATTTCTTTGTTAATTCTTCATGTGGATGGCCTGCGTATTACTGACAGTTGGGTATTAAAGTAGCCTACCATCAGTGTGTGAGGATTACTATGGGATTTTAGCTCTAGTAGTGTTTTAGTTTTTTTGTGTGTGAACTTTATGGGAAGCTTTTATGGATTCCCATTATTTTGGTAGTTTGTATTACTCTTAATTTTATTTGTCTGTAAACATATATATTACAGACTAATTATATATATATATAGATATATATATATATATATATATATATATATATAGTGTGTGTGTGTGTGTGTGTGTGTGTGCATTCTTCAGAGTGGCTAACAACTTCTGGTTGATATTTTCATTCTAATACTTTCTGGAGTGCATATTTGTAGACAGATGCTGCTTAAAACTGATTCTATCTTGGAAAGTCTTTCTTTCCTCATCTATGTGATTGAAAGTTTTACTTGATATGATAGATTTGTCTGTCATATGTGGTCTCTTAGAATTTGTAGAACAGAACACCTGTCTAGCCCCTTTATCTTCTAGAGTCTCCACTGAAAATTGAGATATTATTTATATAGGTCTGTATTTATGTGATACTTGCTCTTTTCCCTTGGAACTTTTAATGTTCTTTCTTTATTATATATGTTTAGTGTTTTGATTCTTATGTGCTGTGGGGAATTTCCTTCCTGGTCCATTGTATTTGATACTCTGTGGGCTTCTTGTACCTTGATAGAGACCTCCTTTTTAGGTTTGCATAAGTTTATTCTATAATTTTTAAAAATGTTTTCTGTGTTATTGACTTGTGTTTCTTCTTCTTCCTCTTTCCTATTAATCATAGATTTGGTTCTTTCATAGTATTCCAGATTTTATGACTGTTCAACTATGGGTACTCTGGGTTCAGGGTTAAAAGTGTTTCTAGGTGTTGATTGCTGGCACAAAAGAATGGGGATGGGCTGGAAGAGCATCTGGAGGGCTCAGAGGTTCTATACAAAGTGGAAAAGCCAGATCTGCCAGGAAGATCCTGGCAGTCCCCAGGAAATGCAGGAAGAGGTGGAATTCAGGCTACAGGGCGGAGGATGAGACTGGGGAAATGGAAGACCTGAAAGAGATTCAAGATGTTTCAGGTGGCCTGTATGATTCCCTGGCCTGCATAGCCAATGGGTTTCCAAGGAAGGAGTCCCTCATGTGTTAGCAGAAGACACAGAGGAATGAAATGAGGGAGAAATGCTGCAGAAGAAGTTCTGGGGGTGTCCTCTTCAAATGGGGCAGAGAGGGTGGAGATGCTGCAGCAGGTGATTTGTTATGGAATGGGCAATTGGAAATGGATGACAGAAAGAAGAGTAGAGGTCACCAATCTAATTACCTGACTGGCATGGCCAACAGGTTACCAGGGAAGATTGCTTCCTGAGCTGACAGGTAAAACAAAGATACTTTTGACTTAAGTTGTATAGTTTATATATGTTTTAGGAGTTTATGCCAAAATATTTCTTCATTTTATCTTAAGACAATTTAATTTGAAGGTTAAAGATAAATTATCATATTACATGGCAACAATATATTTGTTGTAGATAATGTGTTTACTTCACATGGGGAATACTTTTATTAATTAATAAGTTTCAATAATAAAAAATTTAATTACACTTTAAAATTTATTTTTATGATGTGTGTAGGATTGTTTTGTTTCTATGTCTGTGTACCCCCTTTATGTCTGGAGCCTACATCCAAAACAAGGCTTCCCATGATACTAGAGTCACAAATGATTGCAAGGTACCATTTGGGTACTGGGGGTTAAACATGGATCCTTTGCATTAGTGTTTATTGCTCTTAGGTATTGAATATTATCTACAGGCCCAATGTTGAGAATACTTTTTCATTGGAAGTCTTAAAGATTTTTCCTTTAACATTTGGTCTATAGTATACATATTAATTATTTGGGTAGAAGTTGTGAAGTCTTTGTTGAGATGCATTTTATTACCATATAGAGATATGGAGATCTGGTATTTCATTTCAAGAAAGTTTGTTATGTCTTTGTCAAATTTTGTTGACATCTTAGGTAAGTGTCAGTATTTGTTAATTTTTTTAAATGAGCTCTCAACATTCACAGAAAATCATTTGTGAGTAAACACTCTCCTTACTTCTTCTGTATGTGTCAGTCAATGTTAGTTAATGTGTAAGTGTGCTCTCAATAGTCAAAGAAAATCATTTCTGATTAAACACACACTCTTCTCCTGTCTCTCTTCTCTTTATTAGTTTACAGTTTTGTAAAACTTTATAATCAACAAAATTATTGTAAATCTTCTATGGGCTTTTAATAGGTTATTAAATAATTATTCAGTAATGATTATTTAGTCTGGTGTACAATAAAATGACTCTTTAACTATTTGTAACAAGTTGGGAAGAGCACTAAATTATAATCCTTAGGAACAATTGCATCTTATATTAACTTAATTTCTGAAATCTTAATATTTAAATTCTTAGAGTTTGCAAAATATCTCCTATTGCTATTGTATTCCATTTCATATATTTTTATGTGCACTGCATCTTATGTAGTCTAATTTCCACAAAATTGATATGCTTTATCACAGTATAATGCAATTCCCTTGATATTGTAATGCTAGTACTTTAAATTTTCATCAGATACCGTCATTCATTTTTACATTTACAAAGCTTTATTATTTTCTCAGTTATATGTCATAGCACCACATCAAACTCAAAGAATGGTATAATAAAAATCAATTAAAAATGCTATTTTTCTTCTGAAATTATTGATTCTAACCAACTTACCTAAAAGTGTGGTATTTAGTGTGAATAGTTTCATTGTAGGGAATTAGCATCCAGATGCTCTAAAACATTGTTTATATTGTTTTATATATTCTTTGACTCTAACTTCACTGTTGCTTATATAATTAACTTATATGCATCTTCTACACTCGGACCACAAATTATCAGATTTTCATATACTATTTCCTCAAAAATCTTAAAATATTTTTATACAGCTCCTCTACATTGCAGAAATGTGCTTACTTTTTTCTAAGGAAAAAGTTTCAATAATTATACTCATAATGAAATTTACTCAATGGCATAGATGAGCACTTACTCACAGAGTGAATTCACTGCATTCACTAACTAATGTAGTAAAACAAAAGTATTCACTACTACATATTTTACTATGTCTTAAAAAGCAATTGTTACTAATTAGACTGTTAGAATTGTAGAATTAACATATATATTTTAATTAAAAGAATACATATATATATATAGTATAAGGTTTTATGAAGTGCACATACAGGTGTACATTTTCTGACAAAATATAATTGGAATATTTCACCAGAGGCTTCTTCAGTAAATCTCAGAAGATCATCAGATTGGCAAGGATTTGGAATATCTCAGGAGGACCGAGAGCTATTGCAATAACCAAGACTGCTCTCTGGTCTTTGAATACACTGCAAGCAAAGTCTATGCATTGATTACAAGTGTTTCAATTTTAATACTTGCTGCATGCTTCTTAAATATCACCTGTCTTTAGAATTAAAAGGATCTCAAGAAGTCATTTGGGTTTTTAAATATTTCTGAAATAATAAAAGTTTTCTTCAAAAGGTTAAAAGAACCCATAATTCTTCAAATAGAGAAAACATAGATGATCTCTTTTGGTAATTGTGAAAGGTCATGTTTTAATCTAGTGTCTCAAACTGATAATAGGGAACAGCCGGTATCTTGGAGCTGAAGGTCAAAACAATACCCTGCACTCAAAGTATGGTACTATAAAATAAATTAAACATTATGTTTTTCTTCTGAATTTACTGGGTTTAAGCAACTTACTTAAAGTGTCATATTGAATGTGAATAATTTTAGTGAGATTAACAGCCGAATCTTTCAAATCATTTACTGTGAGGACAATAAATAAAAATAAGGATTATAATAGAATCTTACTCTTCTTACTTGTTTATATTTTATTTAGTTTTTATGGAATGAAATAGTTTCAATGCATTTGTTATTTAAGCAATATTTTTGTAACTGGAGTCATGAGCAAGATATTCAACGCCAGGAATTCCAGTGGATCGGGCTGAGCTAATTGCACTAAAGAAAGCAATGTGAATAGGAGACTGTAATGAGGACAAGGAAAACAGGGATTTAAATCTACTTTTGATGTGCTGGTATGAGCTTTACATTTAAATTAAAAAAGGATTGATGGGAAGGGCAAGATATTCATGATTAAAGAGTGTTGGTTTAACACTGACATGAGTCTGCCTGATCAGTGTTCCAGTTCTGCACAATGTACACACTGAAAGTCCTTATTATCTGATAGAACAATCCCATTCCCATGAAACAATTGTTCCTGCTGTGTAGGGGAGGAATGTGTTCTCATTATGAGTCTACCCGGTTATATAATCACAGGAGAATTCAGTTTCAGAACAATGACTGGAAATTTAGAAATATGTTTTAAAGGTTCATTACTAGAGCATTATAACATGCCTTGGTAACTCTTATATTTGTGCCTTTAGCTTTTGAAGGGGATGGGATAGGCTGCATAACCAAAAATATTGGACTGATGGTCTGGACTGAATCCAGCATTAATCCAGACCAAAATTCATAATCTAAAGACAAAGGGGATGTATATCAATAGAAAGCAATGAGAGCAGGAAAATGTGCTGTTCATAGTTAATCTTTAGAACCAAGTGAAAAGTCAATTCGGTAATGATAAGCAAAATGAAGTTTCCAAGGGGCCATTCTGCTTTACTTGTTTTTAATTTTTAAAAATTATGCTTTATACATTTTCCCTTTATCTAAAATATCATTGAAATATAAAGCATTTAATTATTATGGTAAAACTATCCAAAATCCAAGCCAAACATTCCCTAATTTCTTATATCATAGCATCTATGTTATATACTAAGCTATATGTGAAAGTTAGGAGCTACATTAAAATTATATGTTGTTTCAAAACTAAATTTCACTATTGCTTACCATTCATGGAAACATTATGGCTAATAATAGTTTGGTAGCTATTCCCTAGGGTCATTGGTGATTTGTTATACCCACAGCAGAAGGAATCAATAGTTTCAGTGGCCTATAATTCTTTTTTATAATACAACTGTGAGACCAAGAGTTTTATGACAACCTTTAAAGGTGTCAAACTGGGTCTAAAATATTGTTAACATTTATAGTATGTATTTGGAATAGATAAAAATTAACACTTCCTCCTTCTCCTTACCTGAATTTCCTGTTTGTGTGCTACTCCCTAAATGACTTTCTCCTTGACTTGCTTCAGAGATACAAAAAATTCTATGTATACACCTGTCCATTCAGTGCAGAACGGCTTGAGTGAAGTATTAAATTAATATAGGTAGAAAAGACACATTGATATATTCTACTAACATTTATAGAGGAGAAGACAAAACAAACAAAATAAAATTATTTCTTCCATAAACCTTTTAGTCTAGTACAAACAAACAGAAAAACAACAACAAAAAAGAGCTCTTTAAAAAACTAGAGTAGAGGAGACTGATTTCCCTTCACTAGCAGGTATCATTTGCAAACAGCTTCTGGGTTAGAGGCGGGTCTTGGTGTCCTCTTTCTCCTCTAGGTGCTGATGTTTCACCTCTTTTAAAGTTGCGTAGGTCTTGTACTTGCTGTCTCAGTCTCTGTGAGTTCCTGTTGTATCTGGAAGACACTGTGTCCCTGGATTCATCTGCCTTCTCAGGCTCTTAACAGTCTTTCTGCCTCCTCTTCCTCCTAATCAGAAGTTATTTGCAATTGATATCTTGAAGGAAAGGGACCGTTAGTTTTCTCCATTGGAGTGTCAGTGAATATATGAATTTCTTTAAATGGAACCCTAGATACTAACTTATTAATACTTTGTTTACCTAACAACAAATAAATATCAATATTTATTAAAAAGAGTCCTGATACAGTTTGAAGCACAAAAATGTTTAATATATGTGTATAAGTAAATAATAAGTGGACACTATATTCAAATGATCAATATATATGGATTTATATATTTTAAATGAGCAAATATAAACACATTTTACATATTTGCTGTTTTATCTAGTATTATTTTATTGACACTGAATAACCTAAAAAGAAAAGAAAGTTGACTGTGCCTATTATTTTTATATTTCTCCCCAATTATTCTAGTCTAATATAAATAAAAGAAAATTCACTGGCTACCCCTAAGGGTAGCTCTAAGTTCTCCATCTAGAACAGTTTATAGTCACTGAAAATTCCGATACGAATTTGTAGTTCGATATATATGCTTCTGCATCTTCCCACTCATTCCCAAACCAACACTAAATCCAGTGAAAAACACATTTAAATGCATCTGTGATAGTCTATGCAAATGTAAATCAAGACCATCGCATTGTTCTTAACATATTTATGATATTCGGGACATAACTTCCTTTCATACAGTGTAACTTTTAAAGGCCTATGATAGAACTCATAGACTATATTACCATATTCCCTACAGCAGTATCCACAAAGAAAAAATGTTCAAGTTATTTCAGCTAAGCAGCAGAAACATAGTTTCTAGACAATGTCAGTGCTATTCCTCATACAGATTCTCTATAAACTAACGTGAAATGTTTTACTAATATGTAGTTTTCAACTTAACCGTTGTTACTTCATAAATATGGAAATGTGTATTTTCTTTCTGTATGTCTTTTCTGTTAATTTTATTATAAAATGATTTGGAGAAAAGATTTTTTTGGGGGGAAGTGGTGAGTAACATTCTATTCATCTATTTGATTTTTGTTCTATTTTGAGGCAGCTCACTCCCCATAGCCTAGGATTGCCTTGAACCATAATTATCTTACCCCAAACTTTATAATGCTGGGACAACAGATAACAACAAAATAAAGGTTTCTAGTGAACTCTTGATGGAAAAATATATAAATGCATATGAGAAGTGCTATTGTTTTCAATTTTTGTTTGCTGCAAAATGGAGGTATATATTATATTGGCGTTATTAATTCTTAGAACAATTTCTTCTCATCTATAACAACTACTTCATATAACACTCTGCAGTATACCAAAATTTGAATATTATTTAATTTCCTTTATGCTATGACAAAATACTCGAAGAAAAGCATCTTAAAGATTGAATGGTATGTTTTGACTCACATTTTGAGTACATCATCAGCAGGGAATTCATGGGAATGGGAGCATGAGACAACTATACACATTGAGTTAGGAAAGAGAGATAGATCCTGGTACTCAGTTTGCATTCTGCTTTTATTCAGTGCAGGATTCCAGTTCCTGGAACAGTGATGTTCACATATATTGTACATCATTCCACTTCAAATATCCTGCTCTAGAAAATCCCCCAAAAGCATTTACAGATGCTCATTTGTTAGGTCCTTCTAGATCCTACTAACCAGCAATCACTGTTAAGCTTTACAGTGTGTTTTTAATAATTTAAACATCTGTTACATGAAATTAACATTTAAGTGATTTCAAATGTCCTCACATAATCAATAAGTTGTCATATACTGGAGAGTAGGGGTTCTTTTTAAAGGTATACACATGAAAGTGCTCACTCAGTGAACACAAGGAGAATAATACTGAGACCATTTCTAACCCTGTCATGGTTAATTTGGCCTCAAAAACAAATACATAACTAGACAAAATTTTAAAATTATTCCGACATTCAAACACTTTTGCAGTAAAATGTACATGTAGTTAGTGATACCAATAGGTAAGATGAGTAAGATGTGATACAGAATGAGGGCTGGGGGTGTTTTTCTGTATGCTGTGAATATGTGCTGTTTTTATTGGTTAATAAAAGAACTGCTTTGGCCCATGGAAAGGCAGCTTATAGGCAGACAGGCAATCCAGGACAGAGAAAGAAACAAGAGAGGCACAGGCAGAGTCAGAAGTCACCAGCCAAACACAGAGGAAGCAAGATGATGACAAGACAGAACTGAGAAAAGGTACCAAGCAATAAGGCTAAATATATATATATATGAATTGTGGGTTAATTTAAGTGTAAGAGCTATCAGTAATCAACCTGAGCTAATGGCTGAGCAGTTATAATTAATATAAGCTTCTGAGTTATTATTTTATAAGTGGGGCTGCAGGGACCTGGCAGGACCAAGGAAACATTCCAACTACAAATGAGACCAATGCTGAGTTAATAAAGATGTCATGGAGGAGCAGTCTCTCATATATATTGGTTGTTTGAAAATGGTCACACCCAACCGGTGGCCCAAAAGGCCTGTGACTTTCTCCTCTTCTTGAAGGACAAGACAGCTCCCTGAAGTGGCCCCCAGGAGGCTGGGGACAGCCCTAACTTGACCTCTGTGGAGGCTGTCCTGCAGAGGTGGCAGGAGGGTGAGTAGAGCCAGCCCCTTGGGGACCTGGAGCCTGAGGCCATGCTAGCTCTCCTGAGGTCCCTATACCTGGAGGGCCAATTGGCCAAGAGCAGTGACCACATGGAGAAGAGCCCACAGTTGCTACTGCAGGACAAGCTGGCCAGGGCGGGTATATTGGAGGAGAATGAAGATGACTGCTACTAAGGCTGTGTCCGCATCCTCTGTCCATTGCCAGCAGCAGGACTCCAGCCCAGGCCAGCTGCTCGTGAGACCCTCCAGGGAGTAGGTCAAAGTTCCCATATTTTCAGCCGGGTATGAGAACACAGTTGTGATCCCAGAGTTTTAAAGGTCAAGGGAGGAGAATGTAGAGTTCCTGGCCAGTCTGGACTAGATAGCAACCCTAAAAAAAAAAAAAAAAGAAAAGAAAAAAGAAAAAAAGAAAATGGTCACACATTTGCTTCTCCATTCCTCATTTTATCCACTAAAACTATAATAAAATTATTCTTTCATATTGTTCTTGTGAAGATTAAAGTAGCTTGTGGTTTTTAGACACATAAACAATAGCAGGTATATAATATATGTTATGTAAGCATTTCTATACAAAATTTAAAAAGTCATTGTTTGATAATGAATTATGTGATCAAACGCACACTTCCCTAGCTAATTCTACTTTTATTTTGTAGTCATCAAAATTTTGTTGGAAAGCAAAACTACAAAGTTAATTAGCAGCTGCAAACAATTACAGTATCCTTTAAGCTCTGAGGGAAGATGGGGAGATGAGGTCAAAGCTGTGACATGAATCCAAACCCACAAACATATATAAATGAGCCACCATAAACAAACCAAAAATTCTAATGGACTGAGTATGTTATTCTTGTAGTAGATTTTGTTGGGTGAAGAGATTCAAACATTTATAATAGCCAGATGAACAAGAATACTTTGGGAAAGAACATTTCAACTTAAATAATGTAAATAGAGTGCCCTTCAAAGTGCTTAATTCAAGAGAAAAATATCTTAAGAAACTAATTGTATAGTGAGCAGATAAACACATTTCCTGGTACCTGTCTAACAATAGAATGCTTTTGTTTGATTTGATCTGTATATCCAGAAATATAAATGTAGGCTATCCCATATCTAGGATTTTTAAATTGTACTTAATTATCTCATAGTTATATCTTATTACATTACTATTTCTGACAATGATTAATACAAGGATATATAAGTAACTAGCCAAGAGCACAGTGTACTAATTCAATCTAATCTGGGCTAGGAGCTAGGCTTCAAGCTAGGTATTTTAAATGTAAGACTGCTTGAATTTCATATGGGCTGTATAGTCAATATTTTTGATGAATTAGCCAAGCTATTAATCTTGCAATGGATACAGGTCAAACTGATTCAGAAACCAGAAGATGAATTATTAATTCACATCTTGTCATTTTACTTATCACACACAGTACAATATTGAAAATGGAGAGACATAAAGTTGAATCCAGTCTTTTGGTAATGAGCTTGCTTTCCTATTGCTCTTATTCTTTGTTTTACATCCTTTTATATTAAATGTTATCTTTATTTTCATCATGTTACTATGTTTCATTTATTATTTAAAAATCACTACACAAAGTCTTATGTTTTGATTATAGAGTAATACAATATTTTGTGTCAAAACACACAGACATGGACACACAAACATATTACATAGACCAAATATAAACCCTAAATATAAAATAATTGCTATTATGCAGCGCTCCCTCACCAGCATGAAAAAAATACAAATATTTTATTTAAAATTTTTATTCCTCCTGAAATCTAATGGAAAATAATCTGAGGAAAAGGTTGTCTACTGGAAACACTAAGGTAACCTATTGCTTGAATCCATTTTATTGTGTCCTCATGTTGTCTAGATTTGTGTGTTTCTATTTTGTTTTTTTTTATTTCAGGATTCTACATTTTCAGATTTTTTATGTCTTTGTCCTCTCAACCAAATGATGCAATGTTTTGGCTGTTAGTATAGCATCAGCCAATATGAATTGATACAAATCTCAGTTATCTAACTCAAAATAATGTTGAATAATATTCTGTAACACAAATATTAAAATGATCTTGTAATTTAAAAAAACTGGGGCCAGATATTGGGGAAAATGCTGAAAGATCAGAGAGACACAGGAACAAGTCACTGCCACATCTTACCTCTAAGACTCCTCAGCTTGAAAATGCCTTTAGTTTCTGTGTTCTCAAGCATTATAGACCTTTCTCTGCCCAGCCATCACTTCCTTCTTAGTGCTGGGATTAAAGGCATATGACACCCAAGTGTTGGGATTAAAGGTCTGTGCCACCACTGCCTGGCTCTGTTTCTATCCTAGATGAATTAATCTCATGTAGTCTAGAGTGGCTTTGAACACATAAAGATCCAGACGGATCTCTGCCACCCACATGCTAGAATTAAAGGTGTGTGCCGCCACTGCCTGGCCTTTATGTTTAATCTAGTGGCTTGTTCTGTAATCTGATCTTCAGGCAAATTTTATTAGGGTACACAATCTATCACCACAATACACCATTGTAAAGATGGCCCAGAGACATAGGATAGAGGGAAAAAATCAATACAATAGTTCCTAATCATCTTCTGCTGTACTCATAGATTATCCTAGTCCAATCATCATCAGACTTCCTCCAGCAGCTGATAGAAACAGATGAAGATAATCACAGCAAAATATCAGGCACACAGAAGGAGCCCAAATTGGAGATCTCCACTGGATCTCTCCACTTGAATATCAGGAAACCTCATAAAAGAGGGGGAAGAAGAATTATAGGAGCCAGAGATGTGTAGGAATCAAGGGGAACAAGGCCTACAGAATCAACTAAGTGGGCTCATAGGGGCTCACAAAGACTTAAGCAGCAATCACAGAGCCTACATGTGTCTGCACTAGGTCTTCTGCATGTATTGTTATGGTTGTTAGCTTGGTGGGTTTTAAAAATTTTTATTATTAAGAAATTTTATAATAATTTTACATACCAAACACTAGTACCTCCCTCCTTCCTCTTCCTATCCCTAGTCTTCTCCCCAACACTTCTCCTCCAATTCCCATCTCCTCTAAGTCAAGGTCTCCCATGTGGAGTCAGTAGAGCCTGGTACATTCAGTTGAGGCTGGTCCAAGCCTCTCCCCACTGCACCAAGGCTGTGCAAGGTGTCTTACCTTAGGCACTGGGCTCCAAACCCCGCTTATGCACCAGGAACAGATCTTGATCCCCCTGCCTGCAGGCCCCAAAACAATTTAAGCTAAACAACTATCTCACATATCCAGAGAGCCCAATACAGTCCCATGGGGGCTCCACAGCCATTGATCCACACTTCATGGGTTTCTACTACCTTGATGTTTTTGTGGGACTTGTAACAGTGGGAATATGGGTGTCTCTAGACTCTCCTGCTGCCTCTTGGGACCATTTTCCTTTACTGACCAGCCTTTTTGTGAGGATTTGTGCTTAGTCTTAATGGATCTTGTTATGCCATGCTTGCTTGATATCCATGGGAGGCCTGCTCTTTTCTGAATGGAAACAGAGGAGGAGTAGATCTAGGGAAGAGAGGAGAGGTAGTGGGAAATGGAAGGAGGCGAGGAAGGAGAAACTGCTGTAGGGACATATAGAAAACAATTATTTTTTTTTTAATGTTGAACAAGGAAGCACTAAAACTCCTTGGCTTTGTCTTATGTACATGAATCTGTCAATAGAACCACTGTTTTGATGATTTCAGGCAATTTTGGTAGAATTTAGCTGCATCTATTTGTGCATGGGACGTTAATTGGCAGTCTTACAGCTATGCTTCAGAATGACCTAACCTAGGTACATGGGGCTTTCTTCCATAGACTTTTTCATTTCCTGTATGATGATAGCTGAATTCTTGATGCTTTTGTAAAGTTTTGATCATAAATTTCCATTCTATTTAATTTTATGCAGTCACCATCACAAGCTAATGAGGATACAATAGGATATTTTTACGTTTAACATACTCCTTTCTTTAAAATGTTATATTTTGAAGATAAATTTGTACAATTTTAAATGCATTCCTAATATTATAAGTTTATAAATGATCAATATCATTTTAGAAAAAAATTTAAATACTATTCTATGAAATTATTCATGAGAATAATTGAATATTTTATTTCTATAAAAATGATTTTTCTTGCAGTAGAAGGGAGCAAATGCAGATATCTACAGCCAGAAGTTATATAGAGAGTCAGACATCTTGGTATACTCAGTCCTGAGTGGGATGTCCCCATGAATATCCTTCCGTCAGTACACAAGGAACTCTATAGAAGAGGAGACAGAAAGAGTGGAAAAGTCAGAGGGGTGGAGGACACCAAGAAAACAAGGCCTTCTAAACCAACATGAACTAAGCTCATAGGAACAAATAGGGACTGAGGGAGCATGCACAGGGCCTGCACAGGTACGTACCAGATAGGGACCAAGCACTAAACAAAGTGGACATAAGCCCCCATTCTTATCTCAGACCTACCTCCAACTTATAACTGCTTGCAAAAGATTTTTTTTTTCCAATGGAGACACACTGGAAATACAAAACAATCTTAAAAGCCTCCTCATGCTCAGCAATAACTTCTGTGGGATTTCTTTGTCTCCTAATGTTTTGTCTGGATTTTATTTCTTTGCATGTTCTTGGCACATTTATTATAAACTAAGGTTTTGTCCCCTCATTGGATGCCTGTGTGTACCAACGTGTGTGTCTCTGCATCCATGTGCTTCTTATGTTTTTTTGTGCCTGTTTTTCTTCTGATTGTTTTGTGCTGTTGTGACTTTTTGTTTTATCTTCTTTTATTTTTATCTTTAGGTGCCTGTTTTTCTTCTAAAGAGAAACAAAAACGGTGTGGATCTGAATGCAAGAGGAGGTGGGGGGGGGAGTTAAGGAGGGAAAACCATAATCAGAACTTATCATATAAAATAATCTATTTTCACTAAAATGAAAATAGAAAAAAAATATGGTCCTGAGTCTTGGCGGGGGGGGGGGGGGCAGCATGGTTGGTAAAGTGTTGACCTAACAAGTACAATGCCCTTAGTCCAACCCCTAGTATCACATATACCATGATTCATAATTCCAAACTCATAATCTCAATACTCAAGGGATAGAGGCAAGAAAATTCCAAGGTAATCTTCAGCTATAAGATTTTCAAACCAGACTGTAAGATAATAGTATGATAAATAATAAATATGTAATTTAATAAATGTAATTTTGGTAAGAGAAACTGTCTTTAATATTATTAATTATTTCCTCATTAATATTTTGAAACATTATTTGAATCATAAAAAGAACATTTAAAATATTTATTCATATGTCACTCATTTATTTTTAAGTTTGCTGTTGATTATTCATATAAGTATTTAAAGAATGTTCTACTTTTTAATTTGTACACTTTTTTTCATTCATATTTGATGTTTTTGTTGCCAAATTTTCATGATGATGATTTTATATTAAGCATCCAAGCTCTAATATTTTAAATGCCAGGGAAAACTCTAAAGCACCACTTTGCTCTGTGGTATTTTAAAGTTATATATCTGATATCCTTTATACTATTCCATGGTGTCTTGCATGATAGAAGTAAATATACTTAGATAAATTATTGCATTTTAATATTTATAAAAGAAAGATGAAAATACTAGACTTTAAAGAGTAGTTCATTTAGGAATATACTTTCATGGAACCATAAGGACTTCACTTTAATTCCCAGAATTAATGTTAAAAAGTTGGGGAAAAAATAGAAAAGGGGGGAGGAGGACAAAAACAAAAGACAGGAAGAATGTTAGAAAAAGTCATAAGGAATCATATTACAAACAATTTAATTAAAAGGAAAACCTATAATATATGTGTATGTATAGAAAAATATACATAAATAATTTAATTGAGATTTCCTTATCTAGGCTTACAATGTTCCCTCCAAGAGCCAAAGGCTACCTCAGAAAAACTTCATCTCCAGGTGTAAGAAACTTTCCTTTGGTTGTATGTATGAGAGTCCCCATACATACAGGCTATTGTTACTGATATTGGTTGCCTCTCAAAGTTGAAGGTAGGCCCTAATTACTGAGGACATAATGCACTCCAGACAGACTGCTCAGTGACCCTACACTGACACTAATATGAATGCCTCCTTTCAAAGGACTTACTTCCTTGATAGCAGAAGGCATAATTTAAGCTTCCAAAGGAAGGAAGAAACAATTTAGTCCTACCTTGCTCTGATGCCTCAGAATCACATAACAACCAGCATGACATGCCCACTTGTACAGAGTCCCATCGTGTAACTGGAAGATCTCTTATTGTACTTAAGTCTCACAGCAAAAGCAAAATCATGACTGGCACTGAAAACCTTCCCAGCTACCCAATGCTAGTGAAGTTGTGGATCTTGGAGAAAAACCTACAGCCACTGTTTTACTAAATCATCATAACCCCTAACTGCACTTTAAATATTTGTTCTCATACTCTCAGGCAAGTTTAGTCCTCAACTTCATCAAGAAAATTTTTCTCTGCAACAGATGGCAGCCATTAAGAAAACCACAAGCAAACAAAATGCAAATTTGTGGAGCCCAGTCAAAGTAGATACAATTGTAAGACAACTCCAGCAATGTAAGGTTTAGGGAACACCACTGAGAAGGAGACAGAAAGATTGTAAAAGTAAAAACAAGGCAGATCATGCTTGAGATTTTCCTCTGATCTACACACCAATGAGCACACACTCACAACCCCAACACACACACACACACACACACACACACACACACACACACACAACAGACTCATACATCTCACACATGCTTTCACATTAAACTTTCTGGATATACATACACACACACACACACACACACGTACATGTGTGTGTGTGTGTGTGTGTGTGTGTGTGTGTGTGTAGAGAGAGAGGGAGGGGGGGGGAGATTATGATGATATATTTTCAGAAAATATATCTTGCCTTTAAAGAGACAGACTTTTGCCAAACATTAAATCCAAGTTAGTAACATGCCTTAAAAGCCTTTAAGACTAAATGTTTACTGAACTATTCTACTGTGTACACAACATGTTGAGGTTGAACCTGCCCTTAAGAAAGTGCTATCACCAAACTTATTTGCCTTTGATTTCCCATGAAATCAGATTTTACACCTTAAGGTACATGTATAATTTTAATCTTAAATTATACTCTTCTATACTTTTAGGTCTGAAATCTCTGTCTCTGTCTCTTTCTGTGTGTGTGTGTGTGTGTGTGTGTGTGTGTGTGTGTGTGTGTGTGTGTATGCATGCACATGTTGTGGTAATCCTTTGCTGAAACCAGAAAAAAAAAGGTTGAAAGTACACTTAAACAAATATCTCAAAACTGTTGGAAGCAACAAGTGAACATAGGTCAAGAACATACATTTACAATTTTATGTTATTCTGGGTCAGAGGGCCATCAATAATGTAACTTCTCTTGTAAAACTTTTAAGTATTTATGTAAATAGTTCTTTCTTCATTTCCCATGCCATGTTTTCTTTGCTATACAAAAAAATAATAATAAAATAAAATAAAAAATTACGGAGCAAAATACTTTGTAAGGAATCAGCACAACATGGAGTAATAGGGTCAAATCAGACACACACAACAAGCAGGTAACACAGACTGGTCATACCACAAGCTACGGACAGAAGACATAAAGAAAGAAAGAGAGAATTCAAATCTGGGTTTGTTTTTTGGTGAAACTACTTCAAGGGAAAGTTTCTGTTTTCCTTCCCTAATGGGATGTCAACTTAAAGGATGGACCTTGACAGTATTTTAGTTGTTGTTGGTGGTGATAGTTGGTTGGTTATTTTTTTGAAACAGGGTCTCACTATGTAGTTCTGGCTGTCCTTGAACTCATGGTGTAGATCAGTCTGACCTCCAACTTACAAAGATATGTAGCTTGAACTCTCCATCTCCTGTGATCAGACTGGTGACTGCCCCAATTGTCATCAGAGAGCCTTCAGGCAGTAACTGATGGAAATCGATACAAAGACCCACAGACAAACATTAGACCATGTTTGGGGAACCCTGCTGAACAGAGTGAGGAATGATTGTAGGAAACAGAGCCTCCCTGGTTATTCATTCAGACTCTTTAAGTTCCTATGAGCCAGGTGAGTTCTTTCTGTGGATTTTCTTGTAATGAACTTGACCCCTCTGTTTCAGTGAATACTTTCAAGCACCTATAAATTTTTAATTTATACAAAATTGAAGAATTTAAAAGTGAAACTTTTTTTTTTTCATTTAGCAGTTTGAATCAGTTTTGTTCAATATTCCTTTGCTGGCTCTAATTATAGTTGAACCACTTCACAGAACAATGAGAACTATCAAGAAATGTGTCTTTCCAGGAAATGAAGAGATTGTGCATGAAGTTGAGATCTAAGTGTTAGATATTTTGAATTCTCTCTAAATGAACACTTTTGGTCATCATTTCTCAGGTAGTAATGCAAACCTATATTTAAAAAGATCAATCTTATCACCAAATTTTTTCCACAGATGACTTCAATCTCTAAATTAATGTAACAATACTTCAATCATCTTTTCCGTCACTTACTTGCCTGTACACTTTTTGAATAAGCCATTGTCTTTCTATTATAACACTGTGTCTTTGGAGTTCATGTGATGTTGGTTACTGAACAAGTGCTGACCATTCTAGAAGACAAGAGGACACATTCACTATATCCTCTGTGCACCACTGTTAAAATAGTCACATTCAGAACGCCTTGAAAATCTAACCGGTGGTGCTTAAAAAGGCAAGTTTTATATACCGCTTTTCCCTCCTGTAAATATTTCTGTTAATTACATGGGGTTTGAAAAAGCTTTCCTTCATCCCGGCAGTTCCCCAGAGCTAGCAATTGTTGCTGTGTTTGATAATTGTGGCAGAATGCCAGTTACACTGAATGATGAATGAAAGATCTGCTACAACTGTCACAAGGCAACAAAAGTCACAAAAATATATTTAAGGGCCAGAGACTTAAAAGTAAGCTCCACACTGAATAATGTAAACAGTGTTTTATCTCAAACTTTCTATAACAATGAGAAAATATGTTCTCATATGAAAAGCTAACAGGAATTATCACATTTTACTATTCAGTCCTTGCAAGAATTTTATAATCAGTATATAGAAAAACAGATCATTGTAAAAAAAAAAAATGACAAATAAGGGTGATACTTTTATTTACAGAATTAGTCAATTGAGAAAAGATTTATGAATTTTTTGGAATTGCACAAAGTAGTATATGTAAGTAATGAACATTACACAGGTGATTTAGTTTGCATTTCTTGTTAATTTTAAACATATTTCAAGTAGGATTGACAAAGGTACAGAGACTTTTAAAACATAATTGAAAGATATGTAAAGAACATGATAATTACCACTAAACACGTTGAAAATTATTGTATTTCTCATTATTTACCTGAATTTTCTTGTTAAGAGAAAATAATAAATTATACAATTCTGCTTTTATGTTACTGAAAATAAGAACTTTGACACAGTATCAACCCATGCTCAGAGATCTACAGATGTAGACATCCAGCTTAGGATATTATTTTGTTGCAGAAAGATACAACTTTTCCTGGCAGACTTCCCATTTTTTCACATGGTAAATAGCACATGGGTACATTAATTTGTCATGGTGTCTTATGTATCTGTGAATGTATGTGAGTGCATACAATTTATAATTTAAATTGGTAATGTAAAATTGCACTGAATGTTATTCATATCTGCGATTTTCACAAAACCATATAAGAACTAGAGCAATCACTTTCTCTTATATGTAATATTTGTGTTTTACTGTCTTTCTTATTCATTTCTGTTTCTATGATAAAGTACCCCCATAAAATCATCTTAGGGGAGCACTTTGTATTGGTTTAGACATCCAGAGAGATGGAGTCCATATTGAGTGAGGACAGGGCAACAATGAGGAAGACGTGGCCACAGGAACAGTTATCTGAATGAGCATGTATCATCACAATACAAGAAGCTGTGAATGAACAGCAAGTGGGAAGCAAGTCTCTTGGATACTACAGGTATGAAACAACTAATATGAGATTATTGATAACATAACATAAATAAATATCATACATGGAACCAACATAATTAAAAATTACAAATAAAGCAAGTGACAATGGCCTATGAAGTCAAGTTTGGGGGAAAAGTATGCAAGATGAAATGTGTGTATAACGATTCAGGTTTTTATTTCTTTGCCTGAATATTTCAAATGCATATATTTTCTTATATTATTGGTATGCAATAGCACTTTTATAACTTTTAAAAGTATACACATATTTCATGATATATAAAAATAGCAATTCTGAAAGTTTTAATTGTACTTATTGAACAAGGTACTGAAGTGATTCTATTTCAAATGTGTGGTATAAATGACAAGATATAACATTGCCTATGTCCAGCATTAGCAGAGTTGACAATAAAATTCTGATGCTCAGGCATCAGGAGATTCACCACAGTTGCTGGACTGGTATGGATTATCTGAAATTAGAGGTGATTTCTTTGGTGTCTTCATCTCCACAGATGGTAAAGGAAGGTTTAGAAACCCTTGTGATGCTGCCAGGTGTTTTTTACCCACTATTGGGGCTTAGAGACATGAGTAATGTTTGCCCTGTGGGTTGTTGTCTGCTGTGAGAAGCAGCTTCTGTTGAGAGAATAGCTGCTGAAGACTCTTCTTTCCTCATCCCATTTATCACTGATTTTTGTTTTTGTGTCTGTGTGTATAATATGTATTCAGGTGTATGTGTGTTCATGCAAATATGGGCATGCATATGGTGGTTAGTAGACATCTTGATTATCAAATTTTGTCTAACACCTCCACACAAAGTTATTTAAAACGTGATTAAAATTGATGTGTGCACCATTCCACTTACAATGATTTGTATTATAATGAGGACTCAACATATACTACTTTCCAGGGAAAGAGTTAGTAAGATAAGAGATGACAAATTTTTAGATTAATACGAGTTTTTGTTAGAGATAATTTAAATTTTACATCACACTTTTAATATACATAATGTGTTTCTTATACAAAAGTTTTTCACATTGTCAAGAAAAATAGCTGAAATTAACAAAACTTAAATTGTATTCCATTGGTGTGCCATTTCTCCTCCTAAATGCAGAGTTATACCTAATATAAATATAGTGGTCTTGAGGAGGTGCTAGGGTCACTTTGATCATTCCTATGAAAAATTTGGACTAATATCAACAATAAATAGAAGAAAGAAAGAATAGCTAGAAAAAAAAAAAGATTGAACTTCCTGGAAACATTTTCATTTTTAAGGAAGTAAAATATCAAACTGGAGTAAACATTGGGAAAAAGAAAAATGAATAAGGTATCAGTTAATTTACTTCACTTTGATATATAAATTTAGCTCTGGTTTGTAATCTCTTCCCTTCTGAAAGACCCTGTGCCCCAGTGGAGACTACTGGACTGGATAATTCTGCAATTACTTGCATAACACCAAAAGTTAACATCTCCAATGACTAATCGTGATGTTTCCAGAATATCTAGGATGGACCCCAGAAAGATTTGGATTCTTTGGAGCTGTGTAATGAGAAGGTCTTTCCTCCCACAAAAATGGACAGCGTGCTTAAGAGTCATTGTGCAGACAGGACTGTAGAGAGTACATTTTTGTCCTGGCTAATAGCAATTTTTGCCAAATTCTAGCAGCAAAATGTACCCACAAGCTAAACCACAGCTGTAGCTGTGGTTAGCTCACATGCATTCATCACTGTCACTTTGTAAATTAGGAGCCAGCCATCCATTTCCCTCACTCTACCTCAGCTTTATTCCAGAATGAGGTAAGGCTCATAATGTACAGATATGATAGTTTTTCCTTGTAGCCTATTGTTTAGAGAGCCATCAATTTTGTTCTGTGTCACTTCACAAACTCTCATGCTTTTCAAAGAGGAAACTAGATTCTCATTGGTGTTTTTGTCAGATAATGTGTATGTGTGGGGAGAGGACACAGTACTACCAGTTATTATTGTCCCTTGCCAGATTTTATAAGACATGTTCAAACTGTGAATGGTTTGGTCAAAACATGCTTTAAAAGTTCTCATCACCTATAAAATAGCCACTAAGTTCTGATTTTTAGCAGGGAGTGTTAAATATAATGTCACTATATTTAAAAAAATCTTTAAATAAATTACATAAACTTAAAATATTTGACACCAATGCATCAAGGTTGTTTTGTTCAACTTACAAATGCATTAGCATGTTTGTGATAAAAGGTACCCCAAAATAAATTTAGTTAAAAAATTATATTAAAAATATCTCTATATACTTTAGGGATGTAAAGTAAAGGAGAAAAAAATCTAAAAGATATTCAAAATTCTTTTCCAGTAATGTAAATGTTATTACAAAGAATAATAAGTAAATTACAATGGTCTGCTTTCTGAATCATTGGTTCCAATCTAATAACTGTTTAACTGTTCTGTTATAAAATCAAATTTTCTCATTTTTCTTGTGTTCTTCCTTTTTTTATATATAATTTTTTATTTAAATTTTTTTCTTTCCTTTTCATACCAACCCCTGCACCCCCACACACATATTCCCAATCCCCTCCTCATAGAGGGTAAGGCATTTCTTGTGTAGTCAACACAGGCTGTCATACCATGTTGGGGCCAGACCTAGCCCCTCCCCTCTGCATGAAGGCTGAGTAAAGCATTACACCATAGGGAATAGGATCTAAAAAGCCAGGTAGTGTAGCCAGGATAAGTCCTTGTCCCATTGCTAGGGGACCTACAAACACATGAGCCCATGCAACTTTCACCCACATTCAGAGGGCCTAGTTTGGTCCCATGCAAGCTCCCCAGCTGTCAGTCCAGAGTCCATGAGCTCCCACTAGCTTGGGTCAGATATCTCTGTGGTTTTTCCCATCATGATTCTGACTCTCCTTGCTCTTGTAATTCCTCATCCCTCTTTTCAGCTGAACTCCAAGATCGTGGCCAGTGTTTGGCTGTGGGTCTCTGCATCAGCTTCCATCAGTCACTGGATGTAGGTTCTATGATAACAATTAGGGTAGACACCAATCTGAGTGTGGGGGAATGATAGTTCAAGCACCTTCTCCACCATTGCTATGAGTCTCAGCTGTGGACCATCTTGTGAGTTCCTAGGGTTTTCCCTAGAATTAGATTTCTCCCCATCCTCTTACACTCTGTCAAGATATCTCATTGTTCTCCCTCATCAGATGCACAGTTGGTAAAGATCTTTTCTCATTCTGTAGGCTGCCTTTTTGTCTTATTGATGGTGTCCTTCGCCTTCCCGAAGCTTCTCAGTTTCAAGAGGTCCCATTTATTAATTGTTTCTCTCAATATCTGTGCTACTGGTGCTATATTTAGGTAATGGTCTTCTGTGCCAATGTGTTCAAGGTTACTTCCCACTTTCTCTTCTATGAAGTTCAGGGTAACTTGATTTATGTTGAAATCTTTGATCCATTTGGACTTGAGTTTTGTGTATGGCAATAGATATGGATCTATTTGCATTTTCTACACGTGCATATCCAGTTATGCCAACACCATTTGTTGAATATGCTTTCTTTTTTCCATTGTATAATTTTGGCTTCTTTGTCAAAAATCAGATATTTGTAGGTATTATGGATTAATATCAGGGTCTTCAATTTAACTTCATTGATCAATGTGTCTGTTTTTATGCTAATACCAAGTTGTTTTTATTCTTATAACTCTATAGTAGAGCTTGAAGTCAGGGGTGATGATGCCTCCAGAAGTTCCTTTATTGTATAGGATTGTTTTAGCTATCCTGGATTTTTTTGTTTTTCCATATAAAGTTGAATATTGTTCTTTCAAGGTCTGTGAAGAATTGAATGGAGATTTTGACAGTGGTTGCACTGAATCTGCAGATTGCTTTTGGGAAGATTGCCATTTTTATTATGTTGATCCTTCCGATGCACAGACATGGGAGATCTTTCCATTTTCTGATACCTTCTTCAAAGACTTAAAGTTCTTGTCATACAGGTCTTTCACTTGTTTGGTTAGAGTTACCTCAAGATATTTTTTGTTATTTGTGGCTACTGTAAAGTGTAATGTTTCTCTAATTTCTGTGTGGTGATATATTGTGTCCTCACAATATATTGTGCATTCTAATAAACTTATCTGGGTCCAGAGAACAGAACAGCCACTAGATAGACATAGAGGTCAGAAAATGGTGGCACACACACCTTTAATCCTAGCATTCTAGAGGCAGAGATCCATCTGGATTTCTGTGAGTTCAAAGCCACACTGGAAACAGCCAGGCATGGTAACACATGCCTTTAATCCAAGGAAGTGATGGCAGAAAGCAGAAAGGTATATAAGGCATGAAAACCAGGAGCCAGAACCTGTTATACCTTTAGGCTTTCAAGCAGCATTTCAACTGAGATCAATTCAGATGAGGAGTCAGAGGCTTCCAGTCTGAGGAAAAAAGACCAGCTGAGGAATTGGCAAGGTGAGGGTAGCTGTGGCCTGTTCTCTTTCTCTGGTCTTCCAGCATTCACCCCAATACCTGGCCCCAGGTTTGTTTTTATTAATAAGACCTTCTAAACAATTCATGCTACATGGGCCTCTGGCTCCTGTGGTTGTTCTTTCCAATTGACCCAGGAGGGATCTTATAGCTCTGATGCCCACTGTTCTCAATTGTTGCAGGGTGGGCATATGGCTCCAGTGGTCACTGGTGCCACAGGGGATGGTTGGCTTGGTGAGGGGTTGGGGAAGAAGCAGCTGTCCAGTTTCTGGAGCTGCACTGGCTTGGGGGGAGGGGCATGCATGTGCCCCTGGGCCTTAGGGGTTAGAGAACTGGTCTGCCCAGTCCAGAGATCAGGGCCTTAATTGCTCCCAAAATCCTATGTTCTTCCTTTTCAATCACTAGTTATCTGTGGATTTGATCACTAGTATTCAAGACTTCTGGCCTGGCAAAGATCGAGCACGCCTTTAATCCCAGGATTTGGGAGGCAGAGCCAAGTGGATGTCTATGAGTTTGAGGCCAGCCTGGTCTACAGAGCAAGATCCAGGACAAGAACCAAATAGCAATTTAAATAGCAGATATTAAGTTCACAGGTATCAGAACAGAATTATCCCACAGGACTTGCAGGTATACCACACAATTCTAAAGGACAAGCATTTATAAAAAATATCTAATCCCACTTTAAAAGATATACTTAATAAATAGAAATGGGCCAGGCAGTGGTGTCACATGCCTTTAATCCCAGCACACAGGAGGCAGAGGCAAGTGGAGCATTGCGAGTTCGAGGACAGCCTGGGCCAGCCTGGGCTACCAAGTGAGTTCCAGGAAAGGTGCAAAGCTACACAGAGAAACCCTGCCTCAAAAAACAATAAATAAATAAATAAATAAATAAATAAATAAACAAACAAACAAACAAACAAATAAATAAATAGAAATGGGTAATAAAGGCCTCCAGAGATAGATTTCATAGTCCTTTATTAACTCTAATTTTTAAAATGCTAATGAAAAACAAAAATAGCTGTGGAGAGACATTGGATAATAAAAAATGCTGAATTAAATCAGACCGTATATTTTAAGGATGTGCTGATATCAGAATGAAAATCAGGATATGTGTTATGTTGGGGAAGAGGTTTTGTTCTTGTTTCTATAGGAAGAAAGGCTATGGATACTATCAAGTTTAGATTCAAACATGAGAGTAGTCTTGATTAGGTGAGGTGATAGTTCATCAAACAGCTTAATCATTCAGTCCAAACTAATTTAAAGATTAACAAATTCCTTTCATTTTATCAGGTATAAAAATTATTATTAGATGATAATATTTTTTCTGTTACCAACACAAAGTTATAACCTTGCCTCTCCCCTGCCAAAAAATGAACTCCCCAAATTAGGTTAGGGCAAGTTTTTTTTTTTTTTTTTTTTAAACATTCCGGCAGAATAAAACCATCCAACTAAGGAATCTGAAGACCGATGAACAAATGAGATTTCTAAAAAAGAAGGAGGAATCATGTTCTAAGAAAAGGATTAAACTTGGCCTTATAGTATAGCCTATTTCCAAGAGGCTAACATTTTATAAAACGCAATGTTCTTTGGGTGGTACCAATTCAATTAAAATCTAGCCTGTCCTTGGAGTTGGAGTGTGGCTCTCTCCCTCTTTAAATCCAAGCATGCCAGTTAAAGAAAAACCCAAAATATCTATCACAAGAGCCACCTGACATGGGCAGAAGAAAACCATAATCAAGGGACTATTCTATTATCACTAATCTTATAATCCTTTGGTTTTATTTTTACTCTAAAACTTTTTTATGGTATAATTATCATCTCTAAATTAATAAAATTAATATCTATCTATATCTATCTATATCTATTTAAACTCTCTGTCATGATATTAACAGTCATATAGAGTACTAACTAATTCTAGAAATATGCTTCATCTAGCTTCCTGTATGTGATTTGGGGCTTGAGTCTGTAGCAGGTAACTAGGAATTAAGTTTACGTACCCCAGATATACTCAGTAGATGGTGGTCCTTTAATGTCTCCAAAATCTGCTTCATATGACATTTAAATTTTTAAGTTTTCAGCAGTGAACCATGATCATTTCTAACAGTAACCTTCGATGTCTCAAAAAAAAAAAAAAATGAGGGGGCCCTACAATGATAATTCTACATGGATTGTGGTAATTCCATTAAGCTAACAAACATCACCTAAAGTTCAGGTTTAGGCTACAAAATGCTTAGGAAACCTTCAAAGATGCTAGCTGAGAGGGTCCAGCTTCACAGACTACTCTAGACAGGACTTTCGGTAAGCCCTGCATTTTCCCATTACACAGAGTCTGAACAACAAATGTAACAACTAGTTTTTCCAGGACTTGACCATCATCTCAATTTTGTCAGGGTCCCCTTAGGATGATAATACCTCCAGACAAAATGAAGAAAATTTACGAATGTGACATCTGAATTCCCAAGATGTGGGGTGGATAGTTTTTGGTTGTTCAGTGGGTTACTGATATTTGTCATTATTTAAGGAGGTTGGTTACAAATTGTTACTTGTGGTGGTAATGGAGAAAACCAAGCAAGGGAGGCTTGATTCAAGGATCTTTTTCTGAAAAGAAAACAGCATGATCTAGAAATGATAGGATAAAGGGGTAGATTATTGAAACTACTTTTAACTAAAAAGCATCTTTTTTTTTCTTTCTTTCTTTTTTTTTTAGTGGAAAGTGTTTATTCAGCTTAAATTTCCACATTGCTGTTCATCAACAAAGCAAGTCAGGACAAGAACTCAAACAGGGCAGGAACCTGTATGCAGAGGCCATGGAGGGGTGCTGCTTATTGGCTTGCTCCCCACAGCTTGCTCAGCCATTTTTCTCATAGAACCAAGGACCACAGCCTAGGGATAGCATCACCCACAATGGGCTTGGCCCTGTCCCATCAATCACTAATTAAGAAATTGTTTTGAGGTCAGAAGGCCACCAGTAGGGTTGGCTCGATCTTCTGCCATGTGGGTCCCAGGGAGCAAGTGAATTCATTAGGCTTATGGCAAGCTCCTTTACCCGTTGAACTCAATTCAAAAAGCAACTATTAATCTCAAATATTTTATATTGATATGGCTTTTCATACTAATACCAATTTAAGGTTATCTTTGCTAGAAAATGCTCTATATGTTTTTCAACACTTGTCTAAGATAATTTTGTAAGTTGATAAAATTTAAGGTTACTTTTGTTATAGTATACACATGCATATTTACATGTATACATATATATGTGTGTGTATGTGTGTGTGTGTGTGTGTTTCTATTTTTTAAGGTATGATACCTATGCATCTCATTAAAAATATAATGTAAACTTCTGGCCCTTGTAAGTTATTATTACAAACTACTTAGGGTAATTAAGACATACAGGTTAGTAGTAAGTTATCTAGCAATCTAATTTGTGGCCAGGCTAGGTATGTTTTCAAAATCAAGCAGAGATAACTTTTAGAAAGACAGATGATCTTCAAAACACTTGAGAGACCTACAGAATATGGCATTTAAGTTAGATTGCAAAAAGCACAGGGACAAATAGCCAAATGAATGGAAGCACATGAATTATGAACCAAAAGCTGTGAAGCCCCCAGCTGGATTAGGCCCTCTGGATAAGTGAGACCATTGAATAGCTTGATCTGTTTGGGAGGCACCCAGTCTGTGGGACCAGGATCTGTCCTTAGTGCATGAGCTGGCTGTTTGAAACCTTGGGCTTACACAGGGACACTTTGCTCAGTCTGGAAGGAGGTGACAGGACCTGCCTGTACTGAATCCACCAGGTTTAAATGAATCCCCAGGGGTGCCTTGATCCTGGAGGACATGGGAATGGAGGGGAGGGGCTAAGGGGAAGATGGGTGTGGAGGCAGGAGGGGGGAGGACAGGGGAACCCATGGCTGATGTATAAAATTTAAAACACATAATAATAAAGAAAAAAATTATTTGTCAAAAAAGATATTTTAATAACATAAGGCTTTTCATGACAGTGAGATATGTCTGCTCCTGTGAGCAACAATTTATTTCGAAAAAGGATGATGGGCATTAAAGAACCTCCATATGGAGTTTGATTTCACTGTGGCAAAGTTAGACATTAGGCAAGAAACTGCCCTTGCCTCAATTGCTACTGGTATACTTTCTAAATGAGAAAAGTAGGACACAAAAGAAAACAACTGCTGGCTTTAATTAAAGCACACCTTTAAGCCCAGCACTTGGGAGGCAGAGGCATGCAGATCTCTATGAGTTTGAGGCCACCCTGGCATACAGAGTGAGTTTCAGGACAGCCAGAGCTGCACAGAGAAACCCTGTCTCAAAAAACAAAAAACAAAGTATGTGACTGCTAAACATTGCCAAGAAAAGGTAAGAGAGTCCTTCAAAAAAAATCTTGTTTTATATAAAAGTCTGTCAGATATTCCAGGCCTATAGGCTAAAGATGAATGCTCCAATGTTACAGTGGAAACTTGAGAGACTGTCCAGGTATCCAGATGTTTCTATAAATTCTGTACTTTTGGAAGTTGCTTTCTCAGCCCTTCCTATTTACTCAATTAATATTGTATCTTTCTAGGGACTGTGATGGGGTTGAAGGCCAGTTAACTATAGTTACAGTTTACTTTGTTATCAAATTCAGGAAAGAAACTTACATAAGAGTTATAAAGTTTATAGGTTGAGAGACATAAAAGCTTAAATTGTTTATCTAAGATGTTTTAAGGTCTAAAAATATATTTTTAGAATGGTGATACAATTTTGATAGAAAATGGTTTAGTTATAAAACTTTGGACTCACTAAGAGAGAATAAATATTAAAATACTTTTCTTTGAATTTCCCAAATACAAATTGACTGGATATTGTAAATGTAATTCTTACCTGATAATTATTCTTATTCTACATAATTTACTGTTACAGTTAAAATACTTTCTTTTTATTTTGACAATACCTGAACATTGTTCTTATTGTGTATAGTTTTATTGTATTAGAGTTAAAACCATTCATTTTTATTCACACAAATATTGGTAAATGTGGGATATTTTTATCACACTATGTCACTACAGAGACCTCTCAGTAAAGTTACACCTTGAATCAGTGTGTGGAGCCAGAGACTAGCAGACCAGAATTGGTCAAAGAGAAGCCAGCAATTTGGATAGAGAAGATGGATAACAAGGAAGGAAGGAAGGACTGAGAACTATAGTTTGAGCTTTCTTTGTTATGGGATGAGGAAAGCAAGCCAGCTAGTTGCTAGTCATCCATCCTGTCTGAGCTAGCAGGTTTTCACCCCAGCCTTTGACTCCTGAGTATTATTGATGAGTAGGATAATAGAGACTTAATTTAAACCTACATATTGTGGCTGCAGAAGAACCAGGACCTCAGGATTGGAAGCCCCACTAGTCTGCAGGTTGAGTAACCTGTGGGGTGCTGACTTAAAGGCCATGGGACAGCAGATCATAATTAAATATTAGGTTCATGTACAGTCGCTAAACCAACAGAAAATACCACTTGTCCTCAACTCTTAAAACTCCTACAGTATCCCTAAATAATAACACCAGTTTGGCACAAAGAGTACAAATTCTTGATGCAGTAGGAGATATTTTATGTTGAAAGCAATGTATTTTATTCATTTCTAGGTTAATTTTTTTCAAAAATGTAAAATCTTTAAATATATAAGTATATATTTTAAACGGTTTTCAATGTTATTGAGATAAGAACTCACTGTATGTCCCAGGCTTAACTTGAATATATGACACTGCCTTCTTCAGTCACATGAATTCTGGGACTATTATGGATCAGTATTCTGGGCTTAGGTTTAATCTTAAGACATTTCATGATTATTAGGAAATGACAGTACTTATGTAAAGGAATTAAAAAATCAGATATGACTAATTACATTTGTATTCTCAAAGATTAGATGTTTTCAAAGAATATATGAAATGTGTTATTTTTAGTTTAATATCACAGAGTTTCATTATTTTAATACAATTTTCACTTGATTCTCATATAGTAGGTGATAACTCACTAATAAATGTGTATTATTAATGATTAATTTATTGGGGAAAACCATTTTTTTTACCAAAATCTACATAAGTAAACATATATTTGTTTGGTAGTTTCAATTATGCAAGTATTTACCTTCCTTAAAAAAGTTCACTGATGACCAGGTGGTTGTAGCACACCTATATAATCCCAGCACTCAGGAGGCAGAGGCAGGTGGATCTCTGTGAGTTCATGACCAGCCTGGTCTACAGAGTTAGAGCCAAGTCAGGCACAAAAACTACACAGAGAAACTCTGTCTCAAAAAAAACAAAAAAGAAAAAAAAAGAAAGAAAAAAAAAGAAATTCACTGATAATAGACATTATATAGCAAATGTTTTGATATGAAAAAGAAGTGTGTCACCAAACCCAATATGTGCCATGATCTCAATTCTTTGATACAGAATTTTTTTGGTTCAGTTATGTTAGAACAAACATGAAAATTATTAAAAGTAAGGAAAATAATCAAAAGAATGTTCTGTAATAATACAAGACTTTGAAATAGCTATATGATAATCCATACCTGGGACTGAGGGATTAACATCTGGTAGAACATTTAATATGAGCTCTTACTAGCCAGTTCAAATAAATTTAAGATCTAACTAGATCTACAAGCTTAATATTAAAAAATATATATCCCTTTACTGGACATAAAAAGCTGGACTGCATTGGTGTACATATGTAATCCTCAACTTCCTAGGAAGAAATGGGAGACAGACAGGAATATTGCTAGAAGACTCAGAGACATTAGGCTGGAGTATTAAGAGCAGCAGAAACAAGAGCCCTCTCCTTCCACAAGGTGGAAGACAAGAGTCCTCTGAATGCTGTTCTCTACATTCCATACATGGTGGGAAGCATTCATACACACACACACACACACACACACACACACACACACACACACACACACACTGAAAGAAAGGAAAAGACAGACAGACAGAAATTCAGAATAAAATAAAACTTTAAGAGAAAACTTCTCAGAGGTGGGAATATTGAAAGCAAAACATTTACAGTTGTGTATGATCCCTTGAATTAACACTCGTTTGTAATCACAGTCCATCTGCCTCCAAAGTCAACACCCGAATCACCATTCTGCTATTTATTTTCATAGGGATTTGAGGAGAGAAAAATCTTGTAAATTCTTTGGAAAGACTAAATAAGTACCATAAAGAGGTAATACTTCTAAGTGGATACAATTATATTAATCATTCCTGTACTTCTTCATGTTCTCTGTAGTCGATAAGTATGCTGAGTCAAGGAATCACTAAACACACTTAATTTTTAAATATCCCTAGGTAAGTCTCTAATTGTGCAGATACACACTTTATAAACATTCACTCCATTGCATTCCTACATTTTCTTTGTCATTCCAAATCTTAACAGATTTTGAATATTATATTCTCTTTTACTGAAGTCCTCCCTCAATATTTTGGGATGCATTTAGTAAAAAAAAAAAAAAAAAGAGAAAATTCATAATTACTTCTGTTACCTATGAAATTTACAAATCTACAGAAATGACTGGCTTATTTTACATAGTTATCTGAATAAAAAAATAAATTGAACAAGCAATCATCTCAACTTAAAACAACCCCCCACAGTTGTGACATCCTCAAGTCCACTGTAAAGCAGCTTATCTACATTATGTAATTACGGCTAATGTTGTCATTTGAATTGTGCTGGCTTATTCCAAAAATATCACCACACTGCCTGATGAAAGAAAAGCACCAAGTAAGTTGATACAGCACTAATCATCTAAGCCATTTCAAATAAGCCCACAGAACAGAATACACTGTCATGAAGAAAAGGCAGCGGGATTTTCACACATTTTCTTTCCTTTCATCCTCTTCCCATGAGACCCATGATTCTTGCTTCCTAATAACAAATTCCTCTGCCTCCCTTGAATTTCTTTTCCTCTGTAACAGTCCAATGAGTCTTTATCTATTGCTCCAGACAGCCATCTTCTCAAATCACCTGGAGATGTGAATGATAACCCTATCACCCGTGAGACAGAAACATCAAAATTCTGCCCACCATTCACCAAGATAGCTTTTTCTTATCTGAAGCTATCCATCTATAATGTGTAAGGACAGAGCCTGCTCTCAGTAATGCAGCTGGTTATAGCAACTAAGAATAGCACAGGCTTCTGTCCAGATGATGTAGAGTAACTCACCTTCATCAAAATGAACTGTCCTGGGATGCTTGCCACCTTAAGGACAACTGGAACACGCTGTGTTAAGTCATTCACAGAGAGATTGAGTCCAATCACTAAACACATTCCTGCCCAAATTTGTATGATTTGACATCAGTAAATAGTTTATTATTTTTATAATTGTAGTGTATAACAATTCAAGTAATTTTCCAGCTTCCATTGTATAATCAAAATCACTAGCCACAGTGGTATAAATTAGAGAACAAATGAAATCTAGTTGAGGGCAGTTGCAATTTAAATTATGTAAAGTCATGAAATCTGTATGACCTCATGCTATTTTTGGTCAGATGACTTATTTTTCATATTTTATCCTTTTTTTTTAAATGTAGTATTATGGGAGTTATCACGATACCCGTTACAGAATGGACGGATACAAATAGGCATTGATAAGTCAGAGAACTGATACTTGGGTGATAATTTGAATACTTGCTTAAGTTATATAATGTAAACTGAGTTTTTTCCCCAGGAACTAGATAGATAAAACATTGATATGTGCTGTGTTTTAGTGAATGCAACAATTCATTGCTTTACCAGTATAAAGTAATTCATTATTTTTAACTTAAATAGTAAACACTGGGGCAGAAACAAATGGCTCAGCTGTTAAAGGTGTCTGATAACTGAGGTCAATCTGGGGGAGTCCCATCATGAAAGGAGAGCACTGATCCCTCTAATCCACACTCTGACTTCCATAAGCATGCTGTGGCACACATCTGAGCAAACACACACACACACACACACACACACACACACACACACGTGAAAGGAGAGCACTGATCCCTCTAATCCACACTCTGACTTCCATAAGCATGCTGTGGCACACATCTGAGCAAACACACACACACACACACACACACACATGAAAGGAGAGCACTGATCCCTCTAATCCACACTCTGACTTCCATAAGCATGCTGTGGCACACATCTGAGCAAACACACACACACACACACACACACACACACACACACACACACCAAATAAATGCAAATGTAACATAATATTTTTAAATATATTAAGCATGATAGTCTCCTATTCAGAGCAATTTTACATAGCTATATTTTATTTATTTCTATCATACCATTTTACTTTCTGGAGATTTCCTTCTGTATGTATACAGGGTCTCATCAGGTCTTGAAAAAGTCTGAGGTGAGCAAAATCACTTCACTTGAGGTCATTTTAAAGCCTAGGTCCCTAAGAATAAAAGGTAAGTGCAGAACACCACTCCTGTTCCAAGCTCTTTAAATCTTAATGATTTTGCTCCAGAAATGGACTTTGGCTTCACTTTCCTACTTCCATTTTCAAACTCACATTAATGGTTTGGGTGTTTGCAGTTAAAAGGAGCTGAATAACTCTTGATACATTATGGCCCCTCTCTTCTTCAAAAATAAGACTTGAGGTTTTGCATAATTTAAGTAGACTTCAGGTACTAGAGGTATTAAAAGAGTTTTATTAAAGGGATGTGTGGGCAGTGGAATGTGTGCCAGAGTGACATTTCCTAATTGTCTGTGGTCCATTTCAATAAACTGCAGGCTCACCTGCCAATCACAGGATAAAGGCCAGGCATAGAGCAATGTTGGAATTAATTATTAATATCAATTGGCTATTAGAGCTCTTTGGTTTCTTGCTGTGTGGCAAAGCATATCAGTGGGAGTGCCGGATAGTAGGCAATTTGCATTCATATGGCTCTTGGTTATAATAAATCTTATAAAGTTCTAATTCTCATTTGACTTTCTACAACTTCCTTTCTTGGGGTCAGTCACATTGATGATATTGAGATGCCTTAATCATCGTAGATAGGTACACAGGATCTAAAACCTGAAGAGATGAATGAAATAGGTCAAAGGTATGGAGAACTGTGACAGTTGCTTACTCTTCTTTAAATACAGAGAGCTTGTCCAGTGTTTCAGGTGACAGACATCTGACTGTTATTCAGCTATGTATTTATTAAACACAAATCATTTTATTATATTCATTAATAGAAATCAATTTTTCATGTTAATGTATTTACCTGTGCCTTTTTGCCATGCATGCATATCTGGTGTTATATTGTGCCCCTATCCTTATTTCTCTCCCCTGAAATAAATTAAAGTTTGTGTTACTCTTTCTATGAAAATCAAACACCGCGATTGAATTTTTTCTTCTTAAAAATCTGCCTCCCTCACTTTTGCAGACTTACAAACAAAAAGTATATTGAACTATTTGGTAACAAAAATAACAAAGGCTCAACAACAAAAATAAGGTATAATTTTATAATCTTTACATTATCTTTTAACATCTGAATGTTCAAAATTGATCAAAAATTTTAAAATCAGCAAGGAAATAACATTTCTTTTTTTCACTTTTTTTATTAAGAATTTTTTTTTTCAGTTTACACATCAATCAGATCCTGCTTGTGGTGGTATTATGTTCCCCATAATATTGTGCACCCTAATAACTTCATCTGGGGTAAGAGAACAGACAGCCACTAGATACAGAGGCTAGAAAATGGTGGCACTTGTGTCTTTAATTCTAGCATTCCAGAGGCAGAAATCCCTCTGGATCTCTGTGAGTTCAAGGCCACACTGGAAACAGCCAGGAATGGTGACACTTGCCTTTAATCCCAAGAATTGAGCCTTTAATTCCAAGGATTGATGGCAGAAAGCAGAAAGGCATATAAGGCATGAAGACCAGAAACTAGAAGCATTTGGCTGGTTAAACTTTTAGGCTTCTAGCAGCAGTTCAGCTGAGATCCATTCAGATATGAGGACTCAGAGGCTTCCAGTCTTTGGAAATAGGATCAGCTGAGGAACTGGCAAGGTAAGGAAGCTGTGGCTTGTTCTGCTTCTCTGATCTTCCAGCATTCACCCCAATAACTGGCCTCAGGTTTGATTTTATTAATAAGTACCTTTAAGTTTCCTACTATACCCCCTCTCCCCTCCTCCCGCCCCCAGCCTTTCCCCTGCAACTGATTACCCATTGCTCCACCACAAGAAGCCAAGGCCTCCCAGGGGAGGTATGTCCAGAAGAGGCAAGTCCAAGACCTCCTCCCTGCCTCAAGGCAGCACAAGGTGTCCCATCATAGTTAGTGGGCTCCAAAATGCCCACTTGTGCATCAGGGATGGATTCTCAAAGTCAGTACCGTATAGATACTGTGAGTAGGTTTTAGACATACTTACATCAACAGTTTCTTAATTGTGTGTGTTTCTTGTCTAAATTTCCCCTTCTCTACATTTTATCCTACAACGACAGTAAGTACTAAGTTTATTAAAAAAACACTATGTAATTTAGAAGCCTTATATCTATATAACTATACATATACATATACATAACCACACACACATACATATTATAAAACTATATAAAAGTACTGCATATATATGTAGTATATATACAATGTGTATAGATAGAAGCAAAAACTCCTCAAAATATCTTATTAAGCATAAAAAAATCATTAGCTAAAGTATGAAAAATTGTAATAAATACATGTGCCAGCAGTAGTCCCAAGAAAGAGTTAGCATTTGCTATGCTAATGCTTATAGGAAAGCCTATGATTTACTAGCAAACTGGTGTTGGTCATCCATTCATCAGTGTAAGAGTTTCCCCCAGTAGTCTTCCTGTAAATAAAGAAATATTTGGTAGGCATCTCAGTTTTGTAGAGTTCAGCTTACCATTAATTGGGCTCAATGCACTCCAGCCTGAGCAATGCCTTATATCCTGCTGAGAGTGTGTTACAAAGGGAGACCTCCCAGCTCTGGCCAGGAAGCAAAAAGAGAGATGAAATTGCTAGGATTCCATTAAACTTTCAAGGGCTAAGGGCATCCCTCCAATGAGTTGAAGGCTTCCAACAATGCCTTAACTCTTAAAGGCTCTACTAATTCCTGCTGTGAAATTCCTGTCAGTAACAATGAAGACAACATGTCTTTTATACATGGGGTTTGGTGGTGAAGGGCATTTGAGATCTAACCTATACTATAACCTAATAAAGGTATGTGTTTAACAAGATAAAATAAACTAGCAGTTGGCTTCCAGAGAGGTTTTTTTGGTGTGTGTTTATATATATATAGGAATTTAAAAAATGTATTAGTGGCAAGACCTGAGAATACCTATTCTCTTTCTCATCATGTATTATTGCCCTCATCTTCAGGGAAACCCTTTACCTTAGCTATGTCTAGTATTATAAGACATTTCATATTTAGATATTAAACTATTTCTTTATTTCTTAGTACTCTTCAAGAAAGTAAGAAAATGTTTTCAAGAACATATGCCCCTTGAGAACATAATTTCCTGTTCTAGGTCTTCTTGTCTATTTTAAACAAAGCAGAAGGACATTATCTCCTTGGTGGAGATCTGGAAGCCAGATTTCATTTTCAGCTCTAATGGTCTCATCTGAAGACTCATCCCAGGAGTGCAAGCTAACAGAGACCCCCTTCTGTGGATCATGCTGCTTAATGCCAAGTTGATGGGTAACAAAGTTATTATAATCCATAATTTAATTATAGATGTTGGTCTCTGTTCTGAGAGAGGCACTGAGAATCTGCCTCCATTTACACTTCTGGGATACTTCACAAATGATTTGGGCAGATCTTTGATACAGGGTCAGGAAGGCAGAAACATTACAAAACTGCATTCAATCTTACTTGAAAGACACAGTTCACATTTGAATTCAATTTATTTGTGAGTTGTCATGTACATAGTTTGATGGTAAGTATAAATTTTAATAAGGATTCATGTAGATGCCACAGAAACTGGGCTGGATTTTGCATCTCTTTTGGATGTAAAAATTGCTTCTTTCCATTTACTACTGTACATTTTCAAAACAGAAACAAACAAAAAAAGTTTCCTACAAGTTAGTGGAAAATGCATAATTGGAAATTGCTTTTCTTTTTCTCAAATAGAAATGGCCTCATGTAAATTTCATGTCGATCGATGAATACACAGATACTGTTTAGTTTCTGGGCATAGTGCCCACTTTCTTTAACATTTTGAATTGGTAGTCAGTTCTAGCTCCTCTCCTGATGAAGTTTTCCTTGCAAGAAAATGTACTAAGAAGTCAGATCACTTGTAGTCTGTACTGGCATGTATGATCCATGTGACTGAGATATTCATTAAAACTGTGAAGATCTCCTAATTCCCTTGGTTAGAACAATTGAATCTCTCTCAGAGAGATTTGGTGATAAAACAAAATAATGATTAACAAGTAAACATACCAACCTGTCTTAATCAGTGTTCTATTACTCTGAAGAGACACCTTGACTACAGCAGCTCTTAAAAGGAAAAGCATTTAATTGGGGTTTGCTTACAGTTTCAGGTGTTTAGTCCATTATCAGCAAGGTAGGAACATGGCGCCATGCATGCAGACATTGTGATAGAAAGAAGCTGGAAGTTCTACATCTGAATCCAAAGGTGGCAGGAAGAAAGAGAGAGAGAGAGAGAGAGAGAGAGAGAGAGAAACCACAGGACCTGTTTTGAGCCTCAGAGCCTACCCCAAGTGGGATACTTCATCCAAATAGGCCATACTCCCTAACACTGCCACTCTCTGTTGACCATGCATTCAAATCTATGAGCCTATGTGGGGCCTTCTTATTCAAACCACCACACAACCTCTCACAGTTCAGTAAGAATGATAAGAAAGATCTGTGTTATGATGAAGCATGGTGAAGGTTTTTACGTGTGGAGTACATGTCTGTTTGCACCTGTGAGCACATCTACCAAGAATGAGGAGAGATACGCATTTGTTATAGGATTAAACATATAAGGAAATGTTTTGTAATACTGATTTTCCTAGTATTAATCTTTAAACTGGAGAGATTAAATGTATTATAAATTCCCAGGCCCCACAGCCTGGGTGCCTCCCAAACAGTTCAAGCTATTCAATTGTCTCACTTATCCAAAGGGCCTGATCCAGCCAGGGGCTCCACAGCCTTTGGTTCATAATTCATGTGCTTCCATTTGTTTGGCTGTTTGTCCCTGTGCTTTTTCCAGTCTTGGTCTCAACAATTCACGCTCTTACAGTCCCTTCTCTTTCTTGACAATTGGACACCTGGAGCTCCACTCGGGGCCTAGCCAAGGATCTCTGAATACACTTCCATCAGTTATTGGATGAGAGTTCCTGCATGACCCAGGGGAGTCTTGGCCCTGGAGGAGATGGAAATGGAGAGGAGGGGCTGGGGAGAAGGTGGGGGCAGGGACAGGAGGGGGGAGACAGGGAAACCCATGGTTGTTGTGTAAAATTAAAACGCAAATATAATAAATAAATAATAAATAAAATAAATAAATAAATAAATAAATAAATAAATTCCCAGGCAACTGCAATCATATTCAAGAAAGAAACCAAATTAATTGAGGACAGGGAGGGACTATAAGAAGTATGATTTTATTTTCAATATTTGAAAGAATCTATTATATTATGTTATTGTATAAAAGAATGAGAATCTTTGGTACTTTTATATTTCAAATTTGAATACAGGCTCACAATATTCAGGAAAGTTGGATGTGTATGTATTTTAGTTTACTTCAATAAAAAGTAATCTAAAAGTGTACATGTTGGGCTGAAGATACAGCTCAGCTGGCAGAGTGTTGGGCTAGCATACATGAAGTCTATGTTTGATAGCAATTGTTCCAAAAACTGGGTGTTGTAAAAGACATGAATCATAATGCAATGGCATTTGCAGCTCTGTACAGGATTTCAGTTTAGGCTGTGATACACGGCACTTGTGACATGTATTTTTATGGAAAGAGCATAGACACACAATAGTATTAAACATATGAAAGAAAATTGATATATTAAGAGGGGTCTTGGCTAAAAGTTTGAAATACATTGGTATTTGAATAGTTTATATTCAGGAACAGTTTACATTCAATTCAGGAGTGAACTCTGAAATCCTGTTAAAATTTTGTATTCTGTGAGGAAATTCTTCTCTCTTTTCCTATAAAATCACACACAAGTATGTCCATAAACTCAATTCTTTTGTGTAATCAAAGAGTATCACACAAAGTTATTTTCATTTCATACCCAATGTTTTGTCTTCAGCCACTTGAGAGAGTTTTGTGATGGGATTATTTAGGATGATCAGTTCTACATTTAAATTTTGTGGTATTTTGTTTCTATTTGGATTTGTACAAGGGGAATTACAGATATCCAACTTCTTTCTCTAAAGATTTATATCAAGTTTTTGTAAAGTTAGAAAGTTGAAAATCCCTCACTATACACTATCTTCTTGTGTTTCCACAACTTATCAGCTCTGAGCTAGAAATAAAGAATATGCCACCCTCCGTTTGGTCTCCGGGACTACACCAGCATAGATACATACAAAGCCAGCAAAGCAACTGCATGAGGGCCTGCCCCGCAAGCTAAGCTTGAAAGCCATGAATCCTAGATGCATCAGAAATTCAAATTCCATCCTGGTTGTGCTCTGTAACATAAGCAAAAGAGACAAAAACTTGTGTTCCCCTTCTTTTCTCATTTTTAGAATATTGTGGAGTTCTTTGTTCAGTGAAAGTCAGCAGAATCACAAATCTTAATATTAGAAAGTCTGAAACAGTAGACCTATCTATTTCAGTTCATATGTTTAAAGAAATGTGCTGTGGGATGTCTTTCTCTATGCTGTGAATATGTGTTACACTGATAGGTTGATTAAATGAAGCTGCATTTGGGCTACGGCAAGGCAGTTTAGAGGCAGGCAGGAAATCTAAGCAGATATATGGAGAGAAAAAAGGAGAGAGACAGAGAGAGACAGAGAGAGAGAGAGAGAGAGAGAGAGACAGAGAGAGAGAGAGAGAGAGAGAGAGAGAGAGAGAGAGAGAAAGAGAGAGAGAAATGCCAGTCACCACCTAAGAAGCAGCAAGATGCCAGCAGACCAGTAATGCCACAGCCAGGTGGCAGCTTAAAGATGAAATGGGTTAAGTTATAAGTTATAAGAGCCAGCTAGTAAGAAGCCTGCCATAGGCTATACATTTGGTAATTAATATTAAGCCTGTGAATGATTATTTTATAAGTGGCTGAGGGACTGCAGGCCTGGGCAGGACCTGAGAAAACTTATGGCTACAGAAACTACTTGGAAGGTCTTGGGATGCAGTGAATTAGGATGTAGGTTCTGAGTTTCTGCAGCCACACTAGCTTGGGTCTCATGATGTGTGTAATAGCGTCCAAGTTGAATGCAGCCCTTCTTTAGATAGCCATTTCATAATAGCCTTTAGTTCTTCACATGTGCACATGTTGTCAAGGAATTTTCCTTTCTTCAGAGTTGACACACTATGCTTTAAATTTATATGTTACATTATTATCCATATCATGTTCAATATATATATATATATTTATTTATATATATTTATATATATATACTTTATGCATATATATATATATATACATGGATATTAGTTATTAGTTTTTTCTCCAAATTAAATATATATTGTGATATTTTTATAGACCAAAGGCATAAAGAAAAACATTTCCTATTTTATTTTCAAGGCAAAATACTTTTCTTACAAATATTTATTAATTATTATAATTCTATCAAGAGTGTTTGGACAGCAAGCTGTAAAAGTCTCAATTTAATGTTTTATTCTCCAAGTGGGTCTCACTGGAGAAGTAAAGTACTCCTAGGGTGGGCTGTGTTTTTGGCAGTAGATGGCCAACAGAAAATGCACTCAATGGGATGTTTGACGTTTCCTTTTCTCATAATGCCACATCGGCACTTTTTAAAAATTAATTAATTTTTTCTCTGTTTTGTTTTTAACCCTACAGGTTCTTTGCATATATATTATGGTTTCCAGTGCTGTTTCTATGGGATTCCATAGAGTGTGAACGGGTGGGTCTGTGCTTCTGTATATGATTCTTGTGTATTTTCTTGGGCTCTTTTTCATTTGTTTGTTTTGCCCTATTCTGATGTACGAGTTTCTGTTTTATTTTATTTATTGCATTATTATAGAGGGCGCAATGCCCTTGTGCTCACAAACAGGCACTAGGGAAACTAGGAATCTTAAGCATGCAGGCTTATCTTTTCAAAGGAAGGGATGTGTATACATTTTATCCACCAAGAAGACTGAGGGTGGATGCAGGTTAATAACATGGACCTTTGTTATATGTAGGACCATGCTTCAACCAAATTCCCCAGAATATTTATCCCAGACTCTCCCACCCTAAACCCTTAGTGTTAGCTTTGTTTTTCAGTCAATAGAACCCACTCATAGGGGAGTTGTCTCTTGTGCATTATAGCCTGGTGACCTCTATGCTATCATGGCCAGAGACCACAGCAGATCCTAGGTTCTTAAACTATAGAACCCATCTTCATGGTAGATGTCACATGTGCTTTACAAAGAGTTATGATGGAGCCATGCCTTAAGCTTTATTGTGCACATGAGATTGAGATAATTGTTACCATGAAACTTTTTTTCCAAAACTGTGCAGCACTTAAAAGTGTCTAAAATAAACTAGCCTGGTGTTAGACTTGAGAATTTTGAACCAGCTAACTAAGCTGTGCTATACCAAGTTTTCTTCTTGCCTCTAGTGGCTTGTATCTATACTGGCAGTAGAGCTTACTGGGATTCCCCAAAGTGCTATATTTTATTATTATTTTATATGAGCCTGTTTGTTTTCTAGTAAGAGAAAGAAAATAGGTGGACCAGGATGGGATGGGAGATGGAGACAAACTGGGAGGAGTAAAGAGTAGGGAAATAGAAGGTAGGCAGGATATTTTGTAAGAGAAAAAAATCTATTTTCAATTAAAAAAGAAGAAGAGAGGACGTAAACATCAATACTTAGGTATTCTATTAATTTTTTAGTCCTTCTGTAAAAGGGGAACACAGAATGGAAGCCAGTGGCAGAAATTTATTCTACATCAGCTTTACCATTTGGAAAATTGAGGACAGTGGATTTGAGGGTAGCTTTCTTCTGAGCAATCTCTTTTTAAATGGTGGATGTCCAACTCTTCCTGTGCCTTCATGTGGTTGTCCTTCTGTGTAGTGAGTGTTCTCTATTTTAAATGTATTGTTGAAGTATGAGTAATACAAAAAACCAACTTAATTTTAATGTGTATAACTAGATGAGTCTAGATGTACATATATCCATGGTCACAATCAAAGTAATAATCATATCTCTACTTTCCAAAAAAACAAAATGAGACTGTTTTTAAATTTATAATTTTTGGACTCAGGACTGGGTAATCAAGAATAAAAATATTGCATACACAAGAATATGTAATGTTTCTCTGTTTGTGTATGTGTTTTCAAATCTGTGTCAAAAATGAAGTACATACTGATTAATAATAAAAAAGCTATAGGTAACACTAATGTTGGCAGTAAGTGAGACACATCATCATGGTTTATATTTTGTGTGTTAATTATCTGGGTATGTCTTCTAATATTTCTAGAATCTCTGCATGCAATTTTTGAAATTTAGAAAGTCCATAAGGTAGAAAAATAAATGAAATACTCAACTTTAATGTTCTATAATTTCAGTTATTGAAAACCCTTCATTCTATCATTATATTGCTTTCTTTTTATAGAAATATTTTCAGGCTCATAATTCCAGAATTAATGGCACAATATTCCTGAAAATGCTCTTGAGAAACTAATGGATTAGTTCATGTGTTATCTTAGAAATAGGAAATATTTTGTATTGAAAATGTTCTCCTTATAAGAGACAGTTGGAACACCTTGGGGTTTAAGAATATAATTTACATTTACTTTTATTACATATAGACTAGGGAAGTATTCAATATTTGGAGTATACTTGATCGATAATGAAATTATTATTCATTCACACCATTTAGACATAGATTTGAACCTCTAGAAGTGTGTGATTTTTAACCTATCTTGACTTCTAAGATTACCCTACATTATATTAGCTTGTCAAGATTGTAAACCAAGAGGCTTAGTGTGTTATATGAGCCACTTCACCAAATTTTGGGGGATTTATTGGAATACAGGGATCGGACATGCTGTACTCTAAAATACATTTAATATTTTCTGGTACAAGATTAATTAATTTAGACTATATATCAGGAATGTACTTATTTATTAAACAAATATAAATATTAATCTCACCATATTACTTCAAAATAAATATTTATGGTCTACAAATAGTAATATATAGACAAAAACAATTAAGAAAATAATTATCTGCCATAAATAATAAAGTCAATTTAAAACAAAATGACAACAAACTCTTTAGTCCAAAATATTTTCTTTTTATAGATTAATCCTTAAGGAAAAATTTTGTCATATACAGCATAAATAGTATCAAGTTATTACAATACATCAAAATATTACAGCATAAATATTAGCAGAGTTTATTCTTACATGTGCCTATTTACTTTTGTATCTTACTATAGTCATTTATTTATTTATTTATTTTGGTTTTTCGAGACTTTTTGTGCCTTTCCTGGAATTCACTTGGTACCCCAGGCTGGCCTCAAACTCACAGAGATCTGCCTGGCTCTGCCTTCCGAGTGCTGGGATTAAAGGCATGTGCCACCACCACCCGGCCATAGTTACAATGTAATGGGATGGTAATCATAATTTATCAAATCAATAGCAAAGGTAAATAGGGACGTGTATGACAGAATCAAATCCATTTGTGATAGTGTAAAAGAGACAACAATGAAAGTGTCAATCCATTATTATTACTTTTTTTTTACTCTGTAGCAGTAGAATGAAAAATTTAGATCACAAATGCTTAGATGTAAGTTGTCAGGGTTTCATAGGGAAGAAACATGTAAACAGAATTAGAAACATACATGGAATGTAAGCAGAAGGTCAGGCATCAATGAAGAATTCAAGAAAAGAAGATACATGGTGACTGGATGCTAACTTCTGTGAAGTTATGTGGGAAAAATATTGTATCACTGTTGAACAGTGATTTTAAGATATTAGCTCTAAATCTCCCCATGAAGAGAAGGTTGAATTAACTTCTTTAGAGAAATAAGGACACAACACAGATACAATTACTTAGAAAGATTGCTAGTAGCTATTATTTAGGAAAGAACAAAAATAAGAGGAATTTCTCTTCAGTAATTGGTGAAACATTCTAGGTTAGATTAAATTAGGATATTGGAAATAACAGATGAGTGAGATCTAACATGGCAAGCTATATCCAAATGAAACAACTGGATAAAAATAGTTAATTCCATAACAAGTGCCCATATAGTGTACTTTTTTATATTACCATAATCAGGTTTAAAATGTGTTAATTTAGGGCACTTGAGATGGCTCAGCAGATAAAGATGTACTACCATGCAAGAAGACCTGAGTTCATTCCCCATCACCCAAATGGTAGGAGAAAAATTACTTTTATTAGTTGTCTTATGACATCTACATGCCGTGAAAACTATGCAACAGCACAGAACACTCCCCACCTAACCCCACCTCCACGCCACAGAGGGAGAGAGAGAATAAATAAAATTGGGGGAAAATACATTTTCTTATTTTAAACAATTTTAGTTATATTTTTCTTATTTGTCTCCAATATGATCAGGGATCTATTTCTACATAATATAAATCCTCAAATATGTACAGAAAATTTGGTAAAAAAAAAATGTATGTGCATGTGAAAATGTTACATATTCCTTAAGAATTTGAGCCAGATGATAGTGGCAAACGCCTTTAATCCCTTCACTCAGGAGGCAGAGTAGGGCAGATCTCTGTGAGTTCGAGGCCATCCTTGGCGGCTATAGAGTGAGTTTCAGGAAAGGCACAAAGCTACACAGAGAAACTCTGTCTCAAAAAAAAAAAAAAGAAGAAAAGAAAAGAAAAAAAGAAAGAAAGAAAGAAAGAAAGAAAGAAAGAAAGAAAGAAAAGAAAGAAAGAAAGAAAGAAAGAAAAACGAAGTTGATGTATTGTTCAATGTATGTTAACTGGAATTGTTGGTTAATGCTATTCAACTTTTCTTTTTTGAATAAATGTATATCTTTAGGTGTTCAATAAGTTCTTTTCCTAGGAGAAATGCTGAAAATTTCTGTTTAGAGATAGGTTTTTCCCCTAATTTTATCTGCGGCTATTTGTACTTACTCTAGTATGACAGTAGGAAGTGTCTGTAGATGTATCTGTTACTCTTTCCATCTTTATATTTGTGATTGTTCTGGGTATAAATATCAAGATTTCTATATAATGAGACTATCACTTTTCAAAAAAAGCATATAGGCTTAAATCTTCACTATAAGATTAGAATAGTATGTCTTTCATGACATATCCAGTACCTATCAGCACATGTATATAATAAACATTATTGAAATAATAAAAATGCAATTGTTTAATCAATACTTTTTGATGAGACTGATTTTACCACTTTTTTCTATATTTACATTATGCTGAGTTAAGAACATACCTAGCTCTTTATATGTGCATCTATAATTTGGACATACATATATATATCACATAAATATAATCCAAGTTCTGTTGAAGGACATGGATATTCTATTTTCTCATTTCTTGCTTCAAATCTGTCTTTAATCATCAAATTAACTTGAAAATGAAAAAGTGGATATTATTTTCTTGTAATCACAAAATATACTTTTAGTTTTACTATGTAGTAGGCCTATATACATAAAATATCCAACTTAAAACTTGCAGAATTAATTCATAAAAATTAGTCCTTAATTAAGGAAATGAAAGCACTTTCTCTCTCTTTTACTCCAGTGTTATAGTACAGTAGAAAAATCTGTTCTTTTGGGGGGAACCTTTTATTTAAAGAGATATTCCAACACACCTCATCAGAACTCCCAAATTAAAAAGAATATACCAAAATTAATATTTTTCTGAACACAGAAACTTGAAGATACAAAGCTTGATTTTAGTGATTTCTCTAAACCAAATTAAGTTATATTTTTTGAGTACTTTGAACTTATTTTTACAAGTTGTGAATAGGAAGAATACATAACAGTCCATTAAAGTATAGCATGGTAAATTTATTTTGAGATATAGGGAAGAGTTCCTATTAAATATTTTGACAGATGAATTTAAAACTAAAAATAGCTTAATTAATGAGATAGAAAAACTATGTGACACACTGTGAACATTCTTTGCATTTTGTGTGATACTGAGTCTTAAGCATAACTTAAGAAACACTCGATGTGGCGTTTAGAAGCGACACAAGCATGCATCATTTATACTTTGATTACATTCTAAGTGCAGACAATGTGCTGTGATCATGAATAATTCACACATTCAAAAGAATGGGCTTTTTCCATTCCATTTTAGAGTTTTTGTTTTTCAGACAGGATGTCTTAACAATGTAAAACACATGTCACTGCTGGAATATGATTAGAAATACAGTGTGATCTGACAGTTAACAATTATTCCCTGCTGTATAACTCTTTCAGGCTATATAAATGGTATGAAAATATGTGCAGCAGCTCAAAGTATAAGTTATAGACACTGAAAGACTGGAAATATGGGTAATTTCTTTGCTTTGTGACATAGAATTTGGCCAAAATATAAGAGCGTGTTATTTTAGCCAGTTAAAGCAATAGACACTGACAAAGGAATAGAAAATTTGTTATTGTTTTCCATTTTCTTAAGCACAGTACCTGAATACAAAGTGTACATTTTATGAATGACATTAGTTCACTGTGTAGTTTCTTGATTCCTCTTGTTTGCATCTCTCTGTCTTTTAATTGCTTTAATAAAGACCATAAGCAATGTTCATAACATCAAGCTAGACTCTCTGGTTCATACCTGGAATTGGAGCTGAGTGGAAGCAGAATCGGGGGGAATTCTCAGATATGAAGGCATCCAGAATTACAAAGTGAGATTGAGGCCAGTGTGGGCTGCAGTTTAAGAAAATGTACCAAAATACAATATAATAATAAACAAATATACATAAATATACATATGACTGTAAATCCAGAACAAAAATTAAATATGAAAATATTGTATTTTTAACCATAGAACACAGACCCAAATTCGTTACTTAAATGTTTCACTGTACAATTCCTCAGTGATTAATTTCAGTTCAAATATTTAGGTATTTAAAACTACAAAATTACTGCATCAAAAGAAGCCATGACTTGTGAACATCAATTCAATGTAATCTTCATTAAGACTTAATATTCTGAATTGTTAGTGTAATGCCCAGTTCAGAATGACTGGACTAACAGTGAAGACTATTTATACTCATGTTTATGTGAACCATTTTCCTGTGGCTATACCTCATCCTTTATGTTGTGCAAAATGACAAACATACTTTGTAGAAGTTATTACATAATATCATGTGTTATTTTGTCATTTAATCAATGTAATTTTTAAGACATGTTTATGAGTAACTTATTATTTGCTAGACATTGTTCCTGATAGATTATCTGACAATTCAGAAACGAGTTGTTAAATCCACATAATGTAAAGTGTGCACTTTCTCTATTTAGTTCTGTTCTTCCAGCTCAACCACTTCCTTGGAGACATACTTTGTTATTAATATAGCACATATTTTTGTGAAAAGTGTATAAATGTAAGTAGTAGGAATTAATTATAATTGCTTAATAAAATAATTTTATGCTTTTTATATTACTTTTTTAATGCTTCATAATGTGAATTAGAGATGAAACTGCTTGTTTCTACTCAGCTTCACTGAAATCTGTTAAAGTATTCTGTGAAAAGTTACTTACAACATACTTATTTCTCACTAATAATTGCATTGAACCTGATGTTGAGATAAGATACTTTAAAATCTTATGAATATAAGACGATAGTAGAAGGCTACAGTGTAAATGGCTAATAGTGAAATATTGACTCATGTTTATATGTACTTGTTACCTGGTGTGTCCTTTACTACTGTGGAAGTTTACAAATTTTTGTATTCACCATTTAAGTAGGAGTATGTGTATTAGTCAGTGGTAGATCTAATTTACTCTGCATTTAGTCCATTTCAAAATACATCTGGGATGCCACAATATAGTTTTGAAACTAGTCACAGATAGTTATTGTTGACTGCCTTTAATTCCAAGAATTCACATAACACTATCAAGGTGCAATGTATTGATATAGCAAGTCACAAAACCCATAAAAGCAATATATTTGGGATTAGGGTTTTATTATAAAGAACACTCACAGGCTAAAGGTTGGAAAGTCCATGATGCAGATCCTCTATGGTCTTTATCAAAGTATTAGGGTATAATCCTGTCCTAGCACATCAGTGTGTTCTCACACCTGGAATCCATGCTAAGCATTGCCTCCAGTTTATTTACTAGAGTTCCCTAATATATTGTGGGAACTCATTCATGACCTATTCCATTTCCTGTTTTTTCATTAACTCTGTATTGAAATCTTGTCCCACCTTAAAGTCAGGCAACTGGAGATCCAAAACCTGTTCACATGGACAAATGCACGGAAGTCTAGTTCTCACCTAAAACTACTTAGAGACCCATCTAGGTTGACCTCATTAGCCTAATTAATATGTTTTGTCAGTGATGAAATAACAAACTTTAAAATAATTATGTAAAGGAAAGGTTTTTGTAAAGGTCACACATATAGGAATGAGATACAAGTAACATTCTGATAGTGTATATTAAGTTATTATTATTATTATTATTATTATTATTATTATTATTATTATTATTGGTTGTTCAAGGCAGGGTTTCTCTATGTAGCTTTGTGCCTTTCCTGGAACTCGCTTTGTAGACCAGGCTGGCCTCGAACTCACAGATATCTGCCTGCCTCTGCCTCCCGAGTTCTGGGATTAAGGCCATGCACCACCAATGTCCAGCAAGTTATTTTTTGTTACTGTTAAATATGCATATCTTTGTATTCCAAAACCATTTTAAACTTCCTGTTTCATTTTCTGCTTGTAAAAGGAAGAAAAGCCTGTACACATGGAAATATTTTTGTGTGAGAAACAAAAGTAGAATAAACCACAAGATTTTTAAGTTATACATAATAAATTGTTAGAATTGAACAAAAATTTTTCAGTATTATTCCAATATTCTTGTCTCGGATGCTTAGAAATAATACTAAGAATTAGCAACAGAAAACATATCACATAATCTAGATGTTGGTAGTTAAAATGTGGTGCCACAGGTCATTCTTTAACATGGAATTTCACTGATTGTGTCAGGTCCATCAGACATATGACACTGGAAGACAAAGCAGTGGATTCATGGTCCTGCATCCTTTATCTCAAAATTAATTCCTCGGAGTCAGTCATAGAAAGTACAAATTTGTTTTTGGTAAAACATTTAGAAATAAAGATGTTGTGTGAATATATGTTCTGGATATGCAAACACAAAGTCATTTATCACATGTACTGATAGGAGGAATTATCCAAGTGACAATATTACTGCTATTGGCAGGATCCTACTTGTCCCATTTAGGTATGCTTACCATGTTTGAAAACAAAACAAAACAAAAATATAAAAAAAAAAAAAAACCTTGAAGCAATGTACTTAAGGAACCAACAAATTGTTTAAGGTGTAGAACCCAAATGACTTGAAAGGAGAATCACTGATCTCTTTCTTCCTTTCTATCTCTGAGTGTATGCTGTTACTCTTAATATTTCTACCTCATAGTTCATTTCCTTCTATGCAATATGACAGAGTAGGTGGTTATACAAAGAAATACAGATGTTCCTCTTATCCACTTTTTCATTTATATATCCCTGTGACTTAATCTGAAAGACTGACTATTCCAGAATGTTGGTGTTTTGTAGCTGGAAGTTTTCCTGTGTCCCGCCTTGTCTGCAGCCACTCAGACCCAAGTAAACTCACAGAGGCTTATATTAATTAAAACTCCTTGGCCATTAGTTCAGGCTAATGACTGACTAGCTATTACACTTAAACTCAGTCCATTTCTGTTCATCTATATGTCACTACATGTTCCCGTAGCTTTACCTGTGTGTCATTACATTATGCTCCCTGGACAGCAGGCTGGCATCTCCTGACTCAGCCTTCCTCTTTCCAGAATTCTCCTTGTCTGTTTATCCCACCTATACTTCCTGCCTGGCTGGCCAATCAGTATTTTATTAAACCAGTGTATGAAAGCATTATCCCCCAGCAGTGTTTAAAATACCTTTGGGGGGAATATTCTCTGCTTGGCAAATATTACTATCATAATGATTACTCTGTTTAAGCCTCAATGTACCTGTTATATCAGTGAACTCTACAAGATGAGAATTTTGAACACTTACCTGTTTCTTACAGGTTATTAATTTGTCCTCCTAATACTAAGTGATATTTCTATTAGACTATTCTTATTCAATAGTCTAATCATGTTTTTCTGAATCAATGAGTAATGTACTATGACAATGGCTTACACTCAGGAGTCCATATACCTCTAAATATCTGTGAACTGTTCTATCTTTCTCTATACATGCCAAAACAGTGAATATCCTTGGGAATATATTCTTCCACAGACTTTTATTTCTGTACCTTAAGGAGATACTATTGTTTCAATATACCTATTGTTTTTCATTCTCATTATTGTTTCAACTAATCTACCTCAAAATTTTTGTGCCATGAGGATCATGTTCTACCCCAGCAGACACATTACACATAGCAAAGCATTAGCAACTAAGAAAATTATTTTCTTTAACTTGTGGCAATGTATCACTGTTTATCTCAATCTAACTTTTCTTTTACTCATGCAAAGCATGATATAAATCTGAACACTGAAGAAGAAAATGTTCCAACTTTAGACAAAGTACTAATTAATATCTTATGGTCCTTCTAAAATGCAGTGTCCCATCATGGCCATGAGTATAAGAACATGAAGGATTTACCTTCTGAAAACATGTTGAAAATTGTGCAAAAATTACAAAAATTTATAAACGTATACTTATCTGGTACTAAAGAGTGGTATGTGAAAAATAAAAATGACAGCATCAGGAAATTCAGGGCCTTATATTATTTTAGATACCTTCTATGTAGGAGCAAGTTCTCATAAATAAAGGCTAAGATAATTCTTATATTTCAGTCCAAAGAGTTGATTGTTAGGTTCACCAAATTAATAAATCGCACTTATTATTAAATATTCAGGAATTTGTTTGATAATGTGACTATAAAACTATTATAAATAGATGTTAGAGAAATTTATGCATATTACCCATAGATCAAGATCAACTTGAATGTTGTGGCAAACACTCAAGCATTAACATTGAATACCATGCCTGTGTGGCACAAGATAGGTTTAGCTGACATGGTAAGAAGTTGGTAACAATGTGAAGAAAAGAAAGACAAATTTTAAAAAAGAACATTCCAAAATACATGAATAAATATGCCCTAATGGTATCATTAATATCCTGTAGATTGAAATCACATAAGGGTAATTTAATGAAATACTAATTGAGATTCAATGAACATTATAATTGAAATAATAAGTTTTAGTTAACATTTTTCATTATTAACATTAAATGGTCTACTTAAAATTCTATTCTATTGATATTTGCAAAATTTTATTTACATGTACTGAGATAAAATACTGTTTTCACTATTTTTGTCTCTCTCTAAATAAAATTGCAAAATTCCTTTACATTGACACAAATCAACTATGCATATATTTTTCATACATATACATATATATACATAAAGTATGAAATATATAATTTGGTCAATCTCTAATTTAAGAAGTAAAACCAATCATCAATTGTTGAATTTAGCAATTCTGCTTAAGTATAGAAAAGGACAAAAGTGAGCTATATTAATTTTAAAATGTATAAATCTTAAGTTTTATGCTAGTTAAAATCACATTTATAAGAATCCAAAAGTTACTATTTTAGTATATTTATGTGTGAGCTTTTAAAACAAATGTAAGTATAAATATGAACTGCTCTGCTCTATTTTAGATTAATGAATGAATAGATGCCTGATTTTCAACACATCCTATCCACACCTGTTGTTTCTATAAAGTTTTCCAAAGAGCATCAAAGCTACTGAAAACAGATTTAATTCTAAATTTCATTTCTTTTTGAAATGCATTATCCTTAAGCCATGCATCTTCATCACAGGTCATTGCTCCGATGAAATTAATCTGATAAAACACCTGTGTGACAGAGAAAATGATATATTAGTGTGATTCATCATTAATGAACATCATCAGCCCATGATCTATTAGTGTATTGCTCAAGGATGGTGTCATTAGGAAACAGTCCATTCCCACTGTTAAATTATTGTGTTTGAAGACAGTAGAGAAAGCCCAGAATAAGCAAGAGGCAGCAGGTGGACATGCCGATACAGAATCATATTTCCTGAAACTTTTATTATAATTTTTATTTTAAAGTATCTGAGTTGCTTCTTTGCTAATCAGTTTTACTGCCCTACCACAAAATTAACTTTGTTCTGATTACTCATCTACTATTAATTGCTTCTCCATCCCCTATAAATTATATCACTGTGAAGCTAACTTGCACATGCTGCATTTTCAATGAGGAGCAGAAACTATTTTATTTGTGGATGAGTTGAAGTAGAAATTGGAGTACTTATAAAGAAATAATCCTTTGAGGGTGTCTCTTCAAGTACTTATTTAAGCATAAATGTGATACACAATACAATTAATCACTTTTACAATTAGTAAGAAAGTATACTTAAAAGCCCTTGTTTGAGAAATTGAAACAGATATATTAAAGTTTATTTTAAATAAAATTGTTATTTGTCTACATGGTTTATTTAAAATATAAATGACTAAACATAAATCTAATATAAAGAATTGTGATAAAGCTTTTAATGTAGCTTCATGAGTTTATTCTATTGGTTTTAAATAATTGTAAATATAGTGATATTGTTTTAATCAGAGATAAAACATTACTCCTCTTCCAAAGATATATGCTCAATAAGGTAAAGACTTCCAACTCTTTCATTCCTTTCTTTCCCAAATACAAAACAGAAACCAGCAATATTTTATCTTGAAGCCCTCTATAATTAACACACCTACCATAATAGAACCAAGAAATACATTTTTAGCCCTGAAAACATTCATGAGTTTTAATATCTTCTGTGCACATTTGGTTTTAAATCATAATTTCAATTAAAATTTAAAAATGTCATGTTGATAGAACCAGTGATTTTCTTATTTATATTAGGAAGATGCATATTCTTCTGTTCTTTTCCTTGATTTCTACTGATTGAGAAATCACTACAGAAAAAAAAATGAATTATATATATTGACCCAGTGGGGAGGGGGCATTTGGTCCTGCCTTAACTTAGTATGCCAGACTTTGTGTACTTCGCAAGGGAGGCATTAACCTCTCTGATGAGTGGATGCAGGGTGGGATTGGGAAAGTTGGAGGGAAGATGGGTAGGGAGGGGAACTGAATTGGTATGTAAAATGAAAAAAAAATACCTTTTTTTAAATAAATAAATTTTAAAAATTTAGCAGCTTTGGAATTTCAAGAGGGAGTTCTAACTAGCAATATCATAAATCCTCATAGCCCAAAGCTGAATGCCAAGTTATTATTGTTTATCCAGAAGAATGTAGGCATTTAAGTTAACTAGATAGGTGAATTCTTTTCAGAACAAAGGGGAACCATCACCCAGGCAGTTCGCGGTACATGTCTTTAATCCCAGCACATGGGAGGCAGAGGCAGGCGGATCTCTGTGAGTTCGAGGCCATCCTGGTCTACCAAGCAAGATCCAGGACAGGTACCAAAACTACACGGAGAAGCCCTGTCTATAAAATAAATAAATAGATAGATAGATAGATAGATAGATAGATAGAAATATATATATATATATATATATATATATATATATATATATATATATATATATATATATATATATACAGAGAGAGAGAGAGAGAGAGAGAGAGAAAGAAAGAACCACCACACCGACCAAACAGATAAGTATGTATGATCGTTAGACCATTTATTCTTATGCTTTAAAAACTAAGATTCCCTGATGTATAATACCAAAGTATATCCACTAGCAAATGGACCACAACATTCTTTCTGAGCTCAATGTGGATCAAACATTTCCTCCTCATTCTTCCCCAGGTGACTTGGTCTAGTCAGGAAGACTTCTTCAGATAACTAGTCTGGACGTTAGCCCAAACTGAAAGCTGTTTTGCTTAAGATTTACAAGTAAAGAGGAAATTCTCATACATCCATGTTTCCCTTTCCCTCCAAGAATCATATTCAGTTTTTAATCTACAGAACCTGGGCAACCAATCATTGGGCATTGTAGTGAGTCTCACTATAAGAAGACAATATTTAAAGAATATCTACCATTTTCCAAGATTGGGAATTTCTTAACAAACCAAGGATCATTTACAAGTCAATTCTGGAAAGATCCTAAGCGTTTTTTTTTTAATTTAATATATTTATTTTTTTTAATTTTCATTTTATTTGACCATCGCCTTATCCATCCACTAACTCCTCCCAGATACCCCCAACCAACCAGTTTTATGTTATTTATCTCTCTTTCTTAAAAATCAATATTAACGCCCCCAAAACAAACACACACACACACACACACACACACACACACACACACACACACACACACACACACAAATACTCTGGAGGATGTCTACATATTAATATGGTTGATGTAGCAAGTGTCACTCTACTGAGGAAAACTGATTTTCCCTAACCCTGTCAGCGATCAGTTCCAAGTAGCTTATTGGTTAAAGGTGGGAATTTGCAGCCACTTCTTTTCTGTCTTTTCTGCGTGCTGTCCCAGCTCCTGAGCTCTGACACAGAGGCTCACAACTGGGCCATGTGTAGAGACTTCAGAGCACTCAGATTTAAATGTGATATCCGTATCATACCTATCCCCTCAACAATCAGAAATCTATTCTGAAGAAGAGACAGAATGACTGTAGGAGCCAAAGGCCGTGAAAACTAACCACCCTTCCCCCCACCACACACACATGTGAAGGGATGAAGGTGTTCTGATAACATCGTAGAGACAAAGCTGAGAAAAGGAGGAAAAACACCAACTGTTTGTGAAACAGTGACCTGAAAAATCTGTGTCCCAAATAGCAATTCTGAACACAGGGACTGCCTTCTGGAAGAATTCAAGTAGAACTTAATGTCTTCACACATGAAAACAAGGGATAGGAGAACAACTAGATCACTTGTTACTCCAGGAACCTAAAATGTTATGCATTGAGTGAAAGGATTATCAGTTAACATGCATGTTTTGATTTCGCTACTTCTTTGGATTATCTGATGCCATAAAAATGTCTCATCCGTCAATCAATAAAGAAAGAAAAGCAGAAAATGGCAGCAAAGAAACAGAAGATATAGGGACAAATGAAAATTAGAAAAAAAAAATCCATTAACTGGAATTTTAATTTTTGGGTGGTTGACAAAGAAGAAAATCAATGAATTGAATCACCAGACTTTCTAGGTCTGAAGAACAAAAAGTGGACTGTAAGTAAAATACAAAATTTTATAAATGGTGCAGTGGTTGTGTAAGAAAGCTTCCTTAGCCTCATGTGTTTGAATACTTTGTCCCCAGCTAATGGAACATCTGGGGAAGGATTAGGCGTTATGGCCTTGTTGGCATAAGTGTCATTAAAGGAAGGCTTTGAGATTTCAATAGCCCATGTGTTTTCTAGTTTGCTCTCTTTGCTGTGCTTGTGGATCAAGATATATTTTCTCAGCTATGGCTTTAGTGTCATGCCTGCTCTCTTGTTCCCTACCATGCCAGTAAAAGAATCTAACCTGTGGGACTGTGAGCCTTTAAATTAAACATTTTCTTTTATAAGTTGCCTTGGTTAGGAAGTTTTATAGTAATAGAAAAGTAACTAGACAAAAGAGTGTCTAGAGAGAGTACAAAACAACTCAAATTTGTTTAAAGTTATATAAGCCAATAAAACACAGAACTAAAAATTCAAGAATCTGACTGAAACTCAAGGTTATGTATTGGTGCATAATCTCCATAAGGTATAACATGGGCAGCCTCTAAAGCTAAATGTCCAAGAGATAACATGCACCAGGCATTGAGAAGAAGTCTATGGGGGGAGGCTACATGTAATTACCAACAGCAAATTTCTTATCTGAATCAGTGGAAGTTAGAAAATATGTTTCTAAATTACTAAAACAATATAAATAGCAACAACAATAACATGTCAGCTGAAAGCTTCATGTTTAGTTAAAGTAACCTTCAGACAAGGATTGGAACCGAATACATCTGGGCTGAGTAATAATTAAAGTAATGTATAGATAATGGACTACCTTTGAAGCATAATTACAAATTATCTTTCAACAACTTTTGTCATTGGAGCAGACCCAGGTTTGGTCTCCAGCATCAATGTAATGGCTAAAAGCCACTCTTTACTCATTTGAGCGTTTCTGATGACTTCCTTTGACCTCTAAGGATAATGGTATACAAGTGGTACACATCCATTCAAGTAGAGAAAACACTCTTATAAATAAAATAGATAGAAAAATATTTTCTTTCTTTTTTTAAGAAAAAGTTATTTTTTTAATAAAATTAAAATGCTCAAAGGAAGATTTGCATCAAGATGGAACAAAATAAATTGCGAACACATGATATGTAAATCAAAGTTTTCATTAGTGTGACAATTATCTGAAAGAAATGATTTAAGAGTAAGACTACACAATGGCACACATCTTTAGAGCTATCTCTTTGGAGGTACTTGCAAGCAAAGCTCTAGGAATTCTGGACCAGCCTCATCTGCATACTGAATCCAGAGACAACTGAGGCTACATAGTAGAAATCTGTCTAGAAGAAAAAAAAAAAAGAAAAAGAAAAAGAAAAAGAAAAGAGTGAGCACTTAGCTGTGTTTGGTACTTCATGTCTATAATCATAGAACTTAGAAGGTCAAATGGAGGTTCAAAAACACAATGTTTTCTGCTATGGATATCGCTCTGTGTAAATAAAGTTCTGATTGGCCAGTGGCCAGGCAGGAAGTATAGGCGGGACAAGAAAGAAGAGAATTCTGGGAAGTAGAAGGCTAGAGAGAGACACCCGCCAGCCGCCGCCATGAAAAGCAACATGTAAAGACACTGGTAAGCCACAAGCCATGTGGCAAAGTATAGACTAACAGAAATGGGTTAATTTAAGATAGAAGTAGATAACAAGAAGCCTGCCACGGCCATACAGTTTCTAAACAATGTAAGTTTCTGTGTGTTTTCCTTGGTTGGGTCTGAGCGACTGTGGGATTGGCGGGTAAGAGAGATTTGTCCTGACTGGGCCAGGCAGGAAAACACTAACTACAGTTTTCAGAATCCTGCTCTACCTTTGACCTTATCTCCAAAACAACATGAGAAAACAGAAAAATAAATAAATGAATAGTAAAGGTTTATTCTGGCTTAGGCTTAGGAACTGCAGTTCATGATGCATTGTTTAAAATGCTGGAGGCCTAAAGTCTGGTTGGTCAGGCTCTGGAGCATGAGGTGTGACATAGCATGCCATCACACAGAAGAAAGAAAAGAAAGAGCATGAGAAAGGAACTGTTACTGTGAGTGCTGGTGTTTTCTATTGCATGTGGTCCAACACAAATCATGATTTATTTTTAAATAAAACTGTAACGTTATCAGCATCCTTGCTTTTGTACAGTCATACTTAAACCCTTTGACTATTCCAAAATGATACTTAAATAAAGTTCAAATCATTTAATAGCCCGGGCTAAAGAGAAAAGATTAGACCATCTCTGAAGCACAGGTGTGTGTGTGTGTGTGTGTGTGTGTGTGTGTGTGTGTGTGTGTGTGTATGTGTGTTCATCTTCAGGCAATATCTGCCTTTTTTTTGAGACAGGATTGCTCATTGGTCAGGCTAGATGCCTAGAAAGAACAAGACCATCCCAGTTTCTGCCTTTCTATTACTGTTCTTACAGGAAGGCACCACTAAGCATGGCTTTTTTTTTATTTTTCATGTTTCCCAGGGGAGTCATCATTCATCCCAACTCCCAAAACACTCTTCATCTAGTAAATTTAGATTTTTAATAATGACATATAGATTGATTTTCAATATAATTTCATTGAAAGTAATTGTACATAGATGTACAGTTTGTAAAATTTGATACATTAAATCAGTATCTTTAAGAAACATGCAGAAATGACAAATTTGTGACTTCTGATTCTAAAAAGATATGCCTTTTACTTTAAAATATTTAGTATATTCAAAATTATAACCAAGATGCATTAAATGAACATGTATCCAAATCTCTGCTATGAAAATATAAAAGCTCTACAATAGACAGAAACTTATGCACATGATGTTCTAAGTGTAACATTCAGTGGGATCATTTACTTGTTGGGTGGGTGGGTGCCAACAAGATAAAGACCATAGGGACCAAAGCATAGACTTTTTCAAGCAGTGCAGATAGTGGAGAAAATATAATCAGCAATCAGAACTTCATTCCTGAAAACTAGTTTGATTTCAGATACAAAAAGTTTTTTTTTTTTAATTTACAAAACCATTAATATAGTGATTTCACTTTTAGAAATGGGAACGCTTCTTCTTAAATGGAAATAATTAGGAATAAGAGTCAAAATCCATTTGTAATTTAAAATAAAACACTGAAGAGTAGATGGTTTCTTAATTAAATGGTGGCAATATGGTATATCTAGTAGTCTTGTGTCAAATGAATTAAATACTATCAAATGTTAAGTAAAAAACTGAATTAAATCAGAACATTTGATGTGATAATTTTACTTTACTGCACTCAAATTACAAGTCATCTGTGTGGTAGAATTATGAGGTTCATTTTTTTCTTTAGACTCTTTTTAGAAAGCATGAGTAAATTTTATATGACTATTATATTAAAATAAGATGGCTAAATGAAATAGTCTCATACTCAAACAATATTCATCTATCTGGGTTGTAAGTTTATCAAACAGCAATGATGTGACAGGTACTATGCAGAGTATTTTCATATATAGACATTTATAGGGACAGATATATGATTTGAGTTCTTGAGTATATTATTTCAAAATTCAATACATATTTTTGGAATATATATTATATAAAATTGTGTGTGATAATTATACAATTTGTATTGTCAACATCTTCCTTCCTACCTACTTCAATCTTATAAATTATTCTAAGTAAAACTATATTATCTCTGCCAGCCAGATTGTTTATTAAACTTTGTCATGTGTGTTTTCTAATCTTCCTAAAATAATAAAAATAAATAACTCTATTAGACCTCATAGACACAGAAACTAAATTTCATGAAATTTTTTAAGAATGCCCCAGGCTAGATGTCTCTAATTATCACCACTAACTGAATTAGGATTTTTTTCTAACTTTTTAACCAAAGTGATTATCAAATGTTTGTGGAGAAAACAAGAAAACTTAAAGGACAGACCTGAGGGACTATTGTGACATAAAGGATACAAAACAAGGATGAGGCTCTGTGGTGTCTGAGAGGAAATTCTTGCTTCATTTTGGCCTTTTATGAAAAGAGTAAAGGCCAAAAAGACCAGAGCACCTTTTTCTGGAAAATCAGAATTATTTTCTCAATTTTACTGTTTCAAGCTTTGATGGTTTGCCTAAAAATGTCCTCCATAGATTCATGTGATGTGTGAATACTTGATCCTTAATTGTTGGAACTGTGTGGGAAGAATCAGGAGGGGTAGCTATATTGGAAGAGATATATTACTAGAAGCAGATTTTAAGGTTTCAAAAGACAAGTCAGACCATTCTCAATGTAGCCCCTCTCTCTGCCTCATGCTTGTACAAGATATGATCTGTCAGCTGTCCCTGCCCTAATACCCATGCTCTGCCATCATAAATTCTAACACTGGCAACACAGACTGAATTAAATCCTTTTTTTGTTTTTTAATAAGTTACCTTGGTCATGATGTTTTATCACAGTGATGGAATAGAAATCAAGATTAAAAATAATTACTAGTTGCTCAGGGTTGCCAAGTCAAACTGACTGTTGACAAATCCAGTTTCAAATTACTATCTTATCATCTCTGAATATCATTTTCCTCCTACAAATGATGGACATATTGTAGATATGGAACAGTAATGAAATATGTCAAAGATACAGTTCTCATTAGGACAAAAACAGTCAAGCTTTGTCTACCTGCTTCTATCCTTCTTCATCACTTGCATCAATTCCTCTCTTGGATTTCTTAATCACATTAACCCACTTAATGTATGGCTCCTAAAACTACTTCGATATACAAAGAACTCTTTTGTTAGACTTCTGAAAGCCTTTCCTCTATGTACTGAGTAGTTATCTATAATATTTTTACTTTGTATTAACACCAGAATGGCACCTATACTCTCCTGGGCATATGCTAGTCAAAGAAAATTGATTTTGGTTCAGAATTCTTGTGAAAGTTATTAAGCATTAGGACTTGCTACCCAATAGGGAGTCAGATAAAAGTCAAAACAAAACAAAAACAAATGAACAAACAAACAACCCAAAAACCTTTCTATAAAATGTATCACCTGGAGAAAGAAGTCACAATTTTATAAAAATTTGTATCCTACCAGTTTTACATAAATTTATTCAAGTTTTGTCATGAGGATAAGAATAAGGAGTGCATGAAAGGAAGTTGACTTGTGACATGGTTGTGTCTATAGGTAAGAAGTAGAAAAAGTATACACAGTGTCAGGCTCAGAATCTGGAATATTGTCTATCAGAGAAAACTTCCTCTAATGAGTCTCTCTCTTCTAATGGTTCCCGACCTTCCCACAGTGATAGCAGCTGGGAACCAAGTATTCAAATATACAAGCCTGTGGTGGACATTTTATATCTAAACGAGAACCTCATAGGAGTGCAGTGAGTGCATGCCAGAGTCAATTAATTTAGCTCTTCCTCTTCAGGATTTCCATAAACTAAGTGACTGGAAGGCTCAGTGATTTAGGAAGAGTCAAGATACCTTGTTGGAAAGGACAGATATATTCAGACTCTCTTCCAAGATTAGAGCTTTCACTAACAAATGTACTGAAAAAAAATAATGGCTGAATGAAAATTAAAGAGGAAAATATGCAGAATATGAATCAATGACAACTAGTCACAAACAATAGATTTATCCAGTATTGGGACAATAATGCAAATGTCGGTAACTCTTCTTTAACAAGTAAAAGTTTATGTAATTTATTAATAAAATGATTTTTTTTCTGCTTAGACTGAAAGGCTCTAGGAATTCTGGACCAGCCTCATCTGGCATACTGAATCAGAGACAACTGAGGCTACATAGTAGAAATCTGTCTAGAAGAAAAAAAAAAAGAAAAAGAAAAAGAAAAAGAAAAGAGTGAGCACTTAGCTGTGTTTGGTACTTTCATGTCTATAATCATAGAACTTAGAAGGTTCAAATGGAGGTTCAAAAACACAATGTTTTCTGCTATGGATATCGCTCTGTGTAAATAAAGTTCTGATTGGCCAGTGGCCAGGCAGGAAGTATAGGCGGGACAAGAAAGAAGAGAATTCTGGGAAGTAGAAGGCTAGAGAGAGACACCCGCCAGCCGCTGCCATTGAAAAGCAACATGTAAAGACACTGGTAAGCCACAAGCCATGTGGCAAAGTATAGGACTAACAGAAATGGGTTAATTTAAGATAGAAGTAGATAACAAGAAGCCTGCCACGGCCATACAGTTTCTAAACAATGTAAGTTTCTGTGTGTTTCTTGTTGGGTCTGAGCGACTGTGGGATTGGCGGGGTAAGAGAGATTTGTCCTGACTGGGCCAGGCAGGAAAACACTAACTACAGTTTTCAGAATCCTGCTCTACCTTTGACCTTATCTCCCAAAACAACATGAGAAAACAGAAAATAAATAAATGAATAGTAAAGGTTTATTCTGGCTTAGGCTTAGGAACTGCAGTTCATGATGCATTGTTTAAAATGCTGGAGGCCCTAAAGTCTGGTTGGTCAGGCTCTGGAGCATGAGGTGTGGACATAGCATGCCATCACACAGAAGAAAGAAAAGAAAGAGCATGAGAAAGGAACTGTTACTGTGAGTGCTGGTGTTTTCTATTGCATGTGGTCCAACACAAATCATGATTTATTTTTAAATAAAACTGTAACGTTATCAGCATCCTTGCTTTTGTACAGTCATACTTAAACCCTTTGACTATTCCAAAATGATACTTAAATAAAGTTCAAATCATTTAATAGCCCGGGCTAAAGAGAAAAGATTAGACCATCTCTGAAGCACAGGTGTGTGTGTGTGGTGTGTGTGTGTGTGTGTGTGTGTGTGTGTGTGTATGTGTGTTCATCTTCAGGCAATATCTGCCTTTTTTTTGAGACAGGATTGCTCATTGGTCAGGCTAGATGCCTAGAAAGAACAAGACCATCCCAGTTTCTGCCTTTCCATTACTGTTCTTACAGGAAGGCACCACTAAGCATGGCTTTTTTTTTTATTTTTCATGTTTCCCAGGGGAGTCATCATTCATCCCAACTCCCAAAACACTCTTCATCTAGTAAATTTAGATTTTTAATAATGACATATAGATTGATTTTCAATATAATTTCATTGAAAGTAATTGTACATAGATGTACAGTTTGTAAAATTTGATACATTAAATCAGTATCTTTAAGAAACATGCAGAAATGACAAATTTGTGACTTCTGATTCTAAAAAGATATGCCTTTTACTTTAAAATATTTAGTATATTCAAAATTATAACCAAGATGCATTAAATGAACATGTATCCAAATCTCTGCTATGAAATATAAAAGCTCTACAATAGACAGAAACTATGCACATGATGTTCTAAGTGTAACATTCAGTGGGATCATTTACTTGTTGGGTGGGTGGGTGCCAACAAGATAAAGACCATAGGGACCAAAGCATAGACTTTTTCAAGCAGTGCAGATAGTGGAGAAAATATAATCAGCAATCAGAACTTCATTCCTGAAAACTAGTTTGATTTCAGATACAAAAGTTTTTTTTTAATTTACAAAACCATTAATATAGTGATTTCACTTTTAGAAATGGGAACGCTTCTTCTTAAATGGAAATAATTAGGATAAGAGTCAAAATCCATTTGTAATTTAAAATAAAACACTGAAGAGTAGATGGTTTCTTAATTAAATGGTGGCAATATGGTATATCTAGTAGTCTTGTGTCAAATGAATTAAATACTATCAAATGTTAAGTAAAAAAACTGAATTAAATCAGAACATTTGATGTGATAATTTTACTTACTGCACTCAAATTACAAGTCATCTGTGTGGTAGAATTATGAGGTTCATTTTTTTCTTTAGACTCTTTTTAGAAAGCATGAGTAAATTTTATTGACTATTATATTAAAATAAGATGGCTAAATGAAATAGTCTCATACTCAAACAATATTCATCTATCTGGGTTGTAAGTTTATCAAACAGCAATGATGTGACAGGTACTATGCAGGAGTATTTTCATATATAGACATTTATAGGGACAGATATATGATTTGAGTTCTTGAGTATATTATTTCAAAATTCAATACATATTTTGGAATATATATTATATAAAATTGTGTGTGATAATTATACAATTTGTATTGTCAACATCTTCCTTCCTACCTACTTCAATCTTATAAATTATTCTAAGTAAAACTATATTATCTCTGCCAGCCAGATTGTTTATTAAACTTTGTCATGTGTGTTTTCTAATCTTCCTAAAATAATAAAAATAAATAACTCTATTAGACCTCATAGACACAGAAACTAAATTTCATGAAATTTTTTTAAGAATGCCCCAGGCTAGATGTCTCTAATTATCACCACTAACTGAATTAGGATTTTTTTCTAACTTTTTAACCAAAGTGATTATCAAATGTTTGTGGAGAAAACAAGAAAACTTAAAGGACAGACCTGAGGGACTATTGTGACATAAAGGATACAAAACAAGGATGAGGCTCTGTGGTGTCTGAGAGGAAATTCTTGCTTCATTTTGGCCTTTTATGAAAAGAGTAAAGGCCAAAAAGACCAGAGCACCTTTTCTGGAAAATCAGAATTATTTTCTCAATTTTACTGTTTCAAGCTTTGATGGTTTGCCTAAAAATGTCCTCCATAGATTCATGTGATGTGTGAATACTTGATCCTTAATTGTTGGAACTGTGTGGGAAGAATCAGGAGGGGTAGCTATATTGGAAGAGATATATTACTAGAAGCAGATTTTAAGGTTTCAAAAGACAAGTCAGACCATTCTCAATGTAGCCCCTCTCTCTGCCTCATGCTTGTACAAGATATGATCTGTCAGCTGTCCCTGCCCTAATACCCATGCTCTGCCATCATAAATTCTAACATTGGCAACACAGACTGAATTAAATCCTTTTTTTGTTTTTTAATAAGTTACCTTGGTCATGATGTTTTATCACAGTGATGGAATAGAAATCAAGATTAAAAATAATTACTAGTTGCTCAGGGTTGCCAAGTCAAACTGACTGTTGACAAATCCAGTTTCAAATTACTATCTTATCATCTCTGAATATCATTTTCCTCCTACAAATGATGGACATATTGTAGATATGGAACAGTAATGAAATATGTCAAAGATACAGTTCTCATTAGGACAAAAACAGTCAAGCTTTGTCTACCTGCTTCTATCCTTCTTCATCACTTGCATCAATTCCTCTCTTGGATTTCTTAATCACATTAACCCACTTAATGTATGACTCCTAAAACTACTTCATATACAAAGAACTCTTTTGTTAGACTTCTGAAAGCCTTTCCTCTATGTACTGAGTAGTTATCTATAATATTTTTACTTTGTATTAACACCAGAATGGCACCTATACTCTCCTGGGCATATGCTAGTCAAAGAAAATTGATTTTGGTTCAGAATTCTTGTGAAAGTTATTAAGCATTAGGACTTGCTAGCCCAATAGGGAGTCAGATAAAAGTCAAAACAAAACAAAAACAAATGAACAAACAAACAACCCAAAAAACCTTTCTATAAAATGTATCACCTGGAGAAAGAAGTCACAATTTTATAAAAATTTGTATCCTACCAGTTTTACATAAATTTATTCAAGTTTTGTCATGAGGATAAGAATAAGGAGTGCATGAAAGGAAGTTGACTTGTGACATGGTTGTGTCTATAGGTAAGAAGTAGAAAAAGTATACACAGTGTCAGGCTCAGAATCTGGAATATTGTCTATCAGAGAAAACTTTCTCTAATGAGTCTCTCTCTTCTAATGGTTCCCGACCTTCCCACAGTGATAGCAGCTGGGAACCAAGTATTCAAATATACAAGCCTGTGGTGGACATTTTATATCTAAACGAGAACCTCATAGGAGTGCAGTGAGTGCATGCCAGAGTCAATTAATTTAGCTCTTCCTCTTCAGGATTTCCATAAACTAAGTGACTGGAAGGCTCAGTGATTTAGGAAGAGTCAAGATACCTTGTTGGAAAGGACAGATATATTCAGACTTTCTTCCAAGATTAGAGCTTTCACTAACAAATGTACTGAAAAAAAATAATGGCTGAATGAAAATTAAAGAGGAAAATATGCAGAATATGAATCAATGACAACTAGTCACAAACAATAGATTTATCCAGTATTGGGACAATAATGCAAATGTCGGTAACTCTTCTTAAACAAGTAAAAGTTTATGTAATTTATTAATAAAATGATTTTTTTTTCTGCTTAGACTGAAAGAAATGTACTTAAATAGATGAGAACTATTTGGTAATGTATAAAATGTACTTAAATAGATAAGAACTATTTCAATAACGTATAAGGCAAAATAAATAAATAAATAAATAAGGAGCAGAGCGTATTTATAGTTTACAGTGAAGGTCTTAAAAACTCTCTCCTTTAAGACTGAAGGATCAAATAGATTACCATCTCCCTGAGATAAATTAGACTTTGCGCTATCTCAGCAGAAGAATAAATTTGAGGCCATCCAAAGCTCAATATTCAGTGATTTTCATTCTTCCAGTCCACAAAATTGGCTTAATTCAAAGATCTTGTCTTTTGAAAATATGGTATTTTGTATAATTCAGAGGAATCCTTCAAAAATAAAAGCATTTAAATAAGCTGTTCAGCTCTAAGATTGCACCAAACCCTGCAGCTTCAGTTGAAATAACTCTTACAAGAGAAGATAAAATAATGGTTCCATTTTCCTGTCTTTTAAATCCAGTGGTAATGGCCTGTAATTATAGAGCACCTCTCTTCCATGGAGCTTAATGTGTTTTGCTGATGTTGCCTCATTAATCCTTCCATGTTCCTTTTAAGGTAGGAATCATGGTCCTCATTATACAGATGGAGAACCTGAGGCACAGAGAAGTTAATTGGTTTGCCCAAGGTCACACAGCAAGTAAGTGACAAGGCTATGACTTCTGACTCATGGTCTAATGCCTTGCACACCAGGCCATTCGGCTTTTTCCCATTGGGAAGAAAGAATACATTCATTTTTATCAAAGTTCAACTCCAGACTGAAAAATTCCTTGGGGCAAAGTTACATACTGCAATTTCACACCACAATGTTGGCACACTGTCAATTCACACAGAGGAGATCTTGTACTGAGCTGCAAGGTTACTAATAAAAATAGAGAAGAAAAGACTCAAAAAACAGCTCTCTGTGATGCCTGTGTCTTTGCAGCTTACAACACATACTTTCTTTCTCAAACAACCAACCAAGAGCATAAAAACTTGCAATTGCCAGATATCAAATTGTTGCAGTCATATATGTTTTGCAAAACCTTCTAAAAGTGATAAAACAAAAGCCCTTATTAGGTCATAGTAAATATGCCTCATTTATCTATGTGTGTGTGTGTGTGTGTGTGTGTGTGTGTGTGTGTGTGTGTGTGTGTATTTTATTGATTCATTTACAACACACAGCCTCCTCTATGTGGTCTTTGAAAAATATTCATAAATAAGCACTCTCATCCAAATGAGATAAACAACCAAGACATTAAAAAGTTGCCATTTCACAAGACCAGCTAAGCACTCTGTGAAGTCACTCTCTAACAGGGACAATATATCAGGGACTGTGGAAAACCTGAAGGAAGGTATTCCAAACAGAATGTCATCTGATTACTTGATATCCTAATTTCCTAGTTAAGTGAACAGCACAGAATACCATGTCTTTTGTGAATGAAGATACAATAACAATATTCAACTATCCATTTATATATACCTTTTAGTGAAAAATGGGGGTAATTCAGAGAAGGCTTAAATGTAGCTTTTTTCATTCTAAGATGATTGTCATTTGTGATATTTTTTTCAAAGTCATAACCACAAAAAAATGGAGAAAATTACAAATTGCATGAATGCTCTATAGATGTGACAATATATCAGAAAAAGTTAAGCACAACAAAAATCTTCTCAATTAAATGGCACCAGGGTTTAGATGAGGACATCTTGCAGGCAATTCACATGCAATTGCACTTAGCTAAACCTTGAGACAAATCCAGCAAAGAGTGAAAGCCATTGACTGCTGGTAGAGTGGTGACATTGTCCTGAAATATTTGTGCTGATTATGTAGAGGGTATTGTAATTGGGATGTCAAGAGTCTCCACAAAAGAATCACATGTCAAAAGCTTGTTTCTACCTGCAGTGGTGTTCAGAAGTGTAGCTTTGAAGAGGTGATTGGATCAGAGAAGTCAAGAATTCATCAGTGGATTTATCCATTGAGGGATTTATAATTTGATTTAGCTATTCAGAGGAGGAGCTTGATCTGAGACCTAATGGTATTTATTTTAAAAGTAAGAATGCTATCTAGAACCAGGAAAAATGTCAAGGATATCCTTCCTAAATATTTACATAAAGCTAACATATAGAAGTAACCCTTAGATGTATATGCAAAGCATTTGGAGATGTATTTTTGTTTGCTGAAATTAGATTTTGAAGAAGATATTAGTTTGGACACCAAATTTAAGACATTCCCATCATTGCATTACATTTAGTGCTCAGAGAAAATCCCAGACTTCACAGTCAACTACTTTTAGTTATGGATCAGGAGATATATCAGAGAGAGACAATATATGTGACAGTTTGAATGTAATTGGCCTCCAATAAACTCAGGTGGAGTGGCAATATTAGGAAGTAGGCTTTGTTGCAGACAGTATGACCATTTTAGAGAAAGTGTGTCAATGTGAAGGTAGGCTTTGATGTAGTTAGAGTTTTTTTGCCTGGCACACAGTCAGGACAAATCTCTCTCATCTACCAGGTCCATAGACGCTCAGAACCAACCAAGTAAACATACAGAAACTTACATTGTTTAGAAACTGTATGGCCATGGCAGGCTTTTTGTTATCTACTTCTTTTATCTTATATTAACCCATTTTTGTTGGTCTATACTTTGTCACATGGCTTGTGGCTTATCGGTTTTACATGTTGTTTCTCATGGCAGCAGCTGGAAGGTGGGGGCCACTATATCTTATGGGGACATAAAGAAAATATTAGGATTATGGAGTAGTCTGTGAGGGTAAACCTCTGAGCCAGTTGCCTTGAAACCATTCTGGATGTTGGATCATCTGGGCCATGGTGTCATCAGAGACCTTTCAGGTGGTCTTGGCTGATCAAACCTGATGTATCTTAATCTGGAACAAATCTATAGCCTCTGGCTTTCTGTGGAAACAAAAGTAGAGACTCTTTTTTAAAGCAACATAACCTTATATCCAAATTTTGAAGTGAAGGTACCTTTAAAATTTACATATTTGTTTAACTCAACAGCTTTTACAATCAAAACTTTTTCTGTAGTTAAAAATTCCAAAGACAACACAAACCAGATTCTCTGTGTAATATCCATCTTTGTAAGTCTGAGACACCTCTGTGGCTGTTGGCTCAGCCCATCTCAGCTTTTCAACATGGCGGTAATACATTTTACTGCCAGCTCTGGGTCTGGAGCCATGTGTACCATCAACTACCAGAAGCAGTTCTATCAAAGCAGCGTGTAGCCCAAAAACTTTTCTTTTTCTTTTTTTTAACTACCAAAAGCTAAATCTACCACACAGCAGAGTAAAGTGCCTCTCCTAGATTCCTCATTCCCTCCACACTGCAGGTCAGATGCATACACCAGGCACCTGCCATAGTAGCTCAAACCAGCCGGCTGCAGCTAACTTGAGAGAGACAACTAGGATGTTGTTTTTAGCTCCATTTTAGAATCTTTTTTTTCAGGTTTTGGGTGAAAACTTTTGCCAACACCATTGGGTGCCATTTGTGTGGTGGATTTATATTTAAAAAAATGGGGGGAGACACTGCCAGCTACTGCTATGACATATGATATAGATATAATAGGAAGAAAGGGTAGATTAAGGAACTTACTTCTAAAGAGCAACAACTTGTTTAAAAAGTTTTACATTGGTATAGATTTTAGTCTATTGATACAAACTTAAAGTTAATTTTGTTATACTGTGTGTATATTTCTACTCTTGTTTAAGGTATTATGTTTATATAGCTCATTTAAAATTGTATTAGATAATTAACAATAGATTAATAATTAGTCATCTATGATAATCATACTCGTAGCCATGTTAGTTAAATCTTCTAGGTATACATAGAGATATTTCAAATAGTTAGATAATCTTCAAATACTTCAAAACCTACAAAAATGGAACTTTTTAAAAAATATTTTTAAAATTTAGACTTTCTCGACAATGAGACATGTCTGTTCCTGACAACACCAATTTACTTCAGAGAGGAGGATGGGCATTGAAGACACTTCATACCTTATCTTCACCTTGACAAAAATAGCCATTTGGGCAAGAAACTGTTCTTGTCTGGACTGCTTGATCGACTGAACATACAGGAGCCATAAAAAGATGACCACTAAACTTTGTTTGGCAAAATGGTCCTTCAGGTTCCTGCTTCACAGAGAAAACTGACAGACATTCTACAGGACACTAAAAAAGTGACCAAGAGACTCTAACCCTGTGGGCTAAAGACAAATGCCCTAACATTACAAAGGAACATTAGATGACTGTCAAGGCTGCCAGCTGTCTCTGTCTGCCCTACAAGACTCCTGAAAGTTGCTTGCATCCTTCTCCCGGTTCTCAGGTAACATTAAATCCTTCTGAGGTCTTTGATATGGTTAAAGACTAGATAGTTATAATTTCCTCAATTATGATAAAAGATAAGTTATATATAAAACCTTAGACTCACAAATATAAAATAGATAAGATATCTTCTTTAATATTGTAACTGTAATTCTTGCTTGATAATTGTTTTGTTATACATAATTTTACTATGTACAAGTTAAAACCTTCCTTTTTAAAAAAAAGAAAAGAGGAAGTGCTGTGGATATCGCTCTGTATAAATAAAATGCTGTTTGGCCATTGGCCAGGCAGGAAGTATAGGCAGAACAAGAGAGTAGAGAATTCTGAGAAGTAAAGGGTGGGGTAGAGATATAGTGCCAGCCACCACCATGAGAAGGAAGATGTAAGGTAATGGTAAGCCACGAGCCACGTGGCAAAGTATAGATTAATAGAAATGTGTTAATTTAAAATAAAAAAGTAGATAACAAGAAGCCTGCCATGGACATACAGTTTATAAACAATATAAGTTTCTGTGTGTTTACTTGGTTGGATGTGAGCATCTATGGGCCTGGCAGGTGAGAGAGATTTGTCCTGACTGTGTGCCAGGCAGGAAAACTCTAACTACACTTTGGGGTCTCATATGTGCTCAAGCCATGCCCAGAATCTCAGGCCACTTCCTGTTGCCTGCAAATCATGATGTAGGACTCTCAGATACTTCTCCAGCACTATGTCTGCTCACAAGCCACAATGTCACACCTTGATAATAATGGACTGAACCTCTGAACTGAACTGTACGCCATCAAATTAATTGTTTTCCTTGATAAGAGTTGCCAAGGTCATGGAACCTTTTCACAGAAATAGAACATATAACTAAGTGAGTTGGTGCCAGGGACTGTGATATTATTGTGATAGGTATGACCATACTTTTGTTTTAAGGAATATGTACCTTGGGACTGTGGATTAAAAAATCAGTTTAATGCTTTAAGTGCTGCTAAATGGACCATAGGAGCTGGAACATGGAATACAGTGGTACTGAGTGTGAATTGAACTGTGAGTGCCTGGATCAAGTTTTTTCAGAGAAGAAGAATGTTAGTATGTGACCTAGAAACCAGTCTTGTGATATTTTGTTGAAGAGTGTTGATGAGTTTTGCCCTTGTCCAAAGAGTCTGTCAGAGGCTAAAGTGAAGAGATTTTGATCAATTCAGTTGACAGAGGAAATATCAAAACAGTCTAGTACATATTCTGTCCTATGGTTACTAGTGTTGATTTTAATGAAGATTTATGATGAAAAGGAGCAAGGTGAGAAAAGAAAAATACAAAATGTAAAATTTTGGTGAAAAGGACCATCAGGATGTGGAATGAAGTTAAATCATGTGTTCAAGTAAATAATGGAAGTAAGAAATGGAATAAAGTGAGCAGTGACCTCAGAGCAAGATCCCAACCACCTAAGTTTCCAACTTGTGGAAAGAAACTAAGGAAAAGCTTAGAGCCAGATGTCATGGGTCACACCTTTAATCCCAGCACTCACCAGTGGCTGGTATATCTCTGAGTTTAAGGCCATCCTGTTCTACAGAGCAAGTTCCAGGACAGCAAAGAATAGGGAGTGAAGGAAACTAATAAATATAGAAAGCTGATGAAGATGTAATTGATTGAGAGGGCCGTGTTCCAGCCACAAAAAGCAACAGAAGTTGGCAGTTTTGGTCACATGATATTGCCTTTAGAGTCAGGGCTAGAAGAAAAGCTTTATTGAACCTTCCTTGGTGACTAAGGAAAGCCACAAAGGCGGCCAGGCATATGACAGTGGTGTCTGTGAATGGAGACCTAGGAAGGTGATTTCCTGAATCTGTGAAGGTACAGTCTAGATTGCTTTGGAGACCCCAAGATTTTGGAGATGCTAGAGACATGGGTTATTTCCCAGGAAAAGCTGATAACAGCAACTGGAAACAGCCAAAGTAAAAGAAGTATATTCCAATCAACAAAGCTGAAGGGAGTTGGAGATCCAAAGAACGTCTTGACATCCCATTTGGTGATGCAGAGTTTGGAGTTTGCCCAGATGGTTTTTACTCTTGCTTTTGCCCAGTATTTCCTCACTATGCTTCCTTCTTTATGTTTAGGAATGGTGATGTATAACCTGTGCCATTACATATTGAAAGTATGTGTTCTGCTTTTTGAATGTGATTTTGCAGGGGGTTACAGTTAAGAGATTGCACAAATCTTAGAAGAGACTTTAAACTTAGGACTTTTAAACAATGTTGAAACTTTGATGGATTATGAGATTTTTGAAGTAGGACTAAATGAATTTTACATGATGATATTGTTACAAGCTTATGGAGCTAGGTAGGGGAATGTAATGGCAGTTTGAATGTAATTGGGTCCCATAAGCTCATAAGGAGTGGCATTGTTATAGTCTGTGGCTTTGTTGGAGGAGGTATGGCCATGTTGGAGGAAACATGTCACTACAGAGGCAGGCTTTGGGGTGTCATATATGCTTATGCCATGCCTAGTGTCTCACACCACTTCCTTTCAACTACAGATCAAGATCTAGCTTCTTCACCTTCAGCTCCTTTTCCAGCACCATTTCTGCCTGCATGTCACCATGCCCTGCCATGATGACAATGGACTAAACCTCTAAAACTGTAAGCTACCCAATGAAATTTTTTTGTTATAAAAGGTTTGTGGTCATAGTGTCTATTTACAACAGTAGAAATCCTAACTAAGCACAATATTAATATTTTTCAAAGAATTGTGAATACCTGATATGGATGCTCTAAAAAATTGTATAGTCCCCCTGAAGAGGAGTAGGTGATCTTAACTGGTGAGCCTTCTCTACAGTCTCTCACAGTTCTATACAATCTCAGAACATGCAAATTCTTCTCCTTCATTGCCCAATCAATAATCTCTTACTTTTTTTTTTTAATCTAAATTCGTGAACCTCCTAGTCATATTATAATTCATATTAAATATAACAAATATGTCTATACAATATAATAACAGAATATGTATCAGGTCTTTCCTTAGCATCTTTCTCATTAGAGTTTGGCACAAACAGACACAGAAACTGATTCAATTCTCTATTATTGCCTTCTTACAGTCTGTTCTATCCACATATTAAAACAACAACAACAACAACAAAACATTGTTGCTCCCATCAAACACATCCAATGACTTTCTTCTGCATGTAAAATAAATCTCTAATTCCTTATTCAAGGAGGAATGTTCCAGTATAGCGTAGTCAGAAGATTTCTCTGGTCCTGCCTGGGCCCTGCAACCTGGACGAATCTCTCCCACCTGTGTCCCGCAACCACTGGTTTCAAATAAACACACAGATACTTATATTATTTTCAAACTATATGGCCTAATGGTTCAGGCTTCTGGCTAGTTTGCTCATATATCTTAATTTGATCCATTTATATTAATCTATGTGTTGTCACATGTTCCATGGCTTTACCTGTGTGCCATTACAAGCTGCTCCTTGGATAGCACGGTAGCCTCTCCTCCACCTCTATCTTTCTTCTTCTTGTCTGTCTCCTGGATTTCCTGCCTGTCTTAAGCTGCTTTACCATAGGCCAAACAGCTTTATTTATCAACCATTCAGAGCAAAACTTACTCATAGCATACAGAAAGACATCCCACAGCAGTATAGTCTAGTCTCTTTTTGCTTCATAGTTCTCACTATTAAACTATTACAATGATGTATACTGTCCTTCCATTCTTTTTTTTTTTTTTTTTTGCCAGAGCTGAGGATCGAACCCAGGGCCTTGAGCTTGCAGGGCCTTGAGCTTGCTAGGCAAGCGCTCTACCACTGAGCTAAACCCCAACCCTTTAATAATCTAATCTTAGTCCTTTATTGGATTATTCTGATTTATGATTTCTTCAGAATGAGGAAATATAAATATATATGCACATATATATTATATACACTTACATATCACACACACATATTATCTATATCTATCTATCTACACACACACACATACACACACACACACACACACACACACACACACACACTCACACACCTTTTTTGTTTTGCTTTGTTTTGTTTTGTTTTTGAGACAGGGTTTCTCTGTGTAGTTTTGGTTCCTGTCCTGGATCTTGCTGTGTAGACCGGGCTGGCCTCAAACTCACAGAGATCTGCCTGGCTCTGCCTCCTGAGTGCTGGGGTTAAAGGCATGTGCCACCATGTAATTATATTTGTACATGGTCCTAAAATATTCACATGATTTGCTATCTTAGACATGGATCAAATATTACACCTTTGTATATGTTCTTTGTCATACATACAACATCAAAGTTTTAGCCCATATATTATTATTCTCTTTTATTATCATTATCTTACAAACTTCCTTACATTCTAAATTATTCTTTTACTTGTATATAGGTCAGATTTATTTTTTCTGGATTACTCCCTACTTTATATTTAGGTCCTTAACAGGTAGCACACTTTTAATAAGTATTTGTCTAATGAAAACAATATTCTAGGAAACAAACAGAAGAAAGCAATTATATTCCATACCACTGAGACCAAACTTCTAAACTAGACATGGGCCACTAAAGTTTATGGCCCATGTACTGGCTGGAACATGTTTCTATGCACTTCTTGATATCTGGCTACCACTCTGATGATGGCCACTTTAAGCAGCCACAGCTCATTTCCAAGCCCTGCACATTGTGAGGCTGCTGCAAACACTTAAAGGTTAATGGTGTAATTGCCGCAAAGGAACACAAGATAACAAAGCTCATTATTTTTCTATCATAGCTTCCTTGTGAAAGCCTCCTGAGTTTACAATGCTTCTGCACATTGCTCTTCCTTATTGTGTGTCTGAGTGTCTGATGACATAGCTGCCACACACTGAAAAGCAAGCATTGCATAACGTGCCACATTTAGACAATTGTACATTTATGAAGAATGGGGTTGGAAAGGGAGCTGGGCTTTCTTGTAAATATAGTACAGGAGTAATTCTAATAACTGAGAGCAAAATGCTTTTTGTGAAAATCTTTCTGGCAATTGTAGTGTGTTTTAAATAAATAAACTATTTAAATACTAGCCATTACTATGAACTTTCAACTACTTTAGTGTACTGATGTCCTCCTCACTCTATCCTAATCCACAGGAGTTTTGAACTGTTGAGAATATGCTTTAATGTAGCATGTTTTAGATATGGTTTGATAACATTATTTTCTTTCCTTTAAATGCAATCTCAGCCATGGCTCTTCTTCTCAATCTTATGTATTTGATGTATTCCTTATGAAGTCTCATAGAATAGCTTAATGCCATAGAATGATAAAATTTGAGGTTGAAATGAGATATAGATTATAATGTCTGTACATATACTTAAAGAATAATCTAGCAGCAGAAAATGTCTTTAAAACTTGTCAATGCAATAGTGAAATAAACACATAGAACACAATGTGAAATAACCTTATTTTTTTAATTTAAGCTTGGACAAAAAGAAAGAAAGAAACTACATCAGCTATTTACAAAAAAGGCACTTCATTCCGTCTTCAGTCTCGAGATGCATTCAATGTGCACCAGGATGATCTCCCAGGAGAGTATTCAGGATTATTCATTCTTTGAATAATGGCTTGTATGTGGGCTTCAAAGCCAAGCAGCAGGAGAGGAAAGAAAAACATTTTCATTTCCAAAGGAATGTTCAAGACTTCCCAGGGGACACTGAGAAAAGATTTTCTTGAACTGAGGGACACCTGACAGTCACTTACGTGCCTAGGTACATTCACAGTAAGAAAGCTCCCCCTTCTCTTCTTCCCTGAGATTTATGCTTGAGAACAACTTGGTATTCAAATAATGTGTAATCTCACTTAGAGAAGAGGGAATTCATTAATGGATAATGCAGCGACTGAGCCATACAATGTCAGCTACAGAAAAAGGAAGAGCACTCCCTCATGGCATGATAAGGTTTCATTCAGTCTGATCTGAATTGAGAGACTTTTGAGAGTCATTCTTACTTAGAGATACTCATGCTGCTCAGCAGGAGCTGCTGAAGAAATATCTTGATTAAAAAAAGTGAAAAGAAAAAAAAAAAAGAAAACAAATATGTTTTGTTCTACATTAAATTCAGGGTGCTATTTTAAGCTATTCACTTCTCAAGAGTCTGACAATATCTTCCTTTGCCAAAGGAAAGAAAGTCCAATTCACATGAATCAAATGAATTGAGCGTGTAACCACAATGTACTTGAGTCAGCCTTGTAAGCAAAACCTCCCCCAGTGATTTCCCTTCTTGCTCTTTGAAAGATTTAAACATGAGCCTAAAGGCCTTAGTGTGTGATTCACTACACACTATGCTAGGATCTGTAAGTGATTAATTTTTTTTGACCATACAAACAACTAATACTAATTGAAAAGTCTACTTAAATCTTATGATTTTCAATATGTTGTAATAATATCCTAGTTACATAGGAAAACAAAGAAATCATCTGAATAAGAATTTTTCCAAATTTTGTGGTCTGAGTAATTGCTCAGTGGGTAAAGTGCTAGCTGTAATTCCATGAACCTGAGTTCAAATTCTATCAAACACATAAAAGCTCAGTTAAAGTGGGTAACTCCAATGCTAGTGTGGCTGAGGCAAGCAGATCAAGGGGCTTGAGGGCCAGTCAGTCTAGCCAACCACTCAGGCAGGCTGTATCAGCCCTAGAAAGTGGGGCTCACCGCCGCGAGATAGAAAATGATGGCACACACGTCTTTAATCCTAGCATTCTGAAGGCAGAGATCTATCTGGATCTCTGTGAGTTCAAAGCCACACTGGAATAGCCAGGCATGGGGTCTCAAGCTTTAATCCCAGGAGTAATGGCAGGAGATTCATTCTGGATGCAGCTGAGATTCATTCTGGATGAAGACTCAGAAGCTCCCAGTCTGAGGAAACAGGATCAGCTGCAAAATTGGCAAGGTGAGGTGACTGTGGATTGTTCTGCTTCTCTGATTGAACTTCCAGCACTCACTCCACTGAATCTGTCAAATGTTAATGGCCTAGACATTATTAATGTAATTCTTGACTGTATATATTGTATATACTTATTGGACATAGTCTTTCTTTTATTAGTTATAATCTTTTTAAAAATTCTAGACAAAAGGGGAAATATGGTGGTATTATATTCCCTGAAATATTGTACATTCTAATAAATTTATCTGGAGTCAGAGAATAGAACACCCACTAGATATAGAGATCAGAAAATGGTGGTTTGTTCTGCTTCTCTGATCTTCCAACACTCACCCCAATACCTGGCTCCAGATTTGTTTTTATTAATAAGATATTTTAAGACTGCTACTCACAACTCCAGGGAGGCTACCTAGGAAACAGGGCTCTAAGAAAGACACAGGGATCACCCAATGACAGAGAAATGGATGAGATCTACATGAACAACCTAGACGAGAGTGGGGGTAATGAAGGGCAAGGTTTGAGGGAATGAGAGCTTAGGGAGCAGGGTGACCAGCTGGATCAAGAACAGAAAGGGAGAACAAGTAATAACAGACAATGATAAATGAAGACCACATGAGAACAGGAGGAAGCAAAGTGCTAGAGAGGTCCCAGAAATTCCACAATGATACCTCTACGTAGACTATGGCAATGGTTGAGAGAAAGCCTGAACTGACCTAGTCTGGTGATAGGATGGCCAAACACCCTAACTGTTGTGGCTAGAACTCTCATCCAATAACTGATGGGAGTGGATGCAGAGATCCCCCTGCCAGGTTCCAGATGGAGCTCCAGGAGTCCCATTGTCAAGAAGGAGGAGGGACTGTAAAAGTGTGAATTGTTGAGACCAAGATTGGAAAAAGCACAGAGATAAATAGCCAAACTAATGGAAACACATGAATTATGAACCAAAAGCTGTGGAGCCCCCAGCTGGATCAGGCCCTCTGGATAAGTCAGACAACTGAATAGCTTGAACTATTTGGGAGGCACCCAGGCAGTGGGACTTGGACCTGTCCTTAGTGCCTGTGCTGGCTGTTTGGAGCCTGGGGCATATATATAGGGACACTTTGCTCAGCCTGGAAGGAGGGGACTGGACCTGCCTGTATTGAATCTACCAGGTTAAGCTGAATCCCCAGGGGCATCTTGGCCCTGGAGGAGATGGGAATGGAGGGGAGGGGCTGGGGGGAAGGTGGGGGTGGGGGTGGGGGCGGGAAGCGGGAGGACAGGGGAACCCATGGCTGATATGTAAAATTAAAACACAAATATAATAAAAAATAATTAAAAATTAAAAAAAAAAGAATTCTGAGAAGGAAGATATATTTTCTCATTCTTGGGGTAATGATTCCACTAAACTTTTTTCCCTGGCTTAAGGT